>NC_083352.1:49443550-50068550 GCF_030254825.1 Meriones unguiculatus
ATGGTGAGGCCTATATTCTCATATTAGAGATTACATGATGCACCTAATTAGGAATATGGAAAATGCTCATTGCTTGGTATATATACACAATATTGGTAATTTAAGTTTCCACTCCTAGGGTGCTGGGATCACAGGCCTTCTTTTTTAAAAGAGCATATACACATATGAAATAACATGTTTTTGTTCTTTTGATGTTTTTTTAAACAACACCTTGTGCTTAGTTAATGAGCCTATATTGTGAATGACATAAACAAATCAAAATGATCGTGCATGTGTATAATCACAGGATTCAGGAAGCTGGCGCTGAGGCAGGAGGATCACACAGTAGAGACCAGTCTGAACTACTTAGTGAGTTCCAGCAAAGCCTGGATACATAGAGAAATCCTGTCTGAAAGCAAAGAACCAAAAATGGTAAACAATCATTGTACTCCCCCGCCCCCATGAAAGAGGGTTTCTCTGTGCAACCCTGGAGCTCGCTCTGTAGACCAGGCTGGCCTGGAACCCACAGGGATCTGCCTCCCCCTGCCTTTAAGCGCTGGGTTAAAGGCATCCGCCACCACTATTGGGCTTCATTATATTTTTCATGTATATTTTCTAACATTGTTGAAACTTTATTTTGAATATGATCTTCTAAAAAACATACAATTACATTTTAAAGCCTAATATATATACATTGAAAATATTACTGAGTAATCTATCTCAAAGTTCTTTTAAGGAATCATTTCCATTTGGAAGTCAGTAAAGCCTACATGACACTTTGGAAGATCACACTTTGCAAGATCTTACTCTTCTTGTTTACAAATTAGCTTACAATTGGATTGATAATGTCATGCCGTAGAAATATATTGTTAAGATGGAAATCTCATTTTCATTAGCAAAAAAAAAAAAAAAAGAATTTTAAAAAATTGTTTGCACTGCTGCAGTACCAACGGTGGTCAGTAGAGGGCAGCATTAGATCCCTTGGAGCTGGCGTTAACAGGCGGTTTTGAATGCTCTGACAAGGGTGCTGGGGACTGAAATGGGTGAGGCCCTGTGTAAGAGCAGCAAGCTCTGTTACTGACCGCTGAGCTATCTCTCTGGACCTTATAGTATGTACATAAAACTAATACTCTCCACACAGCGCATTGCTTTGAACAAATACAACTTCAAATAAATATTAAATGCTAAGTGGAGGACAGACTCCATCTTGGAGAATCAGTACAAAGTGTGCAGCCAAAAATTACAAATTCCAGCAGTGCCAGGTGTGAAGAAGTTAGCAAAAAAGGTTTAAACTTAAAAAAATAAATACCATGGCCTGGGGACTGGGGGAGGGAATGGGGGTGTAGCCTTGTCCAGCATGTGCAAGACCTTAGGTTCAAGTGGAGGGAGGGAGGGAGGGAGAGAGGGAGGAAGGGAAAGAAGAAGGAGGGAGAGAGGAAGAGAAGGAGAAAAGGAGTAGGGAAGGAAAAAGGAAGAGAAACAAGTTTGAGAATCTAAAGTTGATCTTAAGTTTTCAATTCTCCTGCCTGAGCCTTCCAGGAGCTAGGATTACAAGCCCTCACCAAAACTCTGGGCCTTAAACATATTAGCACTCAGGAGGCAGAGGCCAGCAGATCTCTGTAAACCAGGGGCCAGCCTGGTCTACAAAAAGAGTTCCAGGACAACCAGGGCTACACAGATAAATCCTGTCTCAAAACAACATAATAAAACAACAAAACAAAAATGCAAGTCTTGAAGAATTTTAAAGATGGAAGTTACAGGCAATTTCACCCAAAATCTCAAAGTCAGTGTTTGCTACTCTAAAAAAAAAAAAAAAAGGAAGTATGTGTAACTTTTCTGTAAGTACTGTACTTCCAGACAGACATCTTTGTGATTGAATATAGAATTAGTATGCATATACAAAATAGCATACACACAAAACCAGTTTAGAATAACATTTTAATTATGTTTTAGCATATGTGAGGTAATTTGTTTTCTCAACTGGATTCCCAGGTCAAGGTCTACAGCGTTTATTTGAACCAGCTACATATCTCATTTTCATAAGGGTCCCTGGAGGCGATAGTCATACATGGTTACTTCAGCCTTCACAAAAGCAATACAGCACAGAAGCCAGGACTGGAATACACAACACAGAGCAGTGACAATTTCAGTTCCTCTCACAGTGACAAGACCCTTTCAGGTAAGAGATCAAAGTGTTGCTTTCTTTTCATAAGGTTACTGGGCATGTTAATAAAGGAAGAGGATTGTTCTTGCTGCATCAGGATGGGAAGTGTGTGAGGGAGATGGCTCCAGAAAGCTTCTTGAATAGGAATGGTACTAGCTCCAACTGTGTAGTCTCACCATGAATATTTACTATGAGGCAGCACCATTATACAGAAGGTCTGAACAAAACTTTCCGTTAACATTTTTATAAAGTCTATAGTTCAGAAGGTGTTGATATTCGACCTCAACTACGTATTAACACTTATGTTTGTTTCATCGAACACCGTTTCACTCATGTGACAGTGGCAATGCAGGTCAACGTAAAACTGGATGAAAATGTCAAAATTAATTCGCATGACTTGTGTGGAAAAATGTTAAGAATAGCCCACATATTCACACATGAAAATTATAAATGTAAATAAGGAACAATTCAAGAGATAAAATCTCTAAAGCTGCAGAAAGACTTTCACTCTGCTAATTGCTTTAGATTTTAAACTTCAATTTTTTCTGTTTAAATACAAAAAAAAAGTCTTATACTGTGGGGTGGCAGTTTTTAAAGAAAAATAAATAGCTAAAGACCAGCAATATTACTTTTTCCAATTTTCCTATGAAATGGAAATTTGTTAATAAATCATGTTACAGTAAGTGGCAGTTTCCTGGGATAAAATGTGAAATGCATGTATTTATAATTGGCCCGGAAGATTATGGTCACTTT
The DNA here is from genome assembly GCF_030254825.1 of Meriones unguiculatus. Classification (NCBI taxonomy): domain Eukaryota; kingdom Metazoa; phylum Chordata; class Mammalia; order Rodentia; family Muridae; genus Meriones; species Meriones unguiculatus. The sequence goes on from NC_083352.1 coordinate 49,446,447, forward strand.
TTTTTTTTTGGTGTTGTTTAATGACTTCTGCAAATGTGATTTTTTTTTTTAACTAATCTACTAATGCTTGAGAATTACAAAGAAAAAGCTGTTTAGCACAGAGTTCCTGGTCAGATTGGAGTCTTTATATTAGAAAATAAATTGTTTATTTCTAAAGTATAACTTCATTTTTACTGTTTTGTGTATGCATCAGGGGTATGAAATGTTTTGTTTACAAAGCAGAGAATGTTTAAAAGCCAGACATACTTTTTGTTATCATTTGAAAAGGAAGTCTTTTTTTCCTTCAAAGTAAAATTTAATAGCCTAGTGTCATTGCTGTGTGCATGGGGGGGTGGGGGGGAGGAGTAAAATGACTAAGAGAACTAATTATTAAATGTAATTTCTTAATTGTATCCATCATACTAAAACTCCTGAGCCTTTGTGTACGGTTATTTAAAGTGGCATGTGTATTTTCTTTCCTTGTTTTCCCTTTTAAATTAACAGTGTCCTGGCACAGGGCATAAGCCATACCTCATGTCAATATTTAAAGCACAGAGTCTGAAATTCTGAACAATAAGAAGCACTCACACACATGTGGATTATTACTTATGAATAAGGAAGGTGTCCCTTAACTTTTGTTGCACTGTCTTTTGATGTATTTCCTCTTTAACATTTCTGGTGACTTTCAAAAAAAGCTGAGCCTGGGGTGTGGGTGTGAAGTGTCTTTCTCCACTCCTTCCTGGGACTCCTTCATCTTCCAGGTGAGGCCTGAGGTGATTGATATTAAAAGGAGACTGCCTGCTGACGCATTGAAGCCAGACTAAATTCCTCCAAGATTCCAGGACCTTATCTCTGCCCCTAATGCCTCCCTACCAGACTTTATCTGAGACTTTCTACTGGTAGCTTAGTACTCAGGGTCTACAGACTTTCACCAGCATCTCCAGAACAGGAAGACCAGCTGCAAGGCCTGTGTTCAGGCCAGCCATTCGTTCTGGGGGAGGAATATTGACACCGCGACACCACGTAGGAAGTTATGTGACTTGTAATTAGGGTTGACATCCTCCAGTGACTCCAGGAAAAACCTTTCCCTGATACTGGTACAGGCTACTTTAAATGCTTGCCCTCCATCTTAGCTTGTGTTTCTGTTTGAAACTAGTTAAAAAGTTAAATTTTAAAATGATGGGTTGAGAAACAGACCTGAGAAAGTGCGTGAAAACACATCAAATCTGCAGAAGTGGTATCTATGAGGGGCGAATAGAGTGGGAGGAATTCACTTCAGGATGAGATGGCTTTAAAAAAAAAGCATCAGACATAAAAGCAAATAGAACACGCATATGTATGAATAAGTAAATCTTTATAGAAAAAAAGAATAACACGTCTCATTAGAAAAAAAAAAAGCATTTGCTGCTGAGCGGAGCTAGTATTGCTTCTTCATTGAGGGCTCAGTTTGGCTTCTTGCTGTTTACAAGGTGCTATGGATGATTACGGCCTGTGGCGGTGTTCTACCGAGACTGCATCTTAAAACGAATGACCAGGAACAAACAATTCATCCCCCAAGGCAGAGAGCCCTTCCCTCTCTCTTTACCGAGGCTATTCCTGCTCAGCACCGGGGCGGGTCATCCCCCCTGCAAGCTGTGTCTTTATCTCTGTTGCGGAGGCGCTCTGCCGGCCTGCAGATGCGCTCTAGACCCTTGTAAATTGCCCTAGAAGCCCTCGGGCCTGTTGAAGTGGACATGATTACATTTGACCTAGGGAGGGGTCTCGACAGTGAGTCCAGCAGAGCAGAAAGACAAAGAGCTCTGAAGTTGGTTGCTGCAGAGCGCATGATGGCAGTAGACTAGTCTTCTGGTCTGACAGTTAAGGCCAGCGCTGTTCGCTACAGTCTGACAAATCAGGCGTGTCACTGGTGTGAAACTCCAGTCACTATCAGCTTTGGCAGAGGACTCAGTGCTCCAGGCTCAGCAGGTCTACCTCACCATAAGCCTGCAGGGGGATCGGCCCAGAACCTCCCAACCCGGAATCTTTATTACGAATATTTCCACAAATAGACCCATACACATGCTTTTAACAGGCAAGCCAAGGGCATGGGGAGGGGATCAAATAACCTACCATGTCTGCTAGTGATGACTTAAAATATTGTCCTTCAGTCAGAGAATTCGGGGGCTTGTTAGCAGACAGGGAAAGCTTTAACCCTTTAGGTTAAAGTGGACTTGCTCAAGGTTACACACACTCTGTCTAATCCCAAATATCTTTTAGCCATGTCTCACTCCCTAGTCCCTTCCACTGTCCTGTCTCGAAAATGTGTTCTGTTTTGAAAGTATCAGGACCTGAGCCAGCCAGGAAGGATTCGCTATTTGCTGTCAGTGCCACTTATGAATACAATTGCTATGTTTTTCTCCGGGAATACCTGCCTTACAAATTCGGATAAGAGGGATCTCAGAGACCAACAGATACTGCCTGAGAGGTTACTGGGTCAAAGAGAAGCAGTCTGGATTTAGCATTAGCTGGACCTGGAGGGATCTGGGAGCTTTTAGGAAAGGGTCAGGCCACTGAATTTGACATCTATCTTCCCTGAAACTATAGGCAAAATGACCCACCTGTCTTTGTCCAACAATCTTTCCCTTAAAGAAGTCAGAGTTTGATGTTTCTGTGATTATTCTTTAATTGTTTCATGATAACAAACAAAACATTTTGAAGCACTACAAATTCCAGTCACTTAATATTCTTTTAGTACTTGTGTGGGTGTACATGTGTGCATGTGGCTGCATGTGCATACGTGTGTTGGTCTGTGTGTGCATGTGTGTATGTGTGTTTGAATCTAGAATAATAGATAATTTATTTTTGCAAGGCGGTACGTTATAAATTGTTTCCTATGCCCTGATCCCGTTCTAACCTCTTTCTTTCTCTTTTTACTTTTTACCTTCCTCCCTTCTTTCCCCTCCCCTCCCCTCCCCTCTTCCCCCTCTCCTGTCTCCTTTTCTTCCCTTTCTGAGCTAAAAAGAGAGAAACCTCAACCTTCAACTGTCAACTATTTTCCAAACACCAGCTAATGTTCCCCAGGACTGGCAGCAATGTGACCCTTCTGTTTTCAGATGTGTTTTTCAACATGTAATGGTTTGTTTGTTATGTCTCTCGGTGTGGTATAAGAAAAGGTGGGGGCTGGCCTTACGAATGTGGAGGCTGCATTTTGTTCCCCCTTTGGAATACCCAAAGCGATTTTGTTTTTATTTTCATGAATAGCGTAGGTACCAATACTAGTACCCAAGCCAAATTCAGAAACTAGATGGTTACTTAAGTATCAGCAACTCCCTAAGTATGACTGTTACAAACTTTTTTCTTTAAGTCTGCTGTAGGAGGAGAACTTTCTAGGGTGCCGACAACCCCTTTACCCTGATTTTTTGAGTAGTTCAATGGGATTGCTATATTTTATAATTTATCACCTTTTCAGATATGAAACATATCCCCTGGTGGCATATTCTGTTTAGTAAGTTTTTACGTTTTGAGAAATAAGAACTCTTTGTTATGTAACACGATTTTATAAAACTACCTTCCCTAAGCATATTTTAAAACAGTATATAACTTAAGTTGCACTAATAAATTTAACAATAATTTCTAAAAGGTTCTGAATTGGACTGAAAGTATACTCAATTGTTGTTATGCAAAAATATAAGTGTCTTCACTGTTTCTGGCAGAGTAAGTAATGTTTAAATTTCGTTCCAAGAAATAACTGAGTAAACAAAAAGTTACTTATTATTATATATTTATATATGTATATACGTTACTTTTATACTTTAAAAAGTATTTAATTGTTTGAGATTAACTCCTCTTAAAAACTTTCTATTGTGAATGAGAACTTTAAAAAAGCCACTCTCAACAGTGTGTCTGCCTCAGAAAGATGTTGGTTTTAAACTTCTTTTCCTCCATAAAATCTTATTAGGCTGCTTTCATGGTTACTAAGGATTTCGCCAAGAAGCTGAAGACTAAATTGCTCTCCTCATTTAATCCACGGCTTTTATTGCATGAGCCTCGCTAATGGCCCCACCGCGGCCTTTCAGTCATTTGGTCCATTCTCTCATCATCTCTTTCCAACTCACCCCAACCCAACGTTATGTCAATGCGGCTTAGGGAAATCGCGACCCTCAGACTAAAAAATAATTTCCCCTTGTCTGCCCCTCGCTCTCTAATGGACGCTTTATCACCCGGGAACAATCGCCAAGTCCGCGCGGCCCACATGGAGGCTTCCTCGCTCGTTCCCTTTGCAGGCCCTTCCGCGGTTTTATGATCCGTTGCTGTGGTTGGAATGTTTATAGATAATAAACAACTAATCCATTTCTTGCCTAATGAATTGCCCCACCCGCGTACCCGTTTAACGCCCTAACTAGCTCCAGGATCAAGCTGAGACATAGGCAGGGGGTGGAGTGTCAAGCTGCCCCGTTTCTCTGCCCTTTAAAATCAAAGCCTGGAGCCCGAAGTCGGCGGGCTCCTCTTTCGCGTTCCCAGGTGCTTCTCCCTTGACCGCCCTTCCCCCACCATTGCCACCCCTCACCCCACCCCCCACCCCCGGCTCTTCCCGACTCTGGCACCCCTGAGTTTGAGTTTTCAAAATGTTGATGTTTGGTGGCGCGGGTTGACGGGGGAGAGCGAAGAGGCGTTTCCTAGAACTTGTTTGAGCTGCCCAGCGATGCTTGCACTCCTTCAAGAGCCCAGCAGTCTCGAGGTGACCTGCTGGGACTAGCCGCTGCAGCATTTTCTAGTTTGGTTCAACCGGTTTCCACAGAATACATCCCTGAAAGGTTAGAGCTCAGAAAGACGCTCCCATCTCTTTGCTGCGGGTGGGGAGGAGCGAGTTTTGCAGTGCCCCCAAGGCTGCAAATGAGGGCATTAGGCCAGGAAATAGAGTAGGTGGGGATTGCACCATCTAGTTAGTCAACGGCAGACCTCGCTCTGAACTAAAGAGGGAAACGAATTCTCAGCACACCTGGAAAGTGCGCGGAGGATCCGGCAATAGGTATTACAAGATCAGAAGAAACCCACGCCCTGGAGAGCTGCTTTTATATACATTCTGGCAGTTGCACCTGGCCTCTGTCAGTAGCCGAGCCGGAGGGTGTGATGACAGTGACTGGGGCCCGCCTAGGGGCTTTGCGAACCCAGCACCGGAGTCTCCCACTGTGCTACCAAGCACTGGGGAGTCCACTGTCAAGTTTGTGGCCCCCTGCAGAACTTCAGTTTTCGACCCTGGGGCTTCCATTTCCTTAGCACCCAGGGTGCTGATTGGAATTGGAGTGGAAGCTGCAGGGTTTAAGACAAGCGACGGTCCTACTGCAGGCGCTCCCAAAGCCACCCAACAGTGAGTCTCCCGAGAGACCTCTCCTTAGATAGTTTGAAAGCTCTGCAGATGTCCCTTTATAAATTTAATATTGGGAAAGTAATGTTTGTCCCAGCTTCCAACTGAACCCCTGTCTCAAGATCTCTTTTCTCCAGAGCCTAAAAGAAGACTCCTTAGAAGCAAGCATTCTGCAATCTTGATTCCCCCCACCCCCCATCCACATAGGACTGTGCTCTTTATTATGAGGAGTACTTGAAAACGTCCGGGCACTGTTTATTTTCATCGGTGGACAGTTTCCCCCAAAACTGTGGGTAAAGAGCATTTTAAAATCTGTTTCCTTCTTTCTTTCGCTAGTAAATGCCCTTTTCCATTGTGTAGTGAGATTCTGACATCCTATCATTCCCTTTACTAATCCTTATTTAGTGTTTCCTGTTTGAGGCATTGGGGACACTGTTTGTTGAAACACACACACACACACACACACACACACACACACACCACATACAGCTGCTGGTTTAGGTAAGTGGATCAGGTTTATATCAGGACTCATTTGAAGCTGGCATTGAGAGGATGTGATTTTTAAGTGAAGTGTTCATTACATACAAGTCTGGCCACCTGGATGAAGCTTTTCTCTCCTCACCTAAGAGCTTTATGTGTGCAGTTTAAACTGCTCCGCCCCACCCCCAACACACAAACACACAAGCTTTTCCATAAGGCAACCAATGTTCTTCCCTCCTTTCCCTTCCAGAGCCCATTTACAGTGCAGAATCTGGTGGTCCAGAGGATGGTGCTTCATGCCTCTTTCAAAGACTGGCGCTCATCAATCAAGAGCTCTCCAATTTAATGTCACTGTCCTCTACAGAATCTTTATTCTTCGGAGTGTTTGTCATTACCACACAAATCTCAAGACAGAAAGAAAGAAAGAAAGAAAGAAAGAAAGAAAGAAAGAAAGAAAGAAAGAAAGATCCTTCCCTGAGAGATTGGCTTTTCCTTCTCTAAGCCTGGAGTTCTGCCCCTTCCTACCTGGGTCCTTTCTCTGATCTAGGGAAGTGGGATCCACATGTACAAGAATCGGAATCTTGAATGGTGGCCAGGGGGTTCGCCAGGACTTAGCTGATTTCTGTTGAAAGGGTTTTCACTCTCTGAACCAGAATTCTCTTCATAGAAGAGGTTGTTCCTCAAGCGAGGAATCCTGCAGTGTTGGGGTTATTCTATGACTTTCTCCTTGCTTCCTTTCTCCTGTTGAGCACTAAGTTTCAGACTGATCTATCTCTTGATAAAGAAGACAATTTTAAACTGATCCTCAAAGGATAATCGCATGAAGGCAAAATATAACCCACCACTAGCTGCTTGTTTTTCCTGACTTTGCTGTTTGATTTGAACCTAACTCATCGGAAATAAAAATAAGTAAGGACCCAAACCTTTATAGGTTCTTTACATATTGAATGTGTTTGTGGTTGACACAGAGAGTTAAGAAAATAAATCCTGGTTGCTAATGTGAGGAAGGAGGTTATTTGTATATGAAAAGCTTAAGATCACACACACCCAAAGCCTGTCTGGACCTTCCCTACCTGTAGACCTGCAGGAACTGGTAGCTCAGAGTGAGTGTGTGGTCAGGACTTTTCTGTGGCTGCCTCTGGCCTGCTACTGCTGAAATTGGCTGGAGCAGAGCTTCAAGCAGCAGGGAGCTGAGCTTGTTTTATTTGATCATCAAAGGAACTGAGAACTCAGCAAGGCTCCACCCCTTGCTTGCCTCCTAGGAAGTGCTGATCAGTTGCAAAGGCATTTGCACTTCAGACTGCTGTCTTCTGAGTGTCTCTTCCTTGCAGAAGGTGTATTGTGTCCCTTGCCTTGACATTGCCTCATGCAGTAGAACATGGGTACTACTCCAGGTCCTTGCAGAACTGTGGGTGCATCCTGGTCACCTCCCATAGAGTTGGTGCCTACTGAAAATATGGAGCTGGAGGTGTGTTCTCAGGCACCGTGGAATCTTTATCACTCATTCTGCTCTGGGGGAAGGCAGAGATCACAGACTGCAAAAATGGGAAATTGCACATCTAAGCACTTTGCTAGCTGTAAAGGAATTGATGGCAGTGTTATCTATCACTGACATTTTCATGTCCAAGCGCAAGGACAGTTGCTAAGAAAATGCTAGGCAGAGTGCTCTAGTTTCTCACCTCTTTAGTTCCTATGCTCATCTCAAGCTGGCATTTGCTGAAGTACAGTTACACAGTCTTGAGGGTTGCTGTTTTCTTTTTCCTGCATGTAAGTTAAGCTGATTGACCTTTAGAATTAACTCATAATTCAGAAACACAGAATCACTTAAAACCACTTTGTGAGAGCAGAGGCACACTTACAGACCATTTCTTCTAGAATGGGCACAGGGAGGTGCAACTACATGAACACAAGGAGTCACTAATAACTCAGTCTTGATTGTCACTTTAAGATAATGCAAAAGGTGACCCCACAGACTTTTTCTTCATTAGTAAATTATGGCAGTAAAATACTGTCATCCTATCTTACTGTGGGAAAGAATATACTTATAGAATTATGATACTATACCTTGTTTGAGCACCCTCCAGTAACTTTCCATGTAAAAATAGAGACACAGTGTATGACAAATTCCATACAGCTATGAGAAGTTTACTGGTTGAACCTAGAGATGAGTGAAAGTGTTGAATGAAAGAGACAACTTCAGAAGAATAAAATGCAGATGTAATTATGGGTACAGGTGACAAAATATAAAAGTGAGAACCTATATTGTTATGATCAGAAGAATAGACAATTCATGGAGAAAGAGAAAGACTTGCGTTACTTTAAAAGTAGAAATTCCGCTGACTAACAGTAGGGGTAAATGAAGAGAGATTTCTCAGGCTACTTCTAACCTATCCCTTGCTAAGCACATTTCCTCTGCTCTCTTGGCCTGCATTTCCTGCCACTGCCCCTTCTGTCTGTTCTTTAACCTTCCTTCCAAACCTAGCTCAGTGGCCACATAACACCTTCGGGTTCCTGAGGTGATAACCTAAGGAGCAAGTTTCTTCTCTGCTACTTCCATCCCCTGTCAGATCTTCCCAGACTTTCTCAAGACCCTATCATGTCCCAAGAGCAAGCAGATGGATGTATTCCCACGGAGGACCTAGTAGATGATTTAATGTACTCTCTGGTTCAACCTTCCATAGATGCCCTAGTACAAATGTTTTGTGTGTTTTTTAAACATAGGACCAGAAGCTAACAATTTAGGCAGTTTTCCTACATGGAGAAAGAAAGAATCAATATGCTTTAAATGATGGTTCTTTCTTGTCTCTGTGCTGATCTGACTCAGCTCTATCCCTTGCAGTGAGTTCAGTTATTCATGAAAACAATACTGAAATGCCCCAAACTCTCCCACTGTTTTAACATGGTCTTGCTGCATTACTCAAACAGGCCTCAAACTCAAGATCCTTCTACATCAGTGCTTGAAAATGGGCCGGGTAGCTGTCCATTGCCTTCATCTCTTTTTCTTGGGTCTTAGGAACATAACTTGAAAATTATTATTTTATATGAAATCACTATGTCAAATATTCACCTTACTGAAGACATAAGAAACAACTCATAGTTAGAAGCATCTTTAAGTACCACTAATGAAAACAACAATATGTATAAAATCTGAGACTTAATAGATCTCATCCATAATTCTTCAATATAGTTACAAACAATGATTTCTGAGAAAAACTCACTTTTATGTGTTCCTTCAACTAAGGTCTAGTTGTGTCACCATCTGCATTGAGGAATGTACTCTAGGAAAATCACAATGAGAGGTCTGGGAAGACAGCCACAGGAATGGAATGCTGTGCAAGTTGTAGGGATATTTCTCCCCTGTTATCCCCATTTGGAGGAGGTCAGGCTGCACTGATAGCAGCTGCAGAAACAATTGGAGACCTTATTCATAAAATCAAAGGCAGCATGCCAGATGGCCACCAACCAAAGGAACTGAGGCTGGAGAGGATTAGCAAAAGCCAGTGCAACGGGGAACAAACCCTCTGAGAATAAACATCTTTGTACTTCTGCTAAATTGTAAAAGTCAGAATGAAAACAATAAGAGTTTCTTAAGGGGGACATTTATCTGCAGAGGAGGATAATTTCCTTTTTTCTTTTTGTTCCTATCCTGTCTTTCTTTCTTTCTTTCTTTCTTTCTTTCTTTCTTTCTTTCTTTCTTTTTTTCTTTCTGTTGTTGCTCCCTGATGGAGCACTCTAACATTTTTTTTTAGTTGAAAATTTGGTATGTTCAAGTAATCTTCATGTGATCCAGAAATACTAGAAAAAAAAAAAGAGAGAATCTCTGCTCTTTTAGTTAGTGCATGTTTGACAATTACTATCTCCATCTCTGTGGTGGAGATACTTAGATCTGAGCTATTCTTACAAAGAAAGCATCATTATTAGGAGATATTCACCTCCTAGCTATATATCATGCTAACCAAGACACACTTACACTATCAAAGTCTGGACATGTCACTGGAGTCACATGCATAACTGTCAGGTAATACTTAATGCTTTGTTGGTAAATATTCAAACCATTATGACAATATATACCTAATGTATAAAAGCCTAAATTGAAAGATAAGTTCATCAAATCAAAGTTATCAATCACTTCTAATTACACACAAATATTGTGGATGAAAGTCTTTATTTATTTCATATGCATGAAAATTTTGCCTGCATGTGTGTATGTATGTGCACCTCCTGGCTGCCTAGTGCCCATGGAGGCCAGAAGAGGGCACTAGATTCCCTGGCATTAGAGTTACAGATTGTGAGACATCCTGTGGCTGCTGAGAATTGAAACTTGGTCTTCTGTAAGACTAATAAGTGCTCTTAACTGCTGACTTATCTCTCCAGCCCCACAAGAGAATATTTTATAATACTAAATTTTATATTTTTGAGACTCTGAGTGAAAGGCCCACCGAATAAGAAGTAAACTTTTGAAAAGTATTTTTGTGCATGCTTATTGAAAAGTAAATGGTCTTTGTGGAAAAAAAAGAAAAACCATAAGCTAGAATTTTGACATAAACTGTAATTGTGGTTTAATGAGCCACTAAAATTCTGAACCTAAAATACTAGTACTTTCGGGAATTAAAAAAAAAAGTTTCAAGTTTTTAAAAGCAATCTAAAATAATGCTTTTAAAAATAGTTTCCTTCAAATAAGTTTAATTTCTAAGAAAAATCGGGCCTCTTAGGTTACCATTAACATCTTGGGTATTAATTTAAATTCAAGATTAACAGTAAATATAAAATCCTAATTGAAGGGACTTATATACAGGGTGATTCTGGTTCTTGTTTGTACAGTGTGAGGAAAAGGAAAAGCTGGTACCTGTCAGGTTAGGTTGGTGAATTCAAAGCAGTCAGTTTGGTAGTTAAAGTCTCTTTAACAGACTGTGAGGGACTCTGGCTTACCTAGTTGGATTCCCTATTAACCAAATAAACATCACGACACTGAACATTGGCAGTATTATGCACTACATACTATTTTAAATTAGAACTACTAAACACATTGCTCAATTATGAATGACGTGTTTTTTTTCCAATCCTTAACTGTTTAGTATTATTTTTATATGAAAAAGTTATACTGGGGTCTTATCATTTAATAGTTTGATACATCCATTTAAAACAATCACAGGACTGTAAGATATTTAGCAAGCAGTGACAAGGTGGGTGGGCTGTCATGTCATTTCTAATATGTCTAACATGAAATGGAGATGGACGCAATTATGAGAAAAATTTCAATGCAAACATACTTTTGGTGAACTTGAAATGCTTCAGGAGTGGGTGATTTCTAAAATGAAACAGTCATCCACTACAAATCAGTGACTTTGTTAATATTTGTATCAGCATATGTATCAGAACCAAAGGAAACATAGTAATGAGTGCTGGGATCTGGAACATATTAAAGTATCACGAAAGAACAATGCGTATCTGCATATGTGGTTTGTCATGCCTTAATTTCCCTTTAATGGTTATACAGAGGAAGTGTTTGGAAAACCTGCTGTTTATGCCTTTCATCCTTCTCACTTGAGGATGAAGGTAGTGGAGATTCTGTCTCCACACTGAACAGTTTATTCCAAACTTGAAATAATTGTGCATTCCACCAACAAATGTTTGTGTGACATTCTATAAAGGATACAAGGCATATGGCCTTTGTAAATGAGAAAGAGTACGTAAACAAAATATTAAATGTCTTTAGAGGAGAGAAATGGTTGATACAAAATCCTGAGCAAACGAGAAAGCCCTAGTTGTTATTTGTCTCTAATAGGAAGAAATACTATATAAAGATATAGAAAAAGGATGTGAAAAAGTAATGGCACTGGTTGTTTCTGCCGCCTGATTGGTTGGCAGGATTAGAAATGAGACCAGTGTTTTAACACCTTTTCTCTCCTTGAGTTTTAATGAGAGAGTTTTATAAAACCATCTAAAATTAATAAAATGAAATAAGTTAATTAAATACCTTGTAATATTTCAAAAAAATGGACCAAATACCTTGGAATTCTTTGTTGGCCTTAATGAGTAAATAAGTAAGTGGAAATCTGGATTGAATATTAAATTATGTTTACTATTTAGACAGACTAAATTAGAAAACATTCTAGGCAGGGCAACTAACATTAAAGCTAAAATCTAAGGAAGGAAAATATAAGATGTTTGTGGTAAAAAGCGTTTTTTGTAAGGAAAAAGCCTGGCTCCAGGAAATTTAGGAGGAATGGTTAGAGACTCTAGCATGCAGTTTATAGCAGGCCTTGAATATCAAGGTAAGGACTTTGGTCTTTAAAAAATACAGTGTATCTTGCTCAGGATTTTTGAACAGCTGAGATTGGTCTCCTAATACTTCCCACTCAGAATTGGGATCACAGTTCTTAGAGTCTAATTCAATATTCTGGATGAAAAGCCTGTCGTGAAGGTGGTGGGTTTGTTTGTAAACTTTGGAAGAGCGAGACTGACTTGGGCAAGGAGATGAAAAAGTGAGAAGAATGAATGTGCTGCAGGGTCATCATCACCACTGGGCTCTCCAATTTGCTGTAACCCTGTGTCTTTCCCTGTATCCCATGCCAGTCATAACTCAGTATTCTTGTGTCTCCACCACCATGCCAGACTATAACTGGAGACTCCTGAATGTCTGAGAAAGTGTAATAGATTTTAAAAAGCACTGTCAGCAATTAGATAATCCAGGGTGGTCCACAATTTTTGAGTGCCCAATATATGCTAGAATCTGCAGTGAGCACTGGAGGATAGCCTGGAGTAAGCCAGAGTTCATCCTTCCCTTTTGTTTAGTTGGTCTCTTATAAAGACAGACAAAACGAAGTAACTGGTACTGAACAGATTATGGCCATAGGAGAAGTTTGGATACTCAGAAAATATGTATAGATATAGGAGGGGAAAAATACATCCAACTGGAGCAAATTGGTAGTGAGACATAAAGCAACTTTTTTTTCCAAACTAGACTAGTGTATCCTCTCAGGCATATTAGAAGAGGGCCATTGCAAGGTCAAGGGCAGGAGACAAGAAAGATGAATTCATCACAGGAATAAAGCCTTGCTTGTTAAGAAAGAGACACCAAATTTTTGAGGCAAGCAGGAAGAAACAAAACTACAGTGTGGAAATAACATATATATATATTTTTACAGGATTAAAGAAGAAAACAGAGAATATTTGGATCTGAATCCTCTACCTTCAGAGTTACACTGAGGTTTGAGGAGGATGTTGAGGCTGACTTCCTTCTGTCTCAAGGTTGCAGACTGGATTATCAGCCCTCAGGCGCTCCGAGGCTGTGGAATAGCAAATATGATTTTGGTACAACAGTCCCTGGCAGAGTGAGCTAATTTGCAGAATGTCAAGAAAAGCCATCACTGCCAGTTTGAAAGTACGCAGGAAACATGACCTGAACAGAAACCTTTTCAATCATTAGGGTTGCAGGAAGGGCATTCTATTTCTCTTTTATATCATAGGAAAATAAGATACATTATTTGCTAGTGTATTTGAGGCTCTCTCAAAATTAGTTACTTTCTGTGCTGAACTATCTATTACCTAAAAGGAATTAATTAAAGCCAAAAAGAGATTTTTCACCTGCTTTGGGAATTTCTTTAAAATCATGGGGGAAACGTTATCAAAGTTCAGTGGTCCCAGACTTCCTGAGAAAAGAACACGGTTAGGAAATAACACTTAACAAGCAAGAGATCATCCCTTGGCTCCTGCCCTGTATGTTTTAGAAGGACAAAAACTCAAGACCGAGGAACTTCCGAGCTGAGAAAAGGATTAAACCCACCGGGGTACATTTCCCCTTCCCCCAACATTTCCAAACTAAAAGCAACACAAAAGGGGAAATTGCCTGATAGCAGACAAAATGGATGCATCTGTGTCGATGCTCTTAGGGAAGGTCTAAAAAGGAAGGTCAGGTGAGTGGGCAGGGCTACCTGGGTTTCTGCTGCCCTGGAGCCCTCCACCCACACTGCAAGCCACAAGGCTACACTCTTCCGAGCAGAGGGAGCCAAAGGAGGAAGCGCATCTTTCAACAACAGGCTTTGGGGGGATAAAGGGTACAAATCCCAAGTTGCTCAGATGATCATCAAGATTTAACCAGTGCATTTAACACGTTCAGTAGTTCTGAAAGTGCAAATCAGACTCCAGTGTCCAGAGAAGGGCAACCTCTGCGGACAGACGTCACTGCGTAAATCAAACGGGTCACTGGAGGCTTGGTGCTGATGGAGTAGGGCTGTTAGAATTCGTGCTAGGTGGTTTAATCTGAAAAGGCTAGAAATTATGTTGTTGCCTCTGCAGAAACATCTCTTTATCAAATAATTGTAAATATATCTCCATTTTATTGAATACTGTTACCTATTGTTTTACATCATGTGATAAATTGCAGTTAGGTACAAAGAATGATTACAATTTAAAAATCGATCTAATTCTGTTATTGCTACATTTTACACAGCAGCAGAAGTCGGGCTGTCTTCATTATTATTTTTTAATTAAATTGGTCTATTAGATAACCTAAGCCTTTAAAGCCATATATCCTATTTTAATTAAAAAAAATTCTGGTTGTGATCACTGAATAGAATTAAATTCCCATGTAAAATATGGGAAGAAAGGAGGTAAGACAAGGTCATGTAGTGTTACCTGATAAAAGGAGACAGTAATATTTAAAATGAGGTAAGTGTTGCGCCGATTTATGATGTATTTTATCTGCAGGAGAAACCATAGTTTATCGTAGTGTCATTCAGCTTGAATCGTCAGCTGTATATCTTTGACTTTTGAATGTAACTGTTGAAAGGAAAAGGCTTTGAGAGATGTGAGCTATGAGACAGATCAAAAGCTTAAAGCAATTTTGCATTGCTAGTTCAAATATATTTTTATTGAAACATATTTTGTTGTCATGCATGCATAAATATTATATAGTATCAGTCAAGAGGGGGTGAGGGTCCCAGATTAGCTGGGTATTGTTAACAGAAAAGGCAAGGCAAATTTTCTTGCAATAATTTCTTTCTATAATCTCAAGGTTTGCTATGCGTGTTATTTTTTTAAACGTTTAATTCTGTGGTAGTGATTCTTTGCCATTGGCCATGTTCACTGTAGACAATTCTAAATTAAGCAATAAGGTTAAGGACCATAAACTTTACAATAGGGTAGAGCTAATTAGAGCCTCAGGAAGCTAATGATATAATGATAGTTTCGATATCAGGGGATGTACATATATATATATATCAGGGGATGTACATATATATATATATATCAGGGGATGTACATATATATATATATTTACTCACATACTTCTATGTTATGGATTTTTGTTTTTAAATTTATTTTCCCACAATCACATTTACATTTTTTGGTGCTTTCAATCAGGAGCCCATCAACTACTTGTGGATCAGGGTTCTGAACACTCAGTGACATCTCCCAGTGCTCCTGACACTGACAATAATTTGTTAATTTGTGGGATAGAACTATTTTCTCCAACTATTTTCTTCAGATTTCCCCTCCAACTTAGTATCTCCTCTTCAAGTAATTTTAGAATATTGTAATACATTAAAATCACAGACTCCAAGTCATTTGAGAAGAGTTTATAATTTCTAGTATTTTATTCTACCAAAGTTGGTTTTTGAACCGAATTGAGAAAAAATAAACTGTTTCTGCAAACAGAGTTGCTAGAGATGAGGGTAAAAACCAGCTGTTCTAACCTTCCAAAGACAGGCTGAAAATTTATCTCTAAAGATTTAAATTATTTAATCAAGAAAAGGCAGGTGAGATAGGAAGGAGAAGGTCTATCTTTGTTATAATTTTTTTTATATATAGAAAATAGGAATTTATTTATTTATTTATTTATTTATGTATTTATTTATTTATTACAAGTTATTCACTTTATATCTTGGCTGCAGCCCCCTCCATCTGCTCCCAGTCACACCCACCCTTCCTCTTCTTCCCCTATGCCCCTTGCCTCGTCCACGGATAGGTTATAGTTTTTAAGAGCTACAGTTAATAAAGTGGTCAGAGTTCATTAGATTTTCTGTGTCTATTTAACTTATTGCAGTCTAAAAAATAAAAGTTTAAGGATGGCCTCCTGATCTTGTTGTCCGTGGTATCCTGAGTACAGAGAGAATGAAGTTTTAAGAACAAAAATAATCATAGCTCGTGCATTACATACCCAAATACATCTCCACAAATAGCATGGAGATCTCATAAAGTATAGATGCTTCATTGCTAGTTTTCACCATTCTGTAAAGTGGAAAGACACTGATATGTCAAAGGATTTCATACGTGATAAAGCAGCGTACTGTTTCGAGTTGGTGTAGCAATTTATAGGAGGAACTTCTTACCTCATACAGTCTCACTAGTATTTAAGGAACGACAGCTTGAAGGAGTTGGTTCGTCGTACATCTTACCCAGCTTTACTAGAATGAGTACGAACGGACTCAGTTCATAACTCACATCCTTTTGTAAAGCAGCAACTGTACGCCAGCAAACATATCACAGATGTGCGTCTGTGTGTCTCTCTGCCTTGCTGAGGCCCTAGATAAACTTTTAAAGGTTTGTTTAAGAAAATCGTTAGTTAAGGGCCATTTCACATTAACACACATTCTTTCCTTTGTATTTCCTTTTAAAGCTTGCTTAAATACTGTATTTTCATTAGATCTATCAGAAAAAAAATATTATGTCCCTTTCTGCATTTGATTAGCCACTCCCCACTAAAGTCACATTTACTACAGCCTATGGTAATAAAGTGACTCTAGCCATTTTTACCATATTTTATACTTTGATATTTCAAAGCCTTCCCTTAAAAAAAAATCTCTTCTCCCCACTTCAGTAAGGTGAATGTCTTATTGAACAGAAGTTTAAAGACTAAAAGGCATTGGGCCAGGGTATAAACAATAAAGTCTCAGGATTTCTTATATCTGAACAAGGAATTCTTACAACTCATGGAAGAATCCAGTACATGCATTTAGTTTTAATATATGATTTTATGATATATAATGAAAGCAATTATAAAGACAGTGCAGATGGGAAACCAAATACTAGATACTAGGCTTTGTAAATAAAAATCAATTTCTTAAGAATAAACTTATCTAGTCAAAATATTCTTAAACTATCTCTTAGGTGACAGATAACCTAAACACTATTAGCAACTATTTTGATTTCCTGCTTTTTGCAAGAAATTGAGTGTAGCACATGCCTTAACACTGTTGTAATTCACAGTCTAATCATTTGTGCAACAATGAGTTAGAAGTTTGGTTTCAACTGATTATCACTATTTGTAGAATTAGTAACAATGTAGAACAAAAATAATTTGTTAGAATCATTCAAATATTTCTAAGAAAAACTCATTTTGTAAAGATGTTTGATTTTCTATTGTAAGGAATGAACACGGAAGTAAAAAGAAAGATGTCTACACTATTTTCAACATTGGGAAACAGTAATCTGCTTTTGTGTAAAAGCTTTTCTGTTAATTATAGTGGTTACCTTATGTGCTACGCTCTGTCATAAACTATATCATGGTATAAACAATAATATAGCGCTATATTTTATTAGGTATGTCAATATTTTAATCTAAGATTTCATATTCTTTTTTTTTAAATTTTTCATCAATTACACTTTATTCATTCTGCATCCCCCCAAAAGCCCCTACCTCCTCCCCTCCCAATCCCACCCTCCCTCCTCCCTCATATTCTTAATATTGTAGTGTTTTTTTTAATATCCAGTATTTTGGACTCATAATTAATCATTTCCTAAAACATGATACAGTTTTGATAGTCAAACTTTACCATGCTTTGGTCTGCTTCCCAGGTTTCTCCTTTCGATCTTATTACTTTCTGTTTTCTTGAAAAATAATCTTCTTGTGTTTCTTATCACTCTGTTTACAGGTTTTCACTTTTCATATCCCTTTAAAGGTTTTCTCAGTACATTTTTTTGGTAGAGATCACATAGTGATTCATTTAGTGTTTGCATTGGGAGGTAGTGTATGGGTGAAAATGGAATCTTCCTAAGTTTTTTTTTTTGCATTAGTTCATTAAAGCAAGTTAAGCTCCCCAGAGTCCACTCAAGGGGATAACCCTTCCTTTTAAATCTTAAGTTGTAAGTGAGGCGGTAATGGTAATGATTTTAGTATTCATATTTATATTTCATGAATAGTTTATAATCTTTTGATATATATTTTAGACGTTTCATTTGCAGTTATTGAAGAGACATAACAATCAAACTATGTACAGCAATAAATTTATTTCTAGAGAGTCATTAAAAATTAAAATTCTTAGGCTATTAGATGCATTATAGGGTAACCAAAATCTAAAAGAAACGCAAGTATATTATTAAATTTAACCAAAATGGTAACTCTTCAAAGATTATTAAACTACAGTTTGTATTGAAGTAGCTAAGGAAATATACTATATTATTATTCATTCTATAATGACGTATCTTTGAAATATTTTTTCAATTGATCAACATTATTTGTGGAATTAGTAAAATTTAGAACAAAATGAGTTTGTTAAAATGATTAAAATGGTTTTAAAAAACGTTTGTGAAAATGTTTGAGTCTCAATCACAAATAATGGAAAAATAAAAATTTTCTGTTGTCATATTTAAAGAAAAATAAAAAGTAACAAAATGCTTCCATCTTTATATCCATGCATCTCTGTGTATTTATATGTCCATCCATTTATCCATATATACACACATCTACCCACCTTACTACTGATTAAAAATCCAT
The DNA here is from genome assembly GCF_030254825.1 of Meriones unguiculatus. Lineage (NCBI taxonomy): Eukaryota > Metazoa > Chordata > Mammalia > Rodentia > Muridae > Meriones > Meriones unguiculatus. Next base: position 49,464,965 of record NC_083352.1, read on the forward strand.
TACATCATGACTTAACAACTGTCCCATGGAACTAATTTTATTATTTGCATTTTATTATAATAGTACTGTGGTTAAGAAAACATCAAAATAAAATTATGTTATTTAACTTTTCAATAATAGCATGAAACACAATAGCTAAATGTGGTTTTAATTAAATTATTAAGTTACTAATTAGTATATGATTTTAAAATTACGCTTCCATTTTAAATGCCACAAAAAGAAAAGTTACCTGAAGTTATTAAATTGATTCATTATTGTGGGACTTATTTTCTTTTTCTGGAAGCCAAAAAGCATCACATTGATTGTGCTCTTTTATTTTATATGTATCTTTCCAATCACTAGTCATAGTTGTTTTACAAAGGATAGGATTTTATGCATTTAGATAAATCATCACCAAAACACACTGTCACCTTTCAGTTTGTTACATAGGGAGGCAACTGCAAAAATGCATCATCTTTATTGTGATACACGTTCTTTCCCATCACTAAACACTAAGCCCTTTTTGCCTGTTATATTGCTACAGTTCCACCAGAAGATAGGACTGTGAAAATCTGCAATAGCTTTCACTGTGACTTGATAAATAGCAAGAGAGCTTAGTGGAAATGCTGAACTCCTCCATGATTAAAAAGCAAACCTTTAATGTAGTTTTTGTTTACCATGTCATAAGTGCAGTGTTGGAAGTTACTGCCAAGGAGTCATTGGAACAGGCATCAGTTCGGCAATGTCAGCCAGCCAACGCTTTGAAAATTATTCAGTTCCTCTAGCCTTATGACTAAAATAATATCCAGTGGCTCCAGCCCCAAGCCTGGTTAATGCATCTGTCCAGAACACATAATTACTCGGTCATAACATTCCCCCGGCCACCAGCCAACAAACCAATCAGCATTTCTTTCTAACTCACCAGAATTTTTGCTGTGTCAAACTGTTTGATCTCTAGGTAGTAAAAATGCAAAAAATGGAGGACACTGCACTGGAAGGTTTTAATTTAGAAGAGTTTCTCATGGAAATTAAACTTGAAGAGAAACATGTTTTTGTTGTCATGACTGAAGTTGAAATTTTAATTTGGTATCCTTTGCATATTGTGTAGTTAGTTTGTTTTAACGCCGCAAGCTCACATGTAAGTCATTTTAGTGAGGAAATATCCTAAGAACAAAATAATGCTGAATATATATCCAGTTATGATCTGTCTCCTAAATATTAACAAACGTAGTGACAGAAACATTATCCTTTCAGTTAACACAAACACACTGTGCATCATGTATTAACATGCATGCATGCTGTATTTCTATCACTGTCTGAGGGTAATTAAGACAATGTATACATAGGCACACAAATGTGTATAGAGTTGACTTTTACACGTTTATTACATTTGAATAATTGGTAATCAGATCCTTTAAAGTATTCCAGATTAAGTTACCTTATTTTGCTTTATGTATACAGACTCATTTAAAATACTTTTAAATGTATTTTTGGAATCACTTTTTGTTTTGTTTTGTTTTGATACAGGGTTTCTTTGTGTAGGGCTGGCTGTCCTGGACTCGCTTTGTAGACCAGGTTGGCCTCAAACTCACAGCGATCTGCCTGCCTCTGCCTCCTTGAGTGCTAGGATTAAAGGAACATGCCACCACTCCCAGCTGAAATCATTTTTTATGAGGTGAAATTTCACTGAATATCTGAAGTTTGAGATTGTATTGTAAAGAACAAATACATAGATTTAGGTCAGCGGAAGAAATGAAAATGAACACTCCAGACAGGAGAATAAGCATCGAAGAAATGTTAGGAAAAAAACAAACAAACAAACAAAAAAAAACAACTGTATACTAGGGAAAGCTGCTCCTTTTGGACTGTAAAGAGCGCTTGGAGAAAGTGTGAAATGAAGTTGACATGGTGATATGTATCTAGTCGTGAATCACCTTGCTATACAAACTACAAATGTGGGAATTAGATCTCAGTATCTGGGAATACTTCCAATTGTTAATTTATTGTCACATGGAAATGTTTTCTTGTTTATATATTTTCTTAACTTTATTTCATCATCTGTTAGGTTTAGATTACAATAGGCTTGTTAGATCCTATGTTTGACAGAAACAGAAAAATGTGTAGACTTAATTTGTTCCCTTAAATGGTTGATGAAGTTCAAACAGCATAGTGTATTTATCTCAGACAGGCACAGATATACAAGCAAATGGGACCTGGAATGAAGAACAGAAGGTGACATAACAGAACCAATTTAATGTGGCTACCTAAACATTCATGAGGAGAGGCATAATCAATATTTTTTTGAGATCACGGAAAAAAATACTGCAATTACGGGTTGATTTTAAAGTGTTCCGTGGGCTAGTGTCTTTGAATACTTGGTCCCCATGTTACGGCATTTTTTTGGAGAAACAGTGGAATCTTTGGGGGTATGAAGCATGGCATGCCGAGGTAGGTCACTGGGTGTGAGTGTTAAGGGTTATAGACCAGCCCCACTTCCTCTCTGAACTCAGCTTTTTGTCCGGTACTGTGATGTAACCACCTTCCTTATGTTTCCTCCTCACCCTCCATGTCTTTGCCGTGATGGACGAGCCTCGTTGAAGTGTGAGTTAGAATGAATCTTTCCCTTAACTTGCTTTTTACTGATATTTGGTCACAGCAACAAGAGAAATAAACACTACATGTGCGTACCAATGTACTGAGATATTTTTGAACATTTTCTCTTTATACCGTATCATACATATTTTTTCTATTGGTATTGATACTTTCAGCTCATGTACTGACTGGTCCTCATGTCCCATTTCATTCCCTGGTGATAGTAAATGTACATTTTCTTTTACAGACCTTTTTTTTCTTTCTCCAATCTCTCTCTCTCTCTCTCTCTCTCTCTCTCTCTCTCTCTCTCTCTCTCTCTCTTTCATGGAGCCCAAATGACCTGAAGCTTGCCATGCAGTCAATTTTGCTCCTGAACTCTTGATTCTCCTGCCTCTACTCTTGTGGACTGAGAAATAGGAAGGCATCACCACACCCCACAGAAAATTTTGAATTATTTACTCAGACACTGGATAAACAACACATACAGATTATCTCTAAGGCACAGTTGTCTTCTATCTTTTCAGAGTCTGGATTTTTAAAAGAGATTTATTTATTTTATGTATATGAGTTTTTGCCTGCAGGTACATGTTTGCCACAACATGTGTGCTTGGTGCCTCAGAGGCCACAAAGGATGCTAGATGCCTAGGAAGTGGAGTGGTTATGTGTTATCACCTGGTCTTCTGCAAGGCCAGTAGGAGGCCATTTCTCAGGTCTCCAAAACTTGGATATTCATAAAATCATAAGCAACTTGAACTTCCACTTGTGTTAGCACAGTTAAAAGAGTGATTTTGTGGAAGAATTATAAAATACTGAAGCCCTGTGTATAGTTGTAGTCTGTATCTTTATAACTAAGTATATCTAAGAAAGCAAATCTAGTTCGAGAAGAAAATCTTTGAAAATAGATCTAGCACTTAGAGTAATAAATATACTCGAGGAGTCATATTTGGCTGGGCATGGTGGCATGTGCCTTTAATGCCAGCGCTTTGCAGGTAGAAGCATACAGTCTCTGAGTTTGAAGCCAGTCTGGTCTACAGAGGATAGCCAAGACTACACAGATAAACCCTGTCGCAAAAAGCAAAATAAAACAAAACAAAACAGAAAGAAAAAAAATCATATTAAAGTGAAGGCACAGTATTAACGAGTTAGTTTTACCTCTGATATTAATACACTAACCATAGTGATTTCTGGAAATTCACACCAAATACAGAACTTGTCATTCATAATTTAAGGAAGTCCCATTATTATAGAGTGAAGGCACTCTATATACTTTTGTGGCTTGTAGAGATTTAATAGCTTCTTCAAATAAGTAAAAAGAATCATATAAAATTAAAAATTAATTTATTGATTTTATTTAATGCTAAGTATTACTATTATTTAAATAATGAGAACTTTAACTTTATATTCATATAAAAGTTAGTGTCCCTAAACCCAGCGTGCATTTGACTTTTTTAACAAGGGTCCACTACCCATGTTGATGAGCAGCTACCATACTGGAAAACAGACCTCTAATATGAGCATAGCTGAACTCATGATTTAATTGTATGCTTGGAAACTGATATAGACCTGGGTTCCAATCCCTGAATAAAATCCATAAAAGCATTTGCTATGGTTTTATTAGATATCTAATTCATCTAGAACATTTTAGTCAGGGTCTCACAATGTGGCACAGGCAAGCTTTGAACTTGGCAATCTTCCTCCATCTACCTCTAAAGTTCTGGGATTTCTGGTGTTCACCACTATGTTGGACTTATTTAGAATATTAATAAAATTTTATTCTCTTTTGTTTTATTGAATCATTGCGCTTTCCTCAGGGATACATTTTTTTTTGTCAACTTAAAAAAATTAAATATAATCAAGTATACTTACTTGTAGGCTCTTAACATCTAAAGTAGTATTTAGAAGATAATAAGCATGAGATAAATACATGTTGTGTGCTATAGCTTGATTGTGAGAGTGCCCATTTTGTCATAGTTCCATCAGAAATGGATGACTACATATTTAGAATCCATTTCCAGATCAAATGAACTACAAGAATATTTCCTAGCCTCTTATTTAAGTACAATTCATTTCAGACTTAGGGGTATTTGATCAATACAATACCCTTTTTATTTTTTTTTCTTTTAAAAATTATTATTTGTTATTTTATGGGAGCATGGATGTTTTTTCCTGCATGCATGTTTGTGCACCACATATATGCAGTGCCTGTGGAGGCCAGAAGAGGGCATTGGATTCCCTCGAACTGGACTCACAGATGGCTGTGAGCTGGCATGTAGGTATTGAGATTCAAACCTGTATCGTCTGGAAGAGCAACCAGCCCTCTTACCCCTTGAGCTATTTCTTTAGTACCTACACAATGTCCTTTTAAATTATGCTCGGGAATACAACAAAGCACAAAACAAAGTCAACGTGATTGCAGCACTGAGACAAATTAATTAAAACATTATGAGTATGTGTGTGGGTGTATGGGCCCCTGGAGCTGGAGCCACAGGAAATTGTGAGATACCCAATACAGGTGCTGGGAACTGAACTCATACCCACTACAAGACACGTGTGCACTCTTAACTGATGATCCATGTCTCTAGTCCTCAAGTCATTTGTTTAATTTGATGATGCTTTAAAAGATCCCTCCCCTATCGCTGTGCTAGGGAAAGGGCATAGGGGGAAAAGAGGGATGGTGGGTGGGATTCGGAGGAGATTGAAGGGGCTACAGTAGGTATACAAAATCAATAAATTGTAGTAAAAATAAATAAATAAATAAATATTTTAAGAAAAGATTTATTTTAATTAATTGATGAGATAAAAAATCAGGATAGATATTCTAGATAAACTAATGCATTATACTATTTGGACGGTGAGTGTAGACAGATAAATGAACAAGAAATTGCTTTTAGCCCTCTACTGTTTTTCACACTTCAGGAAAGCATTAGCTCATTGATTTTGATAAATAACCAGAATTAACAAATATATTTTCATTCTAGTTACACTATTTATCACTCTTTATATTTTCTTTTCTGTTTGCTTTTTAAAAATAGACTTTTAAAAACTTTTTAGACCCACAGACAGGATGTAGATATTCCTTGCACATTCATTTTTCAAATTTCCATGCTACATGGCTGTTTTTATGTCTCTGATACTTACTCCTTTTGTTTCTGCATTCTGCCCAGCATCTGCATATAGACTCTCCCTCCACACTGCAAAGAAAGCCGTGCTAACAAAGACACAAACACTAAGACGGTCTGAATGCAGAATTCCCTCCCTGGGCTCATGTCTGTGAACACCAGGTCCCCAGCTGGTGGTGCTGCTTGAGAAAGTTATGCCACCTTTAGGAGTGGAGCCTCACTGAAGGAACCAAGTCACTTGGGGTGGGTTTGGAGGGTGTGTATGCTGGCCCCACACTCTTTTCTTTCTCTCAGCTCCCTGCATGAAGATGGACTGTACTCATCCTACTTCCCGTAGACCATGTCTTCCAAGCTATGATGGAAGCCATCTGCCTAGAACTATAAGCCAAATTAAACCTAAGCTGATATTTTGTCAGTGTTTTTACAGAAAAACAAAAAAGTAACTATTACAGGCACAATAGAAGTACCCTAAAAATAACCCTTGCTAGAGAAAAGTTACTGGAAATGATGTTTTTGTGATCTTATTACAATGGTAGGAAATAATATCAACACCAATACTAAAAACAATAGAAGTGCAGGAAAACCACAATGCACAGTGTAGTATAGTTTGTGCTAAGAGCACAAGTGCTGGGCTGGGGAGCACCTCAGTTGGAAGAGGGTTTGTCTTCTACACACATGGCCCTGGGTTTATCCACAGGTCTGTGTAAACTAGGTGTGTGGGCTATCCATGCGCTACCAGCACTCAGGAGGTGGAGAAAAGAGGATCAAAGGTTCCTGGGGAATCACATGGAAAGCCCCAGACCAACCTGAGCTACAGACTTGATGGTAGGCGAGTAAATCTAAGTTCTGGAATTTCAGGCCACCTCTGTGTAACAACTGGATTAATAGTAGGAGCCACCAGTTGAACGAGTGGGAAAAATGAAAGAGATTACCCTTGCAAAAAGGTATCACACCATCTGGAAGACAGTGAATCCTTACCAAATCATTGCTACTTTTTTCGTCTTGAACTTCAATGAGATAATTGTCTTCACCAAAATATCATCTGTTAAACATGTCTGTAATCAGTATTGCACATGTGTTGACCAAGGCTCACACAGTTAGCACTATCACAGCCATTAATATTCACTACATTGCTGAAATTAGCCTACCTTGGCCAATTCCTTAGAAACAGAGTTCCAGGCACAAGCATATGTGCTAGTAATACATTTTAAGGGGTGAAATTTGGAAATGCAGGCACAGGGAATAAGGGGGGAGAGGAAAGCCAGGGGGATTCTTTTACTGGATGCAGGGAGCTTCATGATGAGCTCATGACTCATTTTCACATGATAGCATCAGTACGCCTTTACGAAGCTACCGATTCTTTCATCTAGTATTTTCAGGACTAGAAGAAGAGAGCAGAATTTATTACCAGCCAGTTGTTCAAAGTTGGCTTCATGAACCTTAAGGCTTAAGGGGTGCACATGTGTAGGCTCCTACTGGCTGCCTTAGGATCACACTTCTCAGGAACAAGGAAGCCGCAGGGCCAGAACAAGGAGTGTTCCCTGAGGAGGCTGAGGCAATGCTTGGGACCATACTCATGAACAACATAAGGAAAATAGAGGAAATTGCCCCAGCAACCCCTTGCCTACAAGAGAAGGAACACTTCCTGCTAGAGCACTTCCATGCCTGGGAGCATGGGCCTGGAGAGATGAACAAGTTCACACACACACACACACACACACACACACACACACAAGAAAGAGAGAAAGACAGAGAGACAGAGAGAGAGAATGACACTCAGAGTCACAAATGCCCACTTTTGAATGACAATGAAGCCAAGAATTGAGGGAAATAGAGGTTACCTAGATGAATCAAGCCATTTCTCATTCCCTTGGAAATTGGCTGTGCATGGGGCATATCAAATATCTGTGAACACTGTCGTCACTCCAAGTGGATATTCTATGAGTATCTCTGTTACACACCAAGAAATCTACTGCTATAACTCATCCTGAGGCTTGAAACCTCAATTTATCATCTGACAAGTGAATAAGCAAAATAAAAAAATAATTAAAAAAACAACCACAGCACAATAACAAAGCATAGAACTTACGATGAAAGGGCTCATCAATTTTTGTTTTCCAAAGCCCTGCTAAAACATCACTCAGGCTGAATAATATTTAGACAAAGGGATCCATGGCTCCTGTGCAAGTGATGCCATGCTCTCCAGATATAAAGCAGAACTGCTTTTGAAAGTATCATATTACTGAAAAATAACTTCTTTATCTCAAAGAAAGTGTAAAATAACTTAAAAAAACATTTCAGATGTATGTTAATTAAGATGAATTGGAAGAGAGGTGAAGAGAGTGAAAACATGGTGGTTTTGCACTTCAGCCTGTTACATAAGCTTCACTCAATCAAAAGTGTAGAAATGGCTTTGCGACCAAGTGAGTTTGGTCATAAAATGGACAGACTGAAATATCAATTTTAAGAATCAGAAAACTGAAGGGAGTTGGGGAAGGCATGTAATTTGGATTAATTCTCTCTACTAGAAAAATTACACAAAGGCTGGAAGGTGTCTGCTCTAAGGCTTAGGAGGAGCTAAAGCCGGAATGAAAAGATCCTGGTTCAGGATCTCGGACGAAGGAAGAACCACAAAGTGGTCCCAGCATTTGGTGACCACTTTCTAAGTAAAGGTTCACATGAAGTGAGAGGTTTCTTATTATTTTTTTAATTATATTTGTTTGTTTGTTTGTTTTCAAGACAGGGTTTCTCTGTGTAGCCTTGGCTATTCTGGACTTGCTTTGTAGACCAGGCTGGACTCACACTTACAGAGATCTGCCTGCCTCTGCCTCCCGAGTGTTTGGATTCTTAGTTCTGGAGAAGGGTGAGAGTAAGCAGTGCTTCTCACGGAGAACAAGAGCCAGCCAAAGGGCTTCCCGGCTGAGCTCTCCTTTCCTTAGGTTGGCACTCGAAAAGGCCAGGCAGACTCTCAGACAGTAAAAGCAAGAGAAGCTAAGCATGAAGGGGTGTGCAGCATTTACAGGAGTGAGAATCAGCTTAAAACCATCTCACCATCTCACATAGGCTTCAGTCATTCCTGCCTTGCTAACAATTTCAGGGAAAATATCCCTGCAAACTGACACATCACCTAGACTTTTTCTTTTCAGCGTTGGAGATTGAAACTAGGTCATAAGAAATGCAGAAGAACTCTACTACGGAGCTATATCCTTATTTTATTTATGTGTGTGTGGTTTGGTGTGTGCGTGTGCTCGCTATGGGACACTTGTGGAGATCAGAGGACATCTTTTGGGAGTTTGTTCTTTTGCCCCACCATGTGGAATCTCAGGTCATCTACCATCTCACATTCTTCAGCTACTCCTCCTTTTACTTTTTTACATTTTTAAAATTTATTTTTACATTTTTAAATTCATTCTTCTCTCACATATTACACCCCGACCATGGTTTTCCCTACCTCCTCCTCCTCTAGTCTCTCTTCTCCATCTCCCTTATCCCCTTTTTACTTTTAATTTTAAAACAAAGAAGTCTAACTAAGTCACCTAGGCAGGCCTTAATCTTGTGATCCTTTTGTATCTGATACTCTATGCCTGGGAAATAGGGTTACTCTTCAGATAAAATGAATTATTTTCCATATAAAAACATAATGTCTCCCTCTGGTGAGAAAATCAGACAGGCTCACAGTCTAAACGACAATAAAAATTCGAAACAAAACGAACAACAGGAAGGCATGCCCATGGGAAAAGGAGCTGTAATGAAGTGAGTTAGTGGGGGTGGGGGAAAGTTAGAGGGAGAAGGGAGTTACAGTAATTAAAATGTATACATCTGTGTAAATAAGAATCTGGATTCTCCGAGCTTAGAGTCCCTGTCATGAAACCCTTACCCTGTACCATGTGGCAGGGCTGCAGCCCAAGGAACAGTGCAGTTGGAGACTTTGCTACTGTTCCCCGAGAGTGAAGTGCTTTGGCGGAGCACTGTGTCTTCAGTCAGCATCCATGAAACCTCTCAGGTAAGTTTCTCAGCTTGTACACATGCAAAGTTCTCCGGCCTCTCAGAGGACACTGTTCTCATTAACAACTTCCTTTTTTTTTCTCCTACACTTAGGCCATTGGCTGACATTTTACATGTTGAACCTATATTTTCTCTTCTTTAGTGGGGAATTCACTCTGGTCATTACCACTGACCAGGATGGTGATGAAGCCACAGGAAAAGTCTTACAACAATCTTTTTGGAGACAGAGTCTCATGGTTGGCCTCCAGGCTGGGAATCCTCCTGCTTCAGCTTATGGAGTGCTGGAAAAATGGACATAAGGCACTGTACATGATACCTGGTTCATAAGTATTTTGTACAGAGGAATATGCTGGGAAAATAGTGCAAGGGAAAATAGTTAAATCAGTGGTTCTCAAACTTGCCAATGCTGCTACTCCTTAATATAGTTCCTCATGTTGTGGAGACCCACAACCATAAAGTTATTTTCATTGATGCCTCATAACTGTAATTTTGCTACTGTTATGAATGGTTGTGTAAATATTTTTTTGGAGACAGAGGTTTGACAAAGGGGCCATGATCCACAAGTTGAGAACCAGTGAATTAAGTGGATTGGGATCCAGGCTCCAGGTAAATGTTGATATTATGTACACTCAGAGTGAAGTTCATGAACATGAGTAACCACCACAACCTGAGTTCCACGGAGTCTTCTCCTCCAAGATAACTCATCTGGGTAACACTTGTGCCTTCTATTTTCATACTGTTGTAGAGAAAATAATTTCAGGATTAGTTGGAACTGTTAAGTGTGCTGTTGTTTTCAGGTGTGTGTGTGCAGGCTGGAGGGCGATCTTTTTTTATTTTTTTTATTTTTATCAGTTACATTTTATTAACTCTGTATTCCAGCCGTGTCCCGATCCCTCATTCCCTCCCAGTCCCTCCCTCCCTCCCTCCCTCATCTCCACCGTGCCCCTTTCCAAGTCCACTGATAGGGGGGAGCTCCTCCCCATTCATCTGATCCTGTTTTATCAGGTATCTTCAGGACTGGCTGCAAAGCCCTCCTCTGTGGCCTAACAGGACTGCTCCTCCCTTCGGGGGTGGGGAGACCAAAGAGCCAGTCATTGAGTTCCTGTTAGAAATAGTCCCTGTTCCCCTCACTTTGGGAAACCAATTGGTTACTGAGCTACCACAGGCTACATCTGAGTGGAGGTTCTAGGTTATATCCATACATGGTCCTTGGTTGAATGTCAGTCTCAGAAAAGACCCTGTGCCCAGATATATTTGGTCCTTGTGGAGCTCCTATCCTTTCCCCATCAGACTAACTCCCCTTCTTTCTTATGATTTCCTGTACTCTGCCAAAGGTTTAGTCCATCAACGGTGGAATGGGTACAGAAATTGTGGTATTTTTATACAATGGAATACTACTCAGCAATCAAAAAGGAGGAAATCATGAAATTTGCAGGCAAATGGTGGGATCTAGAAAAGATCATTCTGAGTGAAATATCCCAGAAGGAGAAAGACAAACATGGTATATACTCACTTATATAGACCTATAAGATATGATAAACATAATGAAATCTATACACCTAAAAAAGACAATCAATTGAGCGGACATGGGGTAAGATGATCAATCCTCATTTAGAAAGACAGATGGGATGTGCATTGAACGTATGACAGGAGTCTACTGAGCGCATCTGAAAGACTCTAACTAGCAGTGTTTTCAAAGCAAAGACTCATGGAGGGCGATCTTAAGCATCCCTCCTGACCTTCCTGCTTGTTCGAGACAGGTTCCTTTTGAGCTGGCAGCTTGTGTGACAGGACAGCTGGTCCACAAGCTGCTAGGCGTTCCCTTGTCTCTGCCTCCAAGTTCACCATAGGAATGCAGACATTATAGCACACTCCCGTGCCTGGCTTTATGAGGGCCTGGAAATTTAAATTTAGGACCCCATGTTGCAAGGCAGGCACCTCACCCACTGAGCCAGCTTCCAGCCCCGTGTCTTATTCTCCTCCTCCTCAACCTCCCCTTCTTCTTCCTTCTCCTCTTTCTTCGTCTTGTGAAACTGTTTTCCTTTATCCCACAGACCGTTTTCTCTTGTTTTGAACCATGTATGTTTTTTCTCCTCCTTACTTCTGCCTAATGCCTCCTTTGCAGCCTGTGTTATTTTGCTACTGAATTCCTCAGAGGGAGTCCTGGCTTAACAGTGACTTCCCCTTGACCAATTGCTATCTGAATTCCCCACTCAACGATTGTAGAAATTCTGCTGCGGTTATCCGTGATCATTGCTTATTAAATTCAGAACTTTATTCTAAGGTTCCTTTCATCTTAAATTGTTTCTATGTCAACTTCTACCTTACACATACTGAAATAATTTAATTGATCTTATTAGATGACTTTGGTATCTTTTCCTATCTTATGATGTTTATAGTGTTTCTTCTCTTATTAAGAACTTGAAATCTAGATACTTATTCACTAACTTTGTGTGGGCGGCATGTGTGTGTTCTGTTTTTGGGCTACTTTTACTAGTAGAATGTTCACATATTCTAATCTGCACGAACTTATATTCTAGTGAGGTGAGTTGAACATGTAAAATAATTTATACAATATATTAAAAGTCCATAAAAATGAAGAATCAACGGCACGAGGGACATCCTGAGTTTGAGGAATGTGTAAAGGGGGGGGTAGGAAGTAGCAGGCAGTGTCCATGCCAATGAGAGCAGCCCTCTTGGGAGTCTCCAGTGAAGAGATAGTCTATCTAGGGCCAATCTATTTTTCTACTCTTATATTTTGGGGGAAAACAATGCACCTTAAATTCTGCAAACAGTGCTACTAACCCTGGTGATTTCCAAACACTGCCTGTCTTCTAGGATGTAGTCCTGTTTACATCTTAACATTATTCATTGATTTGTCCAATTTGGAGCATCCATCCTATGCCGGGATTGCAAAGGGGATGCAAAAACAAATAATGGCTAGAATTGTCTGAATCCATGTAGGGAGAGGTACTGTGATCTGGCACTGCATTTGGAGCCACCAGGAAGGAAATTTTCTCATATAGGGGCCTAACGAGAATGGCTATAGGAGCAAGACTAGGGAGGGAGTAACAGAATGGTTCCTGGAAAAGCGGCTTCTTCCTTTTCTCCTAAGTGATCATAACACAGGCAAAGAAGTTCAGCCTTCTTAAAGCCTTAGCCCAGACATCATAATTTTATATTTAAGGTATTTTATTATACTTATTTATCTTTTTATTTTGTGTTTAAGCATATGGGCATGTGCAGTTCAGAGGAAAACTTGCAGGAGCTCACTCTCTCCTTCTACTGGGTGGATCCTAGGGATTTAACTCACATTTTCAGAGGCTCGACTGCAGGCATCTTTATTGACTGAGCCAGTTCTCCTCTCTGGTCCCAAGATGCCATGATTTAAAAAGAAATCCACCCCCATTTGATATTATCAGTCTTTCCATTGATTTGTGTTTCAGTCCAAGAGCATTATTTATATTTCTTTAATCTCATCCAAGAAACACCATATATGACAATGTATTACAGCCAGTGCTTTTATCTGTCTCCCAGATTGCAATGACAAGTCTGACTTATATTGGCATTCACTGGGTACATGGGCAGTGCTTGTGAATACACAGAAAATGCCTCATGAAGACGTAGGCTAGTGAAACAAAAGGAAAATGAAAAATTACCATGAATTTGTTTACTGGTTTGTGTGATCATCCAAATACACTAGAAGAATAGGATTTCCAAATACATATTATTAAATAATACATGTCTAAATAATCATAATTTAATTATAAGTATTAAATATAGTTTTCTACTTAATTATCTAAGTATTATTTAATACTTATAAGTAGACTTATTTAATATAAACAAAGGTGTGAGTATAATATTAAAACCCTAACTAATGAATTTGCAAGTTTTCTTCCACTCAGCCCAGCCCCCTCAGACACTCACCATATACTTAAGGAAATCACTCTTTCTGCCAAACTCTGAAGTGTGTCAAGGATCTGCCTCTGTGTCAGATACATCTACAGTTGCTTGGTTCTGTTTCTCCAGGCCAGAGTGATATGTAGGATAATTTGTATATGAGTGGCTGTGGGCTCTGTTTCATTTGAGAAATTCCACATCATGAGGCAGGGCCTACTACTACTCATGTAAGTTGAACATGAGGGTAATTCCATGCTTGTTTATCAGTACTGTGGGAAATAACTCACCTAAGAGAGCAATAGTTATTCCAAAAGTTGTATTCCATTTGCATTTGCAGTTGTTTTTTTTTTCTTTTAATTTAATAGGATATATTTCTTTATCATACACAGTTGATCTACTAATCTTTATTTTTTTTCATCTTTGCATACTTAATCATCTGGAACAAGAGTAAAAAAAATTAAGCAAATTATGCATTTCTGAATCATAGTAACAAAAAAACCACCCACAGTAAAAGATTAGCACTGCTGGGAGACTGTTTAAGCTGGTGTCTGTTGTTGTTTTTAATTTACCTTTCGTTTTTCACTGAAGCATGTACACACTTATTTACCAAAGCTGGAACCCAGCTCCTACCCCAAGCTTTTCAGGATTTTGGAACAGTTTTGCCTTCCCCTTTTGTGTGTTCAGTCCCACACCACTGGGATTACTTGCTCAACAGCATTTCCCTGCCCCTGTTGGATTTTCTGACATATACTAGACTTCTTATTCTGTAAGACAAAAATTGAACTGTAAAACACATATTTCTCATAGAACCTCACAAATCTTTCTTTGGGGGAGATTTTCACTTTTTTATAGTCTGAAAGTCAAGAAAATCTCTGACATGCTGCATCTTCCACTAGTCCAGCTTCTTCCAGTGACTTCTGGAAATCATTATCTTTGTACTTCAGAGATGAAAGCTTAGTTAGATATGTGAGAGACCAAGCAGATGTGGCGGAACACAATGCGCTGCACAGTGTCTCGTGTCACAGGCCAACAAACGACGAGGAGCTTGTCTGGAATGGTGTCACTCACAGATGCTAGAAAACAGTTGTTTAGAGGAAGAGAATTAACACCACTGTGATTACGAGACTTGTCATGAAATCCCAGATACACGGATGCAAATGATACAAATCTATTTTTAACGCATTTAGTTGAACTTTGAATGCAAAGTGAAGCAAAGCATAAAACAGACTGTGTTTAGAAAACCCCCACTGTTGATATCCTTAATCATTTAAAAGCATGTGAATCATTCTAATAAAGACTGTCTATAACGGTAATGTGCGTATTTGCCTCACACCAAATTAGTTTCTGTTGTTATTCTTCTCTTTAATTTGTGACAGGGTCTCACTCTGTAAGCCATGCTGGCCTTGAATCTGCCCCATTACTACAGCCTCAGAGTGATGGATTAGTATTTTCTACCATGCTAGGCTGATGAGACAATGTTACTATTTCATCCTTTCAATATGATTTTTAAAATTATTTGAAGAATTTTGTAAGTCAGAATAGCAACAGTTCTTTGTTCAAAAAATCTCATGCCTGACATGTTCCAAGATGAGAGTGTTATATTTTGACAATATTTGCATAGCAGGAAAGAGAAGCATATATTTTTCTCACAATCTATAACACCTTTGGCTCATAAATCACCACACTATGGATAAAAAAATCCCCACTTTTCAAGACTTCAAAGAAGTTGATAGCACACAAAGTTTTCTGATTTTTGCCATTTTTCTCCCTGAGTTTGAGCTGTTGAGTAGTGAGTTGTCCAGTCTGGCCTTGAACCCATGATACGCTTGCCTCAGCCTCCTGAGTAGTTGGAATTGTAGGTCTTTAATACCACACCTAGCTTATGAAGCTATGGACTTTAGGATGGGCAGTCTTACATGATTTGGGAACTTGGTCGTCATTTCTGGAAGGAATCAGAATTGATTAAAATGGCCAATCCAGAACCATGGAAGATCAGTTGTTCAGGTGTTTGATGAAAATGAGGGTAAGTTTCATTTTCATAGATCAGTTGTAAGAGACTTCTTGTGGCCATAGAAAAGACTAGGTTCAGTTACTTTTTGGTTGCTCTGACAAAGCACCTTGACGATGTAAAGAAGACAGAGTTTGTTTTAGCTTAGGGTTCTGGAGGAGTAACTAGCATGACGGCAGAGTGGAGGCATGCAGGGAGCAGTAGGCATGCTGGCAGGAAGCAGGAAGCTGAGAGCTCACATCTGGAACCACAAGCACTAAGCAAAGTCAGCAAACTAGAAGCTGAATAAGACTTAACCTCTTAAAGTCTATCCTGCTTCATGCACTTCTTCCAGGAAGGCCACACCCCTAAACCTTACCAAACAGAACCATCAACTGGGGACCAAATATTCAAATGCTAGAGACTATGGGGGCATTTCTCACTTAAACTACTACTGCCTGTCCTTCAGTAAGGCTAGATACAAGATCTCTGTCTTCAGCAAAGGAAGTGGAGGAGGGAGAGAAGGAAAGAAGAAACGAAAGAAAGAGAGGGAGGGAAAAAAGGAGGAAGGAAAGATGCAGGTGTTGGGGAGGTATGTGTATGAGAAACAATGATAGCCTAAGCACTGCCTCCAAATTCTGTGTACATAACATACATTATGTTATTCCATATATTATTTCATGTATGTTTACATATATAAAATCGTTGTTTTCATGCAATGCATTTTTGTATTGATATTTTCTTTGTATTCTTCAATATTTCTCAAGCAAATTTGAAAAGTTGAAGTATATACCATGATCTCTATACTCTGGATAAGACTCAGAGCCTGAAGAACCTTTGGATATCACAATTGATATCAGAATTGGGTCTCCTGGCCTTATTCTGATTGGTGGTATTCACATTAAAACAACTATACACAATTCTCATGCTCAGTGGGCCAACAGGACACTTGGGAAGTTTTGTGATTTATTGGCCTTTATTTTTACTTGAATTATATTGTGTATTTAGGCAATTTGTCTGCACTTCATTGTTATTATTTTGTTTACATTTGAACCAGAAGCTGCCTATGTCAACAGTTCTGAAGGATTTGTGAGCAGTTGAGGCTTGTTATTTATGGTAATCTTTACTTTCTAGCTAAATAATTTTGCCTTCATCCTTTTCAAAACTTGGCTGGAAGTGTCCCACTCTGCTCTCCTGGATTACACTCTAACCATCCTGGGAGCCCTACTGAGCTGGCACCTACAACACAAAAATCATCTAGATGGTCTTCAGTCTTCATGAAAAACAAACAACACACGTTCCTCCCTTTAGCTTATGTAAAATGCCCTTACATAATTGAGCTCTTCATTCTGTTCTTCTCTTGTCATGCTGAGTCAGATTTTATTGGCACTTAGGTATGTGTCAATACATATTTATTGCCTAGATTAAATAGAGAGATAATTGTCAAGACAGTTTAAAACTGTATAAAAAAGCAGCTCCATCTTTGCTACTGCTGTCAGCAGTTACAAGAAAACCAATAATCTCCACCAACACCAATAGCTTGGGGGTGTTTAAAGCAATTTTGAAAGTATTTAATCATAATATCAACTTTTATCTATTTTTGTAAGTTTAAAGAATACTTAAACAACATTTTAAATAGACATTTCTTCATTGGAATTGCAAACTATATGTGTTTTGCCCTGATTCTTATCTATGAGGCATTTAAGGTATAAGTAAACACTACCTTTTTTTGGAAAATCATTCTATGTTTTTTAACATGAAGAAGAGTGATATCAATTTGTTTGTTTGGTTTATGTGTCAGCAGTTTAGGTCCTTTCTGAATCCAAGGGATTCTCCCTCTCTCCTCCCTTCAAAGATAGGAATGGATTTATGAGCTTATCTACTGATCAAAATAAACTTTTTGTGACAATTTCACTTTAATTCGAGATATAAAAGCCATTTCTGTCCACAGATGTAGTAAAGTTGGAAATAGTCTTTTTTTCTTTGAATTACTTCTGCAGTGAACTGTGAAAAGTTTTCTATAGAATATAGATAAGGTGTACTAAAATAGTGATGTCAGAAATGTTTTGATATCAGTAGCAAAACGCTGAGATACCATTACTCAGATTTAAATTTTTCCACAAAGATGCGTATTTCTGCCCGGGGTTATATATAGCCCAGCAGTGGAGTACTTGCCTGACATTCCCAAGCTCTTGTGCTCAATCCAGAGCATTACAAAATACTTTGAAAATGACTAATATTATAGTTAAAATATACATTTCTATAGTTATCCCACCTAATGGTTGGTTATGATACTATTGAAGTATAACTCTATTTGGGATCTAATACCTAGTTTGAACGGCATAACCAGGAACAAGCTAAGAATTGACAGCTGAAGCAAGACTGTTAAGATGATAATTTTTATGGGAGTCAGTTAGATAGATTTTCACCATGTGAAGAATGTCAAGGCTGGAGCTAGAGAGATGGACCACCACTTGGCACTTTCGCAGAGGATCTGAGTGAGTTCTTAGGACCAATGTTGGGCAGCTAACAAGCACATGCAGCTCTGGGTCTGACATTCACTATCCGGTCTCTGCAAGTACCCACCTACACTCATATTTCCATATTCACACAAACACACACATATATATGTATATCTACATACACAAATACACATAAAAAATGATAAAAATAATACAAAAAGAATGTCAAAGTCAAATATTTTATTCCAAATTCAGATCAGCTCAACACGTGCATTTTTTCTTTGTTTCAGCAAGTTTTATTTTTCCTTCATTATTATCATTATTATTTACAACTTATTCACTTTGTATTCCAGTTTTGTACTCCCTCTTTTCCTCCCAGTCCCTTCCTCCCTCTTTCCACCCTTCCTCCTTTATCCCTCTTCCCTATTCCACTGATAGGGAAAGTCCTCCTCCCCTACTGTCTGACCCTAGCCTATCAGGTCCTATCAGAACTGCCTGGATCCTCTTCCTCTGTGGCCTGGCTAGGTCGCCTCACCAGGGAGAAGTGATCAAGGAGCAGACAACCGAGTTCATGTCAGAGACTGTCTCTTTTTCTCTTACTAGAGGACCCACATGGAGACTGGGCTGTCTATGGGCTACATCTGGGCAGGGGGTCTAGGTCCTTTCTTTGCACAGTCTTTGATGCATCAGTCTCTGCAGTCCCCCTGAGCCCAGCATTTTTGGCTTTGTTGGTTTCCTTGTGGGGCTCCTCTCGGATCCTTCTATTTTTCTCTTTTCCATAAGACTCCCTGAGCTCTACTCAAAGTTTGGTTTGGGTCTCTGTATCTGCTGGGTGGAGTCTTTTAAAGAGGAGATCTGTGGTAGGCTCCTGTCCTTTCCCTCTCTACCACCTCTGTCAGTGTCTATCCTGTTTTCCTTTCTAAATGAGAAGAAGCATCTTCCCTTAGGGTTCTCCCTGTTTAGCTTATTTAGGTCTGTAGATTTTAGTATGTTTATCCTATATTATATGTCTAACATCCACTTATAAGTGAGCATATACCATGCATGTTTTTCTGCTTTGGGTTACTTCACTCAAGATGATCTTTTCTCGTTCCCACCATCTGCCTGCAAATTTCATGATTTTCTTGTTTTTAATAGCTGAGTAGTATTCCATTGTGTAAATGTAACACAATTTCTGCATCCATTCTTCAGTTGAGGGGCATCTAGGTTGTTTCCAGCATCTGGCTATTACAAATAAAGCTGCTATGAACATGGTTGGGCAGATGGTGGAGCATCTTTCGGGAATGGTATAGCTGGACCTTGAGGTAGTGCTACTCCCATTTTTTTCTGAGACATTTCAGCAAATTTTAATTAGCAGAGAAGAAAAAATGATTTCAGTCTGATTTATAATCAGTATTATTTTAAAACACGAATAACAGTTATTTCTGAGAGCAGTCCTATAAAATTGAAAGAAGCAATGGAGTGAGATTATTAAAAATACTTAAGGCTATTATAGTCTCAAATTATATTTCAGGGAGAGAAATGAAAACAAAATTCTAAAGTTCTAGGTTTGCTTCTGTTTTTTGTTTGTTTTGTTTTCTTCTGACAGTGACACTAGATTTTGTTAAAGCTCAAGTTTCTAAATCATGTGTTCAATTATATTAAAGAGGGCATTTCAAACTTGGATATATCTTTAAGCCCCTTTTTCATTTTTGTTATTGTGCCAACTGACAATATTTCTAGCTGCATCTGGAAGATGTAAGAAATATTCAGCTCTTTGATTTACTAATTCTGCAAGTGGAGTGCCTAGGGAAGGGAATTTTAGTCCCCAGTAAAATCTTTGATTCATAAACATCTTCTAAAATCGAATTCTCATACACACAAAACGTACTTAATCAACATTGGTTTGAAAGAACCAGAGGATAGCCAAAGCAATTATTGAACAGTTAGGGCATGAATGCACAGAATGGTAAAGCAGTGTAAAGTTGTGTTCAACTGTCCTTTTCTTATCTGAACTTTGTTTAGTCTTTCACTTGAACTTGTCTTTTGTTCCTGTTTCTGTTCTCTATTCTAGATGGGTAGACATCCTTGAATAGGGCTGATAGCACATCTTCTTATCCAGACATTATACATCATTGATGTATAATGTCTCTCTTCGAACTGAAATTTGAGGTAGAGAATTGTGGTAATAAGTTTAGAAAAAGAAAGCAATTTAGGGCTGATATCACTGAGGATTTGGAAGACTCTGAACAAGTTGCATAACCTCCTTGGATCCCCAGTTCCTCATCAGTATATCACAGACAATACCAACACATCCTCTTCAGGTGATGGCATGCCATAAGTCATGCAGAACGTATCTGACATGCAGAGAGTATCTGACACAAGAAAATGGAGACTTGAGGACACCTTTTCTTTTCCTTTCTCATTAACAAGCAGAGGAACCATGTATCCCACCATCCCCGCTGGCCTTTGGTTGATTTCTCAGAATGAATTCTTTTCATGACACTTGTTTCCTATTCTTACCCCATCCTTTCTCTCTCACATGATGCCTTCAGGATCTTAGTTCACTTTCTGCCTTAAACTTAGTAACTACCCCTCATTCAGGTATATGAGGAGTCTGAGGGGCCACTGTGAGGCTCACTGGTATGGCAAATGTTGGCAACCTTGAACAACTGAAAACACTAGACATTAAAGGGATGGAATAACTTGCCAAACATGTTACAATAAATCACCCTGGGCAGTATGGCTTAAGCAATGGAAATGTATCTTTTCACAGTTCTAGAGGCCGGAAGTCCAAGTTTAAGATATCATTGGACCTTTTCCTCGACTCATAGATGGCTGGCTTTTTTGTAGTCTTCACGTGGTCTTTTCTCTGTCTCAGTCCAAATCACATCTTCTTAAGGAATGTTCATTATTTGCATTTAACCAAGTTGGCACTTTGAAGAGCCTATCAGTCACATTCCAAAGAACCAGCTGTTAGCATTTCAACATGTGAATTTGAGAAATACATAATTCAGCTCACTGAGGGAGTGGAAGAGTGAATGAGGACAGAACCAGTCAAGAGCCTCTAGCTGCTCAAACAAACTTAAGGTGAGGACAGTCTTAGATGATTATACGGGCAGGAGAAATGAAGTACTAGCAGCAAAAAAGTGAAGTTAAAGCTTCTTTTTTTAATTTTTAATTTTTATTATTAGTTACATTTTATTAACTCTGTATCCCAGCTGTATCCCTCTCCCTCATTCCCTCCCAATCCCACCCTCCCTCCCACATCTCCTCCCTGCCCCTTTCCAAGTCCACTGATTGGGGAGGACCTCCTCCTCTTTTACCTGACCCTGTTTTATCAGGTATCTTCAGGAATGGCTGCAAAGTCCTCCTCTGTGGCTTAGCAGGGCTGCTCCTCCCTTGGGGAGTGGGGAGCGCCTTGAGAAATTACCATAGTTCCGTGCTCACAGAATATTTTAAACTTCTTTTTGTCCTTAACCATGTACCTGAAAAGTGGCTTTCCTTTGAATTGCCCAAAACCATGCCCATCATGAGCAATACTTTTGACTATTCAAAAAAATTTGAATAGTCAGTGTATTTTCTATAGAAATAGGTACAGATATAGTTGCTACTTTATATTATGAAAATTATTGTTTGTTGCTGATTCTGTGAATAATGGACACAAATAGATTATAGGTATATCAGGAAATACTGAAGGCTGTGAAAGTTCTTTTGTAATGGATTTCATGTTGTTACTCTTTTACTATTTTAACAAATTAAATATAGGCTTTTAACATAATCTTTCTTTCTTTTTTTGGAGGGGGGAGAACCTTGCATATGAGCACTGTCTACATTACTCCCACTTCTCCTCAAGGCTTCTCTTCTCCTGTGCCCCCTTCTTAAAAACCACACAGTCTTCTTTAATTATTGCTATGCATATATACAAACTACCAAGGTCATTTAGTGTTGCTTCCAGGACTATGTGTCCAGAGCTAATCACTTGAGGGAAGATCAAATATGGGAGCATGTCCCTGGAAAAACCCCAATTTTCCCTCTTTCCACAGCCGCTGACCACGTGCAGCAGCCACTGACCATCTGCAGCTCTTCATCTATGGATGGGGCTGTATTAGTCAGATTCTCTAGAGTAAAAGAAAGTGCAGAATGAATCTCTTTATATAGAAAGGGGACCAGGCTGTGGTTCAGATAATCCAACAATGGTTACCCATGAATGGAAGATCTAAGGATCCAGTAGTCGTTCAGTCCATGAGGCTGGATGTCTCAGTTGGTCTTCAGTATACTCTGGAATATTGAAGCAGTAGGCTCTAATGCCAGTGAAGGAATTGACTTACTGGCAAGGTTAGAGCATGGAGATAAAGATGCTTTCTTCTTCCATGTGCTTATATAGGCTTGAGGCAGAAGATGTGATCCAGATTAAAGGCGAGTCTTCTTACCACAAAACAAGAACAACACCAACAACAAAAATCGCTGGATTAAAGTTGTGTCTTCCCACTTCAAAGATTTCAATTGGAAGTTGATCTTCCCACTTCTAATTATATAAAAATCTCCCACAGGTGTGCCCCTCAATTTTGGTTTTTAGTTAATCCAAACACAGTTAAATAGATGAACAAAATTAGCCATCACAGAGACCATGTGCAATTCTCCCTCTCTGGTGGCATGTCAACTATATTTGTCATTGTGCAAGTCTTCTTTAGGTAATTACATCATTGCATTTCAAGGCGACATTTTCTCTGTCATGCTTAGGGGACATTATCTAGTACCTGAAATCCTGGGCCTCTGGTTCTTTCAATTTTTACATCTTCTTTTCCGCAATTTTTCCTG
Source organism: Meriones unguiculatus (assembly GCF_030254825.1). Classification (NCBI taxonomy): domain Eukaryota; kingdom Metazoa; phylum Chordata; class Mammalia; order Rodentia; family Muridae; genus Meriones; species Meriones unguiculatus. The sequence goes on from NC_083352.1 coordinate 49,487,809, forward strand.
AGCCTTAAGTGTAAGGTTGCATTGCAAATATATCACTTGTGGGTTGAGAATCCCACAGTCCCTTTTTCCCTATACTTTAATGATCTCATAATAGTTTCTATCTGTGGCAAAAAGGAAAGTCAATATTTTTACTATAGTATGCTAATTTACAAACTAATTACAGATCTTATAACATATTCATATTACTGTAATAAAATAACATATATGTGAATACCAATGCTATTTTTATTTTTCTTCCCTTCCTTTTCTGATGCTGGTGACTATTTTCTTTTTCAGGTTATCTTTTCCCACATAATCAATGTACTATCTCTTCCCCAGTTCTCTCCTGACTAACATAATACATTTTTAGGGATAGAGAGATGGTTCAGTGATTAAGAACATGAAATACTTTTGCAGAGGGCAGAGTTTGGTTCTCAGTACCCATGTTGGGCAACCCACATGGATCATAACTCCAGAGCGAGGGGATCCAACATCCTCTTTTGTACCGTACAAGCACGTGCGCACATATGTGCGTATCCCATCATATATACACATAATTACAAATAAACCATTAAGAGAAATTTAGTTTAGAAGGCAAACAAGGGGTGCATATAGGAAAAGAAATGAGTTTTAAAATCTTCCATCCTCACTCCCCTTACTGTAAAGGGCAGAGCAGATGTCATTCTGTACCATCGATACAAAAAAGGAAACTACTTCAACAACTATTTGTGAATATTTGTACTTGACATTGACTTGGTTGATAAATCTCCCCTTGGGAGAGTCTGTCTCTGGACAGAATCAAACTTATAACTACTGTAAAAGCCATTCCCATGTTCAAAGAAAACACAGCTGCAATAGCTCCTCATTTGACTTCTTAAAAGAAGAAAATCTTAACATTAAGTGAAAACAATTTGAGGGAGAAAAGAATGCTTTGAGTTCAAACGATAGCTTTCTTTAAGATGTTTTCGCTAATGTACCAAACATTTTGCCACCAAATGTAAATCAAACATTACACATTTCTTGTGTCCATCTCCCCTGGCCTTCTCCCCAACCAAAATGAAGCTTCCTAATTTCTAGATTTCCATTTAAAAGATTCCATTGAGTGATTTTTATTAAATTACTGTGTGACTTAAATTTTAGGTGGACATTTTTATAGTCACTGAGAGTATTTTCTACTAAGATGTGTGTTTAGCACTTGTACTGTATTTTATTTAATGACATTTCATACTTTAGTGAAATCTTTGTAAAATACAAAATTAAAATTATCAACTCCATTGAGCAGTCAATGTATTTTATCTATCTATCTATCTATCTATCTATCTATCTATCTATCTATCTATCTATCTATCTATCTTTCTCTCTATCTATCTCTATCTACGTACCTACCTAGTGTGTGTGCACAATCGTGTGTGTATGTGTGTGTGTGTGTGTGTGTGTGTCTGTGTGTGTGTCTGTGTTCATGCAGGCGCCCATGGAGATGTTGAAAATTCTGGAGCTGGTGCTACAGATGGCTGTGCGCCATCAGATGTGGGTTATGGAAACTGAACTGAGGTTCTTTACAAGAGCAATAAGTGCCTCTAACCCCTGAGACATCTCTCCAGCCCCAAGGTTTATACTTGTAATTAACCATGTATCTTTTTTGTTTTAAGTCAATGCTTTTTCTTGTCATGAATGAAGAAAATAATGGGTTTTCTATTGAGGTAAAGAAACAACTGATAGCATTTTATGCCTTTTTTTCTTCCTCAACTAATATCAATATTTTTTATTTTGATAATATAGGTGCACATCTATTCTTATTCAAAGATTTACTTCCATCTATAATAGTATGCATTGAAAGTTAATTTCTCACTGATACAGTTGGTAAAGTGTGGTGAGTGGGCAACATGTTAAGTATTAACACTGTACTGGGGGTAAAAGGCCACAATTCCATAAGGACGTTGAGCTGGTTATATGATCACATTGAATGGCTAGTTTTCATCATAGAATTGTGAATTCGCTCTTTAAATTATGACATAATTAAGTTAAAATTCCCAAGTGGTTGCCATAGTATTGATTTCTCATGCATGTACTGTTTCTTGTCCAAAGTTAGACGTATTTTACTTATATTATTATTTCCATAAAGGTGATAAAAAGAAAAAAAAAAAACTTTTAGGAAATGAAGGGAATAAAGTGCCTGGGTAAAAACCACATATAAACTCAAAAATGAAAACTATTAGAAGTAGTCTTTTTTATATCATTTAGTTGTGCTGTAATGTATAAAGAAGAAATGTTGGGAGGCTGGCTGTGGTAGACTATGTCCTCAATACCAGCATTTGAGAGACAGATGCAGAAGGCATCTCCTAAGTCCAGGGCCAGCCTGGTCTACACAACAAGTTCCAAGCCAGTCAGGGGTTCATACGGCAATCCTGTCTTTAACAAAATAAAAAAAAAAGTACAAAGCTCAGGACCTCACCTATCAGTTGACTTGCGGAGGGGCATGGGAGGAGATGAGGGAAGGAGGGTAGGATTGGGAGGGGATGTAGGAGGGTGCTACAGAGGAGATACAAAGTGGATAAACTGTAATTAGTAAAAAAATATAAAAAGAAACTAAAAAAGAAATCTGTCATTTACAACATTCATTAGAAAAAAATTTAAAAATGGCCAGATATGGTGGCATAGGCCTTAATCACAGCACTTGGGAGGCAAGCCTGCTCTACATAGTGAGTTCTAGGACAGCCAGTGACACAGAAAGAAATCTTGTTTCAAATTAAAAAAACAATTAATTAATTAAGAAATGTCAGTCACGATGACACATGTCTGTAATCCTAGCCTGGGGAATGTTGAGACCAGAGAGAAAGAAGTTCAAGGCCACCCTGAACTATGTAAGAGATTCTGTTTTTAAAAATTATATATATATATATATATAAAACAATAAAAAAGGATGACCATACACACAAACCAGATCAATTTATAACTTCTTTTTTTGTTTGTTTTTAAAACTCAGACAGAAAAAATGCATAGAGAAGTCATGTATTATTGGATCAAAACCCATGATATAACAGGCAATATTTAAGAAAACATGTGTATGCACACAAAAACAATTAATGAAGAAAGAGCCATGAATTTGAAAGAGAGAAAAGAAAGATATATGGAAGGACTAGGAGTAAAGGGAATGGGAAGATATAATTATATATAAATTAATCAAGAAACTAAGATGGAGTCAGAGTTAAAAAAATAACTACAACAAAACATGCTTTAATGCAAAGGGAAAGATTCTTTTGATGTTTAAGGCTCTGCTCAGATGCTGGGTATCTGAGTTTTGTTGCTTGGTATTGGAAAATACAACTTTTAATAAAGATTATGAATTAAACACAGACAGCTGAAGTGCTACCTCGGTACCAACTGGTTTAAAGCCAGTCGCTCAGAACTGGTCACTGCACAGGTAACTGTAGCTTTTACTTGTATAGTTTAGGCAGAAACACAAGCACAAAGGTATGGCATGAACAATAGAGACAGAGGTTTGCCTCAAATGTGTGTTTGCATATGTTGCCAAACTTGCCTGTCTCAAAGTGCAATATTTCACCCATGTGGTTGTCTTATTTTAAAATGTTTGGATATAAAAGTCAAAACCTTTTGTGGGGTATAGTCTCTTTGTAACATTCCAGACAAATCCAGAAAAATCCTAGAGTCAGACTGCAGGTTGACTGACTTTTGAAGAGGATAAAAAAAATCCTTATAAAAGGAAATAAAAAGTGCCCTTGCATTATAGAGGTCCCTTTAAGACCTCCCACATAGCTGCTCAGACTGACAACTCTGACATCCCTTAATATTACCACAGCATTCCAGCTAATTACTTAGAGACAGATAAACCCACCCAAGGCCAACCAGTAAGTAGGAACGTATGTGAAGAGTGATCTCATCCTGGGATTCTCAAAGAGACAACACAGACATGGGGGGAAGAGGAAAACGACAGAAAGCCAAAAATGGTATTGATGTTTTTGATTCCACCCATCTCCATTCTTCAATTCTTGCCCCTCTGTGTCGATCTTTGATGTTTTATAGCAGATGCACTCCTTCTGCAAAACCATTAGCACATGCTAACTGCAAGGGTTGGGGACTCGACTGTATCGAAGCTACAGCAGAAGCACTTTAACGGACATGATCTTGGGATGATACGAGCACTGCTGGAAATGTCTCTGGAAAATAGTAAATCTTAACCGTGCAAAGTTGATTATGGAAAGAATTTGTGAAGGCACCATGTTTCAAGATTTCTTCAGAACAAAGAATTAGATTAAGCATTAGTATGGTAAATTTTTCATTGAAAAACTACTAACTTAAAGTAGTCAACTCTATTACGTTAGACATATATATATTTATTCACGTGTATATTCACATGCAACCACTATCAAAGAACAGGGACCAGTCCTTTCTATTCCCAGCATTTATTTTATCCTGCTCTCATAAAAGACACATGAAAGAGATAGAGAGGCAGAAATACACTTTTCTTTACACACTCAGGAATCTCATAAAACCCCAAAACTGGAAGCCGCAATATATATGAAAAGGGCATGTAAAATATATATATAATATTATATATTAATATAGATATAAGATATATACTATTGATCTTTCTTTTCTTCATATCTTAATAGGTATAAATTCATTATATATTAACAAATAATTGATATATAATATCAATGTGTTATATTATATAATATATAGCATATATTATATATAATGTAATGTATTGTATAGTGTGTAATGAAAACGATTAGAAATTGCAATACTGCATGACCAGACATGGAAACTCCTCTCTGCTGGCTGTCTACTGCATGACCAGACATGGAAACTCCTCTCTGCTGGCTGTCTACTGTATGACCAGACATGGAAACTCCTCTCTGTTGGTTGTCTACTGCATGACCAGACATGGAAACTCCTCTCTGCTGGCTGTCTACTGCATGACCAGACATGGAAACTCCTCTCTGCTGGCTGTCTACTGCATGACCAGACATGGAAACTCCTCTCTGCTGGCTGTCTACTGCATGACCAGACATGGAAACTCCTCTCTGCTGGCTGTCTACTGCATGACCAGACATGGAAACTCCTCTCTGCTGGCTGTCTACTGCATGACCAGACATGGAAACTCCTCTCTGCTGGCTGTCTACTGCATGACCAGACATGGAAACTCCTCTCTGCTGGCTGTCTACTGCATGACCAGACATGGAAACTCCTCTCTGCTGGCTGTCTACTGCATGACCAGACATGGAAACTCCTCTCTGCTGGCTGTCTACTGCATGACCAGACATGGAAACTCCTCTCTGCTGGCTGTCTACTGCTGGGCATGGAGTCTACCTTTAAGACTTGTCCGTTGTCGGGTGTCCATGCGTGCTGTCGCTCTGCTGCTCAGGGTCCGCTGGATCTGGAGGTCGTCGCAGCTGCCACCTCGTTCTCGAAAATGGCAGGGTTCTGGTTTTTCTCTCAAATAAAATGATTCCAGGTTCTGGCTATTACAAATAAAGCTGCTATGAACATGGTTGAACAATATCCCTTTTGTGTACTTGAACGAACTTTGGGTATATACCTAGCAGTGGTATAGCTGGGTCTTGAGGAAGCACTATTCCTAGTTGTCTGAGAAAGCGCCAGATAGCTTTCCAGAGTGGTTGTACCAGTTTACATTCCCACCAGCAGTGGAGGAGGGTTCCCCTTTCTCCACAACCTCTCCAGCATGTGTTATCGCTTGAGTTTTTCATCTTGGCCATTCTGATGGGTGTAAGGTGATATCTCAGGGTCGTTTTGATTTGCATTTCCCTGATGGCTAATGAGGATGAGCATTTCTTTAAGTGTTTTTCTGCCATTCAATATTCCTCTGTCGAGAATTCTTGTCCATCAATGGAGGAATGGGTACAGAAATTGTGGTATTTTTACACAATGGAATACTACTCAGCAATCAAAAAGGAGGAAATCATGAAATTTGCAGGCAAATGGTGGGATCTAGAAAAGATCGTTCTGAGTGAAATACCCCAGAAGGAAAAAGACAAATATGGTATATACTCACTTATATAGACCTATAAGATATGATAAACATAATGAAATCTATACACCTAAAAAAGATAATCAAGAGAGCAGACATGGGGTAAGATGATCAATCCTCATTTAGAAAGACAGATGGGATGTGCATTGAACTTGTGACAGGAGTCTACTGAGAGCATCTGAAAGACTCTAACTAGCAGTGTTTTCAAAGCAGATACAAAGACTCATGACCAAACCTTTGGCAGAGTACAGGGAATCATAGGAAAGAAGGGGAGTTAGTCTGATGGGGAAAGGATAGGAGCTCCACAAGGACCAAATATATCTGGGCACAGGGTCTTTTCTGAGACTGACATTCAACCAAGGACCATGTATGGATATAACCTAGAACCTCTGCTCAGATGTAGCCTGTGGTAGCTTAGTAACCAATTGGTTTCCCATAGTGAGGGGAACAAGGACTATTTCTAATAGGAACTCAATGACTGGCTCTTTGACCTCCCCACCCCCCAAGGGAGGAGCAGTCCTGTTAGGCCACAGAGGAGGGCTTTGCAGCCAGTCCTGAAGATACCTGATAAAACAGGATCAGATGAATGGGGAGGAGGTCCCCCCTATCAGTGGACTTGGAAAGGGGCACGGTGGAGATGAGGGAGGGAGGGACTGGGAGGGAATGAGGGATCGGGACATGGCTGGGATACAGAGTTAATAAAATGTAACTGATAAAATAATAATAATAATAAAATAAAAAAATAATAATAATAAAAATAAAATGATTCAACTTAAAAAAGAGACTTGTTTGTTATTCCAGTGTGACTCCATTGAAGATAACTAAACTTTCAATTCCAAGAGGTTATCAGTTGGAGATAGCCTCTGTGTTAGTGATGAGGACATGTGTCCAGTTTTCGTTCAGCTCCACTTCATGGACTGGACCTTAACTCAGTGAGTACTGCGTGGTCACTCTCATTAGCTTTGTGCCATCATTGCACTAGCATATCTTGCAAGCGAGACACTCTTGTGGCTGTAAGGTTTTGTAGTTGGGTTGGTGTTTATGTTACTCTGTGGTAGCATTCAGGGTACCAAAGACTAGCATGTAAGGATGAAAGCTCTGAGTAGACACAAGCTCAATTTCTCCATGTTCAATAAGTTATACAGCTGTTGTCTTTAGCAATGGGTCCTTGCTGACAGTTTGTGGAGAGCAACCACAAATATAGTCTTGTCAACATTCTGGATTGTTTTGGAGTTCCCACAGGGAGCCCTTTGGCCAACAATTCAATTAGTTGTAACCTAGTCCTGGTACTGGAAGCTTTATTTTGTGACATGTGATGTTCAGTTTAGGCTCTGTTGCCCCTGCTATTTGGTTATTTCACTTTGATTGCTTTCATAAATGTATATGTATGTGTATATGCATATATATATATATATATATATATATATATATATATATATATAGCTTCTACTCTATTAGGTTTCCAGACTACACTACAACTGGTCCTTGATTTTAACTGAATTGTTTGATTTTGCTGAGACAGGATCTCACCAAGTATCCTTTGCTTGCCTGGAATTCACTGTGTTGAAAAGATGGACTTATACTCTTAGAGATCCACTATCTCTGCCTCCCAAGTGCTAGAATTAAAGACATGCACCACTATGCCAGGTCCACAATAAAGTATTAATGCCATTACAAAGAATGAAATCATGTCAAATGAGCAATGAATACATGAAAAAATAGTTAACATCTTAGTATTTGTCTATCATAGGATGCTTCTCCTCTGTGGGGTCAAAATGAATTACTAAATTCTCATTTCTCAACTTGGAGTTTACATTTAAGATTACACCTGTCATTAAAAATCACAGTCCACAAATTCAAAGAAGTATGCATTTATATTACTGAAAAAAAATATACTCATTAAAAATAAAACTTATTATCATGCCCCAACAAAACTTCCAATAAGTAACTACAATCTTAGTTTTTCCATGGAGGAAAAGTTTTTCTTCAAGTATTATTCTAATATTTTAATATTTTGCTTACTTAAATTTTATTAGCTTCATGTCTACACCTATCCATTATAATGAGCAAAGTGAATGATTTCAAATTTTAATAACCTTTTTATTTTTCTATAGTGCGAAGGGGTTGAATAGTTTATTGCTGGTTATAGTGGCTAATATTCACATATATGCCAAAGGTTCCAGGAAGCATTAATATCTTATCATAACCTTTTCTACTTTTTTGTCTATTTTTAAGAGTTTAAGCTGATCACACGACTTGTTTGTGGCATAGTTATTTATCCAAATAAATCATTAGATCATTGACTTTTTAAAAACAGAAAACATAACTCAAAGAGGGTTTGATTATCAATGATTTAGAAGATTTTACACAGTAGATAAGAATAAGGCAAGCAGAAATAGTGCTTCATTTGCTTCCTTCCTGATCCTCTCATCGCTCGCAAAATAACATTGGATTGATAATCTGTGAAATCTTCAGCAAGAAATTATTGCGACAAACAGTTAAGAAGATATATTTCCCAATTAACCTATCCTAATCTGGAATGCTTCATTTATGAAACAAAAATGTGTTGATGGTGCAAGTATGAATCCCCTGGGGTCACTTTAAGCCATAGGCATATCTATCTTCCTAAAGAATTTATAGATTGTTTTTAAATTGGAAGAAGTGGAAAATATAAAAATAATCAAGGATAATTTTTTATTTGAATCTAAGGATAATTGTGAGATTTCTTTTAGAAATCTAAATAAATCTCATTTATTTAGGTAAAGAGTATGAAAAGATGTCTGGAACGTTGGGATAATCCTATTTATTAGGACTTGTGGCACAGAATAATTCTAATTTGGCTTTCAACAACATCTCCAGTGACTAGATCATATTATTTTCTTACATTCTACTACTCTGCTTTCAGGTATATCTGTAAGCCTCTTTATAGTCCCTCATAATGAAAGTCACTCATGAGAAGGAATGGAGAGAAAAAGAATGTTTGTAGCAGCAAGAAAGATATACATTTTATGTTGTATATCTCCACTCTGAAAGAACGAAGATTGAGGAGAAAATTTGATAGGAAAAAAAAACAAAGTTAAAGGTAAATTTATGCAGGGGAAGATCAAGTCCTCATCAACACCAAAGCTTGCAGATATTGATGATAACTAGGTTCCATGACACTGTGACATAGAGGGTAGCAAAAGGCAAGTGGCAAAGAATGCAAGAATTATGTGGGATGTCATGCAGAAAAGAATAGTTAGGTGCCATGGAATGTCATTGCCCAGTTAACTTGAACTCTTAAATTTGTAGGAATGTGTCATGAAGGTAGTATAAAAGCAGGAGAGTTTTGTTCCAAATGCTTTGGGAGGGACAACAGTTTGGATTGGCCATTCTTTGTCAGAGTAACGGGGAAAGATAAACAGCATCAGGAATCAGTCTCTCTCTTTCTCTCTCTCTCTCTGTCACTCTTTCTTGTCATGTGTATGTGTGTGGGCATGTGAGTGTCACAGTATGCTTGCCAAGGTCACAAGACAACGTGTGGGAGTCAGTTTTCTCCTTCTCAAGATTAAACTCACGTCAGACTTGTCGGCAGGCTTTATCCATGGTGCCATCTTAGTTGTCCATAAATGACATTTTTATATGCCCATTAACCAAATTATGGTGCTGTGATATGACACTTAGATGTTTGTGAATTATCCAGAACAGTTATAGAATCAGTCAGTCATTGTTGCTCACTATCAGTTTAGCTTGAAATACATTTGAGTCAGCTGCATTATTAAAAAAAAAAAAAAAAAGAAAGAAATGAAATGAAATGAAATAACATTGAAAGCAAAAACAGAATGAAGTCTGAATTAATTTGAATTAAGCCAAGAGGCTAGAGGAAGTGCTGCGGGAGGTAAATATTTTTCTGTGTTTTATGGTGTTTTCTTCTAGCTTTCTGTCAGTGTCAGCTAGAAAGAGCTTCAGTGTGTTGGCCATCTAGTCTTCCTCAGAGCTAGAAAAAACAAACACAAAATTAAAAATTGTATTTTTTTTCTTGGGGGTAGGAAAGGTAGCAAAAAAAAAAAAGCAAAATGCTTTTTAAACAAAGATAAGAGCATTTAAAAAAAGATTTTTGATGCAGTTACCCTGAAATACAAGAAATTTCAAACTTAAAGGTGACTCAAGAAAATCAATTCCATACCTGTGCCAAAAGGTAAAGGGTTAAAAATAACTAGAATGGCTACCACAAGCATATGGCTTGATGTGAAACGAGAGAAAGCTTGGAGGCAGGGTAGGACGATAACTGAGGGAGAGGAATAACCAGGCATCGCTCATTTTAAAAAGTGTTCAGCCTCCTCAGCACATACTGCACACATGCTTAGGAACACAGAAAACTAAGAATGGATGCGTCCTTTAAATTTTGGCAGTTTCTACTATCGTGATAAGAAAGCTAAGTGTTGCTTACTCTTGTGTGTGTTTTTAATCAATATATTTTAAAGACAAGTTTTCAGTGTTCACTTCTACAAATATGTGGGTTTTCTTTTCCTAAATGAGAGCTGTTGAGCGAACACAAACCACTCTCCAGTATTCCTTAACATCACACATTAGTGCTGCTTCTCTGAAGAGATACAGTTCACTAAGTGGCCCATTAACATTGTGTAGAAAAATAGCCTCTTTTTTTTTTTTTTTTCTTTTTAACTGCTGATCCTCTTGTTAGACATCTCTGGAGTTTGTACTGATAGAGCAACCACAAAACTCTCCGTGGTAACTGCAAATCAGCAGCAATTCCAGTGCTCAATCAAGCAGCTTCAGCTCACAAGCAGACACTGTTTACACAGCGGCAATCGACAGAGTAAATTTAGAATATCCTAGAATAAATTATGATAAATTCCCTCCTTCAGGATGATAACTTAATGGATCAGACACACACTATCTCTCAGAGAGTGAATTGATGAGTTTTCTTTTCAGGGAGCAATTTTGATGAAGTTTTGTGCAACATTCAAGAGGAGCATTTCAACTACTTTTTTGTGGCTAGTATCTATCTTTTTATTTTATTCTTTATTATTATTATTTATTACAATGTATTCACTTTGTATCCCAGCTGTGGCTCCCTCCCTCATCTCCTTCTGGTCCCACCCTCCCTCATCCTTCTCTCCCTATGCCCCTCCCTTAGCCCACTGATAGGAGAGAACCTCCTACCCTACTATCTGATCCTAGCCTATCAAGTCTCATCAGGACTGTCTGGATCCTCTTTCTCTGTGGTCTAGTTTGGTCTAGGGATTTTAATAATAATAATAATAATATAATAATAATAATAGTCTTTCATGGACCAAGGAATAAAGTGTTTATAGTGGGAGAGTGACAAGATCTTGCCAGAAAGATGATCCCTTCTTCTGCTCTTCCTCCTACCAGAGTGACCTTGTGATCTACAGAATGAATACTGGAGACTGTGCCAGGTATGCAATTCCTAAAGTGTTTTTTAATTTTTTTATTTTTCTTGTGGTCTAAGGTGAGGGTAACTGGCTAACATCTTGGCAAGTCTATCAAAGCAATTTTTGTATGCTCTTTCTTGGAATTTCACTTCCACATGTGAGACTGAGTCGTCCGTATGGAATCCATGGCTCACCTTTGACTTCCAAATCTGTACCAGCAGCCTGCAGTGAACAAAACAGGAGCCTGGGATAGTCCCAGTTCATCCCCATTTTCCTCCTCCTCTGACCCTTTTCAGTTTCCATCACTTCAGTTTAATGATTTCCTTTTTCACTCTAATGCCTTTATCCATTTGATCGGGATTATGTTTCTCAAAGTCTACGTGCTCCACAGATGCATTTTTGTTTTCAATCTTGAGGTGATAGAGCAATGCGTTTTCTTTATTTTTTTTTTTTATTTTCAGTTTTTAGCACTCCAAACCCTACTTGATGGAAGTCAGTGTTGGTTAAGCATGCTGTGGTGGGAACACATCACAGTCATCCAGTTTGGAAATGGCTGCCCTTGAGGGGCTGCTTTCAGGAGCTCCATGAGCAATAAGTGCTTCTTTCTGTGACTAGCCAGCTGTTTCACACAGTGGTAAATGATTTGTTTCTGGACTTAGGCAAAATTGGGTTTTTATCCTCATTATAACCTGGGCTGAGTGATTGGGTAACCTGATGACTTAGGGTGAGCTGCTTCTCGCCTTTGACTCCTTTTTGTAGGATTGGATTAAAAACAGTGACTGAGAAAATACTGGAAGTGTGAGTGACAATAATAAGGCTAAAGAATTCGGTGGTTAGTGAACACTCAAAAATTATTAAACTTAATGATTACTTTTCTGCTTTTAATCCATGATAACCACATGCTTCTGTTACTCTTGTCCTCTTGAGCTGTTTTCAATAATTGTTGGCTGGTTATAAGGAAAATCTGGTACGTAGAGGGGAAAAGTACAACACAGAAATTTCTCGTGTGAAAGTGCTTTGTGAATTACAAGTCACTAAATAAATATTACAAAAATGAGAATGTGTTTTCTTGTTCCGTGTTCATGGTTATAGCCCAACTTGAAATATACATTATGAAATATGGCACCAGTGTTAAATAAACGGATAGGGAGTAGCAATGCTGGCTTGGAAGTGTCAGACAAAGAAGGAAAATGAACTTGGGCTAATGCAATGGATGTGCTCTTTTGTTTGCAAGCAGCATGAATATAATCCACACAGGCTTTGTAACGCTGAATTACCAAAATTGGCTCAAAAGCACTGTTAGAATAGGGAGAAGAGTCAGTCTTTTCATAGTTATTTAGGTTGAGAGCATGAAAACAATGCTTTCTTGAGGAAATCCAAGATGATCTTGCTGAAAATCAAGAGGTAAGCAAGCTCTTCTGGAGAGGTTTGATATTTCACAGAGGACCCTCAGCATCAATAGTAAAACTAATCACCATGTGCTTCAGACTTACTAGTCTCACTTACATATTGAACATTTGCTCCATGTCACTTTTTAATCCTATTCTACAGATATGCTGAAAAATGTTAAGGAACTCACCTATGACCAGAAATCACAGTGACTTGGCTAAGCTCAATGGGGCTGGGATTGTGGGTGGAATTATGATGAAAACTCAGGTTTGTCTAAGTCCAGAGCCTTATTCAGTAAATAATTATGCTGTTGTCTGACGAGCCTATTTGCTACATTAATAATATTTTATTTATTAAAAAACTGTAGAGGAATTTTAATTCATAACATGGTTGCTTTGGCAAGAGATAACATCCAATGACCTTCTATGTCTGTGTGAGCCAGCTGGAATACAGACACACCCTTAATACATACCTTTAATCCTAAACAATGAAGGTAAAGTTAGTTGGTAGAAGGAAGCAGTGTTTGGGAGTGATGTTTAATTGAGAGTCAGACAAAGTGAAGAATCAGAGAAAGATTTGACAGAATAGAATATGCCCAATTCTCATGAGAACAGAGAGGAAGAAGAGGTGACAAGAGGGAGCATCACACACACACACACACACACACACACACACACACACACAGAGAGAGAGAGAAGAGAGAGAGAGAGAGAGAGAGAGAGAGGAGAGACAGTTTTACTTGGACAGTTGTATAAAGACAGGGTACAGAGAAACCAAGGTAGACACAGGTAAATAAGAAACAAGCCAGAGAAGGAGAAGGAGCCAGAATATTGGAACAAACTGAAGGAATTAGAAGCCAAGCAGAGCAATTCAGGCTAAAACTAAGAGAGAAGCCAGATGGACTCAGTCAGTGTGGAGATGACTATGAGCCAGAACAGATGAGTTGAACCAGCCAGCCAGAGTTCAGAAAGAACTAGAAAGGTTGACCTTATTCAGCAGTAAGTCTCAAAGGCTGAAGACATTCTAGGCCTAGGTTTGATTGTAAGGAGGCTAGAAGCTTCAAAGAGTAGGCCTATGCTAGTCTCTGAGATGACAATTAAATCAGGTTACATATATATATATATATATATATATATATATATATATACTTTTACCAAATCTAATGATTATTAAAATTTTAGGGAGAAGAAAGCTATTTAGAAAATAATTAAAACAGGAAAAAAGCACATTAAAGAAGCAAATGAAGATGGTATTTCACAGTTACATGAAAATAAGAGGTTATAAATATATGGAAAATGATCTTATTGTTAAAATGGAAAGTAATTTCCACAACACAATGAAGTCCTAAGATCGAAATGTCATTTCCCAAGAAGGCCTTGATCTGGCAGCTATTTTTGCAGGCAATTAATAGTGGATTGACACTGGCAAATAAGGCATGGCCTTCATCGCAGAATGCTGTGGTAGGGCTATTTCCTAAACAGGTGTACACTTTGAGACTTGGGCCAGCTTTCTGTTAGTGGCTCTTATGCTTTGGGAACAACAGAACTATTCCAGTATATAATGAAAACTATGAATCAATTTATCTTAGAGATCTACATTCATACAAATTCTGCACAAACATTTTCATAGACTATGCTAGCCTGTCTCATTTATTTGAACCATCCAAGGTCTAATTATTCACTTTTGAGGACTGTTGAAGACCTCCAGAATCCCAAGAAATATCTGTCTTAGCTACTTGTTTCATTCACACATTTTTCTATTTACTTATTTATTTATTTGGCAAATTATATTAATAAGACCACCATGAAAAGTGTTGCAGTAAGCAAGAAAAGTCATTTATTCACTGAGATGCATTTACTCAGAATATGCATTAATCAGAATATGGGATGCTGCAATTTTGAAGAGGGCAACACATACTCACTCTCTTTAGGAAATAACATGGAAAGTGTTAGGGTTAACTTTCTTTCACTTTGTGAGAAGGTGTCTCTGTATTTTCTAAGTTCTGACAGGAGATTGGAATTGTCATTCTTATCAGGTTTTCTATTTCGTAAATATTTGTCCTTCCTCACTTGCCTAGGGGTAAGCTAAAGGATGTTCAACTGCTGTTTTACTGTGGATTGATTATAATAAAGTTCTGACAGCCAGCAGAGGGAGCAGGAAGTAGAGGGTTGAGAGAGGAGGGAGAGAAAGAGAGAGAGAGAAGAGAAGAGAAGAGGAGAGGAGAGGAGAGGAGAGGAGAGGAGAGGAGAGGAGAGGAGAGGAGAGGAGAGGAGAGGAGAGGAGAGGAGAGGAGAGGAGAGGAGAGGAGAGGAGAGAAGAGAAGAGGAGAGGAGAGAGAGGAATGTTGGGAGACAAAGGCAAATGGGAAAGATGTGAGAGTGGTTCAGAGTGGAGCAGAGACATAGTCACATGGTAGGACAGAGGCAAGCACAATCTCACCCAGAAGGTAGCTAGGAATCTGCCTAGTTAAAGGCTTAAGCTTTAAAGTTATAAAAGGTTCCGTGTCATGATTTCAGAGGTTTAGTCCATTATCATCACGGTAGGGAGCATGGCTGTAGGCATGCAGGCATGGTGCTGAAGAAGTAGCTGAAAGCTACATCCTGAGATGTAGCAGAGAGAGTGAGAGAGCTAGAGAGCAAGATGGAGAGAGGGAGAGGAAGAGAAGAGGAGGAAGGGAGGAGGAAAGGGAGAGAGAGATACAGCAACAGAGACAGAGAGACAGATGAGAGAGACACTGAATCTGTCATGGGCTTTTCAAACTTTAAAGCCCACTCCCCAGTGACACTTTCTCTACTAAGGCCACATCTACCCCAACAGGGCCATACCTCCTAATCCTAATTCTATCAAAGAGTTCCACTCCCTAATGAGTAAGCATTCATATATAAGTGCCTGTAGAGATCAGTCTTATTCAATTCCCCACACTTATACTTCCTCTTTTAATCCTCCATCAACTTTAGAAGAAGTCTTTTCACCATTTTCCAAGTAAGCTGAGCATAGTGGAGTATAAGTCAGTTGCTTATGTTTGCATGTGGAAAGGCCAGGATACAAAGTCGATCAAGTGTATTAAAGCAACAGACTCAAGTCTGAACTCTTCATAGAGTTTTATGCAGTGAACTACTTTTATATAAATATTGTTGTTACTTTAAGTCCATGAGTGTTTTGCCTGCATGTATGGTTGTACATCATGTGTGAGCAGTACCTGTAGAAGCCAGAAAACAGTGTTGGATCCCCAGGGCTGCTGGGACATTCAGACCTCGGACTTTGACATGACTATCACAAGCATGAGCTCACACCAGCTGTGGATCTCTGGCAAGATTTCACAAGATCAATCGAGTGAAAATTCTCTCACTGATGGGGGGTTCTATAGACCGCATCTTTTACCGAGGAGTTACACGCAGTTGATAATTGCTGGGGGAGGAATATTCATTCTGTTTCAAATGTATGGCTGCTGGCATGTTTTCCTAGCGCTAGTAGCGCTAGTAGACCTCATTAGAAATACTAATTTATTAATTTGGGTTAGTGGGCTATAAAAAAAAAGCTTGAAGTTGGGAGGGGATCATGACGGGAGGATTTGTGGAAGGTTAGAGGTAGCTTGGGGGTAATGAGGTGTGGATACGATGTTTCATTATATCATGTATGGAATGTTCAAGAATAAAGGAAAATTAGGGACTGGAGAGATGACTCAATGATTAAGAGAACAGAAACCAAGTTCAGTTCCCACCATCCATATGGGACAGCTAAGAAATGCTTGTGACTCCAGTTTCAGAGCATCCAACGCTCTCTTCTGGTCTCTGTGAGCAACTACGCTAAGGTATACATAGCTCCCCTCCTGTCACATACATGTGCTTAAAAACACCTAGCTACTTCTGGGTCACCTCATTCAGGATGATCTTTTCTACTTCCCACCATGTGCCTGCAAATTTCATGATTTCCTTGTTTTTAATTGCTGAGTAGTATTCCATTGTGTAAATGTACCATACTTTCATACCATTGAAGGACATCTAGGTTGTTTCCAGATTCTTGCTATTATGAATAGAGCTGCTACAAATGTAGCTGAGCAGATGTCCTTATTGAATTGTGGGGAACCTTTTGGGTATATGCCTAGGAGTGGTATAGCTGGATCTTGAGGTAGCACTATTTCTACTTTTCTGAGGAAGCACCAGATTGATTTCCAAAGTGGTTGTACAAGGTTACATTCCCACCAGCAATGGAAGAAAGTTCTCATTTCTCCACATCTTCTCCACCATGCATCATCCCTTGACTTTCTGATACTCTCTTATAAGTGGATATTAGCTATATAACATAGGATAAACATACTAAAATCTATAGTCCTAAAGAATCTAGGCAAAAAGGAGAATCCAAGGAAAGATGCTTAATCCTCATTCAGAAGGGCAAACAAGATAGACATCAGAAGTAGGAGAAGACAAGGAACAGGACAGGAGCCTTCTACAGAGGACCTTTGAAAGACTCTATCAACCAGGGTATGGAAGGAGATACTGAAACTCATAGCCAAACTTTGGGCAGAGTGCTGGAATCCTTATGGAAGAGGAGGGAGATAGAAAGACCTGGAGGGGACAGGAACTCAACAAGGAGAACAACAAAGCTAAAAATATCTGGGCCCAGGGAGCCCTGTAGAGACTGATACTCCAACTAAGGGCCATGCATGGAGAGGACCTAGACCCCCTGTTCAAAGAAAGCCCATTGGCTGCTCAATTTCCAAGTGGGCTCCCTAGTAAGAAGTATGAGGACCGTCTCTAACATTAACTTAGTGGCCGGCTCTCTGATCACCTCCCCCTGGGGGCGGGGGGTTGCAACCTTGCCAAGACACAGAAGAAGATGATGCAGCCAGCCTTGATGAGACCTTATAAGCTAGGGTCAGATAGAAGGGGAGGATGTCTTCCCCTATCAGGGGCCTAGGGAAAAGGCATAGAGGGAAAAGAGGGAGAGTGAGTGAGACTGGGAGGAGACATGGGAAGGGGCTGCATTGGGGATACAAAATGAATAAATTGTGATAAATAAACATATAAATAAAATAGAATTTAAAAAATACTTAGCTAGGCTGGTATCCCAGTTTTAGCTTCCAGGATTAAAATGTAAGAAAAATAAATTTCTATTATTTAAATCCTCACTCTAATTTTTTTTTTACAGTAGCCCAAACTGATGACATAATTTGTCCCCTTTATGGTATTTCAAAGTTAAAAATTATAACTTTGGGAGAACTGATGAAATAAATACATATTTTCTACATGGCTTAGGATACTGGAAACATCAAGTAACATTTTTAATTAGTTGTAGGTGTATGTGGAGTAGTTAGCAAATGATTAAGGAGCTTGAAGTAGAGGTAGTTATTACCAAAAGAAACCAAACAAATGTATTTTTAGGAATAATAATTGTTGGTTAATTATTACTAAAATATCTTTATTCAGGACATAATTGTACGTGCGTTTGTTTTGTCTCAAGCTTATTATATAGCCAGGAATGTTTTTCATTCATTATTCTCCTGCCTGTGCTTCCAGAATGCAGGAGTTACAGGACTTGCCTGGCTAGCATTTTCTTGTTTCCAGTTTCATAGGAAGAAGTACAGGTCTCCCTTTCTTTCTCTGTCATGGTTCAGTAACACTTGTTCATCTTTCTGCTACTACATCTATAAAAATCAGCCAGCCCATCTTATTGTCATATTTTAAATTTATTAACATCTTTTACTTGTATAAACTGCACTGTTGACATTATTGTCATTTTTTTAAAAAATGAATGTACTTGGTCCCATGGCCGTCCATGGCAAAAGCAGCAACAACTCAAACCTGTTGAATATTGATATTGGTAGCTAAGATCATAGCCTAAGACCATGCCTTCCATGGGAAAATATCAAATGACAAAACGTAAGTGGTTTATAATTGCAAGCCAGTCTAAACAAACAAATAGCAACTTCTATATTTAGAGAGGGTCATAATCTTATATGATACAGGACAAGATTCAAGAGACAGGTTGTCCTCATTTATGGAGTTGTAAAATTATTCACACTCATAGGCCTCCTGTTACACAAAACTTGTTACATTATAAAAAGTCAGAACTAAATGGAGTAATCATGAATGTGATGGGGAACTTCACAAGCAGGTAAGTCGTTCATTGTTGACTACATGCCAAAGTCAAATTGTGCAGTTTATTTTTTGAGAAGGGGTGGTTTTCACTTCTACATGTTTTCCCAGCCTGCCCAATACTAGAAAAACAAAGGGTAAAATCGTTCAACTTGACTTTAAAGGAGTATGGCATTTCTGTGTCAACTACTGACATCTATTTACAGAGAAAGAAGTTGTCTTTTGCCATCATATTATAGACCAGTAAAACACCAAGTTACATCACTCTAGAGAGGTGTAATCTGCATTACTATGCTATGCTCATGATATAGAAAGTAAGTGACTATTCAAACATGTGTTGATTCAAACTGTCATAATGTTGAGGTCTATCTCCAGAAACATTCACTGGGGTGTTTTCATGACACTGCTAAAACTAGTTAAATATGGTTTCTCACGTCAGTGAGTTGTAGGGCATTTAGGCTGCTGGGCAGAAAACTGAGTTGTTTGCACAATGGCATACAAATTCCCCAATTTTCAAAATTAAATTGTAATTACTAAGCAAAGAAAACCTTTGGTACATGAAGTGTGCCATCTAAACTAAATTGTTTTTATATGAAATAAATTAATAAAATGAAAAAAGTCAGTGTTAGTCACAGTACAATCTTGGTAAATATCGAAGTTTCTTATCTCAGAGATATTTTATCTTAGGAATGTTTATCCTGATTCAAAATAATAAAATGTTAGTTTTGGCATCTATGAATATATCTCAGTAAATAAAGCGCATGACGTGTAAATACAGAGCCGCGAGTTTGATGTTCTGAACCCATGCTAAAAAATGAAATCTAGGTATAGTGCCACACGATTATAGTCCAAGTGTTAGGGAGACACAAAAAGGCAGACCCGTGGCCTACTGTTGAGTTGCGTGACGTGACATTATTTTAAAAAGAAAAGAAAAAGAAATAAAAAGGTAGAAGCCATCTGGATAATGACCACTTATGTTGATTTTTGGCTTCTATATCCACATGCATGTACTTGAATACAAACCCTCACACAACTATGAGTGGTCACATGCATACATACGAACATGCATACATACACATAAACACACACAGAGGGAGAGAGAGAGGGAGAGGGAGAGAGAGCACCAATGCCATAAATTTTTTCTTTGCTTTGTGATTTTTAAAGACCTTTTCACATACTTACTTTTTCGTGTAGAAATCATGGCTTGTTTTTAAAATAGAGATAAGGTATTATTTTATTGAGAAGTATTGTAATTACCTTTTTCTTTCAAAGAATCTGTTTCACATTGTAGGACTGTTGTGATGTTCAGTCCATGATAAAGTTAGACACTAGGTGGCAATAGAAACCCTCCTAACTTGGACACACTCTTCTGCTTAGACATTACATTGAAAGAATTTATCTCTGACTGGCTTCACGAGTTTCATTGAGAAATTAGAAGCAGGAAAATACTGATCTTTTCATTGCTTCTCTCTCAGCATGGTTGTTCTTTTCCTTTCAAAGAAGAATTGCATTTTAAGTGAAACAAAATATTTCATCTATGTGTCACAAGATTTAGAAAAACCTTCATTATAATCATATGTATACTTGGAATATATGCATTTAGCCATAAAAAGTATTGACATGTTCATTCATAAATGCTAATAAATAAATCATCATTCTTATCATACAAAGTTGAGATGTATGCTTTTACGGACACAGTAAATTTGAGAGGTATTATAATGTGATGGTTTGATAATGCTTTAGCACTATATTTCTAGTAATGTGAACATTTCTTGCAAACAGTGAAGAACCTTTCTCAAAATCTGACAACTGAGAGGAAGGGAAATATTCTGAGAAAGAATATAAGTTTAATATAACAGTACTTGTGAATAATATCTACATAATCTCTGCTGGAATGTGTTCAAATTGTTACATAAATGACTTTCAGAGAGAAAGAAAGGCAGAGTGCTTGAGCAATAAGGAGCCAATCTGAATAAGTATTACACGGTTGGTTGTCTTTTCTGTTTCAATAGTATTAATATTAACCTTGGGCTACCCATGGGAGACTAACCACCAATTAGTTTTGTTTAAAGTGCTAAACTTGATACAACAAATATGCTTCATTTATTTATTTGTTTATATTTTTTGTTTTGCCCTACATATCTTGAGGTTAGTTGAGTTGGAAAGAGAGTTCCTGGTGAAATGATAAAATGTAATTTTTGGCTAGGAATAAGGACAGGTCTTAAAAGTTGCTTTTCTAATCATTTGCTGACAGTATTAACTGATGATTCTTGAAGCTAATTTTCAAAATATGTATTCTCATTTTATCAAGGTGAAAACTTATTTCAGATTAAAATAGTCTAAAGACTCACGTAACTGTATAATTCTGTATGTTATATAATTCTTTTTTTTTCTGTAAATACACAAGTTTATTTTATTTTATTTTATTTTATTTTTTACAAGTTTATTTTAAAGGTGACATGAAAAAGTATGCTCAGATAAAACCATCAGAGAAAATAGGCTTTAAAAAAAAGTAATGTTTAGAGCTAGTTCTATTAGTATTAAAACAATTTTCTGGAATGCATTATTATTTTATGAAGCTACTAAAAGAGGTTGACAATTGGAAAATATGTCAGATTGCATCCTAAACCTAAAAACAAACTCAGAAAACACTGAGGAAGGACAGTAATTAGATAATGAATTTCTTGGGGATATGTTGTAGCAAAATGTTCTTATTCTTGGAGGCAGAACTAAAGAGTTATGTCCACTGCGGGAAACTTTCAAATACGTTGTTAGAAAGAGATCTCTCTCTCTCCTCTTTCTTCCTCTCTCAGAAAAGACCAAGAGAGACTGAAAGAGAGATTAAAAAAGAGGGACAAGACAAGTGAAGCAAAATATTTAAGAGTGAGTGCCCCTACGGGATGTTGATATTCTTTGTATAATATGACTCTTGGTTTTGGTATTTTTCAAACAAGAAAAAAAAAATCTAAGAGAAAAAAGTCAATCATTTCATCCCTTGAAATACACTAAAGAATATAAATGGTTGCTATTCTTTCTTACTCACTTGAAATGAATCTTCCACTTTCTCTACATGTGCTGTCATTCAATTATTAACGTATTTACTTGGTTTCTTATGAATGACGGTGTTTGTCTTATGGATAAGAAAAATACTTGTTTCTTGAAAGATTCTGATATTTTACTTAGAAAGTCATCACTTCTATTGTAATTCCAGCTGTGCTGAGCTGAACACTCTTCCAGGCTGAGTCATCCATTCTCACTGCAAATCGAAACTATGATTCTGAAATCGAAATTTCTAATTCAAAACAGAGCTTCAGGCTCCTGCATGGTATGGGGTTTTATTAAGTTACTGGCTAAAGGGTTGTCTCATAGAAACACATCTTTGTAACAATTTAAATGTCAGTAAACAATTAAAATTGAAATTTATTTTAGAAACATGGAACGTTGATGTTGAGTTTTCTAGGAGATCAAATAATGAAAGAGGCAACTAACACTGTCACATTTGTACAAAGCAAACAGCCGTGAATGCCATTTGCTTTTTAGGATTCTACTTCATTTGATAAAGGAAGGCAACACACAGTAAAAGAAAATACTTAAGATACAAATGTCTTGAAAAAAGGAAATTGTATTTATTTGTTACATTACCATAGTGCTGGAGAATGAAAAATACTTCTCTGTTTCAGCCTTTCCACAAATTAATAGAAATTCAGGGTCATTTATCTGTCACGTGTTTTCTGGATAGAATCATAGAAGTATAAAAATACATTTTTACCTTTGCTCTGTTGAGTTTGCATCTTATGCTTAAAAGAAATGTATTTTACTGCTCAACTGCTTATCATATATCTACAAGGTTAGTTACTTAAAAATTACATTGGCTTATAAACATATTAGTGTTTGAAACCATATAAAGTGGCTTCTAAACACAGCAACATTTAGAGTCATTTGAAAACTGTGGTTCTTAAATAAAAGCTTACAGGGTCGGGGATACTAAGCTGCCTGTCTCAAAGACTGGTACTTTTACACTTTAAGACTACGTTTTGTTGTTGTTGTTGTTGTATTACTCTTTTTAAAACTTGAAGTCTTTCTTCTTTCTTCTTCAATTACTATTAAATAATTGGGTTCTGAATGTGGAAGGAGGAATCTACTTAGTTGCAGTTTGATTTACCAGAGGCCAGCATTTTTAGTAGCTAAAAGCCGATCTCTGTGTTGCATATCAGGTATACAGATTATCGTGGTAATAGGACACAAATGGTAAACTAAAGACAGTGAAATTTAAGGACGCAAATTGAAGTTATTTTAAGTGCATACTTTCAATCATATTTCACAACTGACGTCGAAGGCTAACTACAAATCGACCCATGTCAACATTTTTTTTTAAGATGGTTCCATTATGCATAAGAACGGAGCCAAAGGAGGCAACTATTATGTTGCCTCAGGAGCGCTGAACATTTTGCTTTGCAGGCAGCTGTTTGCCGACCAAAGAGGGGAGGTTGTGATTTGTCCCTTCTCAATGAAAAGACAAACCTAAAGTTCCAAGGAATGGAAGCTTGCCGTTTGGATTTTCTAGAATCTAGAATCTAGATAGTGCAACTATGCGTTAGAGGAGGTGCAGTGTTTTGGTTGTTTGTTTTTGCGTTCTTCACTGCTTTTAAGCAGGCCACAATGTCTGTCTTCAGCAGTTAACAGTGTCTGGCACCTTGATCCCCACTCCCAGTATCCCCACGGCGCAAAGGCTGCTTCCTGCCCAGTTTGCTGCCAAGCCACACATTGCCCCTCACCTATGGTGCGTGGCAGGCTGAAATGGCACATGGGTGAGGTTTATTGCTGCTCCTCCATGTGGGACTGCCTCACTTTATTCTGGGAGATCTTCTGCAGAACAGTTATCGATTTAGGAGGATCTGAGAGCAAGTCTTAGTTCTAGCCTCCGTTGTGATGAAAGAATTTGTTTTCAGAGCTTCAGAAGTTCATATTTACAAGCTGATTCCTGAGAACCAGCTTGTCAGTGCTTGTCCAAGAAATGACCTTAAAATTTTTGTTTTTGTAGCTTTGACCCAGGGATCTCTATATAGGCCACAAAGTCCCTGCCCATATGTTATCCTTGTTCTGCTTACAGGGCAGAAGCAAACTTTCTTACATTTCGGGCAGAAATAGAAACAGGAAGACTTTGAAAAGCATTCAGCTTGCTTATTAGAAGTCGGAACTCTTTGCAAACTGTCCATTTTGAAATGCTTGAGGAGATGAAAGACAGTGATTATAGATAAGGGAGCAGAATGGGGGAAATTGTAGCGTGGGTTGCCTTTTGAAGAGTGCAGCTTGGAATTAACCACACCGTTTTTAGCATTCCATTTTCTCATTCAGCTCTCAGTTTGTTTCCAGGCTCACCCTTCTTGCCAGTCAACATTTGTTGTGCATTTACTATGTGAATAGTTACGTGATATGCTAGGCACAAGCTTTGTCAACCAGCAGTCTGATTTTCCCTAACCCTCTGCAGTACCAACGTTTATTTTCACACTATACTCTCCCTCATGGAACAATGATATTTCTACACATCCAAACAGTTTGGTTATGACCAAAACAAAGCAGAGAGATTTCAGTGACAGGGATATAATAAACCATTATACTGGGATATATAGTTATTGATTTTGAGACAGGGTGTTACTATATAAACCTGGTTTGCCTAGAACCCTCCCTTCCCCTGCCTCGTGTGTGTGTGTGTGTGTGTGTGTGTGTGTGATATGTGTAAGTGGTGGCACATTCATGCCACGATACATATGTAGAAGTAAGAAGACAACTTGGGAATCAGTTCTCACCTTCCACTGTGGGTCACTGGGCTTACACTCAGGTCATCAGGCTTGTGAAGCAAGTGTTTTTATCCTGATTTATCTCGGTGGTCTGGAAGTACAACTTATTAACTAGCCAAAGATCCCTGAGACTTCCTGGGGTCTCTGTGTGCCTGTTTATTGCTCGCCTATTCTATCATCTTTTATCACTGTTGTAATTCGGATGGAGAGGGAGGTACATTTCTGTTTTTAGTAGCGCATCTTTAATTAGTTAAATGACTCCTCTTGCAGGTGCTTTTCTAACTTACCTCGATGAAAATCCACCCCAGCCTACTGCTCTTTCCACAACATATTAGAACATGCAAAGTACCCTCTCCGTAGATGAACTCTGAATATACAGCCAGAGCTGTGAGCTTGAGACTCAGTAGAAGCAATGATACGATACTGCTGAGCTCTCAGGTTGGTGATTTTGTGCTGTGTATTCATTGTGGCTTACTGGTGACAAGAGAATGCATGGTAGTTGTATGTCCCGCAAGTTTAAGATAAAATATCTATATAATAGTAAATGTTAAAATAGACAACATTTACCCATAGACAAAATGGTTTTTGTTATTAGATGAGGGTAGCAGTTGTTTTCCCAGTAGGACACTTGAGTCCGCCTTCAGATGCTAGTGTCTGGCAGTGACTTCCCCTCACCTGTCCGGGTGTTGGGATGTGGAATCTGCTGAGTCATGCAGGGGTGACAGCTCTGTGCTGGCTGGAGGAAGCTTGGTTTCTTGATTTCTGTACAATTCTGGTTTTGACCTCTCCCCTAGTTGAAGGAGTCAGTAGATCTTTATAGTATTTTGTCTTTTCTCTTACTTTAAATCTTTAAAAAATATTGGGCCATTTATTCACAGCTCTTACATCTCATGCAACATTTAAAAAGAGATAAAATAAAGTAGTACCATGTTCATAATTGGAATTTTTGTTATCCTTTAACTTATCTGGTTTATTTAGACATTTACCTTGCATTTCCTTTTGCAAAATTTCTTAGTTTCACCGAAGAAACCCATACTATCCTTCCTCTTGTACTCCCAGTTCTAAGTTGATACATGTTAAAATCTTTCAGTGTTTCAGTTATCTGCTTCTCTGACATTAGGTTCTCATTCCTTTATCTCATGGCCAGTGAGCTTTTTCATCTTTCAAATGGAACAAAAATGAGTTTTAGAAAACAGAAGTAAAATCTTGACATTTTTGACCATAGAGATTCCAGGTCAACATCCAGCTTTATGGGGCCTATTTTCAGGAGCTCTTTTGAAAGCAGCAGGCAGGCTGTTGCCAGAGAAATGAGTTCTGACAAAAATTTAAAAAATGATTCATGAAGTTTTTTTTGTTTTTTTTTTTTTTTAATGAGCTTTACATTACAGGCTAATAAAAGTGGCATGATCCATACTGCAGGATGAGAAGAGAAATATTCAACAAAAGAAACAATTTCATTTTTCATGCCCTTCTTTGCTTTCTTTGTTATCATTGTATTGAAAGTGAGAGAGTGTTACAATTTTTTGTCATACTTTTTCCTTCTGTTTAACTGGGAACTGTCTATGGCTTTATGTTGGAAACATTTGTAATAAAAACAAACCCAATATCTAATTTTAAGTAAAATGCAATTAAAATAAAAGAGGGAAATTTAATACATATCTTGGCTAAATACAGATACTTCTTATATACTTTTAAGCCTAGATTTTGTTTTCTTTTAGGGGGAGGGTGGTTTATTTTATCTTTTTATAGTGTGTTTTGATTTTACAAAGACTGCATTTCAAGATCATCTGTCCTGATTATATTATAACTAGTGACATTCAATTAAATTTTGGCTAATCTAAAAATTCACTTTCATAAGCTTTAATTTTTGGTGTAATTATGAGAGGGAGTGTGGGGGGAAAATGCAAGAGAAGGAGAGAGGGAAAAAACATTAAACTTTCTTTATGAACAGAATTCTGGTCTGTTCCTCTCTATAGAACGGAGATATGGTTATTATATTTGTCTTGTATCCCTCCAAGACTTCCCTGCGGTTGAGAATGTTGTATGTTATTTAGATTTAGATACTAACAGTGACAGATGTCATCTCCATCCCCAAGCAAGGAGTGCAGGCATGTTGTACAGGAAGCTCATCTCCACAGTGTGAAACTGGAGCAAGGCCTGTGGAAAGAGTTGCAGCGAGTGATCAAGGATGGGTTTTTTGGTGGGCTTGGAGAAAGCTGCTCCACTTGAACTTGACTGCTGAGTGTCTGAGGAACACGGTTTCTGTTTTGATCCTTTCTATGGCAAGGCTGCACCCCTCCTCCCCCAACGGAAGATGATGCAGCCAGCCTTGATGAGACCTGATAGGCTATGGTCAGATAGAAGGGGAGGCCTTCCCCTATCAGGGGACTAGGGAAAGGGCACAGGGGGAGAAGAGGGAGGGAAGCTGGGACTGGGAGGAGACGAAGGAGGGGGTTGCATAGAGGATACAAAGTGAATGAATGGTAATAAATAAATAAATAAATAAATAAATAAATAAATAAAATTAAAAAAATTACCATTTGATAATGTATTTAGGGAGTGTTGATAATGAGCACGTTCTATTAAAGGCTTACATCATAGAGCGAGGAAGAGTAGAAATGATGAGCTGAGATTTATTTTAATGGAGATCTATAGTAAAAATTTTAAAAACAATAATTAACTTTTTTTTTTTGCTAAGAAAGCATGTCACGTCACTTAGAATTTGACTTTTTCTTTTTAGCTGTTGATTAGAGATGTGTCATGACTGAATGGGGTGGATTGTTCTTCAGTTCATGAATAGAGACAAAGAACACAGAAATGGTTTCCTTAAATAGTAGCAGTACGTGAAGCAGCTCCACGCATAGGTGGAGAATGGCCTGAAATGAAAGGCACTGTTTTCATGGTTGCTGAAGTTGGGAGAAAGCTTGTTGGAATTGAACTCAAGTGAATTTTCCAGATATCACTCTGAATACAAGAACTATGAATGTGCTTCTGAGGTGAACACACATATTGCATGAGTTTTGCCTTCCAATTCATTTTCCGGTGCACTAAGGTGACATGCAACGTTAGCATACAGAGCTCAAATCACGAGGAATTGTGTTCATTCTTTTCCAGCATAGTCTGCCTGAAAGTTAGCCAACAACTTAGCAGCGATTATTTATTGCCCACACAGAAGGCACTATCATTTTCGTCCTTGAGAAATCTTTTATTAATTTAAGAATTTTCTAGAAACATGAAAGTACTGGTAAGACTCTCTGGACACCTGTGTAGGCAATCCAGGGTACTTAAAATCCGTCTGACCATTTTCTGAATCACCATCATTGCCTAATCGCTTAGGTTTAAAAATCTGCCTCCACGGTATGCTGCTTCAGCTCAGGTGATCCTGACACGTTGTCATTCTCAACCTCTAAATATCATCTTACACGGTAAGGGGTCAACTTGAAGTCTGAGCTTTACTTCTGCCTCTAATGAAAAAAACTAGCTCATGTGAGAATATCTGAGCATCGTTGGAACTGTTCTTGGGGAAGAAGAAACACATTTTGATGAAGTCAATCTGGTTTTGATATTTGTCTTTGAAGGTGTTTCCCTCAAATGTGATTTGCCCAAAAGCTCTGTAGATAGGCAGCAGAAACTTACTTATTTTAATTAACAAGAACATGCATGCCAGTAGCTCATAGGACAGGAAAATATTTTTTTTAAATCTTCATTCTAATCTATCTTAAATATTATAACGTCCAAACCTCAAAGTTAGGGTGTAACTGGACTAACATATCTATGCTAATCATTCCACTGAGACAATATTATCTACCCACTAAATATGCATGAGGACGTTAATTGGTGGATGGTGGTTTAATGTTTCGGTTAGTGAAAGCACCTATTACTTGTTGCTGTGTTTATAACTTAAGAACAAAAATGACCAAAGTTAGAAGGGAAACTCCTTAAAAGAAAAACGCCAAAAATATTTCTTAAAAACACAGAGTAAAAGCTGACATTTTCAAAAGAAAGTGACACTTGGCAAAAGCCTCACTCTCGTGATGTGTTAGCTATGTTTAATTCTGCTCCCCCCCCCTTTTTTAAAATAAATTACTAAACCTGGACCCTACATCATTTGGGCCAAGACATCATCTTTTATGACACATTTCTACACAAACATACTCCTGCCAAGGCCCTCGCTCACCTTCTTAAACACCAGAGGGTCACAAGCCAACGTTTGAATTTACAGAACAAAATTTACACACGGGACTGAAAGATACGGCACTCCTACTGAGGGCTGCCGCTGGACAACAGGAACGTACGGGGCGACTCAAGGCATTTGGAACTTCTTTTATAGTTTGCCCACGCATTTGCTCTCACATTCCTGCTCCCTCTTAACCTCAATCCACTTTGCGGTGGTTGTAAGCAGTGCCAGTACTCTGCTTGAAAAAGCACAAGGGCTTGTTCAAAAGATGCCACATTGGAATAGTGGGTCCTTGCCATAGAAGCAGAAACGGAGAATAATTTAATTGTTACATTTAGCTAAAAATAGCTGGGACCCCATGCAGATGCCTGGGCCTCTGAAATTAGGAAGAAGACAACAGATGCTAGTGCAAAAAGGTTCACTGCTTAAAAGTGTTACTGTGAGTGACTTTGCTTCCCAAGTAGGTTTTCATCTCCATGCGCACTTGAAATTCTGTCACCAGAAGTATTTTTGATCAATTTCTTTCTTTTTTTTCTGGTTTGTTTTTACCTCTTCCCCTTTCTCTCTACCTCCCTTGTCCCTGAAGGACCACTATATTTAAGGGCATCCTAATAAAAAAAGGAAGGCCAGCTTGAAAATTCGTAAGAATAGAGCACATAGAACACCGATAGGAAACAAAACATTTGTGTAGGAATGAACAGAGGAACATTAGGAAAAAAGGTTTACAAGGCACATGATCTATTATTTTTTCTTTTTGCCAAATTTGTGGTTGAATAATTTAAAATCATGTCCAAAACTTCCCACCATGACATGTGTTTTCATACCCTTAACAATTCTCTTTTATGGATATGGATGGTTAGAATATTCAAGGATTTGTCTTGGTTGAAAAAAAAAAACTTTCTGGAAGATGTCCCAGTTAAGTGAGTGAGTGTGTGTGTGTGAGTGTGTGTGTATGAGTGTGTGTGTGTACTTATTCTTCAGATTCCCTCCTCGACTGTCCCAGTGTGTTTTAATCACACATACTTCCTTCTTCTTTTTCTGAGATTATCTGTACTTATTCTTCCACTATTAATTAAAGAAATGGCCAGAAAAATAACTTCACTTTCTTTTCAGTGGTGAGGATCTATCCCACGGCCTCAGGATTGCTATGTTCTGACACTGTTCTACATTCTAACCCAAACAAATTTTGTAGAAGTAACTTAATTCTGGTAGGGACAGGACGCTCTGTCAGTTACTTCCTTCTCTAGCCTTGATTTAACCTGGGATGAGAGAAACAGTGGCTTAAACAACAGAGCTAGTCTGTGTCCATCCATTCGTTCATTACTTACTGAGTCACGTGTTTACTGTGTTTCCATTGGGAACGGGGTGTGGAAGTAGTCATTGTCACACGAGAGCTTCATGCTAAGTACCTCTGTTAGGGCAGTGTTTTAGGTTTCTAGATTCCACTTGGCTGTCTGATACTTATGTTAACTTGGTCTCAGCTTTTATGTGATTTACCATGGTGTCTGGTATTTTATTTAAAGGAAAAAAAATAGCCTATCTGCTGACCAGTACAAGCCTGGGAACTGTTAATAAATAAATAAATAAATAAATATCCTAAACAGATGTGGTATGGTATACAGTATGTATACTGTAACTGCTCAAGAAATATATAGCAATATTAGAATATTTAAGGTTCTGAGATGTTATTTATTCATGCAAACAATTTAATAGTTTCTATTCTAGTAATTTGCATTTAAGAAATAGCAAAATTACTTTTAGAGAACATTTGTTAACACCATTCCTGGTTCTTGTGGTGCTGCTGCATTCATTTAACTAAGTTTAACCCAGAGCATGGCCATGAGGTCAGTAGAGGCTTGTAAGTCTTCAGTCGGGCTCTACCATGGAGACAAGGCTCCCCCCAATTACATTCACCCTGAGGTTGGGCTGTCATCCTGCAGGCTGTGTCCTGTAGCCACCAGTGTGCTGAAGCAGGACAATCACACGGGAAAGGATGAGTGATGAGTGAAAAGGAGAACACTGGCTGCTTTTCAATTGAGTAGGTATCTGCCTCAGGCAGGGTGAAGGTGCACCTGAAAGGGAGAGTTGATGGAGTTCAAAGGAGAGGATGAAGATAAGTCAAAATGACCAAGGTCAAACTAGGTCTCAAAGTTAATCCAAGGTGGCCCTCACACTGGGTCAAAGGAGAGAGGACTCCTGTGGAGAAAAGATTTGTCATAGATTTGGAGAAACTTTGATCCCAGCTTGAACATCCACATTGTCTCCCAGGTAGCTACACTTTACACAATCAATTTCTGTTTTATTTGATTTTTAGACAGGGTCTTGCTGTGTTACTCTGATGGCTCTCTTAATGCCTGATTCTCTTGACTCAGCTTCTTCAGGGCTAGGCTTACAGATTTGCACCATCTTGTATACAAATGCAATCAGTTTTTTTAAAAATGAGTTTATGTTTTTGACAAATACATATGCCAGTAGTCAGCAATCCTCTAGGGAGGTAACAGACAAAAAGCCTATATCCTTCAAGACTAAACTGGAACCACAGGATTAATCCGAAAAAGCCCCTCTGGACGAACAGATAGGAGTGGGGAGACAAGTGTGAAGAAAAGTACTGACAGGAAAAGCTAAATTAGTCTCTATCTTTGAACAACCACAATGAATCCTAGACAGCACAATCCACACAGACTCAGCTTCTATAGATACACTTTTACACGCTGATACTTTGACCTTCACTGATTGTTTCATACTGACTGTTCCTTGGAGGTGTCTGTACAGAGTGGAAGAAACTTTGGATTTGATTCCAGATTCTCTTTATTTAATTTATAGTGAAAAAGTGTTTACCTATAACTTTCACTCTGTGGAAACCAGTGCTGTGTGCCACGATGAAGTTCTCCACATTCCGTCCTTTGGTAATCCATTCCAAGTCTGTTTCAGCATTGCTAAACAAGATTGTAAGTGTCTGAGCTCTTGGCTCAGTGGCTCATGTCTTACAAATCACCTGTTCAAACCATTTCGACAGTCTGGTGGTTGCAATGTCTTCTGTGCTTTGGGACACGAAAGTTAGTTTTTAAAGTTATGTGTCTCAGGGCCTATGTTGTTCCCTTCTATTCCAGTTCACTTGCTCTCGCTCCACTGCTCCTTAGGTGTCGTCCATACCTGATGAGGCAGGAGGCCATGATCTGAGTGTTTGAGACACTGTTAAGAAGCCGAGCACATTTAACTTCTGACTGCCCAGCTCTAAGAACCTGCTTTTTTTTTTTCTCCTGAGACAGAGGGTGAATCTTGGCAGCTCACTTGCTCAGATTGAAAATTATATCTCTGAACTCATTTTAAAAAGGTAGACTTTATATGCTTGTTCATGGGTCTCCTAGGCTATTTTTTTCATGTTGCTGGATTGTAAATTGAGGGATTTTTATCCCTTATGCAACTGTGGCATTTGCACAAGGAATTTAGGAAACTTTTCTGAGTGATTCCAGATTTTCATTTTCTGTTGGTCAAACAGAAGGAGATAATGATGATATTTTGAAGAAGCAGTCCTCTCTTTGTGAAATTGTGATGCCTTAAGCTTTTGAGAAATGATTGATCATTCCTTGCAATCAGAACGTACAAGGAATTTGGGGTTCCAAAACACTGACATAAAGACACCCCATTCCCTTTAGCCATCACATTACCAATTTAAAAGGATCTAAAAAGCTGACCTGTTTGGGTAGAGTTTTGAATTGTGGTCCATTTCTTAGCTCTAGCTATTAATCCCATTTGCTGTGTGTCTTGGCTATCTGAAGACTGTGACTATAAGGGAGTAGGAACAAATCCTCACATCTAATTGCCAATGGCATGGGTTAGATAAACACAGTCTATTATGATGGAAAAAAGAAGAAAGAAAGCATCTAATGCTTGTAGAATATTTATCTTGTATAGCTTCTTCTTAAGGGCCAGATCTATCAATGCCCTGGTATACACTTGTCTCCTGTCAGTCAGTAGACTACTACTTTCCCAAACACCAGAGTGGAAGAGAGAAATCTGTCCATTTACAAGCCAGCAACTTGTATAAACTATTGGCTCAAACCCTAGTACCAATGTTTAAAAGACCTCCTAAAAAGAGTAAGTGTAGATTCATGTGTGGGCAAGCTAGCTACCCTATCTCACTCTGTCTGTACCCATGGACCACCACAGGTTCTCTAGAGTTATTCAGCCAGATATTTGTGATATGTAGCAATTCATGCCCATCACTGCTATGATCACATTATCCCCTCTGAGCCACAGAGTAACACATGAGAAAGGTAAGCAAGCCTTGGTTAAGGGGATATTGCAGCTGCAGGGATACCCAGGTCCTTCCAAAGCCATTTTCTTTCTGGCACAGCTCAGCTCAGCATAGATGATTTTGTAGCTGATCTAATCTGGGAACCCTCCCTTTCTCTATGGAAAACTTGGCCCACATTCCAGTGCCTCCACATAAGCCTCAGGTTGGAAATGTGTCCTTCACTGCAATGTAAGTTGCAGAAAGTCTTCACAAAGCTGAGCCTTTCTCTTTCACCTGTAAGGAGAACATGGCTGTCTTGTTAGTGGCAGTGGGGGACTATAGCCAGGTGCTGCTGGCTTTAGCCAGAGGATTTCTTTAACATAGGCAGTTCTCCCCAGGCATGGCAGGGGTCTTGAGTTTTGCTGCTGAAAATAATTTCAGTTGAGTTAGACTAAATCAGAGTTGGGATTATTAGGGAGATATAAGGGAAGGCAATAATACAGGCTTTACATTGGAGCACAGACCTTCAGAGACATTATCGATAGTCTTAACAGCTCTACATATGCTTATCTCTTTTAAGTTGCACTGCCCAAAGAATATAATTTACAACAAAGACAGAACATGAAAAGGGCATATCTAATCCTGGCATTTGGTGTGTAAAGGCAGGAGGATAAGGCATTCTAAGTTATCTTCAACTACATAAGAAGTTCCAGACTAGCCTGAGACACCAGAGACTTGTATCAAATAAAAAAAGAGGAAAAAAAAGGGGGGGGGAGAAGGATAAACAAAAACAAAGATTGAGCAAAGTTTTTTTTTTCCACAATTCTGTTATTTATTATTCATTGGAATTCAGCCAGGGTCATTCATCCATGTACTGCCTATGGCAGCTTGTATACTATGACACCAGAGTCCTGCAGTATGACAGACTTCATTACCCACAATGCCTAAATAATACACCTCCTGCTCTTTCATCAAAAAGGATACTAGCCCCTGAATTGAAAGCTTAGTTTATTAAGGGACTATAAATAATGTAGTCATTTGGTAATATTCAATTGTGTACCCAAATCATTCTTCTACTTATTTTTAATCTTTTTTTTTAAATTTTTTATTTTTAATTATACTTTATTTACTTTGTATTCCCCCTGTAGTTCCCTCCCCCCAATCCTTCCCTTTCTCTCCCAAGGAGAGCAACGGAACCAAAAAGTTTGAACACAGGGGTCTTTCCTGAGACTCATACTCCAACTAAGTACCATGCATGGAGATAACCTAGAACCCCTGCACAGATGTAGCCCATGCAGTTCAGTGTCCAAGTGGGTTCCACAGTAATGGGAACAGGGACTGCTTCTGACATGAACTGATTGGCCTGCTCTTTGATCACCTCCCCCTGAGGGGGGAGCAGCCTTACCAGGCCACAGAGGAAGACAATTCAGCCACTCCTGATGAGACCTAACAGACTAAGATCAGAAGGAAGAAAAAGAAACCCTCCCCTACTTCCAATGTCCATCCTATTTGTCTTTCTAAGTGAGGATTGATCTTCTAACCCTGGGTTCTCCTTGTTGTTTGGCTCCTTTAGGTGTAAAGATTTTAGTATGTTTATGCTGTCTTATCTTATAAGTCTATTACCCACATAGTGTAGGGGATCATATGAAAGAAGAAAGAGTAAGACCTGGAGAGAACAGGAGCTCCACAAGGACCAAATATATCTGGGCACAGGGGCTTGTCTGAGACTGATTCTCCAACCAGGGACCATGCATGGTTATAACCTAGAACCCCTGCTTGGATGTAGCCCATGGCAGCTCAGTATCCAAGTGGCTTTCCTAGTAAGGGGAACAAGGACTGTCTCTGGCTTGAACTCTATGGCTAGCTCCTTGACCTTCCCAGCCCCTCGAGGGAGGAGCAGCTTGGCTAGGCCACAGAGGAGGACATTGCAGCCACTCCTGGTGATACCTGATAAGCTAGGGTCAGATGGAAGAGGAGGAGGACCTACCCTATCAGTGGACTTAGAGAGGGGCAAGGAGAAGATGAAGAAGAGAGGGTGCGATAGGGAGAGAATGAGGGAGGGGGCTACAGCTGGGACACAAAGTAAATAAACTGTAATTAATATAAACAAATTATAAAAAAGTTTAATATGGGAATCAAAGTATAAAGAAACCTGGGCCTTAAATATCTTATAGAGAGGAGGACATTAGGATATTAGTACATCTGGGAGAAGGCTGCATTTGTGGGTGTCTCTGTGTGTGTGCATCCATGTATATGCCTGCACATGTGTATGAAACTCTTTAACATGCACATGGTATTTCACAAGTAGTTCTCCATATTATTTCACCATTTCTTTGCCTAGTTTACCAAGAGATGCTATTTGAGGAAAATTGGGACTCATTCTCTTTTGCCCTTCCATTCATACATTTTTAATTTTTCTTCAAACTTCCCCTGTTCATTCTTTCATTGACCAAGATCCTTTATTAGTGAAAATAATTGTCCCAGTTTTCTGGTGAATGGAGCAGAACAAGACTGTGTAATACCCGGAACACATCATCAAGCATTGTATTTGCTCTTTCACTTTGAGCCCACCCCAGCCCCACGTGCATCCCTGTCACTGGCACTTCCTCATTAGGAGCAGTAGGTTGCAAAATCAGTAGGTTTTCAGGAAGAAGGGACATTAGACATGCAAGGTCTATCCTCTACGGGAAAAGACAGAAATGAGAGAGGCTCAGAACACTTGGTTCCACATTGCTGGAAACTTTCAATTAATATATATAAAAATAAGTAGAAAATGTATCATGGCATGGTCTAAGCATCACATAATGTTGACTAGTTGAGTATTAGAAGCCATGATTTTTAAAGCCAGAATAGATAGCCATTACATTACTTAAAAATCTGGTCTTCAGTTTTATAATTAGACTCTAAAGTACGGACCTGGTCTCTGCATTTTGCCAAGTTCAGAATACTCCTCCAATGGAATAATTTTGTTTTGTCTTAATGGTAAGCTAAGAGACCTGTTGGAGCCATGTTCAAAGTAGATTCATCTCATGATAATCACAATAATGTGCAGGTAATCTCTTGACAGATCACCACGTGAGAGCTGTCCTCATTACGGCATCACTTATTTCCTTGTCACATTTTCTTTCCTCCTCAATTTAAATGTCATATACTTTTAAGGATCTTCTCTTGTGTTTACATCTTTTTTTTTTTCTTGTAAAACTATTTTTAATAAGCTGCTTTGAGGGCATGCTGCATATTGAACGCAGGGTATAGGTCCATGCTCCACCACAAAGATAGTCCCTTTAGAAGACGAATTGGACCTTATCAAAGGTGATTTAGTGAGTCTCCTGTGGTACATCTTACTGCAGATCATATTGGCACCCAGAAAGCGTTTGGATGTTTTGGAAGCAAGCTTTGCTGTACTGTGTGATTTACAAGCCAGGTTTTTGGAAAGCAGTTTGTTTTATTCTTTATATCATTCTATTATTTATATATGGCTTCAGGACAAGTGAAACATATAGTCTGGTTATTGTCAGGACATGGAGGGAGCCAAAACAGTGTGGAAATGTAACTGTGCAAATTCTTTCATGTGACAGTTGTAAGCATGACTTTCCAGAGTGTGTATACAGTGTGCTTGGATATCCTGTCCTGGGGAA
Organism: Meriones unguiculatus; assembly: GCF_030254825.1. Lineage (NCBI taxonomy): Eukaryota > Metazoa > Chordata > Mammalia > Rodentia > Muridae > Meriones > Meriones unguiculatus. The sequence goes on from NC_083352.1 coordinate 49,524,528, forward strand.
GAGGCACTGTCACTTTTCAAAAGGAAGAAGAAATAAAACTAGCTCTGGAATGGGGCCAAATCCCATGAGGGCCCCCTCTTGGCAGTGCCAATTTGCTTAACTTCTAATCTCCAGCAGGTCTTAAGCCAAGATTTTAGGAAAGTTGATCCTGGTATTCTAAAAGACAAACAAACTTACAGAAGAACCCTGATTCCTCCAGCCCTTGGATTATTACCTACATCTTCTGGCACAGCAGGAAACACAAGACATACAGGTCAATGTGCTACTGTTGTAGCCAAACATAATCAATTCCAAAATTCTCTAAATTCAAAATCCTCTTTGGAGAATGGCCTCCTCCTCTTCCTCCTCCTCCTAAGAAATACACATATACATACAGTGAGAATGCCTGGCGCCTTCATAGGCTAGAAGAGGGTGTTGGATTCTCCCTGGAACTGGAGTTGCAGATATTCATGAAAAACAACTGAACCTAATAACAAGTGCGCCTAACCCCTGAGCCATCTCTCCAGCACCAGTTCTGGAATTCTTAATTTAGACACTACAGTAATTAAATTGTTATTCAACAAACTCACACTGTGTGATCAATTTATACATAATATTCAATTTTTTAAAAATCAGTTATTCGCCTTACATCCTGACTGCAGCCCACCTCCTCTCCTCTCAGTCCCTCCTCGCACAACCGCACAACCCTCCCCCATTCTTCCTTTTCCTTTCAGAGAATGGGGAGGTTCCCCCATAGGTACCAACCAGTCCTGGCAAATTAAGTCACTGCAGGACTAGACACATCCTCTCTCACTTAGGCCAGACAAGACATTCTGGTTAGGGGGACAGGATCCAAAGAGAGGCATCAAACCAGAGAGGACCCCTGCTATAGTTGTTGGAAGATCCACCGGAAGACCAAGCTTCACATCTGCTACATATGGGTAGGGGACCTCGAACCAGTCTATTCATGCTCTTTGGTTGGTAATTTAGTCTCTGTGAGCCCCGATGGGCCCAGATTAGTTGACTTTGTAGGTCTTCTTGTGGTGCCCTTGACCCCTACAGCTCCCTCAATCACTCTCCCAACCCTTCCATAGGGCTCCCGAGTTCTGTCTAATGTTTGGCCGTGGGTCTCTGCATCTGTTTGCATCAGCTGCTGGGAGAAGCCTCACAGAAGAGTTATGCTAGGCTCCTGTCTACAAGCAAGGCAGAGTGACATTAATAGTGTGAGGGCTTGGTACTCTCCTATGGGATGGGTCTACTCACTTATGAGTGAATATTATCCATAAAGCACAGGATAACATGCTATGATCCACAGACCCCCCCCCAAAAAAAAAAGCCAAGGAGGGCCCAAGGGAGGATGCTTGAATCTCACTCATAAGGGGAAATAAAATAGGCATTCAATTTTATTAATAATTTTCAACACATTGTAAACACCTATTTCTCTAAAGACAATTAAAAAATTATCTCCCATGACAGAAATTTAAAACTAGCTAGGAAATTTGTTTTTATATTGACTTAGGCATCAAATCCTGTGCTAGGATAAAAAGGCTTGGAGTGTGGAGGTGCAGAAGTTAAAAACAAAACTACCTCCAAATAGCCAGGCAGAAGGGAGGGATTCTGTTGCCAGATGGTCAACCAAGGGCTTAATGTAAACATTTGGTTCCCCAACAAAATCACCTCACCATTAGTGCTCCCAATGGGTGCAATGCATTTCCAGCTCGTTGTGTATTCTAAATAACGAGCGCAGGTAAACCTTTGAGGTTTGACTTGGCTTGAAGCAGGATTCACATGATTAAATGCTTGTTCAAAACTCTTTCATCTGGAAGCCTTACAAGAAGGCTTGCTTGGTTTTTACTGCCTTTGCTAAAGTGTTTCAGTATTTCCAGTTTGACTTCTATCTCATTCCAGAGAGCAAAAGGACATTGGGAATGATTGCTCTTTCATGGATTTCAAAAGAAGTTCTGGGTTTGATTTTGAGTAAACATTTGGCTTTATTTTCAAATTTTTTTGACCCTGATGCCTCAGCCTTTTGAGGGATCGTATAAAATACATAATTTTATCATTCTGTTGGTGACTATATTTACAAAATAAGCTGGAGGAATTGAGCCAATTACCCACATATTTCAAGCTGGAATGTCATTTTGTCTTAATTATATAGATGTTTTCATGAAATTGAGGACTTGAGAGAATGCTTAGGAATTGCTCAAAATTGTTCACTTTGAGTGAAATAACTTTGTTTGCTAATACAATTATTTAATTCAGTTTTAATTATATTTTGTCACACACAAACACATTTTTTTTTAAGCCTGCAAGTATTTCAAGCAGTGGTCGTGACTTGGGGGCTTAGAGCACCTGTTGCTCTTGAGGAAGATCTGGGTTTGATTCTCAGCACTCACATGACAGTTCACAGATATTCTAAGTCTAGTTCTAGGGGAATTTTTGCCATCTTCTGAGCCTGTAGACATCAGGCATACACATATGTACATTCATATACATACAATTAAAATAAGTTCTAAAATCTCCAGCAGTTAATTATTCTTCTACTTAAATTCCTTCCTTTTGTAGTATTTAAATGTTGGAGAAGGTAAACTGTCTTTACTTTTGTTCTTTATTTTTAGGAAGCTTCTTTTATATAGAATAAGAATATTCTAAGGAATAATCGATATATACGTTGTGAAAAAAAATAATGTATTGCAGAAAAACATGTTAGATGATCAACTGGAAAGTGTATAAAAGTGAGGTAGCAAAGAATGTAAAACATTTATTATTGATGCATAATTATTAGTTGTGAAGGGATCACAGTTAATACTTGGGATCTTTCTGAAAAAATACAGACTTGGATTCTCTAGGTATCTTGATTACTTTGTCACTAGTACTGTTTAAAATGAGTGGGATTGTCAAGTTTTTCTCAGTTTTTTTTTTTTTTTCAGAAACTTGTAAGAGACAGACCCAGAAGAATCTCTAGAAGAAACTCTAATGGAGGTTGTTCTGTCTTAAGAAGGCAGATTTCAGCCAGGGTAGACTCAGAACAGCAGGATGGCAGGGAGCAACGCCGGTGAGAAATAAAGAGTGGATGGAGAAGCAGGCATGCTGGGCAGCTTCTCCGTTCTCTCTCAAAGAGTGCAAACAGCCTTCCTGGAGGAAGTTCAGCCACTGAAAATAAAGTTATCCCAGTGAAACTGCCCTGGCTGTCTTCTATATGTTGTTAGTATATATCGATTACACACCTTGGTAACTGGAGCAATATTACACAATCTTTACCAGTACTTCTTTTATACTCCTTTAATTCAAGCCCTTCATTTTCAAGGCATGCAGTGTACCAAATGGCTTTTATTTTGTGTTTAATTTCATCTTAGTTGCAGCATGCTCTTATTTAGAGGTGGAGTTTTCCCTGTTAATTTGCTTTAAGTGCATTTTGTCAGTTATTTTCATGCTCTAGTAGGATATATGAAGATATTGAGCTCAAGGAGTTTTAAACAATAGTTTGTTAGCACTTCTGTTGTCCATAATTTTCCACGTTCAATATCTAGGAATCTAGTGTTTCAGTATTTCCAAACACAGCCTTTATCTTGCTTAACTTTGGCTACACAAACAAATTAAATGATCAAACTTTATCTAAAAAGACAAAGTGTATGAACTGCTAATAAAAGATTACTGCAAAGACAAATAGTTGATAATAATTTTGCTCAATAATCTGGAGAAAAGATAAAGAAAAAAATATTTATATACATTTAAAACCAGAGTGATGCTAAGCCCTGAAATTTCAAGCCATGAAATTATTAAGTACATTTCCTCAGTGATGAAATCCAAATATCTCACTGTGATCAGAAAAAAAAAGTCCACTTGTAATATGGATTCTTGAATTTGAGACTATTAACTTCATAAGCTCTAGAGAGGACAAATTGCTTAGTCTTTGACGTCAAATAAACACATTGGTGATGGCTTGTACAATGTAGCAACCAAAGGATTTCATGGTTTTGCTTAGGAGCTGGGTGTCTCTTTAGGAATTCTTAAGCAGCCTCCTAACTATCATATAAATCAACCTCAAAAGTAAATTCCTTCTCTTTCCCAATTGTGACTGTAAATGGTCATCTCTTATTTTGGAATCGGTTTTGTTCAGAGAAGCAGTGAGAACAGTCCTTTTATGGTATGCTGCCACTGTCAGGGCTGGCACAACAACTGAGTGGCCATGCACACGGTAGCAAGACTGATGCTCTGGCATCTGTGCCATGAAGTCAGAATGCTTCTTACGATGTGGTAAGTGCAATATATCATGTTAATCAAACCTGTGTTAGTCACTCAGGAGTATGGTGAATAATTCCCTCATGCTTCCTCACTTCATTCTCTAACAATGCAGCTGTCATCCAGGTTGTCATTGCGGTACTTGTAGGAGCTCAGTGGTACACAACATGAGTCAGCAGGACCAGAACCACGGTTGGAACTCATGAAGTGCCTATGATGCTAGCTAGCAAGGCTTCGATTCTTAGGTTACACTTTCTCCCTTCTGTATGTTTATGGCTGTTTTGTGGTTGCTCAAGGGTTCAGAAATCTAGTTGGAAGGGTTAGGAATCTTATCAAAAAATCTGAAGGCTTTGGAGAAAAAAAAAATAGAGAACCATAGAAGAAATGTCTCCGGATTGCCTGAACAATGTTGGAGATCCAACCGCTGAGCTGTACCAAAGTAGTCCCGTTTACATCTTTCTTTCTTTCTTTCCTTCTTTCTTTCTTTCTTTCTTTCTTTCTTCCTTCCTTCCTTCCTTCCTTCCTTCCTTCCTTCCTTCTTTCCTTTCTTTCTTTCTTTCTTTCTTTCTTTCTTTCTTTCTTTCTTTCTTTCTTTCTTTCTTTTTCTTTTTTTGATGTCTTATTATAGAGCATAGGCTGGCCAATAACTCAGAGAAATCCTCCTGCCTCACCCTGGCAAGTGCTGGGATTAGAGGCATGAACCACCATGTCCAGCTCAGACACATTATTTTGGATTTTCCCTAGAACACTTAAGAATTGTGTCAGCACCTGAGGTTTGGACAGAGGCAGAGGTTTCTTCTGCTGTGGAGGGTATGAAGGCAGCAGGATATGATTTTTAATATCCATGCCTGGATCTCCCTAAGTAGAAGGTGTGGGAATCAGAACCTAGGTGTAGCTTCTTTTTGCTTTTGCAGAGAGACTCAGTAGCGCCTCGGACTGGCAACCGGACTTATGCTTAATGTAAACAAAGCAAGGACGCCCTCTTCTGACTTTAGTTTCTTCTGCGAATTTTCATGTCTTCATCTTCAGTCTTTGATTTCTTAACTCCTGTGGATAGTGGAAAAGAATGGATTTTAAATGGACCCCTCCAACAAATTTGGAATGGCTTTGGAAGTGCCTACATAAATCTGAACAGAAAAAAATTAACCTACTACAGAGTACTTTTGAACCTAAGATTCTATAGGGTTGAAATGCAACTTCTGCTATGTATTTTAGGGAAAACATGCCAATCCACGTAGTTTTTTCTCTTATTTCCTTGACAACAAATGTAAGAGTGTTTTATTTTATTTTATTATTGTTGTTTTTAATATTGTGATCTGGTTGTGGTGGCTTACACTTGAATCTCAGTAGTTGAACTGAGGCAGAGGAATCACCAAGAATTTGAAACCAGCCTCAACTACACTGAGTTTCAGACCATCCTGGACTAGAGACTAAGGCTCTGATTCGAGACAAACCAGCAACAGAATATCTAAATAAAATTCTTGATATAAAAGAATGCTATAATTGTGAGATCAAAAGAAATACTAATTAGTTGCCATCTGCACCTGAAGAAACACAAATTATTCTGTGAGTTGCCTAGAGCAATCTACACACAGCAATAGTAAGTCATACTAAATCACAGGTAAATGTAAACTTCATGAGCTAACGAAATATTATACAACAAGAAATCATCTAATTACACATCCACATGTATTTTAATGACTTTTGTTACTGTGTTGAGACAGGGTCTCACTGTTTACTTTAGTCTGTTCTTGATCACATGGTCTTCCTGCTTTAGCTTCTGTGTGCTGGGATAACAGTCTGGCACAACTCCATCTAACTAATAATATTGTTTTGAATCGAATTTAATTAAGAAAGGACCTTGCATTAGTTAATTGTATTTGCTAGTGTACATTGTGCCTGTTATGTACAGATAATTTCAAAGTGATAACCATTTATTAACCTTCCATATTATTGTAGCTTACTGTTATTTTCTGTTAAACTAATGTGATGGATAGTGGAGAGAGATTTATAGCTTCATACATATTTATAGCTTTATCTCTTTTATAAAAGTTATTTTTTTCTTTAATTGGTTAATCAAAATCCTTTGTAATTTTCCTGAACATATTGGGACCTACAAGGAATTGGAAAGACAAGGAACACCAATGTCGTGGGATCAAAAAGGAGAGAAAGATGTGGTTCATGGCATCAAAATTTAAAGATGGAAGAAAAAAGAAGAGCTAGAACTGAGTTTAGGGTTCATTATGCATTGGGGAGGGGTTTATGAAGCCCCTCCTTTCCTGAATGACTATTGGCCAGTAATAGTTATGGGGGGTGTGTGTCAATTTCTTCAGTGATGTAAACACTGATAAGTTACTTTTGTTCTGGTAAATAACCCCGTATCCGAAGGAAAGAAACTCAGGGGTCACATACACAAAATGAAGACGAGAAAGTAAAAGGGGACTTGTGGGGTTCCTCCCTCAAGAGAAGGAGGAGGTGTGAGAGGGAGATGGGGGTAAAAATGACTAGCGTTCACTGTATAAAAGAGTGAAACTATTAACAACAAAAGACTTTGAAGAAGACACTGACTCATTGCGTACACCATGCAAAGTCTAGGGCATTGAACCTTCATAATTTTGGGGCTGAATTATTTGATTTATGTAAAAAAGGTTTCATTTTTGCCTCTGTTGTCTTGTTGCTGAACTTATCTGGATAATGGATAAAATTATGAGCTTTTATGGGAAGATGAAATCCGTCGGGTGAGAGAGTCGTGATAAAGTGGGCCATTAAATTAGAAATATAAGTTCCGACTTAAGACGCAGTAAAGCACACACAGCGTTACGAGGTTTATACTTTGGCAGAGAAACCTGGCTGTAATCTGTTTTCAAATAAATAGATTGTGGACAGCTGTCCCGATATGCCTGGCAAAATGACGATTTAATGTTGATTAGGAGAGAAGGCCTTTGAAGTACGTGAGACAGCAGCCCCGACAATGTCTTTAGTGATCATTATCAGTCTCTCCCTGAAAGATGACTTGGTGCCAAAAAGCTCTCTGCTCCAAGCTGGTTAAGGTGCATTCAGGAACCGGAGGCTTTGTAAGCCTGAAAAGGCCTTCTCATTCACAGGCCTCTGGTGTCTGATCCCTTTAGGATGGTGAATGTCTGAGCATAAGCAGACACAGCCCTTTTCAGAGAAGGGCAAGATCCGCATCGTGGCATTATTTATTCATCATGAGAACAGCGAGCGAACACGTACTCTGCAGAAAAATCAAATCAGTGTTCATTTTGTGGAGCAGCTGCATTTGGCAGAGAGAACGCATTTAGTTCTAACTTTGGTAACCGAGCAATTATAGACGTTATTAGTTAGGGATGCAAATGAGCGAACTGCATTTTCTTCAAAGTTGTGTTTCCCTTGTAATGCTGAAATCAAAATCGGGTCAGCACTGGTAAAAGTGGATTCCTGAGCGGTTAGAGAGGTTGTGGGCCTGTCCACACACCGGCAGTTCCCCTAAAAGTATTCATGTACCAGTTAACCCTGGAGACTAAATCTGCATTTCTTCACTTTAAAGGGTTAAATGGATTTAGTTCAAGTAGTTGTCTCTGGCCGCCTCACATTGATTATTATTTGGTTACTAGTGGATAGTATTGAATATATGACAGTTTGGGTGCTAATGAAATTATTTTTTGTATTGGAAGCATATCTTCAGATGACATAAAGCATATGTAACTTGGCCATATATTACCTGATTTGTGAACTGGCCAATAGTACATAGAGTTTTGAGAACATTTACTTTTTCTTTTGTTTTTCAGAGTGCTAGAGATTGAACCCTGAGCCCATTGCTCAACTTCCACTACTGTTTTTCATTACCCACTGGAAACTTCTAACTACTTGCTTTGTAACCAAAGTTCCTACATTTGCAAGTTCTGGGACCATGAATAACTATTACCTCAGTCTCAGAACTAGAGAATAAGGACAAAAAGATACATTTCTTCCAAATGGCTAAAGAATTAAGAAAGCACATGCCAAATACTTTAAACAAGGCATGACAAATGTATTTATGCATGGACTGAATTATCAGCTGAATACATTTGTACTGATTATCTTTATCTACCTTTCTAACTGTGTATCCTTTCCATATTTTAATGTAGTGATAGCATACTTTGGGGAATCTGCTATTGCTATTGTAGTTGACAATGTCTGTTAATCTGTGCCTATGTGGCTTTTGATAGTATGTGCACTGGCTTCTGAACTTTAAAGCAATGTTTTTCTAACTTCTTGATTCAAACAAAAACAACAACAAAAAAAAAAAAAAAGAAAGAAAGAAAGAAAAGAAAAATCAAAGCTTGGAAGGTTTTTTTCATTATTTTTTCATTATTTATCCATACAGTCTCACTATTTTAACTTCATAGCAATACATGAAAAATGTTAAAAAATAAATTATTGAATGAAGCTGAAATTGTAGCAAAATAAAACTGCCAAGCCAGGCAGTGGGAGAGCAGCCCCAGGCTTCCTGTCCTCCCGTGGTCATCTGTCGCCACCAGTTTCCAACAATAAACCCTCACTCAATGTCTTGAAATCTTTGGTTCCTTCAGTTCAGACTCTGGCCTGGTGCATAAATCTCTCCAACTAACTGGAAGTATTTTCAATGACTTCATTTTGCCCATGGTTTATTTCTTATCCACAACAACCCACTGGGCTCTGTTCTTCCAACTGCAACATTCTTTCGGTCCACTCTCTGAATCTTCCATGTCTATCTTTTACTTTCACTTTGAGATTAGGCTGGAAGCTTATCTCAGAGTAAGATTCCCATTAAAATGCCCACGTAGTATACATTCTAGAGCCGACTACAAGATGTGCTTAACTCACAGAATGTAAGGAATTTATTGTGTACAAATGGAAGCATTTGGGACTGTACACAAATTAAGATATCAGAGCATCTGCAGTCCTTTTGTGGCAAGTAAAGAAAGGCTAAGATTTTAGTGTGTGTCTGCACTAGCAAACACTTCTGGTGGTGTATGGGCATCTTTCAAGATTACTGTCAGGGGTATCAACGTTATGTATGATTCCTGTATGTCTGTAGGGTTTCTTTCATCTTCATCTATATGCTACTACATGAGTCCCATTTATTTCACGTTTTTAATTTCCACATTAAAATTAATCTTACAAATTTATTTAAATGGAAGTTATTATTATGGCCCCCTCAATTTAATTTTTTTTACTGTGCTAAACAAATGTCAAACTCTTGTTTGTAAAATCTCACATACACAACACAGAGTCAAGGGTTATGACTCCAGCCCTCTTAATCTACAGATGGATACTGGGTGATGATTCAGATCTTCCTGAAAAAAGAATCTAGATATAAAGGATAAATGATTTTTTTTAATTGCCCAGTGGTTTATAAAAGTGCTCAGCAATACAAATTCCACATGTGCTTCAAGCGCAGACATATAAAACCAGTGTGACAAGGAAGGATCATTAAGCAATCTGATTTTCTTGTTGGGAGAGTTTAATGCTGTTGGGTATAGTATTAAAATGTAGAATTTGATAGCATGTCTTAAACTTTTAATGATGTGTTCATGAATATAAAACATGCGTCTCCTAGTGACTTTATGACTTCTCCTCTGCATAATTAGTAGTATCTGTTTTATGGGCTTACTGTTGTTTCCTTGATCCCATGAAAATGTGAAACCACTGTAATGATTTACACCATTCCAGGGCTTTAAAGATATGAGCTGTTTCTTAAAATAAATAACAAAAAAATTCCACAAGTGTAAGCCTAGAAACGAAGTTTTAATGTCTGAGGTTTAAAAACAAACAGGATATTTAAATAAATATATTGTCAGTATTTTTTTGGAAGATTTGACTTTTAGTAAATAGAAATGTAAACTATATTAGCCTTCTATTATTCACATAAAGCTCTCCTCATTATACACAAATGTTCCTTCCTTACAGTCAGAACATTTAGTGAAACTCTTTGAAAAATGGTTGTTTGGATCATGTATAATCTTAAGGTTATGAATTCAAGTAGTAAAGAGATACTCATTATTAAACATGAAAGTTCTACAAAAGCCAGGCAAACTATATTATTCATTAAAAATTATATTCTTAAATGTGCAAAAGTGACTCAGTATCAGTGAGTTTTAGATTTTAATTAGTTTACTCCTTATAATATAATATATTTTTTATGTTTTCTCAAGAGCTGAAATAATCAAGGCCTTTTTGGTTATTTTCAGTATTTAGCATCTAAAGTATAACATTTTTAGGGACCCCTAACTGTGTTGATGCTTTTCTTCTAGGTTGATGACTGGTAGGGAGGTTCTAGAAGTCAGTGTGCTGAACATTACAGACTCATATCAGTATTTCCTCTAAAACAGGAACACAGTAAATCTGTACAATTTGCATATAATCACTGGGCTTTCTGTGTTGCTGGAATGAGGCTGTATATATGTTTTGAGGGATACACAGCAGTACACTTTTCCATTCCAAGCAAATGCTTCCGATTACTTTCTTTAATTAGATTGACATTTGAAAACTTGATCGGTCAATTACTTGATACTTTGCATAACCCACATGACAGTAAAAGTCCTGTAACTATTATAAGTAGTTGTTCCTAAGGTAATAGTTTGTATAGTGTCATTTAAAGAACAGGTTTTAAGAAATGTGTTTTCAAAACATTCACTAAATAAACATATCTTTCTAACTTACAATTTAGAATGATCAAGACATCTGATAATGTGAGTCAGATAATTGGTGGGCTTCCACTATTTCCCCTAATGTTTTAATAAATAATTAGCATTTTTAGAAACATTTTGGAATTATTTTTGAAGCAATCACCATGGTAAAGAAGTGGGGTTCTTGGAAGACAAAACAGATATCAGAAATATGAATCTGTGTTTTACTTAGTTTCCACTTAAAGTTTATTTACATTGGAAAACATAATTTACAAATGATGGATTTGAAAATTTTTGATGCAGAAAAATTTAACGTGCAAGTATAGATCATATATTCTATTCTTGGAAGTCTTTGCAAAAAAATTTTTTTTTTTGCAGAATTTCCTCAGTTTTCATTTCATTATCAGTGGAAGACAACATTCAGTGCCTGAAGTGAGAGGATCCGCAGCTTTGACACTGCAATTAAGTGTCCAACCACCCTTTTCTTGCAGTTTTTCTGTAGTAAGTCACACTAACTGCTCATCAAAAACATCCTCCTTTGTGACTTAGAGAGATTAGGGTCCTATACTTATTTAAAGAAAGCTTATTACAAATTTAGGGATAAATTTAGACCCAGCATAGATTGTGTAAGCTTTTATTTCTTCTATTTCTGGTTCAACCTCCAATAATTTGTTTTATTATTCAGCCCCTTTCTATATGGACATTTAAAGGCCAATTGCTTATATTCACTAAATTCAGTCCATCCAGTTACTATTTGAAATAACAATTATTTGAAATCCGTGATAAGAAAAGAGAAATTCTGCTGACCATATTTGTAACATCCAAGTACACTGTAAATATAGGTTCAGATAAAGTAAGAGAATATTGTAAAGAAACTGTTCACTGCCACCACCTCTTTGCTGCAAAGAGCAAATATGAGTGATAGAAATTGCAATTTTTGAAAAAGATTTATTTTGTTTTAACTATGACTCTGTGTGTGTGTGTGTGTGGTGGGGTGATATAAGCACATGAGGGCTGGTGCCCTTAGAAGACAGAAGAGGGCGTTGAATCCCCTGGAGCTGGAGTTAGCAAGCTATTGTGAATGGGGGTTCTCTGGGAGGTTGGCATGTACTCTACCTCACTGAGCCACCTCTCCAGCCTTAGTAATGACAAACTTAACACAATAGAAGGTCTTGATTTTAGATGACCTTTTGACTACCATAATCTCATCTTCTAATATCACTTCTAATTTCTCCAAGCGGCAATTTAAGAAACTATACAACTCAGTTTTTCAGAAGCAAAATGTTGGGCAATCTCTAATTTACCCGTAAGTTCTGGGCTTTAAAAACTTGTGATCTCTTTTCTCTTGATTGAATGTTAAGCATTCCACAGTATAAGTAAATGAAATGGTATGTTATAAACCAAACACTGATATTAAATCTTAAAAAAATTAAATCTCAGCCAGAGGGTTGGTACTGCAGGAGAAAGATCATCTTTGCCACTTTTCAGTCAGCACGATTTTGATTTTATAAGCATTAGTACTGGGATCACGGCTTCGCATAAATGCATAGAACAGCAGAGCAGAAGTATATTTACGGCCAGTTCAGAAATTGTTGGAAATCCACATACTAATATGTTGGAAAATAACAGTGGAAAAAAACCCAAGTCAACATATGGTGAGAAAGGATAATAGGAGCATACTACATTTTTTGTTTTGTTCTGTTTGGTTTGGTTTGGTTTTTTTGAGACAGGGTTTCTCTGTGTAGCCTTGGTTGCTCTGGAACGCTGTAGACCAACCTGGCCTCAAACTCAGAGATCTGCCTGGCTCTGCCTTCCAAGTGTTGGGGTAAAAGGTGTGTGCCACCACTACCAGGCTTAATGCTGCAAGTTTTGCTTTTCCACAATGAAACATATTTGCATAAATGCAGAAAACTTTGTAGGGCAGTAAAGGCATTGCAACTCATGACATAAAACAGTCTTGGAACTGAGTGTAAGTATTTCAGGCAACATGTTTTGATGTGGTGCAATGCAAGGGCTGTGTATCCTCACCCAAGGCTTCAGTCAGTTCCTATGATGTACCACTGGCAAATGCTGCCAGAAACATACCTTCTCATTTTCCACTGGATTCTGAGTGAATATTTGCTCACCAAAAGTTTAGAAACCTTTCATAGTGGACAAAAATTTCCAACCCTTTCATTCAGTTACACAACCCTACCTAGGGTTGAGATCCACAGTTTAATTCCACAGTTGGATTCTAGGGTGGTACTTGGCAACATAATATATATTCTCTGTATGTTTATCTCAGTTACATGTGGATTAATTTGTTGGATTGCCCTTATAACCTTTAAACATAACACTGTATACTAAATAATATATTGCATATAGCACATCAATAGACCTACACATAGTTCTTTTGGAACCCTGTGTTTTACCCCATCTTGGTGTAACTGTTTCTTCATTCCTGGAAGAAAGCACCATGCTGCATGACAACAAGGGCTGCTTTCAATGAACCTAAATTTATATACTTTAACTTGCCTTATATGAGAAGCAGCCCAAGTTTTTCATTTTTTAATTATAGAAAAAGGGAGGAATGTTAGAATTTAGGCAGCTTTCTGGGTTGCCTAGCAACCTATGATGTCATCATGTGTCTCCTGCCAGGCAGCCTGGCAGATGTGCTTAAGTTTCTCCTTAAAAGGATCAGTCGGGGATTGGATTCACAAGATGGCGGCACACTGGGAGCGTAGCATCTGCGTTTCCAGGAGCTTGGCTGGATGGCTCTAAGCAAATCAATGCATGCAAGAAATAGATACAAGGACAAGCCACCTGACTTCGCATATCTGGCATCCAAATATCCAGATTTTAAGCAGCATATTCAGATAAATCTGAATGGGAGAGTAAGTCTTAACTTCAAAGACCCTGAAGCAGTCAGAGCTCTGACTTGTACTCTCCTGAGAGAGGACTTTGGACTTTCTATTGACATTCCTTTAGAGAGACTAATTCCCACAGTTCCCTTGAGACTTAACTATATTCACTGGGTAGAAGATCTGATCGGTCATCAGGATTCTGACAAAAGTACTCTCCGAAGAGGAATTGACATAGGTACTGGGGCATCCTGCATCTACCCCTTACTTGGAGCAACCTTAAATGGCTGGTATTTCCTGGCAACAGAAGTGGATGACATGTGCTTCAATTATGCTAAGAAAAACGTGGAACAGAATAACCTATCTGAGCTCATTAAAGTGGTCAAAGTGCCGCAGAAGACACTCCTGATGGATGCGCTTAAGGAGGAGTCTGAGATAGTTTATGACTTCTGCATGTGCAATCCTCCCTTTTTTGCCAACCAATTGGAAGCCAAGGGTGTAAACTCCCGGAATTCTCGAAGACCTCCACCTAGTTCTGTGAATACAGGAGGCATCACAGAAATCATGGCAGAAGGAGGTGAACTAGAATTTGTTAAAAGGATCATCCATGACAGTTTACAACTTAAGAAAAGATTAAGGTGGTATAGCTGCATGCTGGGAAAGAAGTGCAGCCTGGCCCCACTGAAGGAAGAGCTTAGAATCCAGGGGGTTCCTAAAGTTACCTTCACGGAGTTCTGTCAGGGTCGGACAATGAGATGGGCCTTAGCTTGGAGTTTTTACGATGATGTCACAGTACCGTCACCTCCAAGTAAACGAAGAAAATTAGAAAAGCCAAGGAAACCCATTACATTTGTAGTGTTGGAATCTGTGATGAAAGAATTGTCTCTGAAAGCCTTATCTTTGGGTTCTGAGGCAGTGGAAGGCATAGTAGTTGTGACAACATGGATAGAAAAAATTCTCACTGATCTGAAGGTCCAACATAAACGAATTCCCTGTGGAAAAGAAGAAATTAGCCTATTCCTGACAGCCATAGAAAACTCTTGGATTCATTTAAGAAGGAAGAAAAGAGAGCGAGTGCGCCAACTGAGAGAGGTGCCTCGAGCTCCTGAGGATGTTATCTTAGCCTTGGAGGAGAGAAAGCCCACTCCCAAAGAGCTGAGTGGCAGCCAAGATGCGGCTGCATGCCCCCAAGACAGTGCCTTGTGTGGGCTTGCTGTGCTGGAAGGCGAGTCTGCCACTGTGGGTGGCCATTGCTTCAGCCAGGAGTCACTGTCCCAGGAGGAAACTCCAGAAGCCATGGAGGATGAAGGGAGTGAGGAAAGGGGAGGGGTAGAGGTCATGGAAAGTTGTAAATTTTCCATCAATGGAGCCCAGGATGGAGAGGCTACTGAGAAGGGGGATCACCTGGACGGAGTGGCCGGACGTTACCTGTTTAAGTGTTTAGTCAACATTAGGAAGGAAGTAGATGACGCCTTAGTTGAAATGCATTGGGTTGAGGGCCAGAACAGGGATTTGATGAACCAGCTTTGCACCTACATACGGAACCAAATTTTAAGGCTTGTTGCTAGTTAATTCTTAATTTCTTCTACAGTTAGAAAAGTGTCTGTGTGGGGCTAGAGAGTTGGTGCAATGGCCGCATTTGCTTAGTATGCAGAAGGCACCCTGGGTTGAGCCCTTTACCTCCAACATCAATACAAAAAATGTATAAAAAGCTTGCCTTGGAGGCGGAGCCTGTTGGAAGGCCAGAGGAACTTCACCACTGGTCCTTTAGAGACCACGTGGAATCAACTGACCAAGCAGATATTTAGTGGGTGTGGTCTCTGACACTTGTAATCCCAGTACTTGGAGGCTGAGGCAGGATTGCTGTGGGTTTAAGGTCACCCTATGCTACAGAGAAAGAAATAAAAAGAAGAAAAAATAAATAAAAAGAAGAAAAAAAGAAAAAAAAAAAGATCAGTCGGCCACTTTGTTGCTCTCTTGCCCTCTTGCCCTCTCCCCTTTCTCTGTTGGGGCGTCCTCCTCTATTCCCCCATCATGTCTCCTCTCTCCTTCTCTCTCTCTTTTCATCTTCTTTTAATAAACCTCTTTCATATAAAATCTGTTGTGCACATCATCATTTCATTGGTCCTAACAGAAAGAATATATATATATATATATACATATATATATATATATTTGCCAGAGTAAACATTTAGAAAGGTTTTATTTGTTTTTAACTAACTCTTAAATCTTTGAAATAATATTAACCCCACATCCTAAAATATATGGACATGAACACAGATATGAAAAAATAAGAGCTATGCCTCTATCGTTTAGTATGTAATGCAGCATTAAATTTACCTGCCAGCAAAATGGCCAGGGACATACTCCATGCAATACTAAAGTATTTGAACACACTCACCAGACTATGGCCAATGGAAACAATATTTACTTATCCAATATTTTTTTCTGTTTTGGTTTATTTGGTTTTGGTTTACCATGTCTCACTTCTCTCTGTGTTGCTCATGTTGATGTTGAACTAGCCATTCTCCTTCATCAGCTTCCACAATGATGGAGTCTTAGGTGAGTATCCCCATGCGCACAAAACTTATTCTTTGTATGTCATGATTTAATTAGCATAGTTTGTGCTAATATGAAGTTCACAGCACTGTACACAGCTCAGTTATGGAAGAAAAACTTGTTAGAATAGATGATCTGAATGGTGTGTTACCTATCATTTGAGATGGCAACAAAAATTTGTTAAAATTCTGGTAAAAATAAAATAGTTTTCACAGATAAAATAACTAACTTGGAGTACTTTTGGATATTGTTACAGTGAATAGCTCTGAGCTTTATCTTACAGCATCTGATATTGAATCATTTTTTTTCTAATATTTTTCTTTTAAAAAGTTTTATTTGTGAGTTTGTGTCAGAAGATATGCACTATTTTTTTCTTTGTGCCAAATTTGTGAATCAAGTTATTCATTTTAGATGATCATTATTTGATGAATATATGAGAACATCATGAAACAAAGTCAAATATAAATATTTTCTTTTTTTTTTGTACAAAGCACTCCTGGTTGAATGCTGAAGATGAGAAACAGAGGATCGCTCAGAGGAAGCCCTCTTCTTAGCAGCAGATGTTTGCTATGAGAAGGCAAGCTGGGCTTTGCAGGCAGAGTGCGCCTCTTGCTGAAGGTTGAGGATGGAGCTTCAGGCTCAGATGAGAGTTATCCATGCTTCATTTTGCCTGCTCCCTTTAGAACCATAGACGGCCCATTCGTAGATCTTCCAGTTAAGTGGTGTCTTCAGTGGTGAGCTCAGGTGCAGGAGGCATGAATTCAAAGTGTTGGAATTCTAGGTGGTCAGTAGGCCCATGACCATGCTCCAGGTCACAAAGTATGTCAGACATGTTATGAACTATAAAATAGCCCATGTCCTTCTTTCTACAGACCCAAACCAAACTCTCATATGTTCCCTTTGATGATCAACTTAAGTAGAAAATTTTATTTTAATGTTGTAACATACTAATTGTCTTATTCGTATTTTCAGTTCTACTTAAGGGACAACTGTTGTTCTAATAAAGGGAAAATATCACAATTTCCAAAAGGAGAAACAAATGAGCAAACACCCAGCCCCCAAAACATGCAAACACAACTTTAGAGGCAACATACTGCAACCACAATAAACACATTTCCCTTAAAGAATTGGAATTTTACAAACAGCAGCAGGTGTGAAGAGCAGATATTAGAGTCTCTGCAGTATACTTTTATATCATTTTAGAGAAGTCAAATTATCTAAAGGCTTTCAAGGTTCTTTTCCATTTAAAACATAGTGGTAGTATTTGTTCTCCAGGCAACCGCCCAAAGAACACTACCCTCCCCCCAAAACACATCATATTCAGTCAAAGATAAAGCACAGCTTTTCTCTTAAATGAGGTAGCTGAAGCATACCAGATTTCTGTTTTCTTAAGGGTGAAAAACTCTAAACTTTAATACAGTGAAATTCACATATGGATACCATATTTACTTATTAGACCAAATGCTGTGAAAACATGTTTTGGTGAATTATTTCTCTTAATGAGGTTTATGTGAGTACACTTACTTGAACAAACAATTTAAAATTAACGAGATATCTTGTTAAAGGATGGCATTGCATTAAAACCAAACAGACTATTTTTTTCAGACATGGAACACCTCTGACTGATTCATTTGTTGCTGCAAATGCTGATCTGTTGTGCTGTTTCCCATTATTTTCAAGACTTTGCCTCTCAATAAAGCTCTATTCCTTTTATTGATTTCAAATACTTCTTGGCACATCTCTGTAAAGTCATCTTTATGGTTTTATCAGGCTCCAGTGACTTTTTGACCCCTTTCTCTTTCATGGATAAAATTAATGAGCAACTGCTTTTGATCAGTGGTTACTTACCTGACAGTAAAACAAAAATAATAATGTGTCTGTTTTCTTCATATTTTGCATATTAATTTTTCTCTTCTCAATATTTTTTTATTTCATTTAACCATGTCAAGCGTAGATGCTTTTGTCTCATCTGAGCTTGCAAGTTTCTCAAGATATAATGAGCCAGAGAAAGAATGCCTTTCTTAATAGGACCACCATATAGTGAAGGTATCTAAAGAAAAAAAAAAAAACAGTTTCAATTAGGCAGGTATGGTGACATACACCTGTAATATTATCTCAGCTCTAGAAAGTGAAGGTATCTAAAAAACATTTCTAACTAGCTAGGTATGGTGATATACACCCACAGTATAATGTCAGCACTACAGAGTCTGATGCAGAAGGATCCAGAGTTCAAGGTTAGCCTGAGCTACCTAGTAAGCCTGAGGCCAGCCTGGACTATTAAAGTCTGTCTCAAAACCAAAGGAAGCAGAGGCTGGGTTAGTGGAGGAAGTAGAGTAATTAACAGGTGAGGTGAAGTTCTCAATGTGCGGAGTCAGCCGTCTGTGCCAGAACAAGGAAAAGGCCTGGGGGTCAGAGTCTGTATGGCACCCCGCCAATGCTAGAGAGTCCAAGCTTGAATTTCCTGAGGAGCTAGAAGTGAGGATGGAGAGATCTGGCAGTCTTAAAGGCACAGTAGAGATAGTCTTAATTTGAGCTATCTGATAAAGTGCCTCATAAGCAACAGGAAGTTGTTCTCATGGCTCTAGAGACTGGGCATGAGATCGGCATCTGGCATCATTGCTTTCTGGTGTGGACTCTCTCCAGGCACAGACTGCCAACTTTTCTTTGTATTTCTACACTATGGAAAGGCAAAGGAGAGCAGTCTCTGGGTTTCCCCTTTATTTAGTGAGGGCACTGATTTCATTCATGGACTTCATCGTGGTGGTTTATTAATTGCATCTCAATGATACTATCTCCCCCACCATAACAATGGGCTTTAGACTTTCAGTGCGTGTATTTGGTGCTCTGGGAGAGCACATATCAATATCCAGACCATTGTACTTTGTTCCTTTGCTTGAGTGCATAGGCACAAAACAAGCTTAGAATAATTATTTCAGGAACACAAAGGTAAATAGAAAAAAATGTGAGCCTTTGCCCACAGTGTTTTATTTATTTATGTATTTATGTATTTATTTATTTTTATTTATTTTTGAGACTGAGTAGCCCAGGACGGCCTCACAGTTGATATATAGCTGAAGATGACCTTCAACTCCTGATTTACCTCCTCTTCCAAAAGCTACAGTTAGCAAAATGTGCTCTCTTTACTGACATACCGTTTTCTGAAGTAGGAACTGAAATTAGGACCTTGAGAGTACAGTAAGGAAGGTGGGGTTTTGAGTACTCTCTCTATGACATGCGTGCACTGTGAACTTGGAAAACTCTCTAATCAGATTGTTTTTAAGTCTGAAGAACTGGGCTACCACTATTCAGTAATGTGGAATGTTTTCGAGAGTGACATTTGGTGATATGTAAGAAAAATCCAATATGGTGGTTTGAACATAAGTCCAAGCAAATAGTAGTTCCTGTAACTGTTATTTGAAACACTCAGATACACAACATATAATTCTTATTCCCCTCTGTAAGTACCATCATATTTCATTATGGAAGCTACATTTCTTTTTACCTACTCACACTCTAAATTTCTTCTAGCATTATAATGCACAATATACTTGAGAATGTTCATGTTGTTTTCACACATAAATAATGTGAAAGAATATTTTAGAAGACAGTTGGAAGATAGAGATTGGTGCAAGAAGTGAAGCATGCTGTTGTCCTTGAGGGGTGCACATGGTCCTCAAGTCAAAGATGTGCTTACCGCTGAAGAGCTAAGGTGCCAAAATCACTATATCCAGGAGAGAAAAAAAGGAGCAGGGTAGAGTGAAATGGCTTTTCCTGCCCCTTTTAGTATCAAACTTGTCTATGCCTCATTAGTACTTCTCAGGTTATTGTATCTTATTCATGTCTAGTGATCCAATAAAATCACAGAGACTATTGGCTCACAGAGTCGCTTTCAAATAAAAGTCTGGGGTTCATCAATCCAAGGCATGCATTCCATTCCCTTCCATTCCCTTCCCTTCGCTTCCTTTCGCTTCCGTTCCCTTTCCTTCCGTTCCCTTCCCTCTCCTCCCTTCCCTTCCCTTCATTTTTCTTTTCCTATCTCTATTTCTTTGTGTCTGTGTACACTCGTATCCATGTACATATAGATGTCAAAGTACAAAGCTGTGTATCAGCTGCGTTTTAATCGTATTTAAGATAGGGTCTCCTTGCTGGTTTTGTTTTCTTCACTGCATACCAGGTTAGCTGGCCCACGGGCTCCCAGAGACTGTCTGAACTCTTCCTCCCAGACCCCTACAGTGGAGTGAAGAATTATAGATCCTCGGGCTATGCAGCCAGTTTTTGCATAGCTTCTGAGGGATTTAAACAAAGGTCCTTCCTTACACTGAACTATCTTTATCACCTGAGCCATCTCCCTAGGCCCACTTCTCGTTTTCTATCTATCTGTCTACATTGCTCCCAGAGTCCTGGCTTCTGTTCAGCAGCATGCCAAGGTCAAGCCCCTGGCTTCCATTCCTGGCTCCATCCATAAAAACAGATGTCTCTTTTACAGGAGCAGTCTCACCTATTCTTTGATATTTTCCTCACGTGAACCACTGGCAGAGAAAGAGCGTCAGCAAGAGTAAAAAAAAATTTAACCTTAATTTCACCATGTTGAATTACTTGACTATGTTGAATTCACTATGCTGAATTGTATTTTATGCTAGAAGACCTTTTTAAGATAGGAGAAGCGAGAAAGGATAAAACACTTGAAGGAAACAGAGCTTTCTCCTGGCCCCTAACATGCAGGAACAGAAGTAAAGGCCTTCCTGTAATTCTTGCCTGGGAGCTCATGGAAGGCAGCTTTCCTAGACACTCCCTAGCTATTAGAGTGTTCATCATCAGACAACAGAGTACTCTGCTGTCTGCGCTTTGAAAAGAGGACCCGGGAAAGCAGTCTTTGTCTGCAGTTCCATGTGGAGCTACCAGAACGTCTGCTACTGAGAATCCACGTGCAAAGTCAGGAAGGAAACAACATCATCTGTTTCCAGCATTGGTAATACTTTCTGTTTAAGTTAACACGCTATTTGTTTAATAAAGGGTTATAAGTACCTATTACATGCCTGCCCTAGATTTAACATAGGCTCCGGGCCTCTGCCATTAACAGTTTAATGAAATGGGAAGACAGGCATACACATAAGGAGTTGTATGCTTTAATAAAACCATTATGGGGTGCTAGGAATGAAAAAATGAAGTCTTTGGATATAGTTGGATGCTTTCTGAAGACAAAGGTGAGAGGTTTCAGGGTATCAGGGGAAGACAAAGAAAGGAATTTCACAAAGATAATAACTATAGTGATAAGTGTGTGTATCTTTCCCTCATAAGTTGGTATCAGAAGAATGCTAGCAATATTCAGCGTGACTAAACTCCAGTGGTCACATGCTCTTACAGAGAGATAAAATGTGTACTATCTCATTCCCAGGTCCTTTAGATTTATTTTCAACAGACTAGATTAAGGCAGATCTCAGATTTTTAAGCATCTCATCTATGACATGCTTTGTCATCAACAGAGAAAACACAGTAAGCTTGAGGGCTGGCTCCTCAGTGAATAAGCTCTTGATCCTTAGAAAGCCATATACTAGTCCTGCAATCGCGAAGCTGTGGGGTGAAGGGCAAGGCTAGGAGATAAAGCCAAATAGCTGACTGGAAAGAACTTTTCTCAGATGATTTTGACATTTTTAAAGGTGGTTGCTTTATAAAAGCACTACTACTTCCCCATCATTCTTAGAATTAAAACATTATATTCTTAATTTTGTTTACTTTTAGAATTAAAGAACTCCTAATAATTTTATTTATCGTTGGGTTGTAGATATAGAATACCTATTTGGACATTTATAACTGTACAAGTTCCTGAGTAACCAATGGTTTTAAAAGTCTTTTCTGAATCTGCATCAGCAGGGTCACCCTTGGGTATATAGGAGCAGTGAGAAAGGAGGGGGCATCATAGTATGAATTCTATAAAATACTGCCAGACAGCACCAGCTCTATTTCTTTTGCTGCTATCCAGTTTCAAAGAGCAAAGGAGAATGTGTGTCATAAAAGTTGAAAACATACATTACAAAGATGCTCGAAGGAACATCACAAAATTTAAGACCTAATGGATGTGGTGAGCAGCCAACATTCACTACTGAAAAAAATACTTAATAATAAAGAGGCCTCCTGGTGCAGAGCCTCTGGTATGAGAAAGAGAAGGCTGCAGAACATGGAAAGCATGCTCTATAACCAGGTTAACAGCGTGGAACCTAGAGTTGGTGACCAGGGCCTACTATGGGGGTAGTATCAAAACTTTAGTATCTTCATATTTTCTATTTGTAGAAAACAAAGTTTGGGATTAGCAATTATTATGACATCCACTGCTTACTCTGCAGTGTGGAATTTGAGTGAGGGATAGCAGTGATGGTTTTCGATTCTGCCATTTTCTGGAGGAAATGGGGCTTTGGGGTAGTTACGTCACCTGATAGAAAAAGAAAATAATAACTTTAATCTTCCCCATTTTTTCTTAATAGAACTAGATGAGAACTCAAAACACGGTAGTTTTCCAAGTCAAGAGTCCAATAATGTCAGTGAATTTGTCTGATTTTTCTAGTGAAAGCCAAAATTAATTTTGGTATAAACCAACCAATCAGCCTTTTTAACCACTAGGTGGCATGGTGTGATTTCCAGCACTTCCAAAAGAACTTCGTTTCTTCCGCTCCCCGCTTCTTTTCTCATTTCCCCTCTTCTTTCTACACACACACACACACACACACACACACACGCACACACACACACACGCACACACACACACACGTACAGTTGCCTGGCAGACTTTTTTATTTTTACTCTATATATTTTGACTTGGGATATCTGTTTCCAGAACACTAGTGTAACCAAACTGTTGTTTTCAACATCATTCCATTTCACGGTCTCTCCTTCAGTCACACATACCTGTTTTATGTGTAAGGAGAAACCGAGGTAGGTTTTAAGTGTTTACTTTTAGGAAAATGGATGGTGTGCAAATCCTCTCTTGTCCCTTTCTGTGAAAAGAAGTAAAAGGACAGAATTGCAGCTAGATCTTAAGTAGCAACTGATTTGTCCAGTCATTATCTGTCGAGTTAGTTGGTCAATAAGGAATTATTAATGATGTTTGCTTACTTCTCTGAATCATGGTATCACTTTTATTCTGGCTCCTAAGACAAGTAAAGAGGAAAGTGGAGGCAGAGTCCTTGGGAAGAGCTGAATGTATAGGTGAAAAGAATCAGAAGTAACTGAACATGCTTGGGCGGGGAGGTCCTGAAAATGGAGAATAGTGAACAGAAATGAAATTGAACAGCCACACAGTCAGTTTCACAGCTTCCTACGTTTTCTTAATCAGTAGAAGCTCAGTTGTCTGAGTAAAGAAGATGAACTCTGGGAGCAGGCTTCCCAGTCGATCCTGAGTGCTTAGTGGATATTTTGCCTCCTTTTCTTTCCAACCCTCAAAAGCTCTGCCTTTGTTTTCTACTTAATGTTATCATTTGCTATAGTTCTCAGATTTTCTGCAGACTATTTTAAATGGAAATATCTCTTAGAAAGTAGGCAAACACTTTTTTAGCAGGCCAGGTGGTCAAATGAAGCTTCCTCTCAATACCATCAAGATCTGAAGTTCCCGTGGGGATGGACTTTTCTCAAACTGTTAATGCAGGAATCTACTCAGGACCAATGGAGTGAGAGCTTCTGGGGAGAAGCAGGGACATTTTATCTTCCAAAAGCTTTCCAGATTGTAGTGATGCATGCTGGCATCAGAGCCTTTCTGAATTGTAGAAACAGGCCACACTAATGTTTTCCTTGAAACAACATTCTGGCATGGCACCATTTCCCTCATGACTCAGGCTCAAAATCGGTCATCCTTGAATATTGCACTTATGCATAGTTATACCCTAAGTTCTGTATCTTTTGTCTCATTGTATTTTTATAACTCTGCTTTATCCTTCCATCAGTGCTATTGCCTCACTTTCGAGGTCCCCACCCTTTCCTTTTGCAACACTGATACATAAGACTTAATTTTCTGATATCTTAATTAAAAATGTCATCACCTTCTCAAACAGCAAAATAGTAGGAGTAATAGGAGAAGGAATGATGTTCTCCTGTTAAAGAAACGATCTTATTAAATCTGTAATTCAAAACAAAATCACTACTAAATCTTATCTTGCAAGCCAGAGAAAGGTTAGCACTTGATAGCATTGCGAAGTCCTTGCAAAATTATGACCTCACATATAATGGTAAATGTTGTGTATCTTGTTTTAATTACTATATTCCTGGGAGTGAGGAGAGCAGGCATAACATATTACTGCACTAACTACATTTATAATAGTTTTGAGCTACGGGAGCCATCTTGTTATAGCTTATACAATACAAGCAATACAATGCTACAGGAGAACAACAGTAGAGTTCAGCTTGGTTTCAGGAAAGAACCACAATCCAACCATGGAAACCTTTGAACATTTCAGACAAATTAAGTGTGCTTATTTTATTTTTCATGCCTAATCAGAACTTTTTGCACTCTGAAGTACAACTCTCTAGTCAGAATCTTAGATCAATGGGTTAATTCTTAATAGTCTTTGAGGGGAGGCGGAGCTGATAAGCCTCGCTTGAGTGAGAGAATCAACTCTGGCCAAGTTAGTCACAGACTCATGTGTCAGGACTACAGTTGTTGGAGGACCA
Source organism: Meriones unguiculatus (assembly GCF_030254825.1). Taxonomy (NCBI): domain Eukaryota; kingdom Metazoa; phylum Chordata; class Mammalia; order Rodentia; family Muridae; genus Meriones; species Meriones unguiculatus. The sequence goes on from NC_083352.1 coordinate 49,549,453, forward strand.
CCACTAAGGATAGAGGATCTCAAAACCAGGAGTCAGTGTGAGTCGGAACCGGAGTTATCTATCACACTGAAATGTGACTGGGATGTAGCTGATAACTTTGGATAAGTAAATAAGCAGAAGAATAAGCACATGATGCAAGAGGCTGTTTGTTTGGGGTGGTCAAACTCAAGATAATAGCAATTGAGTCCATTTGGTAGAACATCTAATAATAGACAAATTTTCACTTTGCAATGGAGGCTGGCCTCAAACTTATCCTTCCTCAACTCTCTTGGTACTGGGACTACAGGTTGGCCTCACCTGCATGGCTCAAACATCTGCCATGTGCTAGAGATTGATTAATACTATGGGTAATGAAGGCAGCAAAGAAAGGTGTTTCAGACGAAAATAAGAAGGACACCACACTCGTGGTGTGTGTGTGTGTGTGCGCGCGCACATGCGTGTTCATGTGTGTATTTATGTGTACTGTGCAAGTTCTTGTATATGTGTTGTTGTGTGGGTAGGTGTAATACATGTGTGCGCATGCCCGCGAAGGACATAGGACAATCTTGGGTTTCATGGTTTAGAAGACACTAACTTTGTTTCATGGGAAAGGGGTCTTTCTCGGACCTGAGGCTGCTGATCACATTAGGCTGACTGGTTAATGGGCCAGTTCTCTCCCCCTCCTCACTGTGGAGTTCGTAGTGTTCTCCACCATTCCCAACTTTTTTTTTCCATGTTGAATGTTTGTTACCTCAGATTTTATTACTGTTAATTTTTATGTGGTATGATAGACATTGATAGATTTTTTCCTTTTTAAATTTATTTTATTTTTAATTTTTTTATTAATTATACTTTATTCACTTTGTATCACCCCTCTAACTCCCTCCCTCTTCCCCTCCCAATCCCTCATTTTCTCCCCCTTCTCCACGCATGCCCCTCCCCAAGTTCACTGATATGGGATTCTTTCCTGAGACTGATACTCCAACCAAGTACCATGCTTGGAGATAACCTAGAACCCCTGCACAGATGTAGCCCATGGTAGTTCAGTGTCAAAGTGGGTTCCAAAGTAATAGGAACACGAACTGTCTCTGACATGAACTGATTGGCCTGCTCTTTGATCACCTCCCCCTGAGGGGGGAGCAGCCTTACCAGGCCACAGAGGAAGACAATGCAGCCATTCACAACTTTTTACCTGGATGTTCGGGATTGAAATCTGGCCCTCATCTTTGTACATCATGTGCTTTACAGATCAAACTATCTTCCTTTCCAAAGAACCATTTTCAATATATAAGAAAAAAGGGAATGACAAGGGATACACAAAACATTTTTGATAGTCAATATGAAGAAATACAGACATCTCAGTTGATAAACACAACAGACTTTTTCAATCCAGGGCCTTTTGCATGACAAGCAAGGGTTCTACCATTGAGCAATATCCCCAGTCCTCTTTGCAAGAACTCTACCATTCAACTATATCATTTTTATGCTCTTCATTTGGAGACAGTATCTCCCAAGGTTAACAAGGCTTCCTTGAACTTGTAATTATTCTGCCTCATTCTCACAAGAGGCAAGGATCACATGCCTACTTTACCAGGACTAGAACAATAGATCATTTCTTGCTTTATAAAAATCAGTTAACAGCAGGCTATAGGGTCGGGGGAGAAGGAAAGAGTTGGGGGCAGGTTTATTAGATTATCGTCTATTCTTTAGAAGTCCCATATGCCACCCCAGTATGTGTCTTTTGCTATCTTGTCAATAAAATCCAACAGAAGGAGGAGAGGAAAGAATAGTTTACACAAGAGGTACTGACTGATTATCACTGATAGTACATTAGTTAGCCTTCCATCAAATGGCCATACCTTACACAAAAGGAGGCTGTTGCAGATGAAATCTCCATGTGTCCAGGAAGAAAGACTAAAATATTTGAGAATGGTTAGGCTGTGACTACTAGAGCAATGTGATTTCAGCAGGAGGGAGGAATAATCAGAAGAGAATTTACAGCAGGAACACTATGTAAGATCATTTTGGAGGCATAGATATTAACTGTTAGAGAGAGGACAGCAATTCTTAGAAGAAAAAAATGTAGGCAAAGATCTGGAGTAGTAGAATAATCCTGGTTGAGGACTGGTGGCTATCCTGAGTCACTGAGAAAGGCATGTGGGAGAATTGGGTGAGATGTAAAAACCTTATCTGGATCTTTCTTTGGAAAATGTCTTTCTGTTGACCTGAGCACATCAGATGATCTTCCCAGAAAATGGTTAGAAATTTAGCTGCTGGTAAATAGAAGCAGCTAAAGTTTGAAGCATAATTATTTGAAAGAACTTGAGTACGACTATCTTGATTACCACACCTGCAGTTTAAAGTGAAAGAACTACTGTCATTTTCTTTGTAAAGTATAAAATTTTCTTAATGACTGTCTCACAAAATTTATGTACAAAGATGGTAGTTTAAAAATAATCAAGACCAATATACCATATTTTTATTATTCCCTGTGTTAAACTGTATGCACATTATTATATTATAAACATTATATTATATTATAAACATGTCTTTTTCTTAGACGGCATTTAATCTTAAATATCTTAATAATGAGAGGGTTGGTTTTTATTTTCCCTTATATTCACAATGTCTTTTAAATCAGACATCTGGTATTTGGCACTCAACTTCTATTAGACCAATTGAACACTTTTAAAGGAAAATAAATCATATGACTTTCATTTTAATTTTTACTGTAATGGTTTAATGTAGCCAACATATGCTGAGTAATAGCATTAAAATAAAATCAATAAATGAAGGATTAAAATCTGTCTGTGTTCAATTTTGTCAAGACACTAATTAGAGAAAGATTTTTTTTTCAATTCGAACTTGGATAAACCAACAAGTTTTTTAAAATTATAATATAATGAGAAATGCTTGGAGTTTTGCATGCTATTATTGAGAAAGAAGACTATGAGCAGAATTAGCACACTTGCTACAAATTTAGGCTGTGAGAGAACAAAATATAGGAATTCTTTTTCAAGTGTCTGTCTGTTAACAAACATCCAGACACAAATTTTAAGCCATTTTACAGCAATTTATTTTGATAAGATATTAATTGCAAATGGAATGATAGGGTTTGACCAAGAATGATGCTGATTTCCTGACATCATAAAGATCATTTAAAGTTTCTCATTTCACTAACTTGGATATGAGAAAGTGTTCCTTAATTCTTGGCAGTCAGCCAACCATTTCTATGCCTCAAGTTACTGGGGATACAGTCTAAGGTTTTGAGTTAAGCTAGAGTTTTATAACTTTGGAATGCCTAACTAAATGTCTGTAAATATGGCCACTTCTCTGTATATTGAAATGAAACCTTAATCCTCCCTACATAGAAAACTAGGAAAGAGAGAGTTAATGGGGCAGTATTTAGTAATTTCCTTAATTCCTTCAGTTATGGTAACATAAATAAGAAAGTTAAATGGATCAGTCTTACCATAGAAATCCTAATTCTATGTATTTTCAGTGCTTATATGATTAATAACTCAGAGGAAGTTTTAAGGACAACCTCAAAGCTAGATCATGGTAAAATAGATGGCTTTATGACTTGCAAGATAATTTGGAAAGGTGTTATTCTATTTAAAAAAAAACTGGCTTTTTTGGTTTAGTGAGAAATCTAATTATTAGCATAAAAGAAGACAACATTGGTGTTTTTCAAGAAACAAGAGACACGGTGGTTTAGTGATATTTTTAGGTATTTACTACAATTACAATTTCTTCCTGCTTAAGAGCTTAACAACAGAATAAACTAAACCACAGCTTCCATGCATTAAATTAACATATTTGTCACTTGAAGAATTTACAGAAATTTACCTTCTCAAATACAAGTATGTCCTGGCTTTTTTAAGTCAATCACCCAATCTCCCATTTCCCAAAGAAACACCTGAAATTTCAGAATCAAGTTTACTTCAAGTTTTCCCCCCTTTTATAGACAGTTTTTGATGGTTGGATAACATGCATGTAGATTGCAGGAAGCACTGTTGGATTTTGCATATCTGAAAGCTGATTGTCTGCCTTTTGTCACCTGTACTTCTTTTCATCTTTCATGTACTTTCCATGTTAATTCTAGCAGAGATGAGGTATGAAGGTAAGAAAATTACCATGAAAGATTAAAATACATACAATGAACCAGGACTTAAAGCTGCTGTGTTTTTTTTCCACTAATTTTTATTTGTATATTGCTCTTGGTGGAACAAAAATTATATGATATACATTTCATATTTTCAAGAAGTTTAACATGAAATAAATTGAGGTACTGGACAAGACTATGCATCACTAAATAATGCTAATAAACAATAAATTATATATAACCATTTCAAATGTATGATAGAAGAGAGTGGCCAAGACAAGGATCTTCTTAGAGGCAGGAGTTTATTAACCAGTTTCCATGTGAAAATACCTTAAATTGAGCTGTATACTGTTGCATTAAAGAAGAAATTGACATTTACACCAGCTAAAATTTCAACTACAATTACCACTAATACAGCAATGCTAAATGTGATCCTCGAATCAGCATTGTTCAGGGTTTTTGGAGAGAACAGAGGTGCCAGAACCAAGGAGACCCTACCTCATCTCTGTATTTATCCATTGTTGGGACTCATAGCTGAATGAGTACTGGCAAGCATTCACAGTTGTCTGAGCATAGTTAGAGGAAGTGGGTTCTGTTCTTTTGTTTATTTTTTTGAGACAGGGTTTCTCTGTGTAGACCTGACTGTCCTGACTGTCCACTTTTATCACTTTGTAGATAAAACTGGACTCAAACTCAGAGATCGACCTGCCTTGGTGTAGTCAGGCTTTTTGGCTATTATATCAGGTTCTTATCAACCAACCTTTTCCACCCCAATCCCTTCTAAGCCCCCAAAACTAGGTAGGCAAGAAAGAAGGTTAGAGGAGAAAGAGGGTGTCAATACCTTTAGACTATTTTCTGCTTATTAGGAGAGTCAAATTTTTTCAAGGAAAGTCCAATCTACTTCATTAGGATATCTGCAAACAGCAATCCAGCAATCCAGCAATCCAGCAATCCAGCAATCCAGCAATCCAGCAACAGCAGCAGCAGAAACCACCACCAGCAGCAGCAGCAGCAGCAGCAGCAGCAAGGGGAGCAGCAGCCGTGCCAGGCTCTCACATTTGTACCCTGGAAATCCATCTAACATAAAAACATATTCACATAACATAACTGGGTTTTTAAAGCAAGCAAAACTCCCCTTATACCTCTGTCTGGGATGAGAGGCGTGTGCCACCACTTCCTATCCAGAATGTAGATTGTTAAGGAGACGTCTTTGAAGGGTATGTTGTGTCCCAGCCCCCTTACCCTCTAATACCCTTTCCTGGGGATAATGAGGTAATTAGCTTTGTTCACATGATATTCTGCTTTGGCACAGACCTAATCCAATGGAGCTTTCAAACCATGGGGTGAAACCAAAAAAGAAAGTAATTCTTTCCTCATTGATAGTTATTTACTCAAGTATTTTGTCACTGTGACACAAAGGTGACTAGCCCAAGGGTATCATACCAAGTGTGTTAAGCCATGAAAAGTTTCTAACTTCTCTTATCATCTAACAATGACCTACACGAAGCAGATTCATAAAGCTGTGTGGCTGCAAACAAAGAAAATCAAATATCATTTTTAGGTTTTCTTCAAATATCTGATGGTTGAGTAGCTGGTTCTTCTGGGATTCCTAAAAGTGGGATGGAGTGCTGACTCTGACTCTTTTGCCTGCCTGTGGGACCCTTTTCTTCCTACCAGGTTGCCTTCTTCAGCCTTGATGTGATGGTATGTGCCTGGTCTTACTGTACCTTGTTACACAGTTTATTTGATGTTCCACGAAATCCTTCTCTTGTCTGAGGGAAGGCAGAGGTGGAAGTGGATGTGGGGGAGAAAGAAGGTGAAGGAGAGAGATTGAGAAGAATGAAGGGCAAGGAAATTGAATTCTGGATGTAGTCTATGAGAGAAGAATATTTTTTCTTTAAACATTAGAAGTTTTATCTAAACAGTTTCAACACTCGACTGTATTACTTATTAGCGATGTCCACAAATAGATAAAAGCGGCTGCCCAATGGAGGTCCCCTGAAGATCACAATTTCTTTAGCCTTGTCAATCTTCAATCCTTGGCAAAGGGTTTGACTCATATAGCAAATTTGTTAAATGGCTTCAATAGCTAATGAAAACCCAACCACTAGTACTCAGTCTCCTAAAGAACAGCTGTTTCAAATGTAGGCTTCTACGTCCTTTAGAATATATTAGCTACTTTTTCTGTGGTCAGATTCATATCTAACAACTTGCCCTTTAGTCACAAAATGTTTTTTTAATTTTTATTTTTTATATTAATTACAGTTTATTCAATTTGTATCCCAGCTGTAGCCCCCTCCCTCTTCCCCTCCCAATCCCACTTTCCCTCCCTCATTTCCTCCTATGCCCCTCTCCAAGTCCAGATAATAGGGGAGGTCCTCCCCCCCTATCATCTGATCATAGCTTCTCCGGTCTCATCAGAACTGGCTGCATTGTCCTCCTCTGTGGCCTGGCAACTCCCCTATCCAGGGGAGGTAGTCAAAGAGCTAGCCACTGAGTTCATGTCAGAGACAGTCCCTATTCTCCTTACTAGGGAACCTACTTGGAGACTAAGCTGCCATGGGCTACATCTGAGCAGGTGTTCTAGGTTATATCCATGCATGGTTCTTTTTTTTTTTTTATTTTGCATGTTCTTTTTTTTTTTTTCTGGTTTAGTTATCATTTTATTTTTTTTTAATTTTTTTATTTTTTTTTATCAGTTACATTTTATTAACTCTGTATCCCAGCCGTGTCCCGATCCCTCATTCCCTCCCAGTCCCTCCCTCCCTTCCTCCCTCCCTCATCTCCACCATGCATGGTTCTTAATTGGAGTATCAGCCTTAGAAAAGATCCCTGTGCTCAGGTATTTTGGTTCTGTTGCTATCTTTGTGGAGCTCCTGTCCTCTCCAGGTCTTACTATCTCCCCCTTCTTTCCTACGATTCCCTGCACTCTGCCCAAAGTTTGTTTATGAGTCTCATTATCTGCTTTAAACAATGCTGGTTAGAGGCCCTCCCTGGTAGCATCCTGTCCTGTTTCCTATTTTCTCCTTCTTCCAATGTTTGTCCCTTTTGCCTTTCTGAGTGAGGACTGATCATCATACCCAGGGTCCTCCTTCTAGTTTGCCTTCCTTAGGTATTCAGATTTTGTAGGTTTATCCTATATTATATGTCTAGTATCCACTTATAAGTGAGTATATAATGTGTGTGTCTTCCTGTTTCTGGGATATCTCACTCAGGATGATCTTTTCTAGATTCCACCATTTGCCTGCAAATTTCATGATTTCCTTCATTTTAATTGCTGAGTAGCATTCCATTGTGTAAATGTAGCATAGTCACAAAATATTTGAGTAACCATTTTCCACTATATTTTTTCATCTTGCTTCATTATACTAAGCTTATTCTTACTTTTTAAATAATTAATTTCTAAGAAATTTTAAAAGCAAGTATAAATAAGTAGATATATATGACATCATGAAACCGTCAGAATTTCCAGTTATGGGAAGCCACAAACTCCTAAGAGAATGAAATAAACCAAGAACAGTTTCAATAAAATACTTGAATCACAGAGTGCGTTCACCTGACCCTAGCATTGCTTCAGAACATTAGTCATAGGAATCTTACCGATACATAAAGAAATAGAAAAGGTAAAACAAATGGCCAGTGTCCCTTAATGCACATTTTTTTTCTTTTCAATTTCTTTCTTTCTTTCTTTCTTTCTTTCTTTCTTTCTTTCTTTCTTTCTTTCTTTCTTTCTTTCCTTTCTTTCTTTCTTTCTTTCTTTCTTTCTTTCTTTCTTTCTCTCTCTCTCTTTCTTCCTTCCTTTCTTTCTTTTAATAAATTACAGTTTATTCACTTTGTATCCCAGCTGTAGCCCCCTCCCTCCCTCATCTTCTCTCAACCCCATCCTCCCTCCTTCATTTCCTCCCATGCCCCTTCCCAAGTCCACTGATAGGGGAAGTCCTCCTTCCCTTCCCTCTGACCCTAGCCTATCAGGTCTCTTCAGGACTGTCTGCATTGTCTTCCTCTGTGGCCTGTTGTTTGTTTGTTTGTTTTCTTATGACAATTTCCAGGTTTTCTATTCTAGGATCCACCTTGTACTGAATTGAAGAAAGAAATTCTAACCATTGACAATAACAGACCAAGCACTGATGAAAAAGAATTCATTCTTCCTTGGGTAATGTCCTAGGCCTGTAAACCTAACATAAACTAATGTACTCATTTGTATTGAGCTAGCTACCTTATGTGATCTGACTTTTCACTATGTGATGACTTGGATTTTTCTATCTACGGCTTTTGTTTCTCACTATGCTCGCATAATTTAGCTTAAAAATAGCAAATGAACACTGAATCATTGACTCTACCACAGACTACCAGGCTCTCGTTTCCTGATCCAAGCTAAAGGAATCTGAGGACTTGCTAGAAGCAATCGCAATTAGATTTTCTTTTTTCATAGACTTTCTTGAAAACCCAATAAAATGAAATAGAAAGGAGATGCTGAGCCTATTATATTTATTATGGGCTCCTAATCTGGTTTCTATTAAGCTTAACAATATTTAGTTTTGAAGCTAGAGTCATGTACTAAAGTATAATTGTAAATATATCCCCCAAATATCAAATACTTAATATACAAATCTCACGAAGCGCATAAGGGAAAAGGACAAAACTGAAACTCCCAGTAGCTTTGTCTCAGATGGACAGACACAACCTCTGTCTCAGCGTGGAGGCTTTTTTGTTCAGGTTTAGCTCTCTAATTTTAGTCTTTGGTGTGACATAAATTGCAATTAACTAACAAATTATTGTTCCGATGAATTTGTGCCATCTGTTATGAAATTGGAGCACATATTGTTGTCAAAATGAATACCTGCATCGCTGCCTTCCAATTGCAATATAAACTTGTCTTAAAAGATTGTCACTCTGTAGGTAAGATTGTTTTCTATGAAATTTACCCAAATTCTAGACCCTATCCAAAACATAACTTTTCTACAATTTTCTCCTTGATAGCTAGTCATGTGGGGAAAAGTTATGTTTTATGACACTTTTGTAAGCATGTCTTTCCATAAGCAAAATTTTAGTCCAATGTTCCTCAAACCAGCCTGAAAGTCATCTACTTGGAATGCTGTACAACTTCAAATTCTCATATGGGTAAAATTTCCTCAGAGACATAGACAGACTCTTGTTCATAATTTCCAGTTTTTCTCTTTTCTAAATGAAAGAATTTAAATTATCAATGATGTTTTTTTTTTTTTCTCATGGACCCCATTAGTACATATTAGAAGACTTGGAGCACTGCACTTTGTAAACTGGCTATCACTTCTGATGCTACTTTTTAGACAAATGTTATTCACTTGAGACTGGGTTCTGTGAATCTGTGATTTTACAAGAACCCTTTGGCTTTGGATGGGGAATGAGAACATCTCTGGATTATCTCACCCCCTTTTAACTGTGGAGCTCATTGTACTTTCTGTTCAAGGAGTGAGCACTGTCAACTAGTTAACACAAGCTATCGGGAGAAAAAAAAAATCCCTGAACTTTGTAGGGGCAGAATAATTGCACACAAATGCATTCAGGAACCCTATGGAAAATATAGCGCTGTTAACTGGCATGGTTACAGCACAATTTAGCAAGTATGTTAGAACAAATTACCCCTTTTAACCGTAAGCCGTCCTGCTTCACGCTTTTTAATGAACGCCTGTGCCACACACTAGAATACTTCTCACCTCATTACTTCTCATAAAAAGCACTGATCCATTCAAAGGCTCCTCATACCTCCCATATGAGCTTTTCCCCTCATTCTGGCAGGACAAGGAGGCTTCTTCCTAGTCTGCCTTTGAAGTAGATCATTAGAATGTTTACTAGATAAAAAGAACAACGAAAAAAATCTATCTGTGCAATCTCACTGCTGTCAAGCGTTAATGTTCTATCCTTCCTTTAAAAGCAAAACAAAACAAAGTAAACACAACAGAATCCCGAGCCATTTTTTGTCCTTATTTAGACAATAGATATTTGCAAGACCCATAGTGCCAATTTTCTCTGTCAGTACTCACAACATATTTTCAAAGAAATGCTAAAAAGCAGGAAGACTTTAATGGACCACTAAAATACAAGTATGGATTCAATAAAAAAGCAGACAGGAAAGCCAGCTGATATGAAGTAAAGGCTGATAGGCCACTTCAGCAGAAATGGTTCAGTTTTTTTTTTTTAATTAATATCTTTTTCTCTCTGTGCAGTGTCTGAAGGACAACCATGTTTACTATCTTCAGAAATAACATTCTGTAGATTTCTGGCTAATATAAATTTTCATCTAGAACACAACACTAGTCCCCCCATTTCAGCACAGTATATATTATTAATCAGCATACACCGTGGCTTGTGGTGTCACTCAGCTTATACTTATTCATGGGTTAAATCCCTGGCATGGCTTTTAAAATGTTCATTAAATTGGGAGGTGGATACCTTCTTCTTAGATGGGAGTGGTGAGTTAAGAGAACAACTTACTTCATGATGCTGTGGTAGTGCATGTAACTCTCACAGGGCTAATTCAGCTACAAGATAGGCCCCATGAGGGATGGCAATGGATGAAGGTGCTAGCCACCAAGCTGTCTCAGGGACAGAACTTATTCTCACACGTTTTTCTCTGACATTCACTAAGGTGTTGTGACACACAGGCACATCTAAAAAAATGAATTTTAAAATGTTAGTTTAAAAATTTCCCCTGAGCAGGGAGCAGCCTTACCAGCCACAGAGGAGGACAACACAGCCAGTCCTGATGAGACCTGATAGACTAGGGTCAGAGGGAAGGGGAGGAGGACCTCCCCTATCCGTGGACTTAGAGAGGGGCTTGGGAGGAGACACGGGAGGGAGGGTAGGATTGGTAGGGAATGCGGGAGGGGGTTACAGTTGGGAAACAAAGTGCATAAACTGTAATTAATATAAAAAATAAAACTTTAATTAAAAAACTACATTGTATGTACATAGAGATTTTAAGATCTGATTTTGATGAGAGTGGAAAAAAAAACTATAGAAGATAAAGAACACATCAAAAATGTTTGGATAGCATTGCAGTGTTTTAGTTAACAGAACAAATACTTGTTCCTCGCTGTGACGTAAGAATTTCCAGTTGGGCCATTGGCTGAATGATTGGTAGCAGACTAGCAGGGTTTGCAACTTTAGAAAAAGTCCATACCAGTCATTAGAACTGGTGGAAAGCCAGGGAGCTAACATCTAAATTCTGTCGCGTAACAAAATCCTGAAACTTGACACATGTTCCCCATTTCAACGGTGTTTAAAATCAATGCCTTTGCAGAAAAAGTCGACTTAATGTAAACTCTGTGGCAACACTTCCAACTTTTTTTTGCAGCATCTCTGAGAATGGATCCGATCACCTGGTGCAATGCTGTCAAACCCTACCAAACACTTAGGCTGAACGGGTTCTAAATTAAATTGGTATTCTCCAGGCACCTTCCCAGAAACACAAGCTCAGCTTGGACCACACTCACAAAGGTACCAGAGGAAAATGTCAGTACTGTACTTAATAGGCTGCAGGAAGCACGTGGTCCCAGACCAGTCCATCTCCGCAGTAATAACCATACAGCTTTGTTTCATTTGAAAACATAAATCTGTACACACATACTTACTTAGACATATATCCATGTATACAGAAAAAAGTTGAACTAATAATAAAGGAAAGGATGAACATTGGCACTGCAGATGTTGACAGCATTATGCAAACTTTTCAATATTCCCTTGCATGCTCAACTTTAACTTTTGTTTATAAATTCCACTTAGACATAATTTACAACTTCTGTTAACTTAAGCTGGGTTCTGTAAAATCTGTCTGAAAAATCATCTCAGAGGACTTTGAGATGTTACAAGCATATCTAGATACCAAACACCGAGCTGAGCAAATTATATTCACTTTGGAAACTCTGAGTTTGTATTTATATACATGATATATTTAAGTTCTGGTATCATTAAATGATGAAATAAGCCTTGTTTCCCCTGCCGATGCATTTTCCAAGCATTGCTGCAGTATCCTAAAAGAGACAGAGAGCCCAAAATAAAATGAGCCGTTCTGGAGGCTGTCACTACTTAACAGCACTTTGTAAGATGATTTGAGGGAGCTTCGGGGAAAGCAAGGTTAAGCAAAAGTTCTTAAGAACCACCTGATTTCATTCTAGGGTAGTTTAAAAACTTCAACAGTTAAAAACAGCATAACACCAACTCTGTATCTGTTATTTTGCACATGTACAGTTACTGCAGAAATCTGCCTTTAGGAACAGTTAGAGCTGTCAGTCAATCTAGATTAAAAGAAGAAAGCGAATCCCACCTCTACTCTCTGCATTTAAGTTCCTTTCAAGATCAAAGACAGAAATTGAAGGTCTTCTTGGAGTCTGGATTTTAAACAGCAAAATTACAAAACACTCAACTTCATTTTTTTCCATTTCTTGCTTTCTTGGAGAGGCTAGACTTTCCTCTCTGCAGAAGTACGAAGAAGGGAGCGCCCTGACTTGTGCCTCTTCCAGTACTTCATTAAAGAGGAGAAGAACGCCTTTAAGCAAGTGGACATACTTTGTTTCTTTGTTCACGATACAGGGTCTCAGGTAGCCAAGTTTGGCCTCAGACCTGCTGTGTAGCTGAGGATGTCCTGAATTTCTCATCTTCTTATTTCTATCTTCCAAGTGCTTGGGATGCAAGGCACTCACTGTGCATAGTTTCTGTAATGTTAGGGATTGAACCCAGAGATCTGTGCAAACTAGGAATCATCCTATTAAAGAGCTCCCCTTCTGTTGTTCTGTACTTGATCTCACTCTGTAGCTCAGAATTACCTCACCATTGTGGTGATGTTCCTGCCTTAGGCTCCCATTTGCTAGGATTGCAGGTTTAACCCACTAAACTCAGATTAAAGTAAAACGTTCCTAACTCAAGGTAGGAAATGAAGGTATTAAATGAAAGGTAAACTAATGGAGAATAAAATTAATTGGTAATATTTTAATTGAAATTGATTTTATTTATGAAAATATGCATGCATGCAAACTTTAGTGTAAAAAGGGTGTAGGCAATAATTCATATTAGAGTACACCTGTTTACATTCATGAAGGTACACTCAAGAGGAAAGACAGGTTTATTAGCATTTGTTTAGTGACAGAGGATAAAAAGGTTGATAAAAAGGTGCAAATTAGTAATTTTATATTTCTATGAGTTTTAAATGGCTAAGTAATAATATGGATTTGGTAGAGCTGTTTCTTCTTTGTTGATATGCTACTGTTCTTTATAGTCCAGTGATAATTAAGCTTATGGATGAATGTACGGAACATGAAGCATTTTAGTTGGTCTCAATAAAGAAACTCAAGCTAGGCATGGTGACACATACCCATAATCCCAGAGAGCTAGAAGAAGAAACAAGAAGGTCATGAGATCAAAGCTAATGTGGGCTATATACAATGAGGAGTTGTCTTAAAATCAAATGTCATCATTATTGTTGCATATGCATAGAAAACCTACTGGGTCTATTCACCATTAAGTCATCATCATTATTGGATATGTATATACAATAATACTGAGTCTAGATCATTGCTCATATGTACATGTGTCCAAGGCTGGCCACTTGGGATTGAGCAACTATGTGGAAGCTCACTTATGGAGAAAACTGATGACAATGAACGAGTTGGATGGGGGAAAGGACAGGAGAGATGATTATGCAGTACTCATGTTTGAAATTTGCAAAAAATGAATAAATAAAATAAACTCACCTCGGACCCATACCACCTGCAAACCTTTGTTCCTGGATTTTTAAATCAGTATAAAAACTTCACATATATATGCCATATTTACATCATTTCTTCCCTCTCTCTTTTCCTCGCAAGTCCTGCCACATACCTGACTCCCTCTCAAATCCCTCGCCTCATTTAAAAGTATTTTATTGCATATTAATATATGTGTTTGTGCATAATGCGTATGTGAGTAAAAGAATATATAAGGAGCCTGCTTAGTCCATTTAGTATATATGCATGTTATATGTAAGTATGCTGTATGAATGTTTTTAGGGCCGATGACTTGCTATTGGATAATCAACTGGAGTCTCATCCAGAGAGAAAACAAATTCTCCCTCTCTCAGCAGTCACCAGTTGTCTGTAGGTCTTGGCATTCCATGAGATTTCCTTCATCTACGTTGGGAAGTCAACCAGTGTTGTCATTGTCCAGGTTTCGGCTACAATATTGATAAGATTGCAATTCACCTTTCATGTAATACATGAATATTGCACTCACCTTTCATGTAATACTGGTAAAGAACTGGTAAAGAAGTGGTAAAGAACCAGTCTCACAGAAGACATCCTGGTGCTTTGGCTCTTACAATTTTCTGCCCCCTTTTCTACAATGTTCCCTGAGCCATAGATGTGGAAGCTGTGTTATAGATAAATCCACCGGAGCAGAGCAGCTTAGAGTTTGTTATTCTCTACATTTGGAACAATTATGGATTTATGTGGTACATGAAGCCATCTGATAAAGATGGTGAAAAGAACATGATGAGGGTAAGAGTGCCATGTATCTATGAATACTAGAATTAGTATTTATGATGCAATTGGGAATCACATTGGTTCATGAAAGTGGCATTACTAACTTCTCTAAGATCCATGACCTACCCACTGGCCATGGGTAGTTGGCTAGGCTTGCAGTACCAGTCATGAATCCCCTCCTATTAGACTGCCTTAAGTCCAATGAGATAGTTATTGGTTGGTGCCAAAATGTAAGTACCACTATTGCACCTTTAGAGATACCTTGTCGTGCTGCTCATTTTTTTTTTTTTTTTTTGTGGTTCATAGGCATCACAGCCAGGTAAGACCATCAATTGCTTTTTACTTTTTAGTACCATGAAAGTTAGTCCTCACAGAGTCTCCTCAAGGAGGAGGCTTTCGGGTCAGAGCCATCTTTATTCCTCCAAGTCCTGTGGCCAAAATGCATTTCATCTTCGTCAATAGGGACTTACCTTCAACTTCTGTTTCAACAGGCAACAGCAGTGCCCTGTATTCTGTTCGGAGTTGTTTGAATTCCCTGACCAACAACTTGAAAGAGGGTTTCTCATCCCTGGTACTGTGTGTGTGTATATATACACATTTTAGGTAAATATAAAATAATATGAGTCCCTATAGATTTTGAGGACATCTTTAGTGTCCTCTTTCCTTACCCTCAGCTGAACACCCCATATTTCCCCCATTATTCCCCTATATTATCCATATCCTGCTATTTCCCTCTATTGAGCTCTGTTTGTATAACTATGGCCTTTTCTGTGACTTTTATATTCTCCCGAGATGATAGTAAATATTCCTAAAGCTTCAACATTCACCTGTGCCATCTATGATTTCTGAATTTTTTTAGGTGATATTTGCTTTCTAAAATTTGAGCACTCCCTTCCTGTTTTACTGTCTTATAGATGCTTTATCTCAGAATGTCATAAATAAATTCAAACCATCTCTTTGCTTAATACCATTAGCATTGTCAGTTACCCACTTGCTTAAGAAAAATTGATGCATTGTCTTTGTTTCTTCCTTTCTTTCTGTTTTTGATGTAATCTAACACTAATATCCACTATCCTCTGTGGTTGTAGTTGCTAAATAACATCCATGCTACCTTAGCTCAAGCTATGACCTTTCTTTCACATAGTCTATGGCAGCACCCTACTCTTCCTTCTTGGTAGTGTGTGGAAGAGATGCTCCTGAGAGCTACTGGGCAGTGGTGATGGCACTTGCTGTGTTTCTTCTGGTTGTACAGTATCACCACAGCAACAGCTCTCTACCTCGGTGGTAACAGATTCCAACTGATCCCACTGTGTCCACATTCAGACACAACCAAGGTGTTTTGAATAGAGACCTTTCTTCTGGTTTCTCCTTGAAGCTAATTTTGACAGTAGCTAAAGTAAAACAGCATTTTAAAAAAATTCATAGAAGCTCCAGTTTCCCGTTAATGTCATTCTGGTCTCTTTAACTGCTAAGTCCAAGTCCCTTTAAGTAGATATAGTCTTTAAGTAAAACTTTTAAGTAAAGAAAAGATTAATTCTTTTAAAATTAATTACTTTATTCACTTTACATCTCAATCATAAGGGACCTAAGTTCAGTTCATGCATGGTCCTTCATTGATGCTTCGGTCTCCACAAGCCCCAACCTGGGCCCAGAGTAGTTAGCACTGTTGGTCTTCTTGTGGCGTTCCTGTCCCCTTCAGGTCCTTCTATCCTTCCTCTCCCCCCTCTGCACTCTTCCACAAAGCTTCCTGCACTCTGCCCAATATTTGGCTGCGAATCACAGCACTTGTTTCTTTCTTTTTTTTATTTAATTTTATTTTTTCTTATCAGTTACATTTTATTAACTCTGTATCTCAGCCATGTCCCGATCCCTCATTCCCTCCCAGTCCCTCCCTCCCTCCCTCATCTCCACCGTGCCCCTTTCCAAGTCCACTGATAGGGGGGGACCTCCTCCCCATTCATCTGACCCTGTTTTATCAGGTATCTTCAGGACTGGCTGCAAAGCCCTCCTCTGTGGCCTAACAGGACTGCTCCTCCCTTGGGGAGGCCAAAGAGCCAGTCATTGAGTTCCTGTTAGAAATAGTCCTTGTTCCCCTCACTTTGGGAAACCAATTGATTACTGAGCTACCACAGGCTACATCTGAGTGGAGGTTCTAGGTTATATCCATACATGGTCCTTGGTTGAATGTCAGTCTCAGAAAAGACCCTATGCCCAGATATATTTGGTCCTTGTGGAGCTCCTATCCTTTCCCCATCAGACTAACTCCCCTTCTTTCTTATGATTCCCTGTACTCTGCCAAAGGTTTGGTCATGAGTCTTTGCTTTGAAAACACTGCTAGTTAGAGTCTTTCAGATGCGCTCAGTAGACTCCTGTCATACGTTCAATGCACATCCCATCTGTCTTTCTAAACGAGGATTGATCATCTTACCCCATGTCTGCTCTCTTGATTATCTTTTTTAGGTGTATAGATTTCATTATGTTTATCATATCTTATAGGTCTATATAAGTGAGTATATACCGTGTTTTTCTTTTTCCTTCTGGGATATTTCACTCAGAATGATCTTTTCTAGATCCCACCATTTGCCTGCAAATTTCATGATTTCCTCCTTTTTGATTGCTGAGTAGTATTCCATTGTGTAAAAATACCACAATTTCTGTACCCATTCCTCTGTTGATGGACATCTGGGTTGTTTCCAGGTCTGGCACAGCACTTGTTTCTATCGGCTGCTGGGTGGAGCCTCCCAGAGGACAGCTATGCTAGGCTCCCGTCTGCAAGCATAGCAGAGAACTGTTAATAGTGTCCTGAGCTGACTCTCTCAGGTCGGACCAGGCGTTGGTTGGCTATCCCCTCAGTTTCTGCTCTATTGTTATCCCTGAACGTCTTGTAAGTAGGGTAAATTTTGAATCAACGTTTTTTTGTAGGCGGGTTGGTGTGCCCCCTCCCTCCACTAGGAGTCCTGCCTGGTTAGAGGATATATTCTTCAGTCTCCATGTTCCTTGCGACTAGGGGTGTCAGCTAGCGTGACGCCCATGTTTTCCCAGGAGCCTACCCTGTCAGAGATTGACTGCTTGTCTGAGAGATGTTCCAGCCAGTGGTTTTCTTCTCTCTGCAAACCCTCTGTCCTCCTGCCCCTATCTCCCTAAAAGACATATTCTTTAAGTGAGAATAATAAAAGTATATTATTTATTTAAGTTAAAAAGTGACTAGGTATTCTGTAAATTAGTGGTTGCCAGGAAAAGGCCAAGTTTAGAAAAATTCTCTGGTTTCTTCTTAAATGAACAACTCCTCTTCTTCCTGGAGCTGCTTTTGCTATTGGCCATTTAGGACTTCCATTTCCCACCTGGCTGCTATCACCTTGATCTTCTACTACATGGACTTTATTTCTCATATTTCATGAAGCGATACTTTAAATTCAGCTAGAACATGCCTTCAGCTCACCATGGAAAATAATTTTTGGCAGCTAGGATTGACATGCTTAAAAATATATCTACTAACTTGTTGATATTTCTGCATTAGTGAGACAACTCAAGAAACATTCTTTTTGCCCCAAGAGCCATTTTATACCCAGGGCCAGAGCTTCTTCCACACAGAACTGTAAAATGAGATGTTTTCACTTCCTGCAGCTCTTTTTTGTTTGTCCTGAATCATTGGATGTTATTTGAGATCACTCCTAGTCCAGCTCTGCTCCTGCATAATGACTTTTCTCCAAGCTCATAACTCTCCAGGTTGTTGCTTCTACTCCACCAAACTAATTTACCTCTTCTTTGTTTTGCTTGCTTTAAGGGGAAATAAGTGAACTATTAATAAATTTTAAGAAATAAATGGATATTGAAAGTTGAAAAAAAGAAATTTTAGATAAAATGTACATTTGAGCTAGAAATTCTGTTACCTTGCCATGCCTTAATTTTAATATGACTCCCTCAATAGACAGCAGCAAATATTTGAAATCCTTACTTTCTTTAAATATTGTTAGAACAGACTAAGAAATACCATGTCTTCCAATTTATCCTATACTTGATGGTAATTAAGATTTAATTTGCATTGTCTCAACGAATAAACTCCAACTATTGATTATGTTGATTATCATTGTTATTATTTAGATATTGAACTGTGAGGTGCAAATTTTTGTTTCATTTCCTTCCAATAATGATTGCTAAGAATAAAAACTTGGGGGGCATTTATTATTGGTTATGTGAGTTTCTGTCGTTGGTGTTCCCTAGCCTATAGGGAGAAAGGAATGTGTCTTTATCTTCCTATAGCTTACTGATCTCCTTATGTGCCAGTAACTGGTTACTACTTTGAAATTCATTCCACTATCACAAGAGTGGACATATCTTTTCAGACCAGTCATTGTCATAGTTTACAGGGGTCACAGTTGAGGAAGAATGGAGTGGAGTGGAGCTAGCACTATGAAACCAACCAGTGTGGATGAAGGTCAATACCATTTTGATTTCTCCGTGCTGTAACTCAAGTATGTGCGGTCTTTAGTAAGGGTTTACAGTCAAGTTCTGGAGGGTAAGCAAGTCTGTTGGCCATAGACCATAATGCTGAGGGACTTACGTCACACCACACATTTTCTTTTTAGAGGATTTCACTGTGTATCGCAGGCTGAGCTACTCTCCTTCAGCTTTCTAAACGCCGGAATTACAGATGTGTGCCAGCATGCTTGCCTTTGTTGTTCAAATTCATAAAGATAAGGCATTATAGATCCTGTGTTTTATAAAATGAACAACTTTTTCTCCAGGAAGAGTTTTGGTGAGAATAAGCAGATCATTTTATGCTACTTCTATTTTGAATACCATAATCTGTTATAACAGTGGTTCTCAACCAGTGGGTCAGGACTCTGGGGTTGCATATTAGATACCCAGCATATAAGACATTTACACTATAATTTACAACAGAAACAAAATTACAGTTATGAAATAACAGCTAAATAATTTTATGGTTGGGGTTCACCACCACAGCAGAAACTGTATTAAAGTGCCACAGCAGTAGGAAAGTTGAGACTCAGTCTGTGTTACAGGAACAAACAAACAAGAATGCTAAACTAATCCTAAACTCTCCTGTACATCTCCTCTTGCTCAGCGGGGGGCCAGGAACATATTGATGGATTATGTTTCAAAAGTAGATTTCAAAAGGCCTTTCCAGATTTAGGATCTATATATACTAATTCACATAGCTTAGGAGATATTAAAGTTCACTTCTAGTAAACACAGAATTCTTTACCTGGACTGGAATGGAAACTCATGAAGCTGTAAAGATGCCAAGGATCAAAAACCTGTAGTTATTTTTGCACAGAGAAAAGTGATGTGTGGCGTGACAGGGGCTCACTTGAACAGTTGTGGAAGATACAGAATTTTATTAGCTTGTCAGGAGACCTGATAGGCTAGGGTCAAATATCAGGTGGACTAGGGGAGGGGCATAGGGGAAGAAGAGAGAGAAAGGGTAGGATTGGGAGGAGATGAGAGGAGGCCACAGCCTGAATACAAAGTGAATAAATTATAATAAATGATAATAATAAAAAAATCAACCAACATTGGTGTTGAAACTCCATTCATCAAATGTAAATAGGAATTGGTTACATGTTAAAGAATTTGGCAAAATCAATACAGCTGAGGAAGGCCCTCCAAAGAGTCTACGTTATACTGTGCACAGTTTCAGCAACCAAAACATCAGCTGAATAAATTATACTTCTTCATAGGTATATGCCTCTGTTATTTCATTGAAGTAACAACAAATACAAAAAAAATACTGTCACATACATACACACATGTGCACACACATACAGAAAAAGAGCACAAAAGAGACAGGCAGAGAAGATGAAGTTAGGTGGGCAGAGAGTGAGCAAGAATATGGAAGGAGTTTGGGAGGGAAAAGAATATGGTCAAAATATATTGCATGAAATTCTCAAATAAGTAATAAAACCATCTTTAAAATTACAAAGGTTCATGGCAGCTCAGTATCCAAGTAGGTTTCCTAGAAATGGGAACAGGGACTGTCTCTGATACAAACTCAGTAATTGGTTCTTTGATCACCTCCTTCTGAGTGGGGAGCAGCCTTACCAGGCCACAGAGAATGACAATGCAGCCAGTCCTGATGAGACCTGATAGGCTAGGGTCAGAGGGAAGGGGAAGAGGACATCCTCTATCAGTGGACTTGGGGAGAGGCATGGGAGAAGAAGAGAGAAGGAGGATGAGATTGGGAGGGGACTAGGGAGGGGGCTACAGCTGGGATACAAAGTGAACAAACTGTAATTAATAAAAAATTTAACTAAAAATACAAAGGTTCAAATATAGAAACAAATACTGAATTGCTTCATAGTATCTATTACATTTATAACCATGGGAGAGGATCATGTAACTTTTACTGTGATCATAAAAAACACTATTGAAATAATCTCAAACAAAATTCAATCTCTTCATAGTATACCTTTGTATTTAAACAGGTTCACTGATGTCTCTTCTGCACCCATATTGCCAGATAAGTTCTAAGAAGAATGTCACAGTATCATTCCTGCTATTTAACTGGTTATTGTTTAATATGAAAAGTATAATCTTGCTCCACAGAACAGAGGCAAATCAATTGCATTATATCAACTACATTTCTAGGCATGTACTTAGGAAGCCGCTGTGCCAGGCAGGCACCATATATGCATTTCTTTGTTTTCTTTACATTCTTTACATTCCTTAGCATTAACGTTAGGTGTGAATAATTTCTTTCAAAATGTTTATACATGGACTTATGCTTGTCTTGGAGTCCTTAATCTCCATCTCATCTTATCTTCCATATATATTGGTACTAGATTACAAGGGCTGCTGGGATGGGTTGACCATGGGAAAGAACACCGAAACACTCCTTTAAACTGCAAATGGCAAAGATAATGGTAAATGGCCAACTTCTAAAGAATTTATGCATTATGCATTTATACAAGACACATTAGAAAGCTCAGGTGATCTACATTCTTGTCAGTTATCATCAGCATTTAAAAAGTTTAGCTGTTGTAGTGATGTATTGTGCTATCTCCTTAAACATGTGGTTTTCATTTTCTTTATAATGATGCTGATCAACTTATGTGCTTATTAGCTGTTCTCCTGTTTTCTCTGGTACAGTGTTGGCTCAAATCTTTTATATCCATTACATTATTATAAGATCTCTTTATGCAGTCTGGACAAGGTCTTCATCACACTTGTGACAAGGAATTATTTTCCCATAAGCTGTGGTTTATTGTTCCATTTTTTTTTACAATATATTTCAAAGAACAACTGGTTTGATTTTGATTACAGATATATAGTCAACATATTCTTTTATGCTTTGTCCCTTTTTGTGACTGAAGAAATTCTTTCCCAACCTAAGGATATAAGGATTTTTCATTGACATTTTCTTTTGTAAGGCTTATGCATTTATATTTCATATTGACAATTACCTATTTTGAGTTAATTTCTAAAAGGAGTATGAGGCAGAGATTGAATTTTATCTCTTATGTGAACATCTACCTATGCTAGCTCTAGCTTTGGAAAGTCAATTTTTCCATAGAAGAATCTTGAGTTCATTTTATTTCTTGTTTTGGCTAAGTTCATACTTATGACTCTTGCAGGTAGCTACTGTGATCCATCTGACATTTTTTTCCTTTCAAAAAGTGTCTATTTTGGCTTATATATATTATATTTGGCTAATATATTATATGTTATTTATAATATATAATATAATATTTGGTTTTGTATCAGTGATGTTCTTGTAACTTCTAGAGAGTTTGAATGTGTATAACTAATATTTCTCCCTTTACTGTTCATCAAAAGACCCTAGTGAAGAACTGTTTTTATTTTTATCTTAAATAATAGCAATAAAGTTATTGCATTATGTGTATATATATATATATATATATGCATTGTGAGTCAGCTTGTAAATTTCTATACAATATCAATTGGAATTTTTATTGAAACTATGCTGAATCAATGCATTAATTGGTAAATTAAATTTGTAAAAATACAAAATTTGGCTATTACGAATAAAGCTGCTACAAACATGTTAACAAATGTCCTTTTTGTGTACTTGAGCCTCTTTTGGATATATGCCCAGGAGTGGTACAGCTGGATCTTCTGGAAGCACTATTCCTAGTTGTCTGAGAAAGCTCCAGATTGATTTCCAAAGTGGTTGTACAAGTTTACATTTCCACCTGCAATGAAGGCGGGTTCCATGGACATTGCAGCCAGGCCTTAAGAAACCTGATAAGCTAGGGTCAGATGGAAGGGGAGGAGACCTTCCCTATCAGTGGACTTGGAAAGGGGCAGGGAAGAGAAGAGGGAGGGAGTGTGGGATTGGGAGGGAATGAGGGAGCGAGCTACAGCTGGGATACAAAGTTAAACTGTAACTAATATTTAAAAAAAGAGAAATATTTAAAAAAATAGAAAATTTGCAAGTGTTTTTCTCCAATTATTGAAATGAAAGATAGAATAATTGTGTATTATTTATAACGGAGGCAGGAGACATGCCAAGGTACTCACGTGGATGTTAGAAGGAGAAACTTCTAAGAGTTAGTTCTCTCCTTTGGACCATATACGTCTCAGGGACTGAACTCTTTTCAGCAGGCTTGGCAGCAGATTCCATTACTCACTACACCATCCTGTCATGTCTACACACTAATGTTTGAATGTTAAACAAACAACACATTTCTGGGATAAATGAGATGAATTCTACTTTCTCGTGATATAGGATGCTTTTTAGTATACTGATTGACCTATAATAACTTTAGATGGAATTTTCTATCTGTGTTTATTTGTGCTGATGTGTGTATGTGTGTGTGGCTAGAGTTCAAACCCAGAGCCCTGTGCATGCTAGGTAAGTATTCTACCACCTAAGAACATTGCCCCTGTCTCCGCCTCTGTGCCTCTTTCTGCCTTTATTTTTCAGTGCAACTGTTGGCAAGTACTTACTGAGCTGTATTTTCTGCCCTTATGTTTGTTTTTCTTAAGATTATGGCCTGGGTTTTGTATCAGTGTAGTTGTGAACTCTACTTCTAGTGAGTTTGAATGTGTACAACTAATATTTTTCTCTTTATTGTTCAGCAGCAGTTCCTAATGAAGAAATGTGTTTATTTTTGTTTTAAATAATAGTAACAATGTTATTAAGATTATTTTTCTTGAGGGTCCTCCAGTTTATATCTTTCATGAAAGTGATGTACAATTTACAAGTTTAATTGTTTTTTCCATTAGAATTAATAGTCTATATAGTCTTCTTGAGGTAAAAAAAATCACCTATCTTTTAAAAACTCCAAAGCTTAATAAAAAAAAATAATCAGTCACTTTGAGTAGCCAGTAATATTTGATACTTGTGAAATAACTGAACTCTGAATTGGACTATGAGGAGTTTAGTGGAAGAAAAATTAGAGGTAAATTACAAGTGATTAAGATGAAAGAAAAAAAACCTCAAAAGCAAGGAAAACATGCAAAGCAAAGCAAGAGTCTAATTTGGGAATGGCAGACACACATCTTGGTTATTGAAGGAGTCATTAAGTTGAGCTAAGATAAGTCAAGACTGAGCCGAGGGTCTTTTGAGAAACTTATCTGTTTTCATTCGCAGCCACTGAAGGTTTTATGGGGATAGACATTCTAAGAACTGCTCCCTGGTAGGAGGATCTCTCTGGCAGCAGACAAGAGAAGCTTCTCCAGGGAGGAGTGGGAACTACACTTACTGTGTGTATAAATGTATATAATGGAGTTTGAAATTATACTGTTTTACTAAAGTGGAGGTAGTAGGTTCCCCTCCAAATCCATTCCCTCACTGCAACACCACTTCTGCATCTAAGGCTCAGGGAACATAGCAGAAGAAGGGGTTGGAAAGGTTGTAAGAGCCAGAAGATGAGGAAATCTGCTCGCAGTGTCTCCTAGAAATTCCAGGAAAGCTTCACCAGTTATACCTCAACAGCATGGCTGCCAAGTGTGTGTGTGTTAGTTCTAAGAGTAGATATCTGATTAATAATAGTTTAATCTTAATATATCCTATTTCTTTAATAAAATGTAGTTCTAAAGAAAATGTCAGAATGACTATTTCCTCTAAATAATTTACAAAGAACAGGGATTAAAATATAGTGTATTAAAGGATTATTTTCAATAAAAAATAAAATTTAAATTTATGAAGAAACACTAGAAGAAATAAATTACAGCAAATGCATACTAATTTTATTTCACACTTTTATGAAAAACAATGCGTTTATCATAAGGCAGTATGTTTGTTGTGTTTCTTTAAAACCAATAGTTTAGATTTAGACTTAGATTTAAAATTAAGGTGGTGTTTTTTTTTTTGGTTTTTTTTTTTTTTTTTTGGCTTTTGAAGCTAGCCATCAAAGCAGCAAAGCTTCAATAATTGACTTTTGATGTCCAAATAAAATTTGTATAATTAAGGATCAAGTCGGTTTTGTTCCCTAGCACTCTGATTTGTTTGATAGTCACATCCATTTAACACTGAGAATGTCTGAAGTTAATAAAGAAGATTGTAAAGTATCAAATACCTCTTAGTTTTACGTATTGTTTTGCAAAACGTATTTGCAATGTAATTGAAATGTTAGGAATGTCATTTTGGCCAGGATAGAGCCCCTAGCACAACCAACTATAGCATGCCACACATACACAATTTACTCACATATGCGAGGATGCAGGTCGGTTTTCTAGTGGCTATCTGTAGACGGATCATCCTTAACCAGTAGTAAGCTTCAAGCTTTCCCACTTACCCTCTGATTCTTTAAGGGCAACAAGAACAACGTTTGAGTTCTCTTTCTGTTGAGTGCATCAAAGCTTATTTATTTCAGCAAGACTATGTGACTGACATTCAAGCCATCAGGAGAATACTTTTAGGACTGAAATTCCTAGATTTAGTCACCTAGGAAGAATATATAAACCAAAGCTCCTCTTTCCGTCTTCTTTACTGACCTATCAAGGAGAGCAAAGGTAGCAGAAACTTCCTTTGATTACTCATGTGGGTCTGTTGTGGTCACCAAATATCATACAATAAACTGTTTACATTGCAGCCCTTTTTACAGATTTTAAATCTTCCCAAGCTGCCAGTGTTTGAAGCTGTGTCTGCCAGCTGTCAGGCAGAGAGGTGCTTGTGCTCTGGTTGATGGAGGTAATTGACGGCCTAAACTGTCAGAAGGTGACAGCAGGCAACAGTTCTTGCCCTGGGGTCACAGCTGGACTCCGACAACTTGCTCCTGATCTTCCACTAAAACTAATAATGTGTGTGATACTATTAAATTATAAAATCAAGGGTTAAAGTAGAATTCAGGTTAGTACCACATATTCACTGGCCACAAAACACTGATAGCATCTTGCTTCAATTCTGTCCTTCTATGAAAGTACCTTACCCCTGAAAAAAAAAACTAGCATTACGGTTTGTCAACAGTATGTTTGTGAATCTTGATATAAGAGCTTAAGTAGAATCTCTCACTTTAATTAATTAATATAGTTAATGTAGCTGTGTATAGTATATTGTTTTTTTCAAACATTTATGAAATCAAAACCTTTCACTAACAGATCATGTTTAGATAATAAATGCTAAATAACGTTTATTTAATTTACCTTTGCTGCTTAATAGTGATTGAAATTTTTTATGTACAGTGTTGTATTTTCCTTTAATAAGCCGAGGGTGAGAGACTGGTTAATTGGGCAGGTAAAAACACATGCACGACTTCTGACCATGTGAAGCATACCCATTAAAGATATTTTAAAGTAAGATCATCCTTTTCAGGCTCTTTTAGTATTTTTTCTTAGAGAAAAATCCAGGAGCTTGCTCATTGAAATTGGATCTTAGCTTTAGAAATTGTACTATATCTTCCTCACAAAGATTATGCCTGATGTTCCCAGAAAAATAAGCTTGACTGTTGCACATAGAAGCTGTTTGCAACACACCCTTCAGATTTTAGGAGGCTCTGAACCCATGACTCATCTAGCAAATGTTAGGTTTCTTCATCTATTTATAAAATAAAGAACAGTATCTTTTTAGATTAATCAAAAAATTAAATAACTGTTAAGTAACTTGAGTCAGGGGAATAATGTAAAGATGCAGCTTCTACTGTCAAAGAATTTTAGTCAATCAAAGGTGAAGCTAGGAGGAGTAAGATTTAAAATTAGTAATATAAGATGTATACGGATGTGCCTTTCTGAATATGGAATTGTGAGGGGTGTGAAGTTGAGATGTTCTGTAGGTGAGAATAGGATACTCTGAGATTTACAAAAATTACAAGTATATATGTTAGGCCATGTGAAATACGAACAGCGTTGAAGGAATAAGACTAGAAAATATTTGTATCACAGTGATAGGTTAGAAAGGTCGTTTTAGATAAAATTAGGGGAACTGAGTACTTATTTCTCAGTATTTTTCCTCTTTTTCTCTCTTCTCTTTTCCACGTCTATTTCTTTGGGTTTTGATTGCATAAATCACTGGTTTAGAAGAGAAGAAGTTCCCCGTAACAATCAAGTTCTCTTTTGTGGAAAATATGAGTTGATATTCTTAAGAATATAATTTATTATGTAATGAAAAACTGTATACATATACATACATGTATACACATACACGTATACATACATGTGGGCACACATGTGAATGTACATATACATTGAAATCTACCAGTCCTTCTCCTTATTGCTTCTGGATTTTGAATCATCAATATTACTGCTGTCTACTTTCTCAGAATATGGTACTTACCTGTTCCTTCTAGTGTTACTTTGGCCTCATGTTCTCTTAGTTAACAACAGCTGTCAACTAATGCAGCCAGAGTTACCTGAGGGAGTCTTTCTTTTCTGGTTAAATGACACTTTTATTTCATTTGAGAGGTATTGATATTAGATCAGATATATTTATTCATGGAACCACCAAACAATGCAATACTATAGTTCTAAAAGTTGACTATTATGAAATATCATTAGCATTCTCACAAAATACATATTTACAGTTAAACATATTGCATTCATTACTCATTGATATTAATCTTTAGGCTGAAAGCTAATTCTCCCTCTTATGTTTTAATGTGGTTTTGTGGAGAAAACGTTAAGATTTTTTTCCCTTTTCTATTATTATCATTTATTATAATTTATTCAAGTTGTATCCTGGTTATCCTCCCTCGTCTCCTCCCAATCCTACCCTCCATCCCTCTTCTCCCCCTATGCCCCTCCCCTAGTCCTGTGATAGGAGAGGTCTTCCTCCCTTTCTCTTTGACCCTAGCCTATCAGGTCTCATCAGGATTGGCTTTACTTTCTTCCTCTGTGGACTGGCAAGGCTGCACCTCTCACAGGGAGGTGATCACAGAGCCAGCCACTGAGTTTATGCCAGAGACAGTCCTTGCTCCTCTTACTAGGGACCCCACTTGGAGACTGAGTCTAATGGCTACATGTGAGTCTGGATTTTAGGTCCTCCCCATGCATTGTCCTTGGTTGGGGTATCAGTCTCTTCAGGGCCCCAGGGCTCAGTATTGATGGCTCTGTTGGTCTCCTTTTGGAGATCCTGTCCCCTTCTGATCTTTCTCTCCCCCTTCTTTCATAAGATTCCCTGCACTCTGCTCAAAGTTTGGCTATGAGTCTCAGTCTCTGCTTCTATACCTCTGCTTCAATACCTCCACCAGTAGATTCTTTCAGAGGCCATCTGTGGTAGGCTGCTGTCCTGTTTTCTATTTTCTCCTGCTTCTGATGTCTATTGTGTTCATCCTTCTGAAAGAGGATTGAACAACTTCCCTAGTTTTTTCTTGTTGTTTAGGTTCCTTGTTGTTTAGGTTCTTTAGGAGTATAGATTTTAGTATGTTTATCCTATATTATGTGCCTAATATCCACTTATGAGTGAGTATATACCATGTGTGTCTGCTTTGGTGTTACCTCACTCAAGATGATCTTTTTTGGTTCCCACCATTTGCCTGCAAATTTCATGATTTCCTTGTTTTTAATAGCTGAATAGCATTTCATTGTGTAGATGTACCACAATTTCTGTATACGTTCCTCCTTTGAGGGACATCTAGGTTGTTTCCGCTTCTGGCTATTATGAATAGAGCTTCTATGAACATGGTTGATGAAATGTCCTTGCTGTATACTTGAGCATATTTTGGCTATATGCCTAGGAGTCGTATAGTTTGAGGTATAACTATTTCTAATTATCTGAGAAAGTACCAGATTAATTTCCAAAGTGGTTCTACAAGTTTACATTCTCATCAGCAATGGAGAAGGGCTCCCCTTTCTCCACATCCTCTCCAGATGTGTTGTCACTTGAGTTTTTGATCTTAGCCATTCTGTTTGTTTATGTGGTGGAGTACATTGATGGATTTCTGTATGTTGAACAACCCCTACATGCCTGGGATGAAGCCCACTTGGTCATGGTGGATAATGCCCTTTACGTGTTCTTGGATTTGGTTTGCAAGTATTTTATTGAGTATTTTTGTGTCAATGTTCATAAGAGAGATAGGTCTGAAATTCTTTTTTTTGTTGTTGTTGTTGGATCTTTGTGTGGTTTAGGTATCAAGGTTACTGTGGCTCATAGAATGGGTTTGATAATGCTCCTTCTGTTTCTATTTTGTGGGAAAGTTTGAAGAGTATTGGCATCAGCTCTTCTTTGAAGGTCTGATAGAATTCTGAGCTGAAACCATCAGGTCATGGGGCTTTTTTGGCAGGGAGACTTTTGATGACTGCTTCTATTTCTTTGGGGGCATATAGGACTATTTAATCTATTTACCTGATATTGGTTTAGTTTTGGTAAATGGAATCTATCAAGAAAATTGCCCATTTCTTTAACTCAGATTCGTCAAACTTTTTAGAACCTTTATGGTTCTCGCTCATTTTCAGTCATGCCATATCACTTCACAGTACAGCTTCCATATTATCAGACTGGGAAACATTGATATGTAGTAGCTACATTTTCACAGTGTTCATAGTACCATACATGAGTGGAGTGAGTCCCACATGTGATCAAAAGAGCAATTGATTATTCCTATAAACAGCCTTATCAATATAACAGCAGTATGACAGTGGACACCTCTCGTGAGGAAGGATAGTATAGCAAGCAATGTCTAGCTTTGGACAAGGTCAGTGCTGTCTTTTCTTCCCCAGCAGCCTACATAGCACCTAGGCAACGAGGATCAGTGACAATAATCTGCATTGTTCTGCATGCTTCCGGAGCCTCCTTGATTAAGTAATTGTAGGGAGATACCTCATTCTGTGTGTTTTACCTGTGGTATCTCTGGAAGCCAGGAAACTAGAAGCAGGCCATTTGTCAGAGATTTCAGAGAGGGAATAGTAGAATATATGTGACATAATGAAAGAAAGAAGAAAGAAGGATACTTGAGCACTAGGATTTAAGCAGATGATGGATGGGGAAACCATGGAATAGGGAAAGAGTTAACCAAAACGAAGTGTGCGTGAAGAAGCTGCTTGGGAATCTATGATACTGCAACCCATGTGAAAAATGTTAAGTAGAGGGGATGGTCGACCCAACATGGTATGAAAGAGCATGGCAGAATTCTTGGAGCCAAAGGGACTGAAGAGGATGGGTTAGTCAAAGCTAAGCATGTGTGAAGAAATATTGTGAACCTCAATAATTTGTAAGCTATTAAATATGTATATTTTTAATTGAGCATGGTGGTGTATACTTTTATTAAAAGCAGTTGGAAGTCAGAGGCAGAGACGGGCAGATATCTGAGTTCAAAGCCAGCCTGATCTATATTCTAAGCCATCCAGCCAGAGCAACATAGTGAGACCCTGTCTCAAAACACTTTTGTTTTTGCTTTTGTGTGTGCTTTAAAAATATATGAGTTGCAACAGAGGAACCACCACATTGATGATGTGGCTTCCAGAAGGTGCAAGCTATGAAATGAAAATGTTCAGATTCTTTATATATATGTAATTTTTTTTAAAATTTCTTAATAAAATAATCATTCTGTCAAATGGTCTATACAGGAACATTCAACAACTGAATACCAGAGTAGCTTACTTAAATATAGCATGATAGTGTTCAGTCCACTCATATATCACAAAATAATGTTTATTTTGGCCTGAGGTATTTCATCCAACTGTTACTTAATGATCTAAGGTAATGGCTAAACATAGATGTCTGTTAGAATTCCACAGTTTTCCAGTCGCTCATAAACCTAATCTTCTAAAGCTTTTTACAGTTATAGTAACCAATGGTACCATTCCCTCAAAGATAGCTATGAAAGCTTGTTGGGGATTATTTTTTGCAGTTTTAGAATTGTCCAATATTTTGTTAATTTACTGCTTGGCATACATGTCAAAATAGGTATTAGTTTTCACCGTTTGGTTAAAGAGGTACTTTTCTGCTCTTAAAGCTGGGCTTTTAAGTTACATTTACCAAATATGGTATGCGTTTAGAACATGCTTTGTGTGTACACCGTGTCTTCATGACTCAGTCAAGATTGCTGTCATTTGCTCCTTATTAGGCTTCTCGAGGATATGTGGCTCATAAAGTGGTCAACTGCTCAGTCGTTAAATGTGTCCTCATTTGGAACACTGATACAGAACAGTTTCATAGTGACATTTCTTCACACTAATGTGTGGGTGTGTTTGTGTATGTGCGCATGCACGCATATAGGTCATTGTCAGGTAGCTTTCACTTTTCCCCCTATTTATTGATAATAGATTCTTTTTCCTCACACAATATAGCTGGATTGTGGTTCCCTTTCTCTTTTCTTCATAGTTCCTTCCCACTTCTCCTCCCATCAGAATCCACGCCCTTTCTATCACTCATTAGAAAACACACAGATTTCTAAAGGATAATAATAAGATAAAAGGCATAAAAATAAAAGATAATGGGATAAAAAGTAACACATCAGAATTTAATAAAACAGTCAAAAGAGTAAAGGAGCCCAAAAGAAGACACAAGAAAAAAAGAGATCCACTTGTTGGCACACCTAGGAATCTCATCAAAACACTTAATTGGAAACCATAATGTATGCACAAAGGACTTGTAGGCCAAAAAAAGGAAGAAAAAATAATGGGAGGAGCCATGAAACGACATTATAAGGCAAGGGACCTCCAAAGATTCTCTATTGAGTTCATTTTCTGTTGGTCATCTACTGCTGGGCATGCCGCCTACCCTTAAAAGTTTTTTTGTTTCTCCAGTGAGACTTCTTTGGAGGAAACTAAATTTTCCTTTTCAAGTGGTTATCAATTGTAAATTGCTTCCGTGTTAGTGATGGGGCCATGCGTCCAGTTCTTTCAGCTCCAGGACGCGATCCGGTGCAGACCCATGCAGGCCCTGAACATGCTGCCTCAGTCTCCGTGAGTTCATTTGTGTGCCAATCATGTTGAGTTAGACAGCCTTGTTTGCTTCCTTTCCTTCAGCCTCTAAGGCTATGTTCTTTTTTCTTCATCTTCTACAGGGTTCCCTGAGCCTTGTGGGGAGGAATTTGATGGAAACATCTTGTTTAGGGCTGAATGTTCCAAAGTCTTTCACTTTCTGAATAATGTCTGACTCCCCACTGAAAGTTTATTTGTTCCCATCTGCTGCAGGAGGAAGCTTCTCTATGATGGCTGGCTAAAAAACACACTAATCTACAAGTAGAATAGAACATCAGTAGGAGTCATTTTATTGCTAATATATTTTGATTTTTTTAAGTGGATAGTTTTTTTGTTTTTGTTTTGTTTTGTTTTTTACCAAAATAGTCCTTAGACTATATAGTCTCAGGTCCTTGATCGTACAAGCAGTGTTGGGAATGGGTTCCATCAAATGGATTAGGACTTTAGCATAATCAGATAATCAGATTTTGGTTGGTTTCTTCCATAAGCTTTGTACCACAAAGCAGATATCTGAGTTCAAAGCCAGACTGATCTATATTCTAAGCCAGCCAGCCAGAGCAGCATAGTGAGACCCTGTCTCAAAACACTTTTGTTTTTGCTTTTGTTTGTGTGTGCTTTAAAAATATATATGAGTTTCAACAGAGGAACCACCACATTGATGATGTGGCTTCCAGAAGATGCAAGCTATGAAATGAAAATGTTCAGATTCATATATATATATATATATATATATATATATATATATATATATATATATATTTAAAAATTACATATATATATGTAATTGCATATATATATGTAATTTTTAAAATTTCTTAATAAAAGAATCATTCTGTCAAATGATCTATACAGGAACATTCAACAACTGAAAACCATTGCATTAGCATTTCTTGCAGATAGGACAACATTGTAGATCAGAGGGTTTGTGGTTGGGTTGCAGTTTTTCTTTTTCCTCTGTTATCATACAGATATACTCTAGAATGTAGAGGTGACTGCTCTATATATGCACCAGCTCTACTTCTCCATGTTCAATGAGTTATGTAGGTGTTATCTTAAGCAATGAGGCCTTACCATCATTTTGTGGAGAAACATCTGTAGTCTTGGCAACATCTGGGTTGTTTGGTGGTTCCCATTGGACCCCTTTTGGTTAACAGTTCAGTTAGATGTAAACCAATCCTTGTACTGGACACTTCATTCAATGACCATGAAATGACCAGTTAGGTCGCTGTTTCGCCCATTACTTGGTTATTTCATTTAGATCCCCTCAATATGAATGTGTCTTAGGAAGCTTCTATTGTATTAGTTTTTCTTATTAACCCTCAAATGGCCCTTAATTTTTGCTGTCTCTCCCCATATTTCCTCCCACTATCCCCTCTCCCTTCCCATCCCAGCTTTATCCTCCCACTCTATCCAACATGGTCTATTATATTTTTCCTTCCAAGGAAGATCTATTAACCCCTGGCTCCAGTCCCTTACTCTATACCTAAATTCTGTGGTTCTACAGATTATAACTTATTTATCATTGATTTAACAGCTAAAATCTTCATATAAGCAGACACATACCATATCTGTCTTTCAGCGCCTGAGTTACCCACTCAATATGGATTTGTTTTGTACCACCTATTTACCTGTGAACTTCATGACTTCATTGTTAATGCGTGAGTAATATTTCATTGTGTAAATGTAACACTTTTTTTTTAAATTTCATTCTTATGTTGAGGGATCTTTAGATTGTTTCTAATTTCTAGTTACTATGAATAGAGCAGCAATGAACACTTTTGATCAAGTGTCTCTGGGGCATTATAAAACGTCCTTTGGGTATCTGCCCAAGAGTGGTATAGTTGGATCTTGAGGTAAACCAATTTCCACCTTCCTAAGGAACTGCCACACTGATTTCCACAGTGGCTATGCACTCCCATCAACAATGAAAGAGTGTTTCCTTTGCTCCACATCCTTACCACTGTGAGCTGTCACTTGTTTTATAGATCTTGACCATTCTTTTCTTTTTAAATTAAATTTTTATTTTTTATATTAATTATAGTTTATTTACTTTCTATCCCAACTGTAGCCCCTCCCTTATTTCCTCCCAATCCCACCCTCCCTCTTTCATCTCTTCCCATTTCCCTCTCCAAGTCCACTGATAGGGGAGGTACTCCTCCCCTTCCATTTGACCCTAGCTAGCTTCTTGGCCATTCTGATGGGTGTAAAATAAAATGTCAAAGTAGTTTTGATTTGTATTTTTCTGATAACTAAAGATGTTAAATATTTTGTTAAGTGCTTCTCAGCCATTTGAGTTTCTTCTGTGAGACTTCTGTTTAAATCTGTACTCTATTTTTGATTTGGTTTGTTTTCTTGATGTCCAGTGATTTGAGTTCTTTATGTATTTTGAATATTGGCCCTCTATTTAGATGTGTAGTTGGTGAAAATTCTGTAGGCTGATTTGTCTGAATGATAGTGTCTTTTCCCTTATAGAAACTTTTAGGTTTAATGACATCTCATTTAATAATGACATCTCATTTAATCTAATGGTGTTGCTTTCAAAAAGTCTTTTTCTGTGCCAGTGAGTTAAAGGATATTCCCCACTTTCTTTTCCATTAAGTTGAGTGTATGTTGTTTTATTTTTAGGTCTTTGATCCATTTGGAGTTGAGTTTTGTATGTGGTTATAAGTATGGATCAATTTGGATTCTTCTACATGAAACCATCCAATTTGATCAGGATCATTTGTTGAAGATGCAATTTTTTTTTCAGTTTGTATTTCTGGGTTCTTGGGAAAAAATCATGTGTCTCTAGTTGTTTGTGTTTATATATGCATCTTCAATTCAATTCAACTGAACATGTCTGTTTTGTGCAAATACCACATTGTTTTCACTAATACAGCTTTGTAGTACAACTTGAAATCATGAATAGTGATACCTCCAGGGGTTCTTTTATTATTCAGAGTTGATTTAGATATCTCTGTGTGTGGGTATTCTTATGAAGCTGAAAATTATTCTTTTAAGATCTGCAAAGAATTGTGTTGTAATTTTGATGGGGATTGCATCAAATCTTTAAGTTGCTTTTGTAGGGTGGCCGTTTTTACTATGCTAATCCTCCTGATACATGAACATTGGAAATCTTTCAATCTTCTTCAAATTCTCTCTTCAGTGTCTTAAAATTTTTTGGCATGCAAGTTTTTCACTTGTTTGTTTGTTTTTTAATATTATTTAAGGCTATTGTGAAAGTTGTTGTTTCCTTCATTTCTTTCTCACTCTGTTTGTCACTTTAATATTGGAAATGAAATTGAGCTTTAATTTTCTTTGTTTGTTTTGGGGGTCTAAGGGTTATCTATGATGGTCAGTGCAAGAAATCACTGTTATGGTACATTTGTGACTGCATTGTCCTGTCAGAAGAGCAACATTATATTCTGCCTCTTTCATTCTCCTTCACCGCTCCTTCTGATAAGCTTGATGAACATTAGAGAGGATGGTATATATATATATATATATATATATATATATTATTTGGCTTGAGTTTTCAACCATTTCCCTTTCTCAACACTTTGACAAAGCATTCAGAGGGCAAAGATTCTTATTGCCATAAGCCTGACAATATTATGTTAAGCTCTGGGACACAAGTATTATAATACTGTACTTGGGTTTGGGGTTGACCACTTGGGCTTGGATGATCTCTCAAGGTACTTGTCTCTGAAGAATATGGACTATTCCTCAATTGCCATTGAATATATATAGCTCTTCAAGTATGGGTGGGACCATGTGGTCTTTTCGCTGTCAATATTGGTCTATCAAATGGTGAGATATTACGCAGGTCTTGTGTAGACAATGGTATTGTCTAGAGTTTGTGGGGGAAGCTTTCCTGTTATGTCTAGGAGATATCATATTGAACCAGTGCTAGCTGTCTTCTGGTTTCTACAATCTTTTCATCTTGAGTTTTGGGTGTAGGCATTTTATTATCGGTATTCCATACATGACTAGGATCTCCATAATGACTTATTCTCTTCATTTTGACAAGTTTTCTACGCTCTCCTGCATCTATTACAAATAGATGAGAGGTGAGAACTATACTTGTGTATGGGTATAAGGATAAGTACTTAGTAGGCAATAGGTCACTATATTACTTTAGTAATATGGTAGTAGTAGATTTTCCTCTAGGGTCTATGACCTCTCCAGCCACATTTCGAAGGGACACGTTTTAAGTACGTCAGTCTCTTGGCAGAAAATCATATAGCTTTAAGGATTTAAGTCATAATTATACAGAACAAGACCTTCAATTAATTGAAATCTGATAGATTTCATCACAAAGAAGCCATTTATTTTGTTAGAAATTCTGTATGCACTTGTTCCATTAGTCCCCAAAACTTAGGTTTATCAGTACATTGACATTTATATTTTTTTATTTAATGTAATATACTTCAACTTTTTTCATGTTCCCATTGTAAGTATTTGTGTGCCTGTGTTTAGAATTCATTTTATTTGTAAACACAAAATAGTGTCCCAGTCATTTCCTTTGAGATAGAAGTTGAAAATATTTGTTATAATTATTAAGCATAGTGTGACTATTTAGTGATTTATTACTGTTTTCATTTTAAAATTTGAACACTGTAGCCCCAAATAAATTGTAAGGGCAAGACTAGCTTCAAGAATTTACCCATCTACTTTCCAAGTTTAGATGCATAGGTTTTCCTTGACCTAAGGAAAACTGATTGATTATTAATATTTGATGTCTTGGAGAAAAAAAAACAGATGAAATAACTATTTATTAAGTCTTGCTACAATCTTTTCCATATGTTATGTTTTTACTTATCTAACCAGTCTGACTCTAGGCATTCTAATTAACATCATTGTTGAGATGAAAACTTTGAAAGGTAAAAACTTAAATTCTTTGCCCTGAGTCTTTTTAAAATTTATTTATTTTTATATTACAGTTTATTCACTTTGCATCCCAGCTGTAGTCCTCCCTCATTCCCTTTCAATCCTGCCTCCCTTCCATCATCTCCTCTTATGCCCCTCCCCAAGTCCACTGATAGAGGAGGTCCTCTTATCCTTCCCTTTGACCCTAGCCTATCAGGTCTCATCAGGACTGGCTGCATTGTCTTCCTCTGTGGCCTGGTAAGGCTGTTCCCCCATCAGGGGGAGGTGATAAAAAAAACTCCAGCCACTGAGTTCATTCCCAAGACAGTCCTTTTTCCCCTTACTAAGGTACCCAATTGGATACTGAGCTGCCATGGGCTACATCTGTGCAGGGGTTCTAGGATATCTCCATGCATGGTCCTTGGTTGGAGTATCAGTCTCAGCAAATATCCCTTTGCCCATATTTTTGGTTCTGTTGCTCTCCTTGTCCTGTCCCCTGTCCCCTCCAGATCTATCTTCCCTTTCTTTCATAAGATCCCCTGCACTCTGCCCAAAGTTTGGCAGAATACTATTCAGCCATTAAAAAAACAAAGGAGTCACAAAATTTGCAAACAAATGGATGGAACTGGAAAAGATCATCTGGAGTGGGGTATCCCAGAAGCAGAAAGACACACATGGTATATAATCACTTATAAGTGGATATTAGCCATATAATATAGGAAAAACATACTAAAATCTGTACACCTAAAGAAGCCAAGCAAGAAGGAGGACCCTGGGTAAGATGATCAATCCACATTCAGAAAGGCAAACGGGACAGACATCGGAAGAGGGAGAAAACAAGGAACAGGACAGGATCCCACCACGGAGGGTCTCTGAAAGACTCTACCTAGCAGGGTATCAAAGCAGAGGTCCTGGGTCTTAGAGCATTACATATTAGAAGTCGACTTGAGTCTACAGGTACGAAAACACAGTGCTCATGAAAACTACTTTGTCAAGGATGCCACAAACTTGTAATTCTCCTTCCTCTGTCAGTTTCTCTATCAGTTTGCTGTATTTGGCAAAACTGATCATTGTTTTTTCTTGAAGTCCTTTGTTTTCTTGCATTTGTAACAGAGATGTTGGGACTCTTTTCAGCCTCATTTGCTCACTGTCCCCTTTCTTGGACATCTTGATGTCAAAGCGAGTTCAGATTAGTCTTAATGTCTCTCAGTACTCTTTAATCTTTCTCTATATGATCCCATGTAATTCTGTGGCTGTAAAGGCTATCTCTATTCCAATGACTCTGGCCTTAACCTCTCTATTGAGTTTAGAATGCCCAACTCTGTACTTGATACATGTACTTGAACATGTAATAAACATTGCAAGTTCATCACAGATAGTAACAAAACTTAGATTCATCATCTTTTCCTAATGTGTTCCTATCTCAATAGTCACTAGTTCTTAATGGATGTGACTGCTAACTGTCCAGATGCTCAAAGCAAAAGCCTAGAATCATTTTTTACTGTGCTTTTCATCTCCAGCCACAGAGGAAGCCCTGATTCAATCTGCTTATGTTAGTCTTCAGGGTTCTTTGTTTCCTTCCTTCCTTCCTTCCTTCCTTCCTTCCTTCCTTCCTTCCTTCCTTCTTTCCTTCCTTCCTTCATCCTTTCTTTCTTTTTTTTCTCTTTCATTTTTTTTGTGTGTGTGTAATGAATACATTTTAAAGTATTTTCTTTATTATAATTATTACAATTTGGTCACCTTTTGTCCCTGCTGTAGTTCCCTCCCTCATCTCCTCCCAGTTCCCTCCACCCTCCTTTTTCCCCCTGCTCTGTCCCTCCCCTAATCTGCTGATAGGGAAGGTCCTCCTCTCCTACTATCTTAGCTAGCCTATCAGGTCTAATCAGGACTGTCTGGATCCTCTTTTTCTGTGGCTTAATTAGGCCACCTCAACAGGGGAAAGTGATCAAAGAGCCTGCCTCTGAGTCCATGTAAGAGACAGCCCCTGCTCCCCTTACTAGGGAATCCACATGGAGACTAAGCTGCCCATGGGCTACATCTAAGCAGGGGTCTAGATCCTCTCCATTGTATGGTCCATGGTTGATTCATGAGTCTCTGAAGGACCCCCTGAGCTCAGATTTTTTTGGCTCTGTTGTTCTCCTTGTGGAGCTTCTGTTCCCTCCAGGTTTTTTTTTTTTTTTTTTTTTTTTTTTTTTTTTTTTTTTATCTCCCCACTTCTTCCTTAAGATTCCCTGCCCTCTATCCAAAGTTTGACTATGAGTCTCAGCATCTGCTTTGTTACTCTGCTGGGTAGAGTCTTTTAGAGGCCCCCTGTGGAAGGCTCTGGTCCTGTTCCCTGTCTTCTCCTGTGTCTGATGCCTATCCTGTTTGCCTTTCTGAATGAGGATTGAACATCTTACCCAGAGTCCTCTTTGTTGTTTAGCTTCTTTAGGACTATAGATTTTAGTATGTTTATACTATATTATATGGCTAATATCCACTTATAAGTGAGTATATACCTTGTGTGTCTTTCTGCTTCTGGGTTACCTCACTCAGGATGATCTTTTCCAGTTCCCACCATTTGCCTGCAAATTTCATGACTTCCTTGTTTTTAATTGTTGAGTAGTATTCTATTGTGTAAATATACCGCAATTTCTGTATCCATTCTTTGGTTGAGGGGCATCTGGGTTGTTTCCAGCTATTATGAATAAAACTACTATAAAAATAGTTGAGCAAATGTCCTTGTATATGTTGGGCATCTTTTGGATATGCCCAGGAGTGGTGCAGCTGGATCTTGAGGCAGCGCTATTCCTAATTTTCTGAGAAAGGATCCTCAACTTTCCACCTCTGTTGCTACAACCCTAATCCAAAACAAGATGACTGCCAAGCATAAGAACATGTTCGACTGCTTCTCTTGAGTTTTGAGACTCTCTACCCTGTGATCAGAACCAGACTAATTCTGTATATTAAATAATATTGCATTGTAATCCAGATTACCTTTGATTACCTGATTATCTCATTACCTTTGATTACTTTCTAGCTCAACCAAAACAAAATCCAAATTAGTAATAATTTTAATGCCTCTTTCTCTGACAGAACAAACATTCCTATATATTTATACTTACTGTGATTGCTGTACCACACCATTTTCTGACGTTTAGCCTACCATGGCTGTCACCATCTTAGAACATCTTCGACTTCTCTTTTCTCTCCTTGTAAAAATTATCTCACAGAACTTTCCTGCTCTGTTCTGTCTTGCATGTGAAGTCTGAAGTGGAGATAACACCTTCAAAAATCTTTCTTTAATCCCTGTTTGTTTTAGTTTCTTATCTCAGTACCATTTTATTATTTATCTTGTTATTATCCTTTCTAGTTCTCCCTTCTTAGATTTTAACATTTCATCAATGGGTAAGGATATTTAGTATAGTCATTGATTTCTATAAAACATTGTCTTTGTGGGTCATGAAAGTTACCCATTTTTTGTCTTGAGAATATATGAATATAGTCTCTTATTTGTTCACAATTCTTTTCTCAACAATGTGTGTGTGTGTGTGTGTGTGTATGTGTTTGTGTTTGCATGCATGTATCCAGGCCAGAAGTTGATACCAGATATGGTTTGTTTGTTTTTTGTTTTGTTTTGTTTTGTTTTTTTCTTTCCATCTTTGGATAAAGAGTATGTATTAAACTTCACCTTATCTATTAGCTATACTGGCTGGAATCCAAGAATCCACTTGTGTCTGGTTCTGCGCTACTATGGTTATATATTCATGTAACCACACCTGGCTTTTTAACATAAGAGCTGGAGGTCTGAACTTGAAACCTAATGCTTGCATAAAAGCCCCTTTACCAACTGAGCTGTTTCCCTGACACTGTTTTCTCAACATTTAAAAGGTGGACTCAATTGCTTGCTTTTGTATCACTTTCCCTCTGGCAGTACTGCTTTACCTTTCCTCAAGGGATGAGGATATACTCAGTCCTGATGTGACTTGATGTGTTGGGGAGGGTCAATATGAGAGATCTGGGGGAAAAAGGAGAGGGCTAGGGGGAAGACTGGGAATAGAAGAAGGTGGGGCACCCTGGGATGTAAAGTAAATAAACTTAAAAAAATAAGTTAAAAAATTTAAAAAGTGACTCTTTGGAACCCATTAAGAGTGTAGAACACATCAAAGAAGCAGTGAGCTCATATCCTTTATAGAAAAGGTTAGTGTGTGCCCTGTGTGGGTTTATGTCACAGCTTTTATTCCATAGGGCCTGAGAATATTATATCAAAAATAATAAGCATTTTTATAAATGATAACAATATTCACCTAGCCACCGATGATCCAGACATTTCCTTCTTGACATTTTTTAATTTTTATTAATTATACTTTATTCACTTTGTATGCCCCCATAAGTCCCCCTCCTCCCTTCCTAATCCCACCTTTCTTCCCCCTTCTTCACACATGCCCCTCCCAAGTCCACTGATACGGAGGTCCTCCTCTCCTTCCTTCTGATCTTAGCCTATAAGATCTCATCAGGAGTGGCTGCATTGTCATCTTCTGTGGCCTGGTAAGGCTGCTCCCCCCTCAGGGGGAGGTGCTTAAAGAGCAGGCCAATCAGATTATGTCAGAGCCAGTCCCTCTTCCCATTACTATGTAACTCACTTGGACACTACACTGCCATGGGCTACATCTGTGCAGGGGTTCTAGGTTATCTCCATACATGGTATTTGGTTGGAGTGTGAGTCTCTGGGAAGACCCCTGTATTCAAATTTTCTGGTTCTGTTGCTTTCATTGTGGAGCTCCAGTCCTCTTCAGATTTTAATATTTCACACTTCTTTCATAAGATTCCATGCACTCTGCCCAACAGTTGGCCATAAGTCTCAGCATCTGCTTTGATAGTCTGCAGGGCAGAGCCTTTCAGAGGCCCTCTGTAGAAGGTTCCTAACTTGTTTCCTGTTTTCTTCTACTTCTGATGTCCATCCTCTTTGCCTTTTGGGATGGGGATTGAGCATTTTAGTCAGGGTCCTCCCTCTTGATTAGTTTCTTTAGATTTACAGATTTTAGTAGGTTTATCTTATATTATATGTCTATAAGAGTGAGTATATACTGTGTGTGTCTTTCTGCTTCTGGGATAGCTCACTCAGGATGAACTTTTCCAAGTCCCACCATTTACCTGCAAATTTCATGATTTCCTTATTTTCATTGCTGAGTAGTATTCCACTGTGAAGATGTACCACAATTTCTGCATCCATTCTTCAGTTGAGGGGCATCTGGCCTGTTTCCAGCTTCTGGCTATTACAAATAAAGCTGCTACAAACATGGTTGAGCAAATGTCCTTATTGTGTACTTGAAGGTCTTTTGGACATATGCCTAGGAGTGGTATGGCTGGATCTTGAGGAGGTGCTATTCCTAGTTGTCTGAGGAAACACCAGATTGATTTCCAGAGTTGTTGTACAAGTTTACATTCCCACCAGCAGTGGAGGAGGGTTCCCCTTTCTCCACAACCTCTCCAGCATGTGTTGTCACTTGAGTTTTTCATCTTGGCCATTCTGATGGGTGTAAGGTGAAATCTCAGGGTCGTTTTGATTCACATTTCCCTAATGGTTAATAAAGTTGAGCATTTCTTTAAGTGTTTCTCTGCCATTCACTATTCCTCTACAGAGAATTCTCTGTTTAGCTCTGTTCCCCATTTTTTAATTGGATTATGTGGTTTGCTGCTTTTCAGCTTCTTTAGTTCTTTATATATACTGGATATTAGCCCTCTGTCAGATAAAGGGTTGGTGAAGATTCTTTCCCAATCTGTAGGCATTCTTTTTGTTTTGATGACGGTGTCCTTTGCTTTACAGGAGCTTTTCAGTTTCATGAGGTCCCATTTATTGATTGTTGCTCTTAGAGCCTGTGCTGTTGGTGTTGTGTTCAAGAAGTTGTCTCCTGTACCAATGAGATCTAGGGTATTCCCCACTTTTTCTTCTAACCGATTTAATGTGTCTGGTTTTATGTTGAGGTCTTTGATCCACTTGGAATTCAGTTTTGTGCAGGGTGATAAGTATGGATCTATTTGCATTTTTCTACATGTAGATATCTAGTTAGATCAGCATCATTTGTTAAAGATGTTATCTTTTTCCCATTGTATGGTTTTGGCATCTTTGTCAAAGATCAGGTGTCCATAAGTGTGTGGGTTTATTTCTGGGTCTTCAATTCAATTCCATGATCCACCATTCTGTTTCTATGTCAGTACCATGCAGTTTTAATACTGTTGCTCTACAGTACAACTAAAGATCATGGATGGAGATACTTCCAGAGATCTTTTATTGTAGAGGATTGTTTTGGTAATTCTGGGTTTCTTGTTATTCCATATGAAGGTGAGAATTTTCCTTTCAAGGTGTGTAAAGAATTGTGTTGGTAATTTGATGGGAATTGCATTGAATCTGTAGATTGCTTTTGGTAAGATGGCCATTTTTACTATGTTAATCCTGCCAAGCCATGAGCATGGGAGCTCTTTCCATCTTCTCATATCTTCTTCTAATTCTTTCTTCAGAGACTTGAAATTTTTTTCATACAAGTCTTTGACTTGCTTGGTTAGGGTTATACTAAGGTACTTTATGTCCTTTGTGGCTATTGTGAAGGGTGTTGTTTCCCTAATTAATTTCTCAGCCCTATTGTGTTTTATATACAAAAGAAGGGCTATTGATTTTTTTTTTTTGAGTTAATTTTGTACCCGGCCACTTTTCTAAAGGTCTTTATCAGCTGTAGGAGTTCC
This sequence comes from Meriones unguiculatus, assembly GCF_030254825.1. Taxonomy (NCBI): domain Eukaryota; kingdom Metazoa; phylum Chordata; class Mammalia; order Rodentia; family Muridae; genus Meriones; species Meriones unguiculatus. The sequence continues at coordinate 49,592,881 of NC_083352.1, forward strand.
CTGGTAGAATTTTTGTGGTCACTCAGGTATACTATCATATCATCTGCAAATAGTCATAATTTGACTTCTTTCTTTCCAATTTGCATCCTCTTGATCTCCTTCAACTGTCTTATTGCTCTAGCAAGGACTTCCAGAACTATGTTGAAGAGATATGGGCAGCCTTGCCTTGTCTCTGATTTCAGTGGGATTGCTTTAAGTTTCTCTCCATTTAGTTTGCTGTTGGCTATAGGCTTGCTGTACATTGCCTTTACTATGTTTAGATATGTGCCTTGTATCCCTGATATCTCCAATACTTTAAACATGAATGGATGTTGGATTTTGTCAAATGCTTTTTCAGCATCTAAGGAGATTATCATGTGTTTTTGTTTTGTTTTTCTTTCAGTGTGTTAAGATGGTGGATCACATTGATGGATTTCTGTATACTGAACCACCCCTGCATACCTGGGATGAAGCCTATTTGGTCATAGTGGATGACATCTAGACATTTAATATTGACATTTTTTTTAAATAAAATTTTATATATGTCTTGTGTAATTAACTCATAATTAACTCTATCTCATTTTCATATTATCTTAGGCCCTCATCATCACTATTTCTCCTCTGTAGTCCATTTAAATGCCTTTTATGGCTCTATCTTGGTTATGCTGAAACTCATTTTTTTAAACAGTCATTTATTTTTCTAATATTCAAATTAAGTAACATTATTCCCCTTCATTTCTTATTATTTTCTGACATATACCAGTCTTTCAGATTCTTTAAGACTAAGGTAACCTTCTTTTTATCATTCTCATTCTCTATTCCAGAACCTGATGTAATAACTATTTCAAACTATTTCAGAAGTCCCAGAATGCAATGGTGTATGTCACCTTTGATATAAAGGTGTCCTGTGATATAAAATTTTGGCCCTCTCTAGACTTGAATCAGATGTCTTTTTCCATAACTCTCCACAGAGTTCAACCTTGGCTGAACCTTTAGCACCTTCTGCCAGGTGCTTTCTCAACACTCTATGCTTCTTCTTACTCAGGCCTCATCTTATTCTACTGGAATGACCTGCTCATATGTATACACCTTTACCTTCCTCAGTAGCCATAAAACTCTTCAGAGCTGGTTTTTCAGCCCATTTCATCATCTTTGAATCCTTAGCAGCAGCCAAGTTCATGAATAAATAAGTGCTACTGACTGTGTCTCTTCAAAATCCCTATCTTCAAACTCATTCTCCAATGTGATGTAATTGGAGGTGGGACCTTTGAAAGCTTATCAGAACACTAGTGTGGCGTCCTTATAAATAGTATTAGTACCTTTGTAAAGAGGCTCCGGAAATCCCCACTGCCCTTTCAGTATGTTACTTTGCAGAGACAAGCTAGTTGTGTTGGTAAGTTTTAATGGTCAAACTGACACAGTCTAACATGATCTGGGGAAGGAGTCTCAATAAAGGATTGTCTAGATTAGATTGGCCTGAGAGCATGTCTGTGAGAGATTATATTGATTACGTTAATTGAGGTCGGAAGTCCTGCCCACTCTGGGCGGCACCATTCCCAAGGAAGGGAGGATTCTGAACTGTGTAAGAGTGGAAAAAACAAATTTAATGTTAGCATGCATTTATTAATTTATTAATTCATTACCTTCAGCTCTTGAATGTATATAAAATATTGGATATAATGAGACCTACCATGCCTCCCTGGGTAATAGATAATATTTCTAGTTTAATAACAGTATAATAGTTTAATAAATAAATTCAATTAATTATTGATTATTTTCAATCATTCAGATTTATTTTAAAGTAATATATTAAAGAGTATCAAACAAATTATCAAAGTTCTCTGGTTAATGGAGTCATGACCATGGAACTATCCAGATCATCTGGTAATTAATTACATCTACTCATTCTTCTATTCCTTTGAAGTATATTCTGGGCTCTTGGACCCAAGTAATATTTCATTTTATAGCTATATAAAGCTCTGAGAATTTTAAAAAATAAAATAAAAATAATTCATCCCATTATACCTAGTTTTTTGTTGTTATTGTTGTTTATAAAGGGTCCTATAATGTAATCCTTTTCATGCCATTTGTAAAGGTTTTATTTGAAACTACCTTGAATTTGAGTTTATATTCACTTCCAGAAATTCTGCTAACATTGCAGTAGTCTTGCTTTGCTTTGCAGTTTTTATAAAGTCTTTTAATTAAAAAAATAGTTCATACTTTTCTTTCTCAAAATAGATCCTATATGTAACTAGCCCAAACTTCTATTTGTGAAGTAAAAGTTCTTCATTATCTTCATATAAATTTGGAACTTCATATAAGTTTCCAAGATGGGGTGGGAGGAGTGTCTGCAATAATCTTTCAACAGAACTTTGAAAGTAATACCCCATTATAAATCAGGAAGACATTTCTTATATGTGTCTGAATGTTCCACCATAACAATAATGATTCTTTTGGCTCATTCATGATCATAGATCTTTCTAGAGTAAGAAAAATGGTCCTAGAGGGAGAACTATTAATAAATAAATCAACCTTTGTGTTTGTGTAAGAAATGAGTAACAATTCTCTCATTCTTTCTTTTTTCATTATTTCTACTGTGTAAATGAGGAAATAGTGCCAAGGATCTATCAGCAATAGTTATTTCCTAATTGCAGCTGGAAGCATCCTGCATGTTTAAATAAATATTGTTAACTCTGACCTCTTGCTGAGCCAAGACTGATAAGTCAATTGTTTGACCTATATGAAGTACATACAGTACACACAGAGTGGAGTGCAACAGGAAAACAGGACACAATAAATCAGAAATTAGAGCACTGATTGTTGTAGTTAATTACATCAGGCTTCTGCTTAATTTCTCACTCTGTCATTCTAACCTGATTTTCTTGCCTACAGACTTTGCAAATTGCTGGTGTCACGTACATGCAGCAAATAATAATCCTTAGTTACTGTGACTGACAAATGAATGAGAAGGAGGAGATAGTTTATTATGCAAGGATGACTCGAGACATTCACCAGATACTGCCTGGATGCTTTTGTAATTCAGTTACCTAGATGAGCTGCCCGATGCCTTTCTCCAAGAGCAGAGATTTTGGCATCAAGACAATGTAATTTGATCTGTGGTTTGGCTTGATAATACTGAGCATGAAGAAAGGATGGTACTAGATGAGGAAGAGAGCGGACTGCCTTTGCTTGGACAGAGAGATAAAGCAGTGACTTGGCTCTTTAAGTCAAAGGGGAGCATAATGTGTTTAGTGTGAGGGAGATTAGTCAGCAAATTACTGAGTCCTAATCTTGGGCACACACCATGAACTAACTTTAGCCCATTATGATTTGATTATTGAAACTGAAAACTATCCCTACTAAAAAAACAATGATAACAATGAGATGCTTTTATTAAAAAAATTATTCCCAGATAATACTTTTATATGTAGATAATACATCTCAGTTCATTTTGCTATGATGCTACTTTTGAAAATTTTTATGTGACCTCTGATCAATTTTTCTTTCTTTTGTTATTTTTATAAAATTTACATGATTTCCATGCTTAGAAATTTTACTATGATTTGGAGATAGAACACAGAAATTTTAATTCTTAGGACAGAGTCAGATATGTGTTATTTAATAAATTTTCATATTCGGAGACCCTTTTATTTTTATTTTAAAATGTTTTATTTAAGAATTCACACAGAAAGCCAGCATTCAATCATAAAATGGGGCTGGTTCTTCATATTCTATTGTGGAATATATGTAGTACAGAGTCTTCAATATTAAACATATTATTTTAACTGTACCTCAAGGCCTGAGTGCTATATTAAACCTCTAATATAAGATACTGGACACATTTAAGGCTGCCAAGTACATTTTGTACCTCTTTGTATTTCTTTACAAATCGATAATCCTAAGTGTGTTATATGCATGTATGAAGAGTTTACAATGAAATCCACTTCTTGTATCATCCATATTCTCTGATAAAAAATAATCAGATTATCCAATGAATGAGTAGGTCAAGATCTAGCTGCAGGTTCATCTAGGCTGTTCAGCGTTTCTTTGGTGATTAATAAAAATCCTATTAGACTGATCAACTGAATGGAACATCTTAGCAATTTATAATAAGAACTGTTTCTTGGTACAAAATTAAATTTATTTCATCCTCTCACTTGTCATGATCTCCGTTTTTCGCCTTGGTGTTTTTATTCAGGGAAGGAGAAAATGGTGTAAAGAGACCACAGTAGAACTCTTTCCACATTACAAATGCTGTGACAGACCATAGTCCCTATTTTTGGAAACCATGGTTGTACTTGGTAAAGCCAGAGGTAAGATTTAAGTATTTGTTGAAATGAGTGGGATAACATTTCAGCAACGATAACTGGAATACAAACTAATTAAAACTGCAAAACCTAGTTCAAAAGCCACAGCATGAGAATGATTTTAGCAATGCTGCTGGTGGATCTTCCAGAGGCAGCAGAAGATTAAATTTCTCCGTTTTTAAACAAATGCTTAGGTATAAACTGTTTAAATTTCTTCCAATCTCATGCTAGCTTTTGAAAAGCTCTTAACATATTTTTGCTGCTGTTGTTGTTTTACCCATGTTTTCAGGGGAGGTTTAGAAATAAGAGCTCATTGTTTGTGCTTCTTTTACTATTGAGTGTCCCTTCCTGGAGAAAAAAAAATGTTAAAGTAAAACTGTGACCTTCTTTCCAAGCATTAAGAGGGGAGGTGAGAACTTGGGGAAAGGCTGTGAAGGTGGGACAGGGAGAGGAGAAGGGAAGAGGCTGTGATCAGGCTGTAAAGTGAGTAAATAAAAATAAAATTAATGAAAAAAAAGAAAGAATAGATCCATAAAACAAGCATTGCAAACAACATAACCTTCTCCATCACACCCTGGGTGCTATTGGGAGTTAGAGGTATGAAACTGAAAAAGACTAGAATTATCAGAGAAGATTAAGTGGAGATAACTGGAAATGAATTTACAGGAGTGGTTCATGTTTAAATATCTGGAAATCAAAGCAAAAATTGTTTAAGTAGAGAAAATTGACAAAAACAGGAAAAAACATGCAAAACTGAAGAGATGAGTAGTAAGAGGCAGCAGGGAGGAAAGCACAGAGAAGCACATACTGAGAAAAGTAAACTCCCAGTGGCCCCTGTGCAGGGGTGTAAGGTGTGGGGAAAAGATCAAAGAAGGGAAAGGTCAAGCCTAATATATCACGTTAAGAGAGTATGAAGCAATCCAAATTTAATGTGAACAAAATCTGAATTAGGGAGTAAGGAAGAGGGAAGAAAACCAGAAATTCAAAAGCACAGACTGTCAGACTTGATGAAATTCCCTAGAGAGGATAAGGATTTGAGTGAAGGAAGACAGATTTGGTACTGGAAAGAATTCCATATTATTGGCTGTATCAAGAATGGAAATCTTGCCTCAGTCTGATAATGAGAGCCTGTCATTCCAGCTACTCAATACACAGAGACATGAGGATAACAGGGTCAAGGGCAGCCTGAACAATTTAGTAAGACTGTCTCAAAAAATAAAGTTTAAGAATATAAATGGTTCTATAGCTCAGTGGTAGGGTACTTATGTAGCATGTGGACAGCCCCAAGGTTTAATCTCTAGTTCCACTACTAAGAAAAGAAGAAGAAGATGAAGATGATGAAGAAGAAGAAGAAGAAGAAGAGAAAGAAAGAAAGAAAGAAAGAAAGAAAGAAAGAAAGAAAGAAAGAAAGATTTTGTAAGAAGTACTTCCTTTCTATGGGAAGATAAGAAATTACCAGTTTCTGGAAAAAAGGCAAAGTTCTTTCTTGGCTAAGTTGCTGTAAGTCTTCCAGATGCCCCTTCCTTACCAGCTGCAGCTCACATGTTGGCACAGCTTGTGCAGTCACATCATGGAGAGTTGTCTAAAGGCAGTGAGTGTGGCAACTGTGTGAAATGTGCCCAAATTACAAAGATGTATAGGGTAGATGACAGGTCATAGAGTAGTATCCAAAGCCATCTCTTCAGTAACAAAGGCAGCAAGGCTGGGGGCATGAGAGAGCACTCGTAATCATGAAAGAATTGAGATATTGAAGCAGAACCTGAGACTCATAGCCAAATTTTGGGCAGAATGTATGGAATCTTATGAAAGAAAGGGGAGTTAGAAAGACTTGGAGTGAACAGGATCTCCACAAGGAAAGCAACAGAACCAAAAATATCTGGGTCCAGGGGTCCTGCAGAGACAAATACTCCAACCAAGGACCATAAATAGATATTGCCTAGAACCCCTGCACAGATGTAGCCCATAGGCAGGTCAATCTCCAAGTGGGTTCCCTAGTAAGGGGAAAAGGGGCTGTGTCTGACATGAACTCAGTGGCAGGCTTCCTGATTACCTCCCATTGGGGTGGGGGAGCAGCTTTACCAGGCTACAGAGGAGGACTATGCAACCAGTCCTGATGAGACCTCATAGGTTAGGGTCAGAGAGAAGAGAAGGAGAATTAGGAGAGGGGCATGGGAAGAAGAGGGATGGAGGGTAGGATTGGGAGGAGATGAGGGAAGGGGACCACAGCCAGGATACAAATTGAATAAATTGTAATAAATGATAATAAAAATAAGGAACTCAGAATTCACAAATACAACCTGTTCAATGTTACTTTATGTATGTTTTCAGGGTTGACCATTTGGTCACCAGCTGGTGTGCTCTTCCCTGGAGATGAGATTCTGCCACCCTCAGAATTCCTTAGCTGCCTGTGGTTTTTTGTAGCCTCATGAGCTTTCCCCCTTCTAACTTATCATGTCTATTGGCACCGTCTTTATTCAGATCATCATTAGGCATCCTTGTAGGTGAGCTTTCATGGGTATAGTTTCTGAATTTCAGATTATGTTACAATAGAAAAATAAAAATTTGTTTTATTTGTTCATTATTTTTTAGTTAAATGTTTTTCATACAATATATTTTGATCATGCGATCCCTTCTCTCAACTCCTCACAGATCCTCCTCCTCACCTCCCTATCCATTAGGTGCTATGTCTTCTCTCTTTCTTAAAAAAAAATGTGAAGATTTATGTCAGGGTCTTCTATTCTATTCCATTGATCCACCAGTCGGTTTCTACGCCAGTACCATGCAGTTTTTAGTATTGTTCTCTATAATACAGCTTGAGATCAGGGATGAAGATACCTCCAGAAGATCTTTTACTGTAGAGAATTGTTTTAGCATTTCTGGTTTTCTTGTTGTTCCATATAAAGGTGAGAATTTTTCTTTCAAAGTCTGTAAAGAATTGTGTTGGTAATTTGATGGGAATTGCATTGAATCTGTAGATTGCTTTTGGTAAGGTGGCCATTTTTACTATATTAATCCTGCCAAGCCATGAGAATGGGAGATCTTTCCATCTTCTAATATCTTCTTCTAATTCTTTCTTCAGAGACTTGAAATTTTTTTCATACAAGTCTTTGACTTGCTTGGTTAGGTTCACACCAAGGTACTTTATGTCCTTTGTGGCTCTGAGGGGGAAGCAGCATTACCAGGTCACAGAAGAAGACACACTGCAGCCACTCCTGATGAGACCTAATTCTGCCACCCTCAGAATTCCTTAGCTTGGATCAGAAGGAAGGAAAAGAAGACCTCCCATATCAGTGGACTTGAGGAGGGGCATGCATGCAGAGGGTGGAGGAAGGGAGGGATTGGGATGGGGGGAGGGAGGGAACCACAGGGGGGATACAAAGTGAATAAAGTGTAATTAATAAAGAAAAATAAATGTGAGAGGGAAGAGCTGGGAGGAGAGGTGGAGGTTGAACAACCTACCAGGATGCAAAGTAAATTAATTAATTAATTAATTAATAAAAAATATTTAAAATAAAATGTGTATCAGCTTTCAAAACAAAAATGCAAACCACAAAAACAAAAATTAATAAAGCAAAACAAAAAAAATGTCAAAGCAAAGGAAAAATAAGACAACCCTGCCCCTGCAAAAACACAACATGGGGTTTGTTTTGAGTTGGCTCACTACTCCTGGGCTTAGCTCCTGCGTGTGGCTGATACAGCCAGTGACAATGCCTTGGAGAAACCTGAGTAGAATTCTGCCCTGGCAAGTGTGTGTGTGTGTGTGGGGGGGGGTCCTAGTTCCCTTTTCTCCTCATCAACTCTCCTGCATTATGCTCTGAAGTTCTCACCAGGCCCCTGGTCCATTCATGTGCCCCCTGGGAGCAGAATCCTCTGCCAGTTGCTGAGTGCCCAAATGACCTGTTTGCCTCTCTGTGTGGGTTTCAGCTTCCAGCTTCTGACCTCATTCTCATTCTCTACCTACTGCATTTGCAATTTGCTTTCAACAAAAGGCAGGAAAGAATCTAGGAGACTAGCTTCTAGAACTGTGTTTTCTTCTATTTCTCTCACACCCAAATCACTACAGAGAGAGGTTCTAAAGGCAGATGCTTTTAGCTTTCTGCTTTTGTTGACTTCAGCTCATTACCAGATGTAGCTAAAATCAGTGTGGATACACTTGGCACTTTTTGCACACATAATCATTTATTTGTAGCATGCAAAGATTATGCCTGCAAATCTCAGATCTTTCTTATTCTCTGTGAGGTGAGAGGAGTCTTCTGTTGATATCCAGCATAGTTTACATAGCCCATACACTGCTTGTGGTTGCAGAAAGTCTTAAGAGAGAGCCAGGGAGGTAGGGACCCACACATTTAATCACAGAACTCATGAGGCAGAGGAAGGCAGATCTCTGTGAGTTCGAGGTCAACCTGGTCTACAAGGAGAGTCCAGGACAGTCACTATCAGGGCTGTTACACAAGAAACTTAAAAATAACCCAACTAGAGTTTTAAGGACCCCCCCACAAAGCGCAATTAATACTTGAGACAAGTCAGGAAGCTGCTTTCATTTCTACCTTTGTTTAAATTCCATTGACATGCAGTATTTAACAGAACCCTGTAGTAGCCATTGGAGGGCTCTCTGGAGTCTAGTCCTGGTTAGTCAAGACCACCCCAAAACAGGTAAATGTTAGTAAGAATGGTTTTCCTTGTCCAAAGAACTTAAAAATATTGTTTCTCCATATATTCTTTATTGGAAAATTGTGTGTTATAAGAAGTTTTAATTTTAGCCTCAATTTGGAGAATATTTAATTTTTAAATAAGCCCCAGTCTCATCCTTTATGTTTACTTAAACTTGCAAAATTCTTGTTTTCTTGGACTGTAATGATTCCATAAGTGAGAATATAAAGAAAACTGTCTGCTGCCCCTTAGTTTAGCTCTAATACATCTGTGAGTCACTGAGTCCAAAACTGGCTTTGCTGCCTTAGGAGGCCCCACATAAAAGTGATTGCTTTAGGTGAGAGCCCTCTCAGGAGCCCTCTCACTTGCTCCTTGAAAAGCATTAGCTTCTAATAGAAGACCAAAAAAGAGAATGATGCAAAAGCCTAAAAGTACAACGCTATTAAAATCCACTTTCTTCCTGTCATTAAAAAACACTAACAACAGTTGTTATATTTGTATTTTCCTGATTTGTTGCTAGAGATATTTAAAAGTGTAGTTACTAGAATCTGTGGTCTAAATGCGGGTTTTTTGTTTTTTTTTTTTTATCAGTTACATTTTATTAACTCTGTATCCCAGCCGTGTCCCGATCCCTCATTCCCTCCCAGTCCCTCCCTCCCTCCCTCATCTCCACCGTGCCCCTTTCCAAGTCCACTGATAGGGGGGACCTCCTCCCCATTCATCTGATCCTGTTTTATCAGGTATCTTCAGGACTGGCTGCAAAGCCCTCCTCTGTGGCCTAACAGGACTGCTCCTCCCTTCGGGGGTGGGGAGACCAAAGAGCCAGTCATTGAGTTCCTGTTAGAAATAGTCCCTGTTCCCCTCACTTTGGGAAACCAATTGGTTACTGAGTTACCACAGGCTACCTCACAAAACTAAAGTCAAAGTGGATCAAGGACCTCAACATAAAACCAGATACCCTAAATCAATTGGAAAAAAAAGTGGGGAACAGCCTAGAACTCATTGGCACAGGAGACAACTTCCTGAACAGAACACCAACAGCACAGGCTCTAAGAGCAACAATCAATAAATGGGACCTCATGAAACTGAAAAGTTTCTGTAAAGCAAAGGATACCGTCATCAAAACAAAACGACTGCCTACAGATTGGGAAAGAATCTTCACTAACCCTTTATCTGACAGAGGACTAATATCCAGTATATACAAAGAACTAAAGAAGCTGAAAAGCAGCAATCCAAGTAATCCAATTAAAAACTGGGGAACAGAGCTAAATAAATGCGGGTTCTTTGCCCATCCATTTCACCAATTTCCATAGCAGCTTTCCAATCTTTTCCCATTTGCATACTATTTAAGTTAAAGCACTGGGAGCTAGAGAGATGGCTCAGTGTTTGAGAGCAATTACTGCTCTTACAGCGGTCACAGTTCAGTTCTCAGCAGGCAGATAGTGGCTCCCAATCACCTTTAACATCAGCTGCAGGGGACCCTGTGCCCTCTTCTGACCTCTGAGGCCTCCTGTATGCAGGTGGTGTACATAAACCCACACAATCTCCCACATACACACATAAACTAACTAACTAAAGCTTTAAGTAAAAGCACTGCACTTCTTTTGCACAGAGGCTTAAATACAACCGCTCACTTTTGGTTCCTATCGGCTTGTTTCCTCCCATACGGTTTCTACGTGGGCTTCCTGAAGCATGTCTGCACTCATGAGTGCCCTCTGAACAGCGCAGAACAGCAGTCTGCAGTTGTCTTCGCTGCTTCAGGCTCTGCACTCCTTGTTCCCCTCATCTTTCTTACTAACGCAGTTCTGCTTTGGTTCCAGAGGACACCTCTAGCTACAAGGTCTTTTTCCCAAGCTTCTCTTAATGTGACGGACACCATGTGTTACAACTCTGGACGATGATTGTAGTTACAACATCCATAGTAGGGTATCTTGGGAATTATTTAAAAGAAGGCAAACAATTTTTTCTTTTTCTTTTTCATGCCAAGACTAATGGTAGAACTGGAGCGGTATCTTGAGGCTGGGGGTGGGCACAAGAGGCAAAGTCTGATGCTGAGAATGCCTGCAGAGAGAGCCGGGGAGGTTTGGATCTCTGAAGGCACTATAGAGTCAAAACACCATTCCTCAGAAAGATGAAACACCTGGCAAAACCAAACCGTTTCAGACTGACTGGGTCTTAGAATTGATCTATCCGATATGGCCGAAAGCAATTATGCATGTATTTATAGGAAAGCAATAAATCAGTTTCCAGACTAAGTTATTTATTGTGCACTTTTGAGATATCAAGAACTTGATTTTATGCCAACTTACTTAATCCTTATACCAACACCCGCTGGCACATGCCAAACCCTGCCATTGCACAAAAGAACAATCTGACTTTCTGAGTGATTTAAAAAATCGTCAAAAAACACAGCTGCTGTGTCTGATCCCAAAGTCATTGTCTTTATATTATAGAATAGCGTGTTCGTGGTTATCATGCTTCTTAGATTAACTTCATTTAAAAATTTTTAAAGAAGAAAACGCCTGAGTGTGAAGTAAAAATATGCCTGGTTATATATCAATATTAGGTATGTATTTTTCAATTTTTAAGTGTAGAATTTAGTAAAAATTTTCCTTTAAAATGGTTTAGGAAAATATAAAAATCCTTGACTTGCTAATACCCATTCCAAACATCTGTAGTCATATTTCCTTCCCATCAGCACTAAATACAATTTTGAGGTTGATGATCGATGCTAAAATAACATTGTGCCAAATACAGGAGACAAACTTCTGCTTCCACATGTTAGCAATATAAGAATTTTATTATAGTGCAAAGTACTCAGATAAAGCCAGAGTTATTAGCTAGTCCACAAGAAATATTGAGGATGAATCAGGAGAAATGTTGGAGTTCATTATGCCGGTTGCTTTTTGTCAATGTGACACAAATCTTACATATCCGAGAAGAGGGAATATTAATTGAGAAAATATGCATTGTCTATAGGCAAGTCTATAAGGCATTTTCTTGAGAGGCAATTGATATAGGAAAACCCAGCTCGTTGTGGTGACATGACCCGTGGGAAAATGGTTTTTGGTTATTCAAGAAAAGGGGCTGAGCAAGCCATGGAGAGAAGCCATTAAGCATCACCATACCTCAACAGCTTCTGTTTCAATTCCTGCCTCCTGGTTCTTGCTATGAGTTCTTTTGATGTTGGACCAGAATCTGTGATGTGAAATAAACCCTTTCCTTCCCAAGTCACTTTTTGCCACAGTTTTTACTCAGCAATAGAACATTCACTAAGAATTCATTAAGGAAAAACTTAATGGAGATTTAAGCACAGACCTTAAGGGACGGTTGTCTAGGAGTAGAATAGTGCATGTGTATGTAAGGCTTGGTCTTCTCCAGAGAGAGGCGCAACCCCGAAGTATTTTAACAGCAGCAGCCATATTTTTGGTGGCTTCTGAAATTGCACATTGAAAGCTTTCGAAAGTTTAAGCATTCTTTTGGCATTCTTAGTCTCATCCAAGAAATATTTCCCTCTTTAATAAATGAGCTGGTTTCTGAGATACACTGGAAAGAATTACAGGTTGACAAGCTGAAAACATAGGTTAAAAGGTCAAATGAATCCTAACAATGATAGTAAGTCTCTAGGAAGCTCAGATAGATGACTTGGCTATGAGTAAGGTTCATAATCCTGCCTCTGATACCAGAGTACCAGAACTAGCAGGTTTATAGATGAGAAAGGAGTAAGGTGAAGGTCATAGGTCACACAAGTTCTGCCTTTAAGCATAGTTTATTGGTATCTTGTTATTTAATTTGATATATCCCCATAAAAATGATCGTCTCATTGTACAGTCTTTGCAACTATTTTTTATAGATTGTGCTGAAATTATTGACTCTTAGCCAGTGACAGAAATAAATTAGAGTAAAAAATAGTCCTTAGATTCTTGCAAATAACCATTTGATTTCAACTTCTCTGTCACATTAAATAGAGTGTGAAATATTATGGCACTGTGGTTGGTATTTGTTTTTTTCCCATTATTACCAAAAGTCAATTGTTAATATTAAACATTTGTGTTCACATCTCCATTGTTTGCTCTTTGCATTTTCACACTGATACTTTGGTTATAAAAATTAATAGTTCTGCATCTACAGAGCTCCTTAAATGGTTCTATGGCTGACCCTTTCTGGCCATGTATATGCCTTGCATTTTGGTGAAGCATTTTTCTGAAAAGGATTTTCACTTTCAGTAGAAACAGATATAATACCTTTCTTGGTCAATTTCTTCAGCTGAGTTGTGGTGTTCTTTATTCTCACAATCTGTCTTTCTTCAAGGGCATCCATACTGGGTGACTTCACTTAAGTTCTGGCAGAAAGAATGAGTCACTTCTCCCTAAGTGAGAATGTTTGTCTGTGGAGGACTCTGGAGACAGTGCCCACCCAATCATTAGCCATAGCAGAAGTCTAAAAGTCCATATAATTGTCACTTGTGTGTATTTTACCATGAATCATTTCTTTTCCAAGCTTCTACAGTTTGTATCTATTCTTTCTCTTTTATTTGAAAGATTACTTTAATTATATTTACCAGTGCGGGCTTAGCAGTCATGAATTGTTTCACATTAGGTTACCTTACATTTTTAAAATTTTGTAGGATAGCTTTGCTGGGTGTATTAATATTAATTGACATTTACTTTCTTTCATGATTTGAAACCCTTCATTTCAGTCCAGCTAGGACTTCAAAGATTTGCTGTGACATTTTCTATAATTTTAAAGGGTTTGCCTTTGTAGGTGACCTGAAGTTATAATATCTTGAAGATCTTAATATTTTTCTGTGTTTTATAAACTTATTTTGACTGCAATATGGCATGCAATAGGTCTTTTCTGTGTTTATGTGTTTTGGGTTCTAAATGCCTCTCATACTTAGATATTTGTATTTTTCTTCAAATTTAGGAATATTTCTCCCTATTATATAAATATATTATAAGGATGGTTTTTATCGTACACCTTTTGTTTGAATTTAAGTTAGTTAGATTTCTAGTATTGTTCTAACTATATCACTGATGTATTGCACTTGTATTCATAGTTTCTCATTTTTTTTCTTTGTTATATCTAAATATTAACTCGTTAACTTTGTGGTCAAGCACCAACATTGTGCCTGTAGTCTGTTTGTAATGGTATTAATTTCATTTGATTTATTAAGCATTTTTAAAAAATATTACAACTTATTCACTTTGTATCCCAGCTGTAGCCCCCTCCCTTGTCTCTTCCCAGTCCCACCGTCCCTCCCTCTTCTCCCCCTATGCCCTTCCCCTAGTTCCCTGATAGGGGAGAACCTCCTCCCCTTCTATCTGATCCTAGCCTATCAGGTCTCATCAAGGCTGCATGCATCACCTTCCTCTGTGGCCTGGCAAAGCTGCACACCCCCAGTGGGTTGTGATCAAAGAGTCAGCCACTGAATTCATGTCAGAGACAGCCTCTGTATCCCTTACTAGGGAACCCACTTGGAAACTGAGTAGCCAATGGACTTTCTTTGAACAGGGGGTCTAGGTCCTCTCCATGCATGGTCCTTGGATGGAGTATCGGTCTCTGCAGCCTCCCTCCACCCGCCCCGGGCCCAAGTATTTTGGCTCTGTTTTTCTCCTTACGGAGTTCCTGACTGCTCTAGGTCTTTCTATCTCCTTCTTCTTCCAATAAGAATTCTGGCACTCTGCCCAAAGTTTGGCTATGAGTGTCAGTATCTCCTTGGATACCCTAGTAGATAGAGTCTTTCAGAAGTCCTCTGTGGAAGGCTCCTGTCCTGTTCTTTAGTAATATTTTCACATCTGTGATTTGGAACTGTAGAGCAATTTGATCTTTTTATTTCATTTTATTCTTTGCCCTTCCTTTTCCCCCCCCCACCCCCCTTTCATGGGCTTCCTTGTATGTTTTAATTTCCTTTTGTATTTGGAAATTTCAAGTGAACTTTATATTATTTTAATTTTATTTAAGTGAGTTCATGCTTTATTGACCAAAAAATTTTCTAACCACAGGATTTCTACATGTTCTGGAGTTGTTTTAAATAGAGACAGATTTCCACTATACTTTTTCTTTCTCACACTTTTCTTTTCTCCCTTTCAAGAATTCTTCGGTTATCTTCATTCAGTATAGAATCTTGCTTTCTGTCTTTCCGTTTCATGTCTCCACAATGACTGTTATCATGAAAAATAGATCAAATCTATGTGGATGGTTTCTGTCAGTTGTCTCCTGTAACATGGATATTTTCAAATCTCTCCTCTTAATTTTTTCAGCATAGAGCCTAAAGTGCCTCACTGGAGCACTTCAAAGATGGAAACACACAAAAAGTTCATCGTTAAGCACATGTAGCCTCTTTCTCCTTTCAGCTCTTTTATCCACTCCTGGGCCAGTCCTTATTCCCATAGCTTTGTCCGTTGGCCATGTCTTTAATCTAACCTAATACTCAATGTATTGGTATTAACAAGTGTGACTATGGGAGAAGCTATAAAATCAGGAAGGCTTCACTACAAGAACAGATTAGTGTTCCCAGAAAAGAACCCCCTGAGACACTAACAGTCTCTCCTTCTGTTGAGGACAAACAGGGAGCACCATCTATGAGCATATGCACAGATGCTAAATCTCCTGAAACATTTGTCTTAGGTTTCTTAGCCTCCAGTCTACAAGAAAAAAAAAAGTGAGCTATTTATAATGTACCCAGTAATTTTTTATTGGACTTGAATGGACTAAGACAATTACAGATAATTTTCTTTCTTTTGATTCTTTCTTTAACCTTCTAAAATGTTATTTTATTATTTTTCTATCATTGCCATGTGTCCGGTGAGTAAGAAAGGATGCAAAATATAAGCACACCATGGAACCTCGCCTTGTAGCTGGGGTTTTTGATCTTTTTTTTTTTTTTTTTATTAAGGAAAGGCTTATATTTTACTTTCAGCTCATAAACCACTAAATTTACTATAATTTATTAGATTCTTGCAAGCTTCAGTTTACTTATGTAAATGTATGTATAGTTGTTGTATAAATATTATTTTCAGAAATTAGAACCAGATTATCTTGGCTTCCATTTTATACTTATAAGTAAATCATTAATTTGGCTCTCTGGCTACTATATGATAATGTGCTGTTGTCATGGTACTGGAGAATTATAATACTGGTTTCATTTTGCTGATTATAGATTTAAGGGAAATTTGGGCATGATATGGCTATGGAGAGAAAGATATAAAAATTTCTCTGACTCAGTTCTTAAGACTAGGGATCTATCCAGGAAGATGAGAATACCTTGGACTGTAAAACAAACAAACAAACAAACAAAAAACCCAAACCAAAACAAAAGAACATTAGGTCAGGGAAGAACATTTGTATCTAGCCAGTACTGAGAACAAAAGAGAATTCCCATGTCTATATATATTTTAGTTTTCTCTGTATCGGTACACAGAGTATTTTAACCTAAATTATTAAGGGCATAGAATTTCTCAATAGAACATGGTATGATTCAGTTTGATATGTAACCACACTAAATACTTTATATGAAAATTATTTTGAAGCTGGTAGGGCTTCCCTTGTTCTCTTTAAATCGTCTCTTTAAATCCTCCAACAGCTATCCTATTAAAATTAATATTGTAAATTAATCTACTTTTAAATATTGATGCAAGTTGTCTTTTATTGAGCACACCATATGCTAATGATTAAATTCTTCAAGTCTATTTTCTTAATCTTAATAAGTTTCTATTATTATTCTTTTGTAACAAATGAAGGAACAACCAGGGGTAATGTACAGAGAAGTAAAAATATAAGGTTGTTCCAGAACATAATTGAAGACATTTGGGCTCTTGTCTTCATATTCTGAAATGTTGACCTCCCTTTACTGTTGCACATTGGGATTCTGTTTATAAGAACAAGTACTTAATCTGAGTGGCTCCAGCCAGCAGCAGATCGAAACAGATGCTGAGACTCACAGCCAACATTGGGCAGAGCACAGGGAATTTTGTGGAAGAGTGGAAGAAAGAATAGAAGGACCTGGAGGGCACAGGGGCTCCACAAGAAGACCAGCAAAGTCAAATTACCTGGGCCGAGGGTGCCTTGCAGAGACTGATGCATCAACCAACGCCATGAGCAACACATACATAGCTGATGGGTTGCTTGGTCTTCATGTGGGTCCCTTAGAAAGAGGAGCAGGGGCTCTCTCTGACATGGACTCTGTTGCCTGCTTTTCACTCACTTCCTTCTGGCGGGGCTACGTCCCCAGGTCACAGGGGAAGAAGAAGATGTGCTCAGTCCTGATGTGACTTGTGCTGGTGTGGGTTGTGGAGGGCTCCCTTATCTGAGGATAGAGGAAGGAGGACAGGGAGAGGAGGGAGGGAGGATGAGACTAGGAGGAGAGAGGGAAGAGGCTAGGATCAGGATATAAAGTGAATAAATATATAACCAAAAAAGAACAAGTACTTCAATGTTGAAAAATTTTAAAAATACTTTTAATGTTTAAGATTAATGTGATTGCATTGTTTCTCCATTCCTACTTGCTCTCTTGTGCTCTTTGCTCTCTTCCCTGATCTCTCTCATTTACACACTTGAAACATATATATATATATATATATGCATGTATATATATATATATTAGATAAAATACAAGCAAAAAGTTTAATTTCCATTATGTATTTAAGATTGAAGAGGTACAGAATTTATAGGCTGCATTCTCTAAGACAAATGTACAAGGCAGATGTGAGAAGAAGAATTTTCCAATTGGGAATTTAAAAATGCTAAAGTAGGAAAGCAGCAGTAATAAACAATTGGTAAATGGAAAGATTTGGAGCATGTAATGTTAATAAGGAATGGATGCAGAAGAGCTCAAGATTAAAGGAGTAAATTACAGTGTGTTCAGTGGAATGGAGGAGTCTATTTCATACGTAAGTGGAAATCTAAGGAATGTTCTGAAGAAATTCTGCCAAGCCCTTAGAGACCAACAAATTGGGCCATGATTGGAGAAAAAGGCACACCCTAAATTGTTTCAAGGAACACATAAATGTGATGTTTAAGGAATAAAGTAGTGGTGTGTATAGGCCACTTTTGAGAGCACTAATGAGAACCACTGGAAGGATTTTTAGTTTGAAGATGGAGTTATCTCTAGAGATGAACACTGTGTTGGTGGTGGCCTGGGGACTCCTTTCCAGAGATTCTGCTATTTAATGAACTTTTCTAAGGGAGTGGGAAACATGAGTGAGTTATCATTTTATGACTAGAAATACATCACATGACTCTAAAGGCTACATGGGAATGAATGTTGTCATTCTCACTCATGTAAACATAAGGCAATATGAAAATAAAATACTGAACTGAGTTGCCAAATTAGATGCCTGGCATCATTTATGTAAATGGACAAAATATCTTGTGTACTGTAAACAAGGAGCTGAAACACAGTGTTAGAAAGAGCCAGGAGCAACCTCCATACAAATGGAAAAGAGATGGTACAGTCATCTAATGAGGATCAAGAAAGGAAGAAAATGAGTGGGAACTCATAAAACACTGCAGGTAAGAGAAAGGACGGTGAATGGCAGAAAAGATCAGTTTTTCTGAACCTTTTCCTTATTCAAACAAATGACAAAGTTTTAGGTTTGCATTAAAAGAAATGTCTTAATTTTGTTTTTGTTTGTTTGTTTTTTGTTTTCCTGCCTGGGGAGGGGGGAAAGTAATTTTTTACTTAAAAGACAATAAAAGAAGTAAATAAAAATTTTCAAATAGGGAGGAAGGGTAGGATGGGGAGGGGAGGACGGAGGGGCTTATGGGGGGATACAAAGTGAATAAAGTGTAATTAATAAAAAAATTTTAAAAACTTTCAAATATAATAGTTTTAATTTAATATTTTAAATTAAATTGTATTATGTTTTAAATTGTTGCTTTAAATATGTTTAAATAATGGTGAAATAATTTTTCAAAGAATGAGAATAAACAGATTCATTACAATCAATACATTAAAACTTTGGAAAAGTTAGAAAACTTCTTTTTTTTGTAATTCTTTCCTTAATCCTCTTCCCTGGAGTACTCCTATGTTAAGATGAACCACCATGCTAGGTAATTAGTTTCATCTTGAGAACAGTGGCCAGATAATAGTAACATATCCCAGGGACCTGGGAATTGAAAGCTCCCATGATACTCTGTTTTTTTCTTTTTTAAAATTATTTTTATTTTTATTAATTACAGATAATTCACTTTGTATCCCCCCTGTACCTCCCTCTCTCCTCCCCTCCCAATCCCACTCTCCCTCTTTCCCATCCATGTCCCTCTCCCAGTTCACTGAAAAGAGAGGTTTTCCTCCCCTTCCTTCTGACCCTAGTCTATCAGGTCTCATCAGGAGTGGCTGCATTGTCTTCTTCTGTGGCCTGGTAAGGCTGCTCCCCCATTGGGGGAAGGTGATCCAAGAGCAGACCAATCAGTTCATGTCAGAGACAGTCCCTGTTCCCCTTACTATGGAACCCACTTGGACACTGAGCTGCCACAGGCTACCTCTGTGCAGGGGTTCCAGGCCATCTCCATGAGTGGTCCTTGGCTGGAGTATCAGTTTCAGAAAAGACCCCTGTGCCCAGACTTTTAGAATATGTCGATGTTCTTGTGGAGCTCCTGTCCTCTCAAGGTCTTATTATCTCCCACTTCTTTCATAAGATTCCCTGCACTCTGCCCAAAGGTTGCCCATAAGTCTTAGCATCTGCAAGTGGGTTCCATTGTAATAGGAACAGGGACTGTCTCTGACATGAACTGATTAGCCTGCTCTTTAATTATCTCCCCCTGAGGGGGAAGCAGCATTACCAGGCCACAGAAGACAATGCAGCCACTCCTGATGAAACCTAATTGACTAGGATCAGAAGGAAAGAAAAGAAGACCTCCCCTATCAGTGGACTTGGGAAGGGGCAGGCATGCAGAGGGTGGAGGAAGGGAGGGATTGGGACAGGAGGAGGGAGGGAATCATAGGGGTGATACAAAGTGAATAAAGTGTAATTAATAAAGAATTAAAAAAAAAGATTTCCTGTATTTTGCCCATAGTTTGGCTATGAGTCTCTACATCTGCCTTGATACCCTACAGGGTAGAGATTTTCAGAGGCCCTCTGTGGTAGGCCCCTGTCCTATTCCGTTTTTTCCCTCCTCTGATGACATCCTCTGATGTCCACCCTCTTTGTCTTTTTGAATAGGGATTGAGCATCTTAGCCAGAGTCTTCCTTCCTGATTAGCTTCCTTAGGTGTACAGAAGAAGTTAAACAGCAACAAATCAAGTAATCCAATTTAAAAAATGAGGTAGAGCTAAACAGAGAATTCTCAATAGAGGAATACTGAATGACAGAGAAACACTTAAAGAAATGTTCAACTTCCTTAGTCATCAGGGAAATGCAAATCAAAACAACCCTGAAAGTTCATCTTAAACCCATCAGAATGGCTAAGATAAATAACTCAAGAGACAACACATGCTGGAGAGGATGTGGAGAAAAGGGAACCTGCCTCCACTTCTGATGGGAATGTAAACTTACACAACCACTTTGGAAATCAACCTGGCTCTTTCTCAAACAATTAGGAATAGCACTTCCTCAAGATCCAGCTATACCACTGCTAGGCATATATCCAAAAGATGCTCAAGTACACAATAAAGACATCTGCTCAACCATGTTTGTAGCAGCTTTATTCATAATAGCCAGAAGCTGGAAACAGCCCAGATGTCCCTTGCTTGAGGAATGGATACAGAAATTGCGGTACGTCTACACAATGGAATATTACTCAGCAATAAAAAGCAAGGAAATCATGAAATTTGCAGGCAAATGGTAGGAACTAGAAAAGATCATCCTGAGTGAGGTATCCCAGAAGCAGAAAGACACACAGGGTATATACTCACTTATAAGTGGATACTAGCCATATAATATAGGATAAACATAGTAAAATCTGTACACCCATGATACTCTTAAGTTCTAATTGACATTTAATCCTCACCCACATTCTGATCACTTGAATAACTTACTCAAACCATCTCTGTGTCTTTTTACAGTCACAAGGAGAATAATGCCTGTTTTAGGATAATGTGCTATTAGCAATTTTATGATTGTAAAATGCCTTAAAAACTCAATGTTAGACTATATAAAGTAAACAAAGCAATAATGCAGAAAACAAAGCTACAAGCTTGGAAACATGCTCAGAACATTCTGGGACACATCCTTTGAGGGTCCAGGACTCTCTGTAGGGGATTGTTTTTATGGCTGCTAAATTAGCAAATCGTCCTTCCTAGGTAAAGCGCTGAGGGATCCAGTGAAAGTCTCACTGGAAAAGCACAAATGAATGCTCTTCAGGTGTTGGTATCTGCCAAGGGAGAACATTCATAGTGTCCAGTTGCTTTCCTTCTCAGGTGGTCTGGGCTGAGCAGCCACTGGGCTGTCATCTAAAGCCATCATAGTTACCATCTGGACAGAAGTGGACGCAGCCACAGGCCGACTTCACTTTAATATCCTGTACACACAGAGAAGGTATACACTGTTAAAGGAAATGTTCAGAAAGGAAGGAAATTCATGTCTATAGGGTTTTCCAAATCTCAATGGTTCAAGTCTTTTAAATTTTTCACTTTTATTTTTGCATGTAGGAGATACGTGCATGAATCTATAGATGTCCACATCTAGCTACACATTCTATATCGTATTATATCAAAGTTAATCCTGAGCCAGGCATGGTGGTGCACACCTGTAATCACAGCACTCAGGGAGGCAGAAGTAGGTGGATCTCTGAGTTCCAGACCAGCCTGGTCTACAAAGCAAGTCCCAGACAGCCAAGGTTGCACAGAGAAACCCTGTCTCAAAACCAAAACCAAAACAAAACAAAAACAAAAAAATAGTTGATCCTGAAGGTTCTCCAAAAGAATTTCCAACTGTTGACAGGTACAAAACATATAGACATGAACGGTGCGGTTAGGCATAAATTCCTGCTTCATATTCGTTTAGGTCAAATGTTGCTGGCCAATGACTGATAACAATGCTTTGGTTGACTACAGATATTTTGTTTTTGCATAGCAAAATTCCAGAAAGTAATTTGTATGGCTGTTAAAAGCAACAACCAAAAAAACCAAAACTTCAACACCGGGGCAGAAACTGGAAGTTTAGTTTTATGTAGGGTGGAGTGAACTACACCATTGTAGGAGGAAAACCAGTGCACTTGGATGGGGATTATAACTATGATTTAATGAACACGATTAATTTAGTTTACTGCAAAATATTTTCTGTGTATTTTAACTTAAAATTCATGACCCTAGGGATAGGCTACAAGAAGATGACCCTAAATAAATTGAAAAATACTGTGCACATTTATCTGTATATGTGTGCTTTTCCAAGGAACATCTTTAATAGATTGTTTGGGTTTTGGTTTTTGGGCTTTTTTTTTTTTCTTTACGTACGTCCAACTATCTGGAGAGTCATAAAGGTCAAAAATCTTACTTTAGAGCATTAAAACGTATGCTAATGAGAACAGTCTAAAAGGTAGGTTTATGTTAATATTTTATAAACATATTCCATTCCGACATTGAGACCACATGCACCTTGCACCTCTCCACTCTCCTCTTCTCTCTTCTTCCCCTGCTAGAGGCTCTAACACACAAACTTTCCCTGTTTACCCTCTGCGAACTCCTCCTGGCCTCCCAGTGTCTACCAGCTGTTTGTTCTGCTCAACGCCTCTGCCCAGGATCCGCTCGCACTTGGATGCTTTTTGTCCTTTGAATGTCAGCTCAAATGCTACCTCCTTCCAGGCATTTCTGGACCTCTCTAAAATTGCTGTCCACACCAGCATTCTGTGAAAGTTTTCAGTCACAGCTGACAGGCTAGGCAACGTGCACACTTTCTGAATGAAGTAATACTAACTAAATCTGTGCACCTAAAGAAGGTAAACAGGAAAGAGGACCCTGGGTAAGATGGTCAGTCCTCACTTAGAAAGACAAATGGGATGGGCATTGGAAGTAGGAGAAAACAAGTAACAGGACAGGAGCCTACCACAGAGGGCCTCTGAAAGACTCCACCTAACAGTGTATCAAAGCAAATGCGGAGACTCGTAACCAAACCTTCGCCAGAGTTTAGGGAATCATATGAAAGAAGGGGGAGTTAGTATGACCTGGATTTAAAAAAAAAAAAAAAGAATTAGTAAGTAAAGGCCCCTTAAAAGTTAATGTAAAACCAGTGAAATTACTTAATCTAAATAAATCTGATTAAATGGTTAAATAGATGTATTTGCACCTTCCTTGTAAGTATCTTGAGAAATTAAATGAGTTGCTGCATTTAAGCTGCTTAGTACATTAGCATCTTATTATCATCACTATTGCCATCTCTACAAGATGAGAAAATTCATTTAAGTGATACAGGAGTCATAGTCAACAAATGAAAACAAAGATCCTCTAAAATATAACAGATTCCATCTGAAATTATTTAAATATATGGTTAACACAGTCATGTTAATACTAACTTAAATTCCTGAATGTGTGTTAAAATGAAAGCCACTAATATTTGTATGACCAATATGTTTTGGTATTTGAGTGTTATTTTGAAATCCATTTTTTGTGAATTATAAAATTTTTGAAACAATGCATTCTCTATTCTCTTATTTTATACAGACACAGTACATAAACAGAATATTGCATAGTCAATCACCTTAATATCTAAAATTCTCCAGAATCTATTGATCTTTACATTTGTGATTATTTAGAGAATTTGGATTTCTCAAGTATGTATTTATCCTCATAAAAAGAAACATTTTGGATGTTCTGATTTTATATCCAAAACAACGTGTGCAGCAAACTTCGAAAAG
This sequence comes from Meriones unguiculatus, assembly GCF_030254825.1. Classification (NCBI taxonomy): domain Eukaryota; kingdom Metazoa; phylum Chordata; class Mammalia; order Rodentia; family Muridae; genus Meriones; species Meriones unguiculatus. The sequence goes on from NC_083352.1 coordinate 49,616,610, forward strand.
TCTCTTTTGAATAACTATTAGTTTTATGTTTTGGAAAGAAAGAGACCCTGGAGACTACAGAAATGAGGAAATGAGGAGAGTAGTGTCTGGGAAGAAAGATATTTCCACCATCCACCGGAGTGTGGATGGCACTGTTACCATTAGTCTGATTTCCTTTCCTTGGATCTCCAGCCTTGAATGCCTGAGATGCAATCAAGCCCTCGCCCTACTTCAGGCTAACTCCCACTGCAATGGGACTCACTTCTTAGTCAGAAACTCATAATCCCAGCATCTCTTAGGCTGTCAATTTTTTTTTTAAATAGAGAAAGATTATCTTAGGACAGGAGGGCATGATAAAGGAGGAAATGTTTTCAACTGGTGATAAATTCTCCAGGGTCATTGCCTTCCATCTTTGTTCTCACAATAATTCTTTGCTGTATGACATCTGTATATGAAGCTGGTGATGCAATTATCTTTCCTTTATGTTTTTATTTTTCCCCTTATGAATTATTTTGTCCTCTTTACATAGAGTCTCTCACAGTCATGAAACATCCAGTTAGGGAGAGTGCCTTTACAAAAAAAAAAAAAAAAAATTAACATTAAGAATTGAATCTATCACACCGATATGGTGGCACAAGCCTTTAATCCTAGCAGTCATAGAAGCGGGGGTGGATGGGTTGCTGTAAATTTGAGGCCAGCCTGGTCTACAAAGCAAGTCCAGGACAGCCAAGGCTACACAGAAAAACCCAGTCTCAAATAAATAAATAAATAAATAAATAAATAAATAAATAAATAAATAAATTGGATCAGAAGCATTAGAAATTTCCAGAAGCATTTCTCCTTAGTTAAAAAATTAAAACAAGAAGTCCCTTCATTCTTAGTGTGAATTCTACAATTAGTCAGTTCTCTAAATTTGCTTACTCTAACTTACTCACTCAGGCCTTCTCTAGCATTTGCTTCTCCCCCACCCCATTTTCTTTTTTTCTATGGACAGTCTCTTTCAATATACCTAGAAAAGAACTCAAAAAATTCTGCAAGAGAAAGACATTGAATTATACCATCGCCTATGTGTGAATCTTACATTTTACTCCCCCCCCAAAAAAAAATTTATATCATCTTTCCTACAAGGAATTGTAATCTTAGTTGGTTCACTCTAGAGCTAAGATGGGATTCCACACATTTCTGAAATAGTTGGTGTAATTTATTGTCCTCGCAGGGAAGTTAGATTGAAACTCTCATGGACCCGATGCCACAAAGCAGCTCTTCAGAGTTCAAAGGGGCTGGCCTACACATGTGTGTAAGTTATCGCTAATGGTGCCACTCTAACCCAGAGCTGTGCCCTGGCTGCTCCTGATGTTTCAAAAAATCATGTCATAGCCAAAACCCTTCCAATACTTACCCTGTATATTTTATTGCATAAATCACAGGTGCCAGAGTAAAGTGCCTTCGATTAATTGTTTCCTGCCACTAATACCAAAAATTATTTTCCAAACAACAACAACAGCAACAAAAATCATGTTTCCTCAAGAATACAAACTCCTCCTGACAAACTCCCCAGTGCCAAATGTGGTTTCCATTTGCTTTTTTTGGATTTATATGACTGTGCCAAAGTTCAGGTGTGCCAGCTCTTTGTAATAAGCTATTTGGATGAAAGCTTGGCCAGCTCAAAGGATCCTGATGTATTTTATTGCTGCCTTTTAAGATTATTGTTCAGAAATACCAAGTCTAATTTTGAAATCAATTAGCCATTCGGTCTGATGAGGTGTTGGCCCAGCTCAGGTTCACACCCGCTGTCCAGATTACTGTTCACTAGAGTCAAGTCCTCAGCATCGCGCTGTTCCCAGCATCTGGTGGACACATGTTTGATGTTCTCACAGAAAGGGTTGATGGTTTAAAAGGCAAATCCTGATGAAGAATGCTTTGTGCATTGGCTGCTGATAGCTGGAACAGCAACTGTTCTTTCTTTCTTTCTTTCTTTCTTTCTTTCTTTCCATTTCTTTTTCTCCTCAAAAATAATAGTTGATTTAAAAAAAAAGAGGGAGCAGAAGGAGGAGCCTGTGACTTTTATATTTATTTTTTTATTATCTGTGTCTAGGAAGCATAAGTCTTTAAAATAAATGGTACATTGAGCAGCTGGTACGAGAAAAGAATCAAGTTATGCGTTACCTGCTATCACCAGAAAAGTGCTCTTCTTCCCTGGGTCCTGTGCACAGCGTAGATAGAGGGGTAATGTCTTCCCCAGAAAGCTGCTTTCAAGGGCTATCTTTCTCTCACAGTCAATCAGCACTTGGGAAGGTGCAAATTCTGCCTGGCAGGGGCCATGCTTCTGGGAACGGTGCCAGAGGCCTCAAGTGCCACCCATGCTGTTCAAAAGAAGTGGCAGATAGTAAAAATAGAAAGCTGAACGACCCCTTTCTCAGGTTTCCCCTCACTGGCTGCCTAATGTTTTGGTAGAAAAGGGAGATCAGACCTGTCCTTCCACACAATAGTACTGATTCTTCTCCTGGGCTGATTGCATGGTCTGAGGTGGAGCGGGCCAGTAACAGGGTACATGCACACTGGTGAGGCACTCTCTGTGAGTTTCTTTTTTTTTTTTTAACAGAAAATCCATCCTCTTATTCCTGCCTCACCTCTGTAACAAAAGTATTTATCAAGGTAAAATTACATCAGGTTAGGTCATGGCTTGCTCCAGGGAGAGTGAGGATTCAACAGACTGACCAGTGACCACATTTTAAGGATAACGGATACCAATTCCAACCCTTTCTTCCTTCAGAAGAGCAGTTAGTGATGCAGAAAAATTAGAGGGATTGGCAGTGTCCTCACTGAACTGAAAAGTGCACTCATTTTCTCTAAAAGGAAGTTAGTTTCATTCATTAACATAATCAACAAATATTTATTGAGAGATGTTGATCAGGCACCAGAAAAGCAATGGAGAGAGACAAAAGCCTGGATTCTCCTAACTTCAGGAAACTTAGATTCTAGAGGCAAGATGAACGTTAAAGAGGTTATCAATAATCAAATTTAAGCCTACAAGCAATAGCAACCAGGAAAATATGTACTAGATGCAGGCTTAAATTGCTATATAGTTCTTAAACAATGCAACAGTACACTATGGAGACACACACCTGTAATCTCAGCACTTATGGGGTGAGGCAGGAGGATCAAGCATTAGAGGCCAACTTTAGCCTACAATAAAACTTGTCTGGAAACAACTATCACAATAAAAACCTGGTAATTTATGAATGTTCTTGTTGGAAAATTTTTAAATGTTCTAGAACTATAGACTCCTAAACTGCTCCTTACTCATTTTAGGCAAATATTTTAAAAGTCCATTCCCACTTATTCAACCACATTTAATCTTTAATCTTTGTCTTTATATAAATTTCCCATTTAATCTTTATGTTTAATTTTCACTATTCATGCATTTAGGATGAAAATACCGAGTAAAGATCTCAGTAAAGGACTTGGTCCCAGAGCCTGTGAACCCGAGCTGGAATTTAATATGTGGAGTTTGAGTACAGGGTTCACCGTTTCCAGCACTACTTGCTGTCTGGTGCGAGCCACACTCTTCATAATAAATGTTTTAAAACTCATTGCAATATTACCACCAAGCTTGCTGATTAGGTGTCTTACAAGTCTTTGGTCATGAACTCGGGGCTAAGCAATAGCAACTCTCTCCATGTGGACCCAAGTCTAAATGATGGAGAGGCACACAGGGCTCTACCACTTTTTAGAACTAAGGTAACTGTTCAAAAGAGTGTGTGGAATGAAAGTTTCCTCCTCACAGATGAGAAAAGCAACTGATGAGTAGACTCTAAGACTTTCTTTACCTTCCCTAAAACAGAGAAAAAGCAGCTGAAAGGAAAGGTCCAGAACAGGAAGGGTTAGCCAAGTTGCTGCTGCTTTTGTTGAAAACACGTTATTTCTCTGATGGCTCTGGTCACTTCCTGGAGAACTTTCCAAAAGAAATTGAAGAAAGACTATAATTTAAAGGGGAGAAGGTTTTTATGTAGATCTATGGAACGTGGCATTTATTCCCATTCCTTGAGATCTCTTCATCAAAGAAATGTACTTGGTGGTTGATGTTATAATAATAAAGCATGCCTTGCTTAATCTTTCTAAAAACAAAGATGACCAGCTTGTACCAGAGCACCAAGGTGGGATTAAAGTTATAACTACCACCATAAGTTACTGCCGTTACAAATTATTGCCGTTGTAAGTTTCTGGCTGAGGAACAGCCTATCACAATGGATGACAAAATTAAAAGGCGCTTGTTCTTTCCAGCGTGAAAATAACCCATTTTTATTAGAGACAGAAGATGGTGAGAAATACAGCACACAGGTAGGGTTCCATTTGTTTATTTTAGCTTTTCTCACATTTCTGTCACCTCTGTGAGATGTAATCATGGTGATCCTTCTAAACTTTAATCGTTTAGCTGCCATAACTGCCTATCTAAATATGAAAATATCAGAAATATTCATGAATCCAATATCTCGAACCTCTGAATTAAAGTGTAAGAAGATTCTTGATGTGTTTTAAATGGAGTACTTATGCTAATATTTCCCTTAAATATAAGTAAAGACACATTGGACCATTCATCAAAGGAATGTATTTTATAGTTTTTAGCATATGAGTGAGTCTTATGTCAAAGATGAATTCGATTCAGTAATGTTCCATAATTCTACTCTGTTTTAATAACATAGTTTTTCCAATTAAATGCAGCTGTGGAGTTTTTAAAGCACAGACATCCAATCTTGCTCTTTCTGTTTCCCCTTATCATATTCATCCAATACAATAAGTTATATACCTTCCTTTTTATGATCAACTTAATAATTTCATCCTTCATATTTTAACTAGACATTGGCTAATATCAGTGAGGGTTAACCAAATAGCAAAAACTATAGCAACTACCACAAATATATACATATATTATATATATATATAGAGAGAGAGAGAGAAAGAGAGAGAGAAAGAGAGAGAGACAGTAACTAAGAATGGGATTAATCATGAACCATATTTACAGTAATTATATGCTAGTATGGTAATGGGTAAAATCTATTTAGATTTTTCTATTATATGGATACTCGTATATATCATTTTTAAAAAGACAAGAAAATTATACAATAACTTCTTTGCTTTTCATGCCAACTTCTTAATTTTATTTCAGTTTGATTTCATTTCACCAATTAGTGTTTGACGTGAGAATTTTGGTATCAGTAGTAATAACATGGAAATAAAAATAAAAATAAAATACCTACTATGATAATTCTAATAAATAAAGTCTGTAATTCCATAGGCTAAAATTGCAAATCATTCCTGAAAATTTGTTCCTAACTTTTAAGAAAGTATCAGATTACTTGTAATGTATCTCCTGTTTCTGTAATGAAAGTGTCCTTCTATGCATATGATCTTTCTTATTTCAAAACCACTAAACATATTATATGTCTCCTTTAAAGAGTGTAGCTGAGATAGAAGTACTTTTACAAGTGAAGACCTAAGAAGACAGAAAAGTGGTCTGGTGGGGCTCACATCGCTGGTGAACCTATAGGCAACATTTTGGATTTTATAGGGCTATTGATTTAAAATTATAAAAAATAAACGGTATTAACTCATTGTGGAAGTCTTGTATAAACATGTAAGGAAGAAAAATCAAAATTAACTGGAATCCAAAATTTATTCTAAACCTATGTTAACACTGTAATATAGCTCAGTATGGTATCTTTCTGCTAGTTTTTGTGTTTGTGTCTACTTTCAAAACTTAAACGAAAGTGTACATAATACTTTGTTTCCAAATTTTCTTAAGACTATTTTGAAAGCCATTAAATATTTTTTAAAGGTATGGTTTATAATGGCTGCAGAATATTTAATTTAGTATATGTATTATTGTTTGTTCAGATTATTCTAATTATTAGGTTTTAAGTTATTTTATTTCTATCATTAATAAATCAGATGATGATTTTTATGCATAACTTTTAATATCTATCTCTGAGTTGATTTCATAAGATTAGTCCCCAAAGAATTGCTACGTTGTAATGTATGGACATTTTTATGGTTTTAATTATGTTCTAAGTTACATTCCTTCCTGAAGCACAAGAAACTGCTGCTTTACACAAACAGCATAGGTATTGTCATTTATTTTTTTATATTTTCCAAAAAGAAAGAAGGAAACTATTTTTGTGATTATTTATTTATTTAAAATTTTAACCAAGAATTTCACTCATGCTTATTTGTTTTATTGGCCCCACCCCCACTCCCTCTCATAGCATCCACTTCCTCCCATATCTCCCTCCACAGCACCCACCCATCCACTTCATCTGCTCATTTTTTAAGGACCCCCAGAGTAATTTACACATCTTAGAAACAGAACTAAACTTTATTTGATTTGTTGAATGACTATATTTACTTTTTATAAGCAGTCTGTTTGAGCTTATGTGTAATAGTGATGTTTGTGCCTCTTTATTTATTTATAGGGGTTTCTTATAAATCAAAATCATGTCCACCGATCTAGCATGTGTCTTCTGAGGCTTTCCTAACTTCTAGTTTTCTTCTAATGCCCTTTTTGTTTTTGTTTTTGTTGTTTTTGATTTTGATTCAAATGCTTCTATTTATGTTAGGGAAATTTTCTGCATTTGTCTTTTTACTTTTCCTCTGAATTTATGGCTCAGGAGTACTGAGGCTACTGTCCATAGGCTACATGTAGCTAAGAATAAATATGACTGTATTTTGTGCACAGCACAAAATCTTAAATTTACTTAAAACCTTATGATTGTTTTCAGATCTTATTAACTTTTAATAGTATGTGTGGGGCTGTTGCACATGTGAGTGCAATACCCACAGAGGCCAGAAGAAGGTATTGGATCTCACAAACTGGAAACAGTTGTAAACTTCCTGCTGTGGTGGGCACTGGGAACCAAAGGAGAGTCCTTCAGGCTGTTCTCCTAATTATTTACAACCTAGTGCTGTTAATCCTGAGCCACACCTCCAGCACCCCCGCCTCCTTTTATTTTTAATTTAGAAAAATGTTAGTAACTTATTTACGAGGTTCTTTAACATGAATTTTGTAAATCACAATATCATGACATTGTCACAATCCCGAAAACGAGACACACTTGGACCCAAAAAACATAAAACCGTGATGATCCTTGATATAAGTAAGACTTAAACTTTGTTCTCTTGCTTCTCCAAAACTAAACATGGTTATTAATGGTTGATTAAATTGCTTTTAAGAGCAATCATTATTATATACAGTATTATTACTTTCTGTTGCTTGGAGCTGTTATTTTATTTTATATCATACGTTATTTAAATATGATAGCTTTATAGCATGTTTTTGTATAATAGTGAAAGTTTTCTCTCAAATCTTGTTTTGAACTTCCACCCAGTGCACTTACAAAACAGTCACTTAATAATTAATTTTGTTGATATACATGTATGAAAATCTGAAAAAAATTACACCCAAGATTTTAATCCTACACCTCGTTGGCTTCTTTGTTCAGTGTTTATAGATTGTGAAGATTTTAAAAGTTTAAAGATTCTGATATTTTTTTGTCATGTGCCCTGTGTTCAGTTTTCTAAACTGTCACATTCCCTGGCTCCATCAGTTCAGACTCTGTATAAATGGGACAGAATCCCCGTGATATGAAGACCTGAAACCAGTGTACAGTGTACAAGCCTTTATTCCACTTTCCCTCTATTGTTTGTACAAGCAGACCAAATTTTACCTCCGAATAAGGACAAAGTGCAATTTGTCCCTGGTCTAGCTTGTCTCAATAAAAGAGATACATGCAAACAGGCATTTGAAATTACAAATGGACAAGGGGATCCGTACTCCTGGCTTGTTTATAACCATAGATTTCTTTCAAGCTTCAGAGATTGTATAAAGCATGAATAGAACCTCCTTTCTGAACAAACTTGTGTGTAAATACAGTTTATTTCACTTGAAGCCTGCCTCCATGACTGATGGAAATTATAGTAAAACTTCCACCTGGGCTGTCAGCTACGGGAAACTTTCTTATTTATTTTTATTTGTCACAGCAGGTTAAACTCACAAAGTCCAGGTGTTACATGGCTTTAAATCTGGGCACAGGCCTAGGAATAGTCTGTTGAAGGTAGTTTATTTAGGATCCCTAAACATGAAGGGACTTAACGAAATGGATTTTATCCAGCTCTGTGAGTCAGGGTATAAAGTTAATGTACAATGGCCAGAAATAAGCGAACACAACAATAACCAATAGAATAAAACTCTACTGCTCCGTTTGCTGTAGCTCTCCATCCTCGCTGAGGGAGGAGAACAGTAGACAGAAAAGTAGCTTTTTTTTCCTCTGATCACCTAATTACTCACTACATAGCTACAACTGTGACCTTCAGCCTTCCTCTCAAACTTATGTGAGCAGCAGGTCTTTCCTCTTTCTCTTTAAAGACAGGATTTTAGAGATGTTAATCTTTCATTATTTTACTTTTATTCCGATTGATTTTGTTTTAGCCTCTGTACTCAAGGCTCTGATAAATGCATTAAGTTAGAAAGCACATTGTCTTCAAGATGTTTTGTTTTGTTTAGCTCTGCTGTGTTTTCAAATTATTTTTCCCCAGATAACATGGTAATTCTTTGATTAACATGATCATTCACTCTCCACCCTCTGAAATTACATAATTTATTTAATTACCCTGCCATATTGAGTATTGGCAGAGTTTTCTGTTTCCTCCCTAAGGTAGCCAAAAATAAAATTATCTTTTGTTCATTTGCCTCCACACCTAGCAGATCTCAGTATCAATCATCCAAAGGCTTCTACTTGTGAGTATACAACTAATTTGGGTCCAATTAATGTGCAAGTAATTAAAGTTGATTTTTGTATGTTACTCTAATTTTCACCACACTGTGCTGTCAGCCTGTGAGATGTTCCAGTTAGAAAAGACTCTAGTTGACTTTTGGAGGGTGTATGTAAGTACATGCATCAAGTTGACCCATCTGGACAGCACAAAATTCCCAGACAAGCCTGTTTGAACGGAGCCACTGGCATGATCTGCTGTAACAGTTTATTCTGTCCTGTTTTACATTCATATTTGACATTTTCTTTCTACTTCCTGCACATCAATGCAATAATTGAAGGATCTATTTTCCAAAATACCCCTTAGGCTGGGTCTATAGGTAACAATCCATTATAATATCAATGCAAAATTGTGAAAATCTAAAGAGGAAAAAGAATTGTACCAGAAGATGATAAAATAATCATTATGTATTATTAATAATTATTTTTTAATCACTGTTATTTTATACTTTATAATGCCTAATAACTCACTATTGTAAATACAACACTTGATATTGAGGGGAGCCTTGTTATAAAATTCCTCTTTATAGAAACACTGACATACAACACTTTTGCTTCGAAGTTTTCATCTCAAATACAGAAAAAAAGTTTGACAGGAAAAGTAATTATTCAACAACCCTGTAAATGATAGAAAGGTAAAAAAATAAAAAAAAGAAACAATAACAATTTCATCAAATCAGTTACCACTACAAAGAATTCTGTATTGACTGATGTTTCTTTGAAAATTATGCTTTATTTTTCACTTATCATACCCACTGGGTCATAAGACAGTATTTAAAATAAATATATGAAATCCTCTTGAATGAATTTTATTTGTGTTCTAAAAAGTACTTCACCTTATCATGTAAAGCTTCTTTTCACATTTTTCTTGTTTTAGTAATTACTAAATATAAAGTGACAAGTTAGAATTATGGCTATCTCTTTTATGTTGCTACTGATATTTGTTACCTGTGTGGTCTTATATATATATACATATATATGTATATACATACATATATATGTATATATATTATCCTTTAGGTAACTACAGCATTCATCATTCCTATCTAATTTGACTATATCAAATATAACTATAATGAAAGCAATCTATACATGGACAGAACAATATCAGATAAAGACCACTGGAACTTTAGTTAGTTTTGTTGTTTGTTTTTCTTGATGTCTTTTTTTTTTTTCCTTTTCAAGCTTGTAACTTAACTATGGGGTATTTCAATTGTTTTCTGACTGTCCCATATCTAATTTCATGTTCATATTCCTTAGGGATTCGTAACTTTCTAAAAGTACTTTCTGGAATGAAAAAGTAAAAGAGAACTGAACTGAAAGTAAGCAGCCTTGCTAGGACACAGAGGAGGACATTGCAGCCACTCTTGAAGATACCTGATAAGCTAAGGTCAGATGGAAGGGGAGGAGGACCTCCGCTATCTGTGGACTTGAAAATGGGCATGGAGGAAATGAGGGAGAGAGGGTGGGATTGGGAGGGAATGAAGGAGGAGGCTATGGCTGGGATACAAAGTAAATACCTGCGATTAATATAAAAAAATTATTTAAAAAAAAGAAAATGTTGAGGATACGGTATGTAACATCCTCAGGAGAGAGAATGTAGGTCATTTTCTCTCTACTTCCAGCCCTTACCTTGTTTGTGCCCCCAAAGCTTCTATGGATGAAACAGAAAGTCACACTGGTCTTTCACTCTGTCACATCAGCTACTGTTTCCATGACACTTAAATTGGCCATTGCCTACCATCAAATGAAGCTAAGGCAGATGCTTTCCTTAAAGAACCAGGTCACAGTTTCTGAATAAACTAACCAAATTAGTGAGTTCCTGGATAACTTATGATTTCTCATTTACTTGACTCATTTCCACAGTGATTGGGCATTTAGTTCATTTTAAGGAAGACGAAAGAAATTAGGTTTAAGTGGCAGTAAAACTAGACCAAGAAAGCACACCCAAGATCAACTATTTCAAAGTTATGGTGACAGATTTTTCTTACCTCTTGTCCCACTCAAGAAAGAAAAATGTTTAAAAAAATAGCATGTGTGCTTGAATAATTTTTATTTTAATATTATGTTTATAAGGATAAAGACCAAAATTTATGTAATTTTTAAAGTCACGACTAAGCTTGGCTATTCGGAGTTGATAGCTTAAAATGCGAAAACCTCCTTGTGTTTATAGCTGGAACTGTGCCTGCTCAGGGATTAAGCTGTGGAGGCTGTACTGATGTCATTGCACTGGGGTTAGGTAGACACGCTTTGGTAAGATTGAGACTGGTGCCAAATTCATGACTCCAAGATTTATGGCTGAACTCTAGACTGTCTTAAAATTCATGGCTCTCAAATTTATGATTGAACCCATGACTTTGCAGCCTACAGATTTAAGTGCATACAATAATAAATAAAAAAATGTTTTGTGAATGCATCAACATACAATTACTGTTTCAAAATGCTGATCTGGAAATAGCCAAGCAGTGACATTGTATCTTGACTGTGTGGAGGTGGCATGGAGGTAGAGTAGTGTTAATTTTAGAAAGCATTTTAAAAGTCAACATTAATAAAATTATACAAGTTGTATTGATATTAGACCAATTTATGTTATAAACTCTCTGTATTTTTTTACATTTTGAAATATAATTCCTTTCTTTTTGTCTTTTTATCTAGACTCTCGAGATAATGATAATACTGCTTCCTTTTGGAAAAAATATCTAAAATCAAATTTACCTATTCCTTGACCTTTACCCATGGATCTTATTTTGTCGGTTATTTCCATCTTAAATTTCAAGTCAAATGCTGGGATAAGGCCAAATATTTGAATGAAGACACTAGTCACCCAGATGTTTTATTTGTAGAATAATGAATGGCTCTAGACTAGCCTTCCAGGCCCTTCATTGTTAAGTCCAGCTTAAAATTACTTGCTTTCTATTTTCTCCTTGTAATAAACTTAAATCCCTGCAATCTGGATGTGCTTTTTCTGTCTCTTCCATGGAGGAGACATTCTGTTCTCCTTCCTCTCACTAAGCTTTGTCCACCAATAGGAATGACTTTATCCTTAGTTCTCTGACCCATTTTTTCTCTTTTTTATTATTAATTACACTTTATTCATTTTGTATCCCCCCATAACCCCATAAGCCCCTCCCTCCTCTCCTCCCAATCCCACCCTTCCTCCCCTTTCTGCATGCATGCTCCTCCCCAAGTCCACTGATAGGAGAGGGGAGGTCCTCCTCTCCTTCCTTCTGATCTTAGTCTATCAGATCACATCAGGAATGGCTGCATTGTCTACTTCTGTGGCCTGGTAAGGCTGCTCCCCCCTCAGGGGGAGGTGATCAAAGAGCAGGCCAATCAGTTTATGTCAGAGGCAGTCCCTCTTCCCATCACTATGTAACCCACTTGGACACTAAACTGCCATGGGCTACATCTGTGCAGGGGTTCTAGGTTATCTCCAAAACAGTCCTTGAGTCTCTGGGAAGTTCCCTGTATTCAAATTTTCTTGTTCTGTTGCTATCCTTGTGGAGTTCCTGTCCTCTCCAGCTCTTGCTATTTCCCACTTCTTACATAAAATTCCATTCACTCTGCCCGTCAGTTGGCCATCAGGCTCAGCATCTGCTTTGAAAGTCTGCAGGGCAGAGGCTTCCAGAGGCCCTCTGTGGCAGGTTCCTAGGTTGTTTCCTGTTTTCTTCTTCTGGCTTTCAGAGGCCCTCTGTAACAGGTTCCTAGGTTGTTTCCTGTTTTCTTTTTCTTCTGATGTCCATCCTTTTTGCCTTTCAGGATGGGGATTGAACATTTTAGTTAGGGTCCTCTCTTTTGCTTAGTACAGTTATAAAAACTGCATGGTACTGGCATAGAAACAGAATGGTGGATCAATGGAATTAAATTGAAGATCCAGAAATAAACTCACACACTTATGGACACCTGATTTTTGACAAAGGTGCCAAAACCATACAATGGATAAAAGATATCATCTTCAACAAATGGTGCTGGTCTAACTGGATGTCTACATGTAGAAAAATGAAAATAGATCCATACTTATCACCCTGCACAAAACTGAAGTCCAAGTGGATCAAAGACCTCAACATAAAACCAGACACATTAAATCAGCTAGACAAAAAAAGTGGGGAATACCCTAGAAGTCATTGGTACAGGAGAGAACTTCCTGAACAGAACACCAACTGCACAGGCTCTGAGAGCAACAATCAATAAATGGGACCTCATGACACTGAAAAGCTTCTGTAAAGCAAAGGATACTGTCATCAAAACAAAGCAACTGCCTACAGATTGGGAAAGAATCTTCACCAACCCTTTATCTGACAGAGGACTCATATCCAGTATATATAAAGAACTAAAGAAGCTGAAAAGCAACAAACCAAGTAATCCACTTAAAAAATGGGGAACAGAGTTAAACAGAGAACTCTCTGTAGAGGAATATTGAATGGCAGAGAAGCGTTTAAAGAAATGCTCAACATCATTAGCCATTAGGGAAATGCAAATCAAAACAACCCTGAGATTTCACCTTACACCCACCAGAATGGCCAAGATCAAAAACTCAAGTGACAACACATGCTGGAGAGGTTGTGGAGAAAGGGGAACCCTTCTCCACTGCTGGTGGGAATGTAAACTTGTACAACCACTCTGGAAATCAATCTGGCGCTTTCTCAGACAACTAGGAATAGCGCTTCCTCAAGATCCAGCCATACCGCTCCAAGGTATATATCCAAAAGAGGCTCAAGTACACAAAAAAGACATTTTCTCAACCATATTTGTAGCAGCTTTTTTTTGTAATAGCCAGAAGCTGGAAACAGCCCAGATGCCCCTCAACTGAAGAATGGATGCAGAAATTGTGGTACATCTATACAATGGAGTATTACTCAGCAATGAAAAATAAGGAAATCATGAAATTTGCAGGTAAATGGTGGGACCTGGAAAGGATCATCCTGAGTTGTCCCAGAAGCAAAAAGACACATATGGTATATACTCACTCATATAAACATACAACATAGGATAAACCCACTAAAATCGGTACATCTCTGACCCATTTTATAGCACTCCTGAGGTGTCTGTTCCTTCTTCCGTAGATTACTATGCATTTATTCTGGATTTCTCCAGAAGAGCATGCCCTGTGTTTGGCCTCTCTTCTATGCCTAGTATATAGAAAATATTTGATAATGTTTATTTTAGATGTTCTTTTAACAAATGATTGACCAAATATTGGCTAGTAATTTGAGTGCTTTACCTATTTATTCTCTTGAAAGTAAATAATTTCAGGTCTTTTATATTCCATCTTTAATCTATCTTTAAGGTACTATGAAGCCATCTACTACCCAGAAGTTATATAATAGAAACAAATGCTACGCTTGCTAAATTTGAAAATTGAAATGTCAGTGGAAAGCAAAATTAAATGTTTTAGTTCAGCAAGATTGAAAACAATTATTATTTTATTATTTCTACAATAGTTTCATATTAGTACCTTACCTTGTATGGGTTATTATAGCAAAGTACCAAAACTGAGTGTCTAATAAACAACCATGACTTTATTTCTCAAATAAATAAAATTGTATTTAGTTCTGCAGGCTGCTAAGTTGAAATTAAGACACAAACTGATTCCATGTGTGGTGAGGACCACATCCTGTCTTCCCCCTTTCTTCACATGGTGGAAAGGGTAGGGGGTCCATTTGATAACGGCATTTGATGAGAACTGTCCCCTTTAATTCAATAGCCTCCCAGAGGCCCCACATTCTAAGATCCTCACATTAAGGCTTAAGATTTTAACCCTTGTAATTAGGGAGACCATGAGTGCTTAGCATAGCCATAAGCTATAGGACATATTTTTAAAAAATTTATCCTGAGAAATGGACGATTGCTGCATTCCACACACAGTAGCCCATACCACTGTAGTTGTAGTGTTGCTAAGGCACGCTGGGGAGAGTTAGGAATCCATGGAAGCTTGCAGGAACACCAACCAGCCTGGTGCATGCTGCATCCAACAACAGGAAGACCCTGACACAAGTAAGAAGAATGGTGAGAACTGAAACCTGAAGTTGTCTTCTGGTCTCCACATTCACACTTTCACTCACATCTGCACGTCCTCTACACACGAACATGAACACATGCATCACATATGCACACATAGAAAACATTGTTTGAAGACAGTCAATCAAAGGGATGGTGTATGCCACTACTGTGTGTAAGTAGAACAGTAGAGGTTTACTTGGCAGGGTGGATCTCTTATATTCAGAATTTTATTTTTAATAGGAAATGTTAATTTTACAGGCTTTTATTTTTCCAGTTGAACCAAATTATTCATAATCTATGAGTATTAATGTGTCCCCAAATAATCATTTACAGGTATTAAAGCACTTCTATTTTTTTATCTAATTTACATTCTGCTACACTACTTTGATAGAGACCATCAGTATCAGACATCAGACAAGTGCTTAGAGGTGACGTTCAAACATGCTTCTCTCTGACTAGAATCCTCCATTTGCTCTCTATATACATCTCTTCTGATATGTTTATTTGGCCCCTGACAGTTTTGTTTTATTAAACTTTCCAAATCATTCATTTTATCTAGGTTTTATTAAAAAACAAACAAACAAACAACTGTCCTGTCTTCTTAGTTGTGTATGTGTAATGTCCAGTGGAGAGGAACACCACTCCACCTAAGAAAACCATGAACCCAGCCAACCAGTGACTGGCACACCTTCAGTTGCATGCCATGAGACAGAGCCCACCGCTGACACTATTAATAGTATTCTGCTATTATGTACAATACTATTATGTTGCATTACATATAATAGGATTATATAATATATTATATAATATGTAGTATTATAGTATATAATATAGTATTAAATATATAGTATTATATAATATTAATAGTATTCTATATAATAGAATTATTAATAACATACAGTCATCTATTTGAGAGGCCTCACCCAGAGCTGATGAATACATATGCAGAGACCGACCTATCAATAGGCAGAGCTTGGGGAGTCTTATGGAAGAGGGAGGGAAGGGTTGAAAAAGCCAGAGAGAACAAGGACACCTCAAGAAAACATGAAATCAACTAACCTGGACCCATAGGGCTTCACAGAGACTGAACCACCAACCAGAGAACATTTGCAGGATGGATCTAGCTCTCGCCCCCCTTCTTCTTCTTCTTCTTCTTCTTCTTCTTCTTCTTCTTCTTCTTCTTCTTCTTCTTCTTCTTCTTCTCTCTCTCTCTCTCTCTCTCTCTCTCTCACACACACACACACACACACACACATAAGAGATGTATAAGTTGGTCCTCATATGGGACCTCTAACAGCAGGCGCAGGGGCTGTCTCTGACTCTGTTGCCTGCCTTTGGAACCTTTTCTCCTAACTTAGGAGAAAATTGAGGCCCTAATTAACCTCAGTTGAAGAAGATGTGACCAGGTGGATTGGCATACTTGATATGCCAAGGTGGATTGATGGCCATGGGAGGTCTCACCTTCTCTGAGAAGAAAGGGGGGTGACATGGGGGGAGGGGATGAGGCAGTGACAGGGAGATACTGGGAGAAGAGGAGGGAATGGGAGTGGGATGTAAAGTGAAGAAATAAATCAATTGATGAAAAAAGGATTGCTTACAACAGCAAATAGCTAACCCAAACAAGTTGCCACAGCAATTCTGGTTCCAGGAGACTGCAGATAGGACCAACACTGACATGTGACACCTAAATGCTAAGATTCCAACAATATTGTATGTTAAATGATAAAAGCAGCAGTATATAATTGGCACTAAATATATATCCAGTGAAGAAAAAAAGAGAAGATAGCATATATTCTAATTTGCTCATATTTTAATCTAAAACATCACATGCAAAAGTGTTTTTAAAACTGTAAATCTATAAGGGAGGAATAGAGATAAATATAGGACCTTTCTTTTAGTATATGCTTCTTTTTGTTTGGCTTTTGAGTTTTATGAATATATAACTTCAAAAATAAATTCCACACACACATACCAACATATATATTTTTGTGAGTTGTTTTTTTTTTTTTTGTTTGTTTGTTTTCTTTTTTTCTTTCATTTCATCTTACTTTTGAGGCGATGGATCCTGAGAGTGTAAGGTTGCACTTGAATTCACTGTGTAGCTCAGGCAGCTTTGACCTCGCATTCCTGCCTCGCTCTCCTGAGTGATATAACTGAGCACAACTGCACCCAGGTCATGAATGTTGCTGTTCGCTCTGAGTCAGAAGTGACCAGAGGCATTTTTTAAGCAGAACAGCTATAAGGGCCTGCAAGTGACCTGTATGAAATTGGGTCTGTTAACATTCCTCCCTGGTGGGAAAGGCAGCATCACAGGGGCCCAAGAGTTTCACAAGACCCTCTTGAAGCCTTTATAAGACCTTCACAAGACCCCTCTCTTCCCTGCCATTCTAATTGCCACAGTGCAAAAGGAAAATAATTAATTGGCTGTAGTGTGACATATTAGTGCTGAAGCTATCGTGAGTTTCCCATGTTCCTGTAAGTAAACTCAATAAATTACTGCTTTACCAAGCTGAGTGTGGATGGAATCTTTTCTGCGTGATCTGTTACTGCCTGCTTTGTCTTTTACATCCCCCTAGGAAAAAGCCATGCAATCATTTAACACATGTGTATATGTATACATATATGTAACACATATATATTTAACATGTATATTCATTCTATACACAGCTTTAAAATCCTAAATTCCAAACTTTCCCCAGGAATTAAGAATAAATACATAAATCATTTTCGTTTACTTTTGGCATATGATTGATAAAACCTGAATGTTTTCTGAGTCTTCATTTTTTTATTTTTATTTTTTTGGGGGGAGAGGATCCTCCATAACCCATCTTTCCCCAAGCTTCCTTTTCCTCCATTCCCTTGCCCTCTTCCTCTCTTAGAGTTTCTTTCCTTTTTTTTTTTAACATGACTAATTTCAGATTTGATTGAGGCAAAGATAAAAATAGGTAGTTATTAAGCGGTCCCTATTTTTTAAAGTATAAAATTTCATCAGGATAAATGTGTTTATTGTGTGTATGTGTGTGTGTGTGTGTGTGTGTGTGTGTGTGTGTGTGTATTTGATCCATCAATATGAATGTGACTGAATACGTTCTAAGCATCTCTTCTTTCCTAATCAATTCATCCCCATTTTTCTCTAAATTAAAGTACATTATTATTTATTTATTATGTTTGTATTTTTGTTTCTCTGCATGTGTTTCTGTGCATCCAGGGGGCCAAAGAGAGCTCTGAATTCCTTGAAACTAGAGTTTCAGATGACAATTAACTGCCATGTGTACTGGAACTCCAACTCCAGACTTCTGGATAAGCAACAAATGCTCTTAACGGCTGAGCTATCTCTCGGATCCCCCTTTCCCCTACATTTTGAGAAATTCTCTTGCCTTACCACCTCTTGTGATCCTGACATGTAAATACAGATTAAATGCATGAATGACTCCCAAATTCACTGTGTGTTAAGGGGGAGAAAAAAAATCAAGAGATGTAAACAAAGAAGAGTGCATCCATATTATGGAGTTTATAGCTGAGATATATGTTCTTTTAAACTTCACACTCCCAGCTATTTATCATCTCCTCCTCAAAAAACCCAAAGATCTCCCTCATTAAAAGGCAATAAAAATGTAGGAAAAGCTCCTAAAAATAGCTCTCCTGTCTTTCTTTTCACTGGCTTTTCCAAAGATGTATAAACTAAGAACAGTGTAAGACAAATGCTTTCTACTGAACCTTCACACAGCAAATCCAACTCATTTATCAAAAACAGGGGAAATCTCTAAATAGGAATGTGGAGAAACAAGGACAGTTTTAAACCATCCACTGTGCAACTCCTTTTCTGGAATTTGAAGGAAATACGGGGACTATTTTATCTAGTAGGCTATATAATAATGCAATTTTGTGAAATACCAATGAATTTTAAAAGCTAAGGTGCTAGATTTCAAACTTGAAAGTAGGGTGAAAGCTTAGTGATTTACAGGTTCTCACTCAAACCCACACTATTTACTTGTAACTCATTGTAACTTAGTCCATTAAATTCAGTGAGCTTAACGTTGAAGGCTTTCTTTTTGATGATAAGTTAAATTTTGAATTTTTCTAGTACCATTCTGTTTATTTTATGGTTGTGTTGTATTATTTAACATTGACCTAAAGTTTTATAGATGAACACAACACTGAAGAACTTGTCAATAATTTTATGTTACCAATTAATATTCTATAAAATGCTAGACAACCCACTGCCTTAATTAATGCACCCTTTTCTTGAATTATTCTGAAGCATCTTCTTATGAATAATGATTCATCTCTTTATTTGTGTTGATTTAACCTTGCTTAGAGCATACTGGCACATACTAGCATTTGTGTGAATGAACTGTTTTAATTTTAGAAGATGTATTGATTGTATCACTGATTTTCTTGCATCTCTGAAGCTGTTTTTCACATTGTTTTATGTCTGCAATGTTGGCAACTAGACTTAAGTCTTAAAGTTTTAAGGCCTTATTTTGGCAAATGAAGGTTGTTGAATAAAAACTTCAGCTCTCTTTTTTGAAAAAAAATAAGTTTTTAAATTTATCATGCAAAATAACATCTTTTTAAAAAATTTTATTAATTACATTTTATTCACTTTGTATCTCCCCTGTAGTTCCCTCCCTCCTCCTCTTCCAATTCCTCCCTACCTCCCCCTTCTCCATGCTTGCCCCTCCCTAAGTCCACTGATAGGGGAGGTCTTCCTTTGATTCCTTCTGATCCTAATCTATTAGGTCTCATCAGGAGTGGCTGCATTGTCTTCCTCTGTGGCCTGGTAAGGCAGCTCCCCCTCAGGGGGAGGTGATCAAAGAGCAGACCAATGAGTTCATATCGGAGACAGTCCATGTTCCCCTTAGTATGGAACCCACTTGGACACTGAACTGCCATGGGCTACATCTGTGCAGGGGTTCTAGATTATCTCCATGCATGGTCCTTGGTTGGAGTATCAGTCTCAGGAAAGACCTCTGTGCCCAGATTTTTTGGTTTGGTTGTTCTTCTTGTGGAGCTCCTGCCCTCTCTAGTTCTTACTATTTCCCACTTCTTTCATAACATTCCCTGCACTCTGCCCAAAGTTGGCCATAAGTCTCAGCATCTGCTTTGATACCTGCAGGGTAGAGCCTTTCAGAGTCCCTCTGTGCCAGGCTCCTGTCCTGTTCCCTGTTTTCTCCTTCTTCTGATGACCATCCTCTTTGCCTTTCTGAATGGGAATTGAGCATTTTAGCCAGAGTCCTCCTTCTTCATTAGTTTCTTTAGGTGTACAGATTTTAGTATATTTGTCCTATATTATATGGCTAATATCTACTTATGAGTGAGTATATACCCTGTGTGTCTTTCTGCTTCTGGGACACCTCATTCAGAATGATCTTTTCCAATTCTTAAAATTTACCTGCAGATGTCATGATTTCTTTGTTTTTTTATTGCTGAGTAATATTCCATTGTGTAGATGTACCACAATTTCTGTATCTATTCCTCAGTTGAGGGACATCTGTGTTGTTTCCAGCTTCTGACTATTACAAATAAAGCTGCTACAAACATGGTTGAGCAAATGTCCTTATTGTGTACTTGAGCCTCTTTTGGATATATGCCTAAGAGTGGTATAGCTGGATCTTGAGGAAGTGCTATTCCTAATTGTCTGAGAAGCACCAGATTGATTTCCAGAGTGGTTGTACAAGTTTACATGCCCACCAGCAGTGGAGGGTTCCCCTTTCTCCACAACCTCTCCAGCATTTGTTCTCACTTGAGTTTTTGATCTTAGCTATTTTGATGGGTGTAAGGTGAAATCTCAGGGTTGTTTTGATTTGCATTTCCCTGATGACTAATGACCTTGAGCATCTCTTTAAGTGTTTCTCTGCCATTCGATATTCTTCTATCGAGAGTTCTCTGTTTAGCTCTGTACCCCATTTTTTAATTGGATTACCTGACTTATGGCTGTTTAACTTCTTCAGTTCTTTATATATACTGGATATTAGCCCTCTGTCAGATATATGGTTAGTGAAGATCCTTTCCCAATCTGTAGGCAGTCGTTTTGTTCTGACTACAGTGTTCTTTGCTTTATAGAAGCTTTTTAATTTCATGAGGTCCCATTTATTGATTGCTGCTTTTAGAGCCTGTGCTGTTGGTATTCTGTTCAGGAAGTTGTTTCCTGTGCCAATGAATTCAAGGCTATTCCCCACTTTTGTTTTTTTAAACAGGTTTAGTGTGTCTGGTTTTGTATTGAGGTCTTTGATCCACTTGGACTTTAGTTTTGTGCATGGTGATAAATATGGATCTATTTGCATTTTCTACATGTAGATATCCAGTTAGACCAGTACCATTTGTTGAAGATGCTGGTTTTTTTCCATTGTATGACTTTGACATTTTTGTCAAAGATCAGGTGTCCATAAGTGTATGGGTTTATTTCTGGGTCTTTCATCCAATTCCATTGATCCACCAGTTGGTTTCTATGCCAGTACCATGCAGGTTTTACTACTGTTGCTTTATAATACAGCTTGAGATCAGGGATGGAGATACCTTCTGAAGATCTTTTATTGTAGAGGATTGTTTTGGTAATTCTGGGTTTTTTGTTATTCCATATGAAGTTGAGAATTTTCCTTTTAAGCTCTGTAAAGAATTGTGTTGGTATTTTGATGGGAATTGCATTGAATCTGTAGATTGCTTTTGGTAAGATGTCTATTTTTACTATATTAATCCTGCCAAGCATGAGCGGGGGAGATTTTTCCATTTTCTGATACCTTCTAATTCTTTCTTCTAAGACTGGACACACCAACGTACTTTATGCCCTTTATGGCTATTATGAAGGGTGTTGTTTCCCTAATTTCTTTCTCATCCCTTTTGTCTTTTGTACACAGGAGGACAACTGATGTTTTTAAGTTAATTTTGTATCCAGCTACTTTTCTGAAGGTGTTTATCAGCTGTAGGAGTTCCCTGGTAGAATTTCTGGGATCATTCAGGTATACTATCATGTCATCTGCAAATAGTGATACTTTGACTCCTTCCTTTCCAATTTGTCTCTTTGTCCCTTGATCTATTTTAATTGTCTTATTGCTCTAGCAAGGATTTCAAGAACTATGTTGAAAAGATAAGGAGAGAGTGGGCAGCCTTGCTTTGTCCCTGATTTTGGTGGGATTGCTTTAAGTTTCTCTTCGTTTAGTTTGATGTTGGCTATAGGCTTGCTGTATATTGCCTTTACTATGTTCAGGTATGGGCCTTGTATCCCTAATCTCTCCCATCCTTTAAACATAAATGGATGTTGGATTTTGTCAAATGCTTGTTTAGCATTTAAGGAGATTATCATGTGGTTTTTTCTTTCAGTTTGTTAATACAGTGGATCGCATTGATGGATTTCCATATATTGAACCACCCCTGTATACCTGAGATGAAGCCTACTTGGTCATAGTGTATGATATCTTTGATGTGTTCTTGTATTCGGTTTGCAAGTATTTTGTTGAATATTTTTGCATCAATGTTCATAAGGGAGATTGACTTGAAATTCTCAAAAAAAAAAAAAAATCAATGAAACCAAGAGCTGGTTCTTTGAGAAAATCAACAAGGTAGACAAACCCTTAGCCAAACTAACCAAAAGGCAGAAAGACATTATCCAAATCAACAAAAGCAGAAATGAAAGGGGGGATGTAATTACAGACACTGAGGAAATCCAAACAATCATTGGATCTTACTTCAAAATCTTACACACAAGAAAATTTGAAAACTAAATGAAATGGACAATTTTCTTGATCGATTCCACTTACCAAAGCTGGAACAAGACCAGGTAAATCAATTAAATAGTCCTATATCCCCTAAGACAATAGAAGCAGTCATCAAAAGTCTCCCATCCAAAAACGCCCAGAGCCAGATGGTTTCATCACAGAATTCTACCAGACCTTCATAGAAGATCTAACACCAATACTCTTTAAACTATTCCATAAAATAGAAACAGAAGAAACACTACCAAACTCATTCTATGAAGCCACAGTCACCTTGGTACCTAAACCTCACAAAGACCCAACAAAGAAAGAGAATTTCAGCTCTCTTTCTTAAACCTGGGAATTTATAATCATCACACCATAGGCTAATTCTATCTTTTTTTTGTGGATTGAAAAGGTGTTTTTTCTTCTTTTTTTCTGCTTACTCACCTTCAACCCCGTTTGGCAGAGGATGCTCCAGTACCTATCTCTAGTCTTTGAACAAGTTTAGTCTGCTTATTTTCTTTTACTTTGCCCTCATTCTAGAACTCCGTAATTTTTTTCTATCCATCTATCTCATTCTCATTCAGAGCCTCAGACAATTTTCTCCTAACTTTTCCTGACTCAGTCTCCTCTCTGTTTTTATATTGAATAATTATAATTTTGATATTGTTTGTACACTTGGAAACCAAAAAAATATTTTTTTAATTTTTTAAAATTTATATTTACTTTTTAAATTTTCTTGTAGATTCTGATTTTTTCTCCTTAATTTATTTATTCCCTTTACCTCTCAATCACAGCTCATACTCTTCTTTCCTCCCAGCCCCACCCTCCCACTCTCTCTTCCTTCCCCTTCCCCTCAGAAAAAGGGAGTCCTTCCCCCTCCATACCAACTTGTCCCAACATATCAGGACTATGTGCATCTTCTTCCACTGAGGCCAGACAATGTAACCCAGGTAGAGGAAAGTGATCCAAAAGCAGGCAGCAGGGTCCATGTCAGAGCTAGCCCTCTCTCCACTTCCTACAACACCCACATGAAGACCAAGCCGCCCATCAGCTACATATGTGTAGGGGGCTTAGGTCCAGTCCACGCAAGCTCTTTGGTTGGTGCTTCAGTCTCTGGGATCCCCCATGGGTCTAGGTTAGCTGACCCTGTAGGTCTTCTTGTGGAGATACCTGATCAAAGTGACAAGGAAAGAAGGGTGTCTCATATGTTTCTTAAAATTTATATTACATTTAAAAATAAAGTCTTGAATTTATTCCCATCGATGTTAAACTCGAGGATGGCCCATTGGAAAAAAAATAGCTATTGGATAACCTAACCCCCACAGGAAGACTTAGAAATATTCTCTTAGGTAATGCAGCCTGCCACATGAACTTTCTGTATGATAATTGAGATTAAATGTGTGCTAAGTGAATTAGAATCACTTTCCTTAAGAAAACCAATAAGCTCTTCATTTTAAAAGAGCAAGAAAAAAATGCAGAAAGAGAAGGAAGGAACGGAAGGAGGGGTAGGTGGAGGACGGGAGAAAAAGAAATACCATGCTGTTTCTCCCACAATATTTTCTTACAGACAGCCTCTGCCTCAGCTGCAGCATTTCCAGCTGGCCTGAGACCTGACAACTGCCTGAAGTCACCAATCATTGGAAGCGAGAATTATAACCATGTGATGCCACTTTTTTACCTGAAAAATATTCTTCGTACCTTTCAGTGATAGTCTGTTGAAAAAGGAATCAGTGTATGACCTTACAAATAAAAATGGAAAAATGAGCATTATAAAGGCGAAGACTATTTTCTTTGCTAGCATAAAATTAGGGAAAACACATTTGAAATGATAGTTTGAGCTTTAGCTACACACTTTCCCTGGAGGTGTGTATGGATGACTTCCAATTATGAGTAAGAATTAACATATAATGTCAAATAGCTTATTGCTCTGTTCTCAGTGATGTTGCTCCTTGTGTCAAATATAATGAAAACACTCAGAGCTAATTTTGTGGTGCCTCAGTGATTAGGTTTTGTTATTTTGCTGTAGAACAGATAGAACATTACAGTCCCATTAAGAGACACAGAGGCTGTATGAGGCCCACGGCCCACACTTACACGTTTACATTCACTTCCTCATGGAACTGTTGCAAGACTCCTTTTCATGACATATACTTAAAGTCCTTCGCTCACTTGTAATCATCCCCCTCCTTTTTTTGCCCAAATTTCTTTGATTAACCAGATCTTCTGTATATTAGAATCCTGTATAGTCTCTGAGTTAGTTCTCTGTCACATTACACTATCTCTTTCTGAACCTTTCTCCTAATTTGGTAGTATGCTCATCTTTTAATAAGGACTGAGAGTGTGATTCAAAAAGTTACTGCTGTATGTATCTCTGAATCAGACACATGTTTGACATTCAAATATTACTGAATGAACTTAAATAAATATTAGTATTATTAAATTCTTCCAGGGGGACAGAGCAGTAACATGGGTCTGAAAACCGTTTTCTTTTCCTCTGTTCACCTTTATATTCATAAATTGTATAGTGTTATATCCATAGCTCAGATTTTATTTTTTCAGTGTTCAAAATACTAGGCAATGTCTGGAGAATGCTTCTGTTAGGTTGAAGACATGGTCGTCTCCATTTTTCTCCTTGTTGGGTCTCCTGCATGAAAACCCTTTGGCCTGATTCTTACCGCATCCAGCCTTTGGCTTGCTCTCTTCATTGCCCACCCCCTTTTTCTATTTTTGAGATTTCATATTTTGTTTTTAAGCTTCCATTCCATGTTTTAAGTTCAACTTTTATGTTTTTAGTACCCCTGAGTATTTTTTCTTTCTCCTTTAAATGTGATTTAAAATATGATTCAAATAGAACTGTGTGGTCTAGTCTCTCCTCTTAGTTCTTTGAGGGTTTTAAGTAGGTGAATATTTTATGTTTTTCTTATCTTTTCTTCATTCAAGTTCCATTTCCTCTAGGTTCCCTTCATCAATTTCACATTTATTTCTTTGGATTTTTTCTCTTTCACGTTAGAATCTTTCCTCAAATATCTGGTAATTCTGGACTATGTCCAAAAATGAAATACTTATTCAATGTTTAGTCAATATCTGTCGAGTGCACTGGGACAATAAGGCACTTAAAACTCATCTGTGTAGAAGTGATGGAGTTTCCCCTTAGAAGTCTCTTTTTTCTTATGCCTTGTGATGTCTCCTTCCTGGATGGTGGATGTTTGGTTTCCCTTGTTCTGGAAGTGAGGCAGGAGGTTGCCCTAGAAATATTGTTTGTTATCTTTCTTGAGATAGGACCTCTTTACACAGCCTTGGCTGTCTTGGAACTCACTATGTAGAGCAGGCTAGCCTCAAACTTACAGAGATCCACCCTCTATCTCCCTACTGTTGAGAGCAGAAGTGTGTGCTACCATTTAGGCAGAAAGCCCATCAAGGCCAAGAGCCCCTATAGCCGGAGGGCTCCTTTTCATCTTGGCACAGAAATCGTTCTGGGGACGAGGGGCAGCTGCTCTTTTCGAGACAGAAAGACGCAGAACAGCATTTCACATGTAACCATTTGAATGTTTTTGCTGATTTTAGAATTTGGAACCCTGGTTGGGGGAGGGGTGCCTGGGAAGCACGGTGAGGGTATTCCATTTGTCCAGTATATTGCACGGTAGTCGAGTTGTTGGGGGTGGGGCGGAGAGAGGTAGTGCCCGCGGACAGCCGCTGAAGGAGTGCTGTGGACAGCCAGACCAATCTGTTGCCTGGGTGCTCATTCCCAGGGGCTGTCCCGGAACCTATGACCGTAAGGGCCCAAGGTGTGTGGCTGGCCAGTTCTGTCCAGCTCATCTCTCCTCTTTGGTCTGCTCTGCTCCCTCCCATCCAGCTGCCCAGGGCTAGCGGCCATTTTTAACCCTACCCCTTGATCATTTGTGCAGCACCCAGACGGAACATGCTTGACAAATTCAACTGGTAGAACTGGCAAACAAGCAAACAACAACAAACAAACAACAAGCAAACAACAACAAACAAACAACAAACAACAACAAACAAACAACAACAAACAACAACAAACAAACAACAACAAGCAAACAACAACAAACAAACAACACACCAGATATTGATTCAAGCAATAGACCTGGATTAATTCACTTACACCTAACAACGTTCCTTTGATGTTTGAGAAGCATAGGAAGACTGCCATAGAGAACACTGCAAAAAGAATCATGAACTGAGATAGAAATTCAGTGTTCTACTGAGCCTTTGACATGTATTCAAAGTACAAATGCAGAATACGAGATATGAATGAGTCTTATCTTCCAATTAGTTCTCAAATTCAGTGAAAGCATGACCATATTGACTATCCAAATAACTTTCCTCCTAGTAATTACATAAATACTCATGTGGTTCTGGTACATCTTGGGCACATGTGAATGTTTTATGTATGCTCCAAATTTACATGTGTTAGCAAACATTCTTTATATATGTTAATTGTATATATGTTAATTTTTAAGACTTCACTGCCACAATGGCTATTATAATTGTTCTTACTGTATACAGGAAAATAGAGACGAAGTCAGTTCATCAGTGTTGTACTGGTTATGCTTTTGTACATTCTGTCTCACATCGCTGCTATGCTTTGTACAAAAAAGACCCTGCTGACTGTCCAAGACCTGCTTGCATTATAAATCCACACGTAAACACGCCTGTATGAATGTCCTTATTCCTCAAACACATACACTGCATTTCAGGGTCATGTAATGCTTTTGTTCTCTAGATTGTTTGTTTGTTTATCTTAAGTCTTTCTTCCCAAAAAAGAACAAATCTCCAAGGGAACAAATATCTTAGGAATTCTTATCAAAATAGTAAGTATTCTTACTGCTAGTGAGTATCAAAACAGTAAACTCACTTTGTAAAAATCTTCTGTCTGGAGTCTGATTGGGGCATGAGGCAAATTAAGGCCATGACTCAGTATTTAGAACATTCCAAACTCCTAAGATCTGCTTGACAAAAGTGTCTTGTTATTACAGCTCCTGTTACAGTTGATTTCTCATCCTCAAACAGTGCTGTCAGTCTAGCAACAGTGGATCCTATACATTGTGTTTGAAATAAAACACAGTTGACCTGGATGGTAAGGGTTTCACTTTGAATCCTGTCTTTCTTGGAAAATACAAAGTAATTTTCCATTGTTCCACATTGCTCAGACAATCAGTAGTGGGACAGTGGTGTCTGGTTATATCTTTGTAGCACTTTATTAGTACCTTTCCGGACCAGTGTTCTACGTTATAAGCATGAATGTTTCATGTCATTATTGCTAGGTAAACATACATGACAAGGATGTATGAAATTCTGGTTTTAAATACACCTGAAATGTTTTCAGACAATTTTTCATAACTAAAAATATATACGTAAATATAGTTATATTTTTTGAGAATACATGAGTATGGTGTGTCTACATTTTTTCTACTGCTCCCTGTTTCCCTTCTAACATCTATGCTTTCCCCCAGTCCCTTTAGATATGTGACCTCTTTTCCTTTAACTGTTATTGTTTTATGTTATCGTTTTATTGTTATCATGCTGAGTTCAATTAGTCAGTTAGATCTGCCTAACATATGTGTGTTTAAGTCTGACCACTGAAGATTGAATAACCTATTAGCAGTTCTATCTGAGGAAAACAAACTCTCCATCCCTCAGCAACTGCTAACTTTCTGTAGCTCTTCATCTTAAGGTGAGGCCTTGCAGTGCTTTCTTCCATCCATGTTGTCAACCAGCTTTTCAATGGGAACATTTACTAAAAATTAATTTTGGCTTTATCGGTGTCATAAGATCTTGTAATTCCACCAGAATGAACACCTACTTGTACCTTGCATCTCTTCAAAAGTAACTGTGGTGAGTTAAAATACTTTTTGGAGTAGTTTATAGAAAACATCTTTATCAAAACAATAGCTATTTTTTGCAAACAAAAAAGAATGGTCGTTGTACAAAGCCTATACATAACTTTATTTTTTAAAAGCTCATATATGTTTTAGACGGATTTGCAGCACAGGAAAAATTCTCATGTTGTATGCTAGTGACACAAAGTCCAGCATACTTTCATTGACAGCCAGGTTGAGCGATTTGCCATAGGGTATCAATTTGCTCCTGCAAGAGGTCAATCCTCTGATTGAACACCATCAAGCTTCCTTTTAGTTGAGCATTAATTCCTTTATGTACAACTAAGGCATGAGCTACATTGGCTAAATGATTATTCAGGGTCTGAGCAGTCTGCCCAGTATTGTAGAGAGCTGCGGAATGCTATGCCTTAAAGATGGAGCTGGTTTCCGCCTTCCACCTTCCCGATGGTGAGAGCTCTCTGTCATGAACAATTCCACATTTGGCTAAGGCTGAGGATCTGGCTTGCTTCCATGTATGCTTCCATGTATATCTGCATTGCCCCCGTGGCATGCCTGGGTTGGCTACCCAGAGGCTATTTAAGCTGTGGGCTGGCTTTCCCCGGGGTCCGAGGATTGTTCAATGTTCCTGAATAAACTGCATTGAAAAAAAAAAAGCTCATATATGTACATATGTGTGCATGTCTGTCTTTCAATCTGTTTGCACATATAGAAAGCTACCTAATCTGAGACTAGTTCACATGGATTTTCATACAATGATGCCTACTGACGTATTTTGTAATCTTGCTGAAAATAAGCATTCTGAGATGTCTGAGACAGTAATTTTGGTTTCTCTGGTAAATATTTTATGATTTACAGTTTTCCGTTTATGGAAGGATTTGGATTAGGAAATTATATGACATCGATACGATTACATCAGTGAAGATTCAGATAATGTTCTTCCAATTAGATAATTTCATCTGACAGTGCTGAAGGGATGTCTTTTTTCTTAGATCTACCCAAACCTTTTCACAATAAATATTATACCTTACATGTATTACAAAATAGAAAGTATTTTCTCATGCATGATCTCATTTTGATTTTGGTTCAGATACACAAAAATGCATTTTATTACTCATGCACATACACATACACCAACACATACATATACACTAACACACACACACACACACACACACACACGGCACAGGCATTTTTGTCAGTCAACTTGAGATAAACTACAATATACTTATGTGCCAATGGTCTCATTTAACAAACGGGAGTATTGATTTTTGTTTGCTTTGTTTTTTTCCTTTGACATTAGAGGTCTGAGGAGTCATCATTCAGTGATTTCATTTAGGATACTAGTCAATCTTTCCTCTTTTGTGGATTGTTTTTCCATACGATAAGCACTGCAATTTTAGGCACAGCTTTTTCCCTTATGGTGTGAAACAAGCAGCCCTCTCTCTCCTATTTAGGAGGACATTGCTCAACCTATATGCTGCACCAACATTTGGGTCTGGTGAGCACTAAGAAATGAACTGTTGAGTCTCTAGTTGTTTATATCTACATCAGGAAACCCATGTTTAACAACCCATGCAACCTAGGGAGCAAGGATCCTTTCCTGATCTGCCAGCACCCTTAGCAATGGTAATGTCTCAGTTAGATTTTTAAAATTTGATTTTGTTTAATTAGGGATGACATCAAACTCATAAATAATCATCGATAAAAGAGTTTTAGCATCAAACATTTAAAGTATTAGCATCTGGTAAAAAAATAAAAATTAAAGAAAAGATTTCCTGTCTCAAACAACAGCACATACAAGCTAAGATTTTTAAGTCGCTCATAACTCCTAGTGAACCATTTAAGAAGAGACAGGAAGTGCAAACAGTTTAGAATTCCAAGCCTGTCATCCCGGCCATTAATTAATTGCAGACATTAATTAATGAAATGCTTTCAGCTTTGTTGCTAATACTCATCAACACTGTTTTGTGTGGGTGTGTGTGTTTTGTTTTTTGTTTTGTTTAGCTTAGTTTTCTTTTGATTTTTTACAGCTTCCTGATGGGCCTTACTGCAGATGCTCTGGGAAGTCTAAATGGAAGCAGACATGTCTGTTAGTTACAGATATCAACTTATTTGGGGAAGTTATGGCTCTGATTGTACTTTATCTGCCTTTGCTGATAACAGCATACAAACCTTTGAGAGGTATTGTTTTTTCCTTCTGAGATGTTGGCATCATGAACTTTAGCAAACATTCACACCAAAGTGGAGAAAATAATAGGCAGTCGAATGTTGGAAGTCTGCTTTCCTCTTCTCCAATAACTCCCATTTATATCATTATTTAAGAGAAGCAAAGACCATTAGAGAGAGCTAATTGCCTTCATAGTCTTCAGATTATACTGATGCTACTGATAGGAGAATTGAAGCAAATTGCATTCTCAAAATGGTTCTGGGAACATACCACTTCCAGTAATGTTTTTATCAAGCAGACCTAAAAGCAGAGAGGGCACAGATGCACTTAAAGGCAATTATCCATCAACATTGGAAAACATAGTTAGCAGATTAAGAGAGCCGAGAATATGCAATATATCTTGATTGCAACAAAGCAGTTGATATAGCATTATCCAATTTGCTAGCTGAATTAATTTAAATTGGTTTAGGCAGAAGTATAGTCAAATGAACTACCAGCTATCAAAAGAGTCATAAATAATAGATAACAATAAACACATTTGTTTTACATGTTCCTAATTTAGTTACCTCTCCGATCTCTTCAGAACAGACCATGACAGTTAATATAATAGATGCTACCCTCCAGTTATCTTAGGATCTTTCAGGAATCCCATCTGTTCTACAAACTTGCAAGGACCCATTACATGACCATCAACAAATCCCATTATTCAGAGCCTGCTTTATTTATCTATAGTGGTCATTGAGCTCCCCTTTACATTTGGGTTTTTGTGTCTGGACTTTTTCTTAATGGAAAATATCAGGAGCAGCAGTACATGTCAGTGGAAGCAGCCTTTGCTTCCACATATATACGTTAGTTACTGGCCCTTCCTAGCTCTTCGGTGTAGGTACATGATCCAAATAGCAGTTTCCTCTCCTCCCAATATTCATCTTAATGAAGGAGTAACTTTTCCTAAATGTGGGCTGACCACTCCGAAGGTATAATAACTGAGCCAAGAGTTTTCACTTAGTCCTTGAAAATCCAAAACCTGCAACACAGACATACATTTGAAGACCACGTGACCTTGTTCAAGGAAAGGACACTTTGTACTGTACACAAAGCTCTGAGCTGGGGAGAACATTCGACAGCAAATGCCTGTCCTGCAAGCAAAAGGACCTAGTTCACATCCCCAGCACCCACATAAAAACTGGTTGAGGGCATGTGTATGTGTCTTTAGCACAGGATAAAAGTAAACAGATGGTTCCTCAGAGTTATGCAGCCAACCAATCTTGCCAGTCAGTGAGCACCCAGTGCAGTGAGAGACCCTTCCTTTCTTAAGAGATAAAGGGAGTAGTGATAGAGAGAGACATCCAGTGTTGGCATCTGGCCTTCACACACACATACACACATGTGCATACACACACACATTTACACAGTGTACAAAAATTAGGAAGTATTTAATATCTATCTATCTAACTATGTATCTATCCATCTATCTGTCTGTCTATATCTATCTATTATCATCATTCATCTTTCTATCTGCCTGTTCATTTTAAGAACAGTATTTTGTTTTGTTTAAACAAAACAGTACTTTATTTTTTTAAAAAAACTCAGTTATGTTATTATTATTATTAATTATAATCACAACATGCTACAACCATGCTTTACCACCATGCCAACGCCTCTTTTTTAATATGTTTTTGTTTTAATCCCAGGTGTGGGTTATGAGGCTGCTTCAGATTGTGCATGTACTCTGGTGGGGATGTGATTTTTTTCCAGCTGCGGATAGTTTAACTCTGGGAACTCTTGAGAGGATATAAAGAGAGAGCCCCCAAGAGGACCTGAGGTAGCCACTGCTATCCCTGATGCTGCCTTCACTGATGCTGGTTGCTGCTGTTGTTGGTTCCTGCTGCTGTGTTTGCTATTGCTGGATTACTGGATTGCTTGGTTGTTGGGTTGCTTTTCCTGGATTGCTGGATTGCTGGATATTCTGATTAAAAAGATTAAACTTGCCGCTAAAAAACCGGCAACCCTGATAAATAGAAAGTAGAAAGTTCCCCTCTAACTTTCTGTCTTGTCTACCTAGTATTGGGAGGTCGGAAGGGTTTGGGATGGAGAAAGGGGTGGTAGATATAAGAACCCAAACAAAATAACTAAAAGAAAAAAAATGTCTACAGTGTCTTCCTATGCATCTGAGGCTGTTTTAAAATCAATATTCCTCCTGCCTTAGCTTTCCAAATGTTCGGATTAATTATAATCTCAACATGCTATTACCATGCTTTACCACCATGCCAACGGCTCTTTTTAATGTTGACATGAATAGCCCTTCATTTATTTTCTATGTTTCTCAGCATGGTGATTGGAGCTGAGTACCCAGTGCAGGACTAGAAGAGAGGGTGAGCTTATAGAACTTTCCCGTATCTTTGAGTCATCTTTTAGGGGCTGGTGAAGTAAAAGGTACTGATTCAATGCCTGAGTAATTTAAAGGAATAAAAATGTTTGTAACAAATATACAAATTAAACAGTAAGGAAATTTGATGTTGAGAATACAGAAAGTCATGCATGTGAGATAGTGTGCCAAGGAAGGCATTTGCTGCCAAGCCTGGTGACCTGACTTTTATTCTAAATGCCCTCATGGTGAAAGCAGAGGACAGACTCTCAGAGTTGTCTGAACTCCACCCCAGTATTCTTTTTTTTTTTAAATTTTATTTTTTTCTTATCAGTTACATTTTATTAACTCTGTATCCCAGCTGTATCCCGCTCCCTCATTCCCTCCCAATCCTACCCTCCCTCCCTCATCTCCACCCTGCCCCTTTCCAAGTCCACTGATGGGGGGGACTTCCTCCCCATTCATCTGATCCTGTTTTATCAGGTATCTTCAGGACTGGCTGAAAAGTCCTCCTCTGTGGCCTAACAGGACTGCTCCTCCCTTGGAGGGTGGGGAGGTCAAAGAGCCAGCCATTGAGTTCCTGTTAGAAATAGTCCTTGTTCCCCTTACTATGGGAAACCAATTTCCACCCCAGTATTCTGGCATGTGCACTTCTCCCCTGACACACAACCCACATAATACATAAATTTTAAATTGCAATAAAAATTTTGTAAAGGAAACATAACAAAGCTTAACAAAGATCAGCATCTCATATTGAGGAATTGAGAAGAAAGAAGGATTTAGAGAAATCCTACACACTGGGAGGCTGGACACCTTCAACGCCGGGAGACAGCTCTAGCTGCTTTCCTTGAGTTTTCTCACTGGTGGTGGAGGAGGTACTGCCATGATCACTATTCCACAGTCCTTTTTTTTCTGTGTTTATATCACACCACTGACTGTCCTGGGAAAGTAAGATAGTGATATCATTGTACAGTTTCTGAAGTTAGAACAGCCAAATGAGAGGGTTCAACTTCAAATCAAGCCCCTGTCCTCATTTTCAAGTTATTTGAAATGGCGCATGATCCAAGATTAAAAAATAAGAAGCAAGAACCTACATGACGCTACATTTCTTGTCCAGGAAGTGGTTGTTATTTATTGATTCATCCATTTATTTATTTATTTAAATTATGGTAGAAAGCTTAAGAAACAGAAACTACTGTAATTGCGTTTAACTGTAGCCAAGAAAGAGAGTGTACCACAGAGTGAAGGTTTGATTCTCTCACTATCGATATGGTTGTAGACAAATTGTTTAATCATTGTGAACATCTTTCCTCATCTGCGTCATGCAGAAAGAAATTCCTGTTTCTCAGAGTTGTCATGAATACAAAATAAAATAACATATGAAATTATTGCTTTAATAACTGCTTAAAATAAGCGTTCCTTAAAAGGTAACTATTCTTTTTATTAAATCTTATTTCTTTGGAGTCAAAGCAAACAACAAGAACTGGGCAAGTTACATCATTTATTTTTAAGTTATATAAGAATACCAGATAAGATGGATCCAAGATGGCAGGGTATGTGAACAGCAGCTCAGCAGTGAGAGCAGGGTAACCGGCAGGCTGTACTGTGGACCCCAAAATCCAGACATCTGTATTTCTCAGGTGAGAAGAGAATCCATGGGGACACTCGAAGGTCCATCTTTAGGCCACCCAGTTAATACCAGGAAAAATTCCTGGGCTCTCCAGCACTGCTGCAGTCCTGGGCCACCCACCCACACCCATCATCTATGGGTATCTTCCTAGGAACAGTGCCTGTCAGCTCAGCTCAGACCTTGGGCACTCACTCTCACTGCCTGTGGAGTGAATACCTCCTTGTACTGAGGGTGAAGCTCCAAACCTGGGAACCCACTCTCACAGTCCTGTGGACAGCTTCTGGGTACTAGCAGCTCTTGCTTCCAAACCGAGGAGACCACACTCAGCATCCTGTGGATACCTTCCTGGTAGCAGCAGCTAGTGGCGTGCACTCTCTGTCCAGTGGAAAGAATACATTCTGGTACCATAGGGGAGGCACTGCTCCATTCTGCCTACTCCCCTCCTGCCTGATTCATCCAGGTCATAATCAGACAGTGAACACAGCAGAGCTGAGCTAGGCCTGTGACCCAGGTTCCATTCCCTACCATCTTAGGGAAGCCTATGGGACACTGGAGCAGCTCTAGGCAAGATCTATCTACCAGCTCCCTAGAAGCATGGCTGACATAGGCCAAAAACAGCAAGCACAGCAGAGACAGAGGACCCAGTGGAGCTGAGCTAGGCACCTGACCAAGTTCCAATGTCTTCCTCCCCAAGGAGGTCTGTGGGGCTTTGGAGCATCTCTAGGCTCGGAGATCTTTTCACCTATGCCCCAACTACCTGACATGCTGGATCATAAACAGTGAGCCAGCAGAAGCAGTGAATCCAGGGGAGACTACTCAAGACTCCAGAGACAGGTGGACCCAGGCTGCAGTACAGGCTCCAAGAATAATGAGTCAAGGCTACAGACAACCAGATGGCTAGAGGCTGGTGCAAGAATACAGGCAACAAAAACCAGGACATCATGGCTTCACCAGGATCTCCAAAAATCAATGGATATTATATTGCAGCTAAAATACAGGAAAATGATCTTAAATCTATAATAATGCAGTTATTCTAGGCACATAAAGAAGAAATGAACAAACAAATAGAGGCACATAAGGAGGAAATGAGCAAAAAAATAAAGGCCATCTTGGACCAACAGGAATCCACATTCAAACAGATGAAGGAAATGGTACAATGCATGGAAACAGAATTAGAATCAATAAAGAAAACACAAACAGAGAAAATCCTGGAATTGGAGAACTTAGAGAAAAGATCAGGAACCACAAAGGTAACCATCACCAACAGAATAAAAGATAGAAGAGAGAATCTCAGGCGCTGAAGATACAATTGCAGAAATTGATACATCTCTTAAAAAAATAAAAAATAAAATATCAGAAATGTTCCAGACACAAGGACACCATGAAAAGACAAAACCAAAGAATAGTAGGAATAGATGTAAAGAAGATTCCAGGCTCTAAGGCCCAGAAAATATTTTCAAGAAAATCATAGAAGAAAATTTCCCAAACCTTAAGAAAAAAAAATGCCCTTAAGCATATAAGAGTCCTACAGAACACCAAATAGACTAGACCAGAAAAGAAACTTCTCCAACAACATAATAATCAAAACATTAAATCTACAGAACAAAGAAAATATTAAAAGCAGCAAGGGAAAAAGGCCAAGTAACATATAAAGGTAGACCTATTAGAATCACACCAAATTTCTCAACAGAAACTATGAAAGCCTGGACAGAAATCATACAGTCCTTAAGGGACCACAGATTCCAAACCAGACTACTATACCCAGCAAAACTTTCAATCAACATAAATGGAGAAAACAAAACATTTCATGACATAACTAAATTTAAACAATATATATGTAGCAATCCAGCCACACAGAAAATACTAGAGGGAAAACTCCAACCCAAAAAGATCAACCACACCCAAGAAAACTCAGAATAAAGACAGAATCAAAATAAAAAAGCAAAAGAAAACAAGCACGCAAACAAAAAATGCCTACCAACTCCACAATAAAAGGGACTAACAATCATTGGTCACTAATATCTATTAACATCAACTCTACATTAAAAAGACACAGACAAACAGACTGGTTGCGAAAACAGTTTCCAACATTCTGCTGCATTTAAGAAAAATACTTCTGCAATAAAGATAGACAGTACCTCATATTAAAGGGCTGGAAAAGGTTTTTGAAGCAAACAGACCTACGAAGCAAGCTGGAGTAGCCATCCTAATGTCTAATAAAATAGACTTTCAACCAAAATTAATCAAAAGAGATGGAGAGGGACACTTATTCTCATCAAAGGAAAAATCCACCAGGAGGACATCACAATCCTGAACTTTTATGCACCAAACACAAGGGCTACTGCATTTGTCAAAGAAACATTATTAAAGCTTAAATCACACACTGATCCCAGCACCTTAATAATGGGAGACTTCAACACCCCACTCTTGCCAAGGGACAGATAATTGAGATAGAAGCTAAACAAAGAAACAATTACACTTACAGAGGTCTTAAAACAATTGGACCTGATACATGTCTACAGAACCTTTCACCCAAACACAAAAGAGTATATCTTCTTCTCAGCACCTTATGGAACCTTCTCCAAAACTGACCGTGTAGTTGGGCACAAAGGAAGCCTCAGCAGATACAAGAAGATTGAAATAATCCCTTGTATCATATCAGACCGCCATGATGTAAAACTAGACCTCATCAATAACAGAAATAACAAAAAGCCTTCACACACATGGAAACTGAACAACTCTCTACTCAATGACAACTCAGTCATGGAGGAAGTAAAGAAAGAAGTTAAAGACTTCCTAGAATTCAATGAAATGAAGGTACAACTTACCCTAACTTATGGGACACAATAAAAGCAGTTCTAAGAAGAAAGTTCATAGCACAAATTTCTTCATAAAGAAATTTGAGGGATCCCATACAAGCAAATTAATGGCACACCAAAAAGCACTAGAAAAAAAAAAAGAGAGAGAGAGAGAGAAAGAAAGAAAGAAACCCAAAGGAGTAAATGGCTGGAAATTTTCAAACTCAGGGTGAAATCAGTAAATTAGAAAAAGAGAACAATTCAAAGAATCAATGAAACCAAGAGCTGGTTCTCTGAGAAAATTAACAAGATAGACAAATCCTTAGCCAAGTTAACTAAAAGGCAGAGGGACACTGTCCAAATAAATGAAATCAGAAATGAAAAAGAGGACATAACAACAGATTCTGAGGAAATCCAAAGAATCATTAGGTCCTACTTCAAAAGCCTATATGTAACCAAATTTGAAAATGTAAATGAAATGACAATTTTCTTAATAGGTTCCATTTCCCAAAGTTGAATCAAGAACAGATAAATAAATTAAACAGTCCTATATCCCCTAAGGTAATAGAAGCTGCCATCAAAAGTCTCCCTTCCGAAAAGAGCCCAGGTCCAGACACTTTCAGCACAGAATTCTACCAGACTTTCAAAGAAGAGCTAACACCAATACTCTTCAAACTATCCCACAAAATGGAAACATAAGGAATATTACCAACCTCATTATATGAGGTCATGGTCACTTTGATATCTAAACTGCATAAAGACCCAACAAAGAAAGAGAACTTCATGCCAATCTCATTTATGAACATTGACACAAAAATACTCAATAAAATACTCTCAAACTAAACCCAAGAACACACTAAAGATATCATTCATCATGACCAAGTTGGCTTCATTTGGGGAATGAAGGGGTGTTTCAACATATGAAAATCCATCAATGTAATCCAACATATACACAAAATAAAAGAAAAAAAACACATGATCATCTTCTTTGATGCAGAAAAAGCATTTGACAAAATCTAACACTCATTTATGCTTAAAGTTTTGGAGAGATCAGGGATACAAGGCACATAACCTGACATAGTAAAGACAATATACAGCAAGCCTATAGCCAACATAAAAAAAAACATGGAAAGAAACTTAAATCAATCCCACTGAAATCAGGGACAAGGTAAGGCTTCCCACTCTCTCCTTATCTCTTCAACATAGTTCTTTAAGTCCTAGCTAGAGCAATAAGACAACTAAAGGATATCAAGGGGATATAAATCAGAAAGGAAGAAGTCAAAGTATCACTATTCACAGATGATATGACAGTATACATAAGTGACCCAAAAAATTCTACCAGAGAACTCATTCAGCTATAAACACCTTCAGCAAAGTAGCTGAATACAAAATTAACTAAAAACAAAACAAAACAAAAAAAAAAACACAAAAAACTGAAGCCCTTCTGTATACAAAAGACTAACAGGCTGAGAAAGAAATTGGGGAAACAACACCCTTCACAATAGCCACACACACACACAAAAAAAAAAAAAAACCTAAAGTACCTTGCTGTGATTCTAACCAAGCAAATGAAAAACTTGTATTAAAAAAAAAAAAAACAAAAAAAACTACAAGTCTCTGAAGAAAGAAATTGAAGAAGATATCAGAAGATGTAAAGATCTCCCTTGCTCATGGATGGGTAAGATTAACATAGTGAAAATAGCTATCCTACAAAAAGCATTCTAAAGATTCAATGTAATTCTCGTCAATATACCAACACAATTTTTTTTACACACTTTGAAAGAACAATTCTCAATTTCATACGGAAAAAAAACAACAACCCAGAATTGCTGAAACAATAATGTACAATAACAGATCTTCTGGAGGTATCTCCATTCCAAATATCAGGCTATACTATAGAGCAACAGTAATAAAAACTTCATGGTACTGGCATAGAAACAGAATGGTGGATCAATGGAATCAAATTGAAGACCCAGAATGAATCCACACACCTACTGATAATCGATTTTTGACAAAGAAGCCAAAACCATACAATGGAAAAAAAAAAAAGTAATCATTTTCAACAAATGGTGCTGGTCCAACTGGATGTCTACATGTAGAAAAATGCAAAAATACCCATATTTATCACCCTGCACAAAAGAAAAGTCCAAGTGCATCAAAGATCTCAACATAAAGCTAGACACATGAACTCAGTGGCTGGCTCTTTGGCCAACTCCCCCTGAGGGAGGAGCAGGCCACAGAGGAGGACATTGCAGGCAGTTCTGATGAGACCTGATAAGCTAGGGTCAGATGGAAGGGGAGGAGGACCTCCCTTATCAGTGGACTTAGAAAGCGGCATGGGAGGAGATGAGAGAGGAAGGAAGGGATTGGGAGGGAATGAGGGAGGGGGTTACAGCTGAGATACAAAGTGAATAAAATGTAATTAATGTAAAAATTAAAATGTAATTAAAAAAAACAGACACACTAAATTTGTTACAGGAAAAAGTGGGGAAAAGCCTTGACCTCATCAGCAGAGGAGACAACTTCCTGATCAGAACACCAACAGCAAAGGCTCTAAGGTCAACAATCAATAAATGGGACCTCATGAAACTAAAAACCTTCTATAAAACAAAGGACACTGTCATCAGAACAAAATGACAACCTACAGACTGGAAAAAAGATCTTCACAATCCCTCCATCTGACAGAGGACTAATATAAAGAATATATAAAGGCTAGGGTGAGATGGAAGAGGAAGAGGACATCTCCTATCAGTGGACTTGGAGAGGAGCATGGAAGGAGATGAGGAAGGGAGGGTGGGATTGGGAGGGAATAAAGGAGGTGGCTACAGCTGGAATACAAAGTGAATAAACTGTAGTTAATATAAAAAAATAGAATAAGAACTCAAGAAGTTAAACCAATAAACCAAGTAATCCAATTTAAAAAGGGAGCATAGAGCTAAACAGAGAATTTTCAACAGAGAAATGCTCAATGTCCTTAGTCATTTGTGAAATATAAATTAAAACGACCCTGAGATTCGACCCATCAGAATGGCTAAGATCAGAAACTCAAGGGATGACACATGCTGAAGAGAACGGGGAACCTTCCTCCATTGCCACTGGAAATGTAACTTTGTACAACCACTTTGGAAATCAATCTGGTGCTATCTCAGAAAATTAGGAATAGTGCTACCTCAAGATCCAGCTATCCCACTCTTGGACATATATATCTGAAAGATGATAAACCATACAAGGATATTTGCTCAGCTCTGTTCATAGCAGCATTCTTCATAATAGCCAGAATCTTGAAACAACCTAGATTTTTCTCAGCTGAAGAATGGATGCAGAAGTTGTGGTACATTTACACAATGGAATAGTACTCAGCTATTAAGAACAGGGAAATCATGAAATTCGCAGGCAAATGGTGGGAACTAGAAAAGATCATCCTGAGTGAGGTAAGTCAGAAGTAGAAAGACACATATGGTATATACTCACTTATAAGTGCATATTAGCCATATTATATGTGATAAACATACTCAAATCTACAGCCTTAAAGAAGCTAAACAACAAGGAAGACCGTAGGGAGAGGCTGAACCCTCATTCAGAAGGGCAAATGGGATATACATGGAAAGTAGGCGAAGACAAGGAATAGGACAGGAGCCTTCCACAGGGGCCTCTGAAAGACTCTACCCATCAGGGTATCAAAGGAGATACTGAGACTCATAGCCAAACTTTGGACAGAATG
The DNA here is from genome assembly GCF_030254825.1 of Meriones unguiculatus. Taxonomy (NCBI): domain Eukaryota; kingdom Metazoa; phylum Chordata; class Mammalia; order Rodentia; family Muridae; genus Meriones; species Meriones unguiculatus. Next base: position 49,657,653 of record NC_083352.1, read on the forward strand.
CAGGAAACCCTATAAAAAAAAGGGAGATAGACCTGGAGGGTATAGGAACTCTACAAGGAGACCAACAGAGCCAAAAAACCTGGGCCCAAGATGACCTACAGAGACCAATACTTCGACCAAGGAACTTGCATGCAGAGAACCTAGACCCCTTGCTCAAATGAATCCTATAGGCTGCTCAGTTTCAGAAATGAGTACCTCAGTCAGGGGAACAGTTTGTCTCTGACATGAACTCAGTGTGAGCTCTTTGATCACCTCCCCCCTGGAGGGTGCGGCCTTACCAGCCCCTGAGGAAAATGTTGCAGCCAGTCCTGATGAAACCTGATAGGCTAGGGTCAGATAGAAGGTGAGAAGGACCTCCCCTGTCAGTGGACTAGGGAAGGGGCATAGGGTGAGAAGAGGGAGGGTGGGTGGTACTGGGAGGAAACGAGGGAGGGGGCTACACCTGGGATATAAAGTGAATAAATTGTAAGAAGAAAGAGAGAGAGAGAGAGAGAGAGAGAGAGAGAGAGAGAAAGAAAGAAAGAAAGAAAGAAAGAAAGAGAAAAAGAAAGAAAACCAGATGATATAAATGCATACTTTTAATTGGTACTCAGCCATTCAGCCACAAGTGGAATTTATTGTGTTGATATTAAAACACACACACACTAATGATGAGTAGCAGTGAAGCAGCAGATTTTCCAACACACATAAAAGTTATCTTCAAAAAAAACACTTTAAATATTAATGCAACCTGAACCTAAAGTAAAAGTGAGGATGTTTCTCTAATTATCCTGCATTTTACACAAAGAAAGCCCAGAATATCTTAAAGAAAGATTGGTAATATTTTAATTGGAGTGTGTCTTTGAATATTGATAGGCTTAATTAGCTATGTTTGTGTCTTGTTTTTATTTTTATTTTTTTTAACATAACATTTTTATTTATTCTTTGGAAACTTTGCATCATGCACCCTGATAACACTCATTTCCCAGTCCTTCCATGTCTGCTTCCCACATCCTTGTAGCCTCCCCCACCAAGAAAATTAAAATTAAAAACGAGAATAAAAAATTGAAACAATAAGTCCAATTTGTGTCATCTAAATAATTTGTAGAGCACAGTCAATCTCTTAATAGCCTTACACCAGAAGTATACCTGAACCCTTATCCTCTTGCACCACTTCCACAAGTCATCAATTGTGAAGCGCTAGACTTCAGCATCCTCATCACAAATTTTGAGCGATCTCATTAGTTGCTTCTTGTCTAGCCTAGTACATTTTTACATTCTTGTGGTTAGAAGTTGCGATTTGCAATGGAGGTTGCAATGAGTTGTCATAGAAGCTTCCCATGTCCCTTCTTCTCAAATGTGCATCAGCAGTCTTCATTATTACAGCCAAAGTATTCTTTTTGTACTTCACAGTCTTTGGGAACATGGATCATGGGCTGTCACATGGTTTCTGACTGGAGTATAGGCCACAAATAAGTCTTTCTGATGCAGTAGGACCACAGAGACAGGGCCCTCAGGTGCAGCAGAACTACATACACCAACATGGCCTCAGGTGTCAGCCCAGTGCACACAGATCAGTATGGCACCTCACACCAGCACACCTCATGGACATCAAAGCAGAGATCAGAGAGATACTAATGGCCTTTGCGGGTAACAAGGGCCACATACATCAACACTGTGTCTTGTTTTTAAACTTACCTTGCTTCTTGATTGTAAAGGTAAGACCTACCTTTTTTTTTTTTTTTTCAAATCTGAAAATGAATAATCACAACAACAAAAGTAATTCTACTGGTCACAGGTTGTGCATGAGAGAGAATGTGTACTTGTGTGTGTGTGTGTTAGCATATATAAACATGTGCGTGAACCCCTATGCATGGCACAAATGTGGAGATCAGAAGACAACTTGCACTGTCCATTTTCTCCTTTCACTACTTAGGTTCCAGGGCTACAGTTCAAGTCTTCCAGCTTGTCTACATGCACTTTTACCCGCCAAATTGAACATCTAAGGATCGTATTAACCTCCTTGATATCTTCAAATTCTGCAATAGATTAGTTTGTTCACAATCTTCCTTGATTCATATTTTATACATTCACTTGGAGTTTCACCCCTTAGTTCTTCGTCTTGACAATTAATTGTGCTAGTACTTTGTTTCTTATTTGCTGCTTTGAATTTAATTAATGTTACCTCTGTTACTAATGCCACACTTCTATTTAATTTTCATTTTCTGGCCTCGAGCCCCTTATACTTCAAGTTGAAATTTCAGTTTGCCTCTCCACATTAATTTATTTTTCCAGTTTTATGCTCCATTCTGCACTCTCAGAGGCTCTTAGAGAATGCTGGCAGGGGAGAATAGGGAGGTCCCAGGGAGAGACTCCTATTGCCTGGTGGCATAAGGGTGAGACTCCTTCAGTTGGAATCTCACCAGAGAATCTTCATCCATGACGGTTTCCCTGCTTGGCTCTAACAACATATTTTTTGTTGTTTTCTTTTGTTTTTCACTTTTATTGAAAAAAAAAAAATGCTTTTGCCAGGCGGTGGTAGCACAGACCTTTGATTCCAGCACTTGGGAAGCAGAAGAAGGTGGATCTCTGCGTGTTTGAGGCCAGCCTGGTCTATGGTCTCCAGAGCAAGTTCCAGGACACCCAGGGATACACAACGAAACCCTGCTTGAAACCCTGTCTTGGAAAACCAATGTACATATCTCATACAGTGTATTCTGATTATAGTTTCCCCTCTCTCTACTCCTCCCAGTTCCTCCCTGCTTTCCCTCCCCTTCGGATCCATTCCCTTTCAGGCTCATTAGAAACGAATAGGCTTTTAAGAGATGACAATAAAACATGGCAAAATAAAATATAATAAAATAAACATGAAAATCCTTACATAAAAGTGCACAAACTACAGGAGGAAAAGAGCCCCCCAAAAAGGCACAAGAATGAGAGACACACTAATACACACACTCAGGAGTCCCATAAAACCATTTAACTGGAAGCTATCCTCTAAGACAGAGAACCTGGTGAGACCTGGTAGGCCCTGCACTTACTGCTTTAGTCTCTGTGAGATCTTCTGAGCTTTGCTCAGTTGATTCAGAGGGCCTTGTTATTTTGGTGTCCTCTGCCCCCTCTGGCTCTTACACACTTTCTACCTCCTCTTCTGCAGGGCTCTCTGAACTGCAACACAGTTTTAACAAAACCTTCCTCTTTCATCTTTACATCGTTTTCCACGTTTCACATATTCATTTAGTTTTCCATGTCTTCCCAGTCCCCTGTAAATCAACATTGTCTTAAGAATTCGATTGTTTGAAAAGTCTACCAATTTCATGTTGAGGCACTAACAAATACAACCTTTAAGTGAAGAAAATATTTTGTTTTATACTAATGTTCTTTGATGCTTAGTATTTACTGCTTTGAACAATGTCAAATCTTGAAAATGTACTTTAATTGTGCTTAAATTAACTCTTCTTTAGAAGATTTTTTAACTTCTTTAATATGATTTATTTTAGATTTTTGAATGACTTTGTAAAAGGCAGGATCAGAGAGAATAAGAGTCATAGAGTTCACTTCCAAAACAGGATTACTAAATGAACACTTCTGTAAGTCTCCCTATAAATTTCTACCCAGGTCAAAGTCCAGCCTTCTTTTTAAGAAAGAAAATCATATTTCTAGGGCTGAAAAAACTAGAATCTCCATTAGCTACATAAAAGTCAGGTGTGATGGAGAAACTTTGTTTCCAAGGCTGGGAAGACAGAGACAGGAAAAGTCCCAGGGCTTGATAGAAACCAAACAAGTCCAGCTGAATCAGTGAGCTCCAAACTTAGCGAGAGCCTTCTCAAGGAATAACGTGTCAAATGGCTACATATGTGAATACATGTATATTTACACCCTGTACATACACGCACACACACACACACACACACACACACACACACACACACACTTTCTTTAAAAAAGTAACCTTTACATATACAAAGATCCATAGATTCATAAATATCCAGGGTAGTTTATTTTCTTTATGCATGCTTTATACTTTTCTCACAGTAAATTTTCCAGTACCAACCATAATTTGAAACTGCTTGGCTTAGTATCTGCTGCCTCTGGCATAAGAGACCAGTGGTATTTGCAAACCGTATCAGTATGTTGTAAACAAGCACATCTTGACATGAATCTTTATCCTCCAGCCTCTGATAAAACATCCCAGCAGGAGCCAGACTGGTCAGCGAGTGGTACTTGACATTCCAAGATAGGAAATCAGTTGCAGGAACAGCTGAGCCTGGGAGAGTTAAGAGCAGCTCATGTAGGGATTAAGGTCTTTCTGAGTTGTCCCTTTGGCAAGAGAAGATGTAGGGCTGCTTTAGGAAATGCACTCTAGCCCTTATAGCAAGATGGCTGAGAGAGTCATGCAGAGGAGGCATAGCAACCTTCAGATAGGAGATTAGGAGATGTAGACATCAAACACCACTGACAGTAAAAAGGACCAAAGAGAATCCACACACAACAAGATGAACTTGTTCTTTTTAAAGAATAAATCACATTTTTTTTGAAAAAAAAATCCCCCAAGGAGAGATTATTAATGTTTGTTTCACTGGTTGGGATTAAATCCAGGACCTTGTATATGATAAGCAAGCACTCTACCAGTGAGCTACATCTCTAGACCCCTATGAGATTACTAAGCAATCCTATAATTAAAAGAACATATGTTAATAAAGCCAGGGAGAAAATATGCTTGCAGGAAAAATTGGATAAAGGCATCAGAACTGAATATTTATAGATTTCTACTTTGTGTTTTTGGTAGTTAATAAAAAAGAATTAGTAGAGATAGAAAAATAAAATAATGAGAAGACAGTATATTTAATTCCAGTTAATCAAAAATAAAATCTATAGGGATGCTATTGAGACAGCTCAATGACAGAATCTTGGATGGAACTGAACTGCCAGCGACCTGGCTTGGCACAGTAAACACTGGCTCTACCCTTCCAGTGTGTCTTTCTCTGTGTCTCTGTTCTTCATTGGTCTCCATGGCAATGAAAAGTTTACAGGCAACAGGCTCTATAGGGTGTCGGTCCACACACAAACATAGGTTTTTCTCACTTTGGATTTGATACACTCAAACCATCACTCTGATATGTCTTCAAGGAAATGGTGGTCAGTGGGAAAAAGTCATAGGACTACAACAAAGTATCCTTAGGAAAGACCTAACTTAGGAGACACACACATGTCAGAAAATGGCTGACTGTAATCAGAAAGAGTACAGGAGAAGCTCCAACATTGTGTTAAGTATTAGGAAAGTTCAGAGAAGAACAATACTGAGAAAAAAAAAACAAAATTATAATACAAACTTAAATGATTTATGAAAAAGAAAAATGGTTTAAATGGATTAAGTCTCTTAAAATTGTCTTTAAACATTATTTTTATTATACTTTCATTTCTGTCTTCTTCCTTGTAAGCATCTTCATCCTTTATGCATGAAAACATTTTAAAGACTTATTATTTAGGTATTTAAATGTTTGTGTGTGCATGTATGTTTGTGTGTGTTTGGCCTCATAAGTGTAGGTAGCTACTGTAGCCAGAAGATGGCATTGGATCCCTTGAAGCACGAGTTACTGGCAGTTGCAAGCAGAAATTCTTGAGTTAAATGATTGGTTCACTCATTTCCATTCCTTCTTGTTTCATCAAAGTACCTAAGACTCCTAATTGTTTAGACTTAAACATTTTGCCTTATTCCATACATTTTTGATTAGCAATTTTCCAGTTTGATGTTTTTGCTACATCATGTTATTCACATGTGAAAATATTTTAATTCCCAAAACTTTTTTTTGAAAATAATTCTTAATTCCTCAGGAAGTTAATTAAATTTTTTATAAAAACCGGGACTTGAGCAAAATTCTGCTTCTTTGATTTAGTTTTCACTGAGCTGAACTGTCACCAGCTAAACACATTTTAATGGATGTACTACATTTGCTAGTTCTAAACATACAACATTTGGTATGAAAAAATGTGTATACGCTTCAATTTTTTCTTATTTAAATTCTCAGAGCATTATTTTACTTTTTTTTAACAGGGAATGTTGATTTTATTTTATAAATGCATCAAGAGTGAATGAGTTCTCTGAGAGTCATGTGTTGTATTCTCTTTTTCTTTATGGAATCTGATGAAGTTTCTTTGCTCCTACAGGCCCTTGATTGATATTCTTCATGGTGAATGTTATCTTTTGGACCTATCACAAAGATTAAACAAGACAATGCTTGAAAAGCACTGACTCTGCACTGGGCCCTGTCAGAAATGTTCTTCCAACTACCTTTGTTAACTTATCAGAGTCTAAATAATTTCGAATTTTTAATTTTCGGAAGTGTTTTTAGTCTAAAAGGATAAGGGTCAAACGCATATTGTTGGATCTTAGTAAGACAGCATGACTATACACGCAATAGTGTTTAAAAATCTTCCATGGATGTAAGAAAAAGCGATGCTTAGATTTTGCTCTGTTGTTAGAATGCTCGTGTCCACTTGCATTATTTATGTTCTGTATATATTTTAGAACTTTTTCTACATAACTGCTCACTTTCTGTGATATAAATTTAAGTTCTCTCCCACATTCCTGAATTGTATTTTTGGCCGCCTGTGGGATCCATGGGCTCTATTCTTTTTTTTTCTTAAAATACTATAAATATTGTCTTTCTCTGGCCCCGTTTTTCCAAGTCTATTCTGACTCATGACTGGTCAGTTCCATTCCTGGTTAGAAGTTTTAGGATTTCCTTCTTGTCCTTGGAGTTCAGGAGTTTTTCCAGGTAATGTAGTGTGACATTTGTTGTTAATCTAGCTTGTCAATCAAAAGACTTTGATCTGAAAAGTAGAGTGAGTGAAATGCTTTTCTTTATTTCTTCTTCTCCATCTGTTTCTTTGTTCTGAAAGGCATATTTGATTTTCTAAATTTTTCTATTATGCTTCTTTTTCTTAATTGATACTCTGCTATCAATTTTAAGATTATTTTCCATGTTATTGCAGTAATTTTCTTCAGTATTCACTCTACTTTTCACTGTTTATTTAATTTTTAAATTAAATACACTCTAATTCTGAAAAAGCTTTATTCTAATATATAGGTGTGTGTGTGTGTGTGTGTGTGTGTGTGTGTGTGAATATATTTAAACTTTTCCTTCAGGTCTCACTTTTTTTTTTTTTAATTCTTCTCATCTTCATTACTTTGGCGCCTTAAAAAAATTCTGTATGGTAATGGTGGCTGTTCTAATTGTCTCAACTTCATCTATATTTTAATTTATGAGTCAGTCCTGAACATATGGTAATTTCCACTTAGTGTTTGTCATTAGCACACTGGGTCCACACAGAACCTTATCTATTTCTCCTGAACCCATTTACCTTTACAGGGAAATATGGTGGTAGGATGTGAGGAAAGGGAGGAGCACAGCTACAAATTTGCTTCCTAAGAAGAGGGTAGCATTTAGCATTTAGCAAGGCTGTGCCCTTGCTCTGAAAGTTTTTATTTTTGAATGCAGTTTCTTCTTCATAGTTCTGTAATAACACAGCAGTTTATTCAATATGGAGGTATGACTTAAAAGTAGCAAGCACCATCAACATGCAAACATTTCTTCTTTTTTTGGCATAACTGAGCAAGAAGTCTTTGTGAGTATCTGCTCAAGATAACTGAAATTCCCCAGGAATTCACTGAGTTAAGCTACCTCGGGCCTACGCTCAGGACACTGTGAGCCTCTCTACAAACTGGTGCATGATGGAAATCTGATCCTTTCTTATCTGTTCCACACCTCTGAAAACCAAGTCTACAAACTGCAACATTAGGACAAACTTTGTCTGTGTTTACCATTAACCAAACAGATTTTGTACGTGGGGAGCTAAGAGGAGTGGAAAGCAAGAACAAAAATGACAAAAACCCTTTCTTCCTTCCCCTGATTATCATTTAAAGAAATGTTATATTAAGCTAGGAGTAAACTCAAAAGATATTTGGCTCTTTCCAAAAATTTCTCTGTAAAAAAAAAAAAATCCCTTCATCAATTCTTTCAAAAAAATAATACTTTTTCTTTTATGACTCTTTAACATTTAACTGCTGGGGTTAGTCAGCTTTCTGTTACTGTAAAAATTGAGCTGAAATTGTCTTATAAAGAACAAAAGCTTATTTTGGCTCCTAGATTTTTGAGTTTGTGGTCCATAACAGAATGGCCTTTTTTATATAAGGCTTATGGTAAGTATTTCATATAGGAACAAAACTCTTATTCCGTGTCCAGAAAATGAGAAAAAACAAATGGATAGGAGTGGGTTGGAGTGCCACTGTTTTCTCTCAGGGCATAGACCTAAAAACAAGGCCCTCTTTTTTAAGTTTCCAACATCTTGCAGCAGTGTCAAATGGAGACTAAGATTTTTGCACATGGGCCATCAGAAATAGTTAAGATTTGGATTATAAAAATGACTTATTCCTACCATATTTAAGTGTCCATACTTAGCACACTGTCATGATGCTCTGGGCAATGCTGAGCAAGAAATGGCTTTAAGATAAAGGAAGTTGGCCCAGAGGAATCTCTAACAAGATTGATCCATTGCCTTCTTCTGATGTCCATCCTCTTTGCCTTTCTGGATAGGGATTGAGCATTTTAGCAAGAGTCCTCCCTCTTGAATAGTTTCTTTAGCTGTACAGATTTTAGTAAGTTTATCCTATATTATATGTCTATATAGAGGGAACAAGTCAGGAGCCTGACACAGAGGACCTCTGAAAGGCTGTGCCCTGCAGACTATCAATGCAGATTATGAGACTTATGGGCAACCTTTGGGCAGAGTGCAGGGAATCATATGAAAGAAGTGCGAAACAGTAAGATCTGGGGAGGACAGGAACTTCACAAGGAGAACAACAGAACCAAAAAATCTGAGCACAGGGGTCTTTCCTGAGACTGATACTCTAACCAAGGACCATGCATAGAGATAACCTAAGACCCCTGCACAGATGTAGTCCGTGTCAGTTCAGTATCCAAGTGGGTTCCATTGTAATAGGAACAGAGACTGTCTCTGACATGAACTGATTGGCTTGCTCTTTAATTACCTCCCCCTGAGGGGGAAGCAGCATTATTAGGCCACAGAAAAAGACACTGCAGCCACTCCTGATGAGACCTAATTGACTAGGGTCAGAAGGAAGGAAAAGAAGACTTCCCCTATCAGTGGACTTGGGGAGGGGCATGCATGCAGAGGGTGGAGGAGGAAGGGAGGGATTGGACGGGAGGTGGGAGGGAACCACAGGGGGGATGTTATGCCAGGTTCACAGGACCCTCAGAGAGCACCAGGAGACGACTAGATGCAATTGCAAGAGAGCTTTATTGCAAGAGCGATCGAACTGACTCAGCATTAGAGAAGTGGGACCTCAAGCTCTGAGTGAACAGAATTTTTAAAGGGAAAGTCTGTGAGCAGGGGGTTTCATGGCAGCAGGCAGGGGGCCACAAACCTTAGTGTTACAGAATTGGGTGAAGTTTAGCAGGGCAGGGTGACCTTTTCTGAGGCACACAATCACAATGGCTAAGGCATATAATCACAATGGCTATTTTTCTAAACCACATCTGAAACATTGGGGAGAATTTTCCCACCTTATTCTCAACCGATTCCCATTGATTATTGCCAGGGAATTTGTCTCTATTTTCTATGAAGCATTTATTCTGTTATATTTCCTGGAGGCTGTTGCTAGGAGAGTTAACTTTGTTTTCTGCAAGGTGTACATGGTGTGATATTTCCTGGTACCTGAATTCAGTTCCCAGTCAAAATCTTTATTTCAAAATGGAGTTATATTCTAGCTAACTTAAACTCTTCAGGGATACAAAATGAATAAAGTGTAATTAATAAAGAATTTTAAAAAAAGAAAAAAAGATTGATCCATTGTACTATCTACTGGTATATTTCATAATCATCTAATTTTGAAGCATTTGCTGTAAGATTATAATTCAGTAGATGCTTTCTTACTACTTCCTTGAAAACAAAATAACCATGCAAACCCAATTTTTAGTGTTTAACCTATGGATTTAGAAGTTTCTAGAAAATCTCTCTGGAGATTAACATTCCCTGAAAGCAGTTGGAACTTACTTTAGAAACAAGAACAAAAAAGTGCACAACTGTGAAAAAAAATGATGACTTTTATGGAAGAACATTATGTTGAGCTGATAGGCTACAAGGAAGTTGAGCTATAAGATGGCTTAGTTATTAGCTTTTTTTTCGTGAACATTACATGCTATCTCCTTCATTGTCAACTATCAAAAACTGTGAAATTATCCCAGTTTATGTACATATTGATTGTTAGATTTCCTTCTTTGATGCTAACTGTAATTGTTGAGCTCCACAACTATTGTTGCAGGAGGCTCTTAAGGCTGTGGACAGTTTTTGTTGTTGTTTTGGTTTTTTCCCACTAGGAAAACACCATATAGGAACAGGTTTTCCGGGGAACCTGTGTTGCACCTCAGCCCTTCCCCAGAAAGAAAAATGACAGTAACTAGGACACCATTTGGATACTTATTTCCTGTATCCAACCTAAAGCATCCTTCTTAATCTTTCTTTAGCAACAGTAAGTGAAGAAAATATAAGCGTCAATCTGGCATGTCATTTATTATTGTCTGTACACTACTGATTCCAATGGACTTCTCTCACATTCTGCTAAATGGCCTGAGACTCCTTCATCCTTCCCTTTCCAGAAATCCATGTCTGTCCGCATCTCATCCTTTATTGCATACATTCTCAAACATGCCCTGCAGTCTGCAGCTTTGATTCTACAATACATCTTTCTCATAGTATCACCATAAATCCTACTGTAATAAAATATACATCATATCCCATCGCATTTAGAACAACATTCTAAATTTTGACCTTCTACACCATATCCTAGGTAGGAGCTGCCAGATGATAGAGCATGAACTTGAGGGGAGAAATCAAAGAAGTGAAAATAATGCAAAAAGCTTGTTTCCCAGCATCTAAGTATAAGCTCTCTCTCAGTTCTTGGATACTTTCATTCTGCCTCTCTGGGAGTGCCTATTGCAGGAGTTGGAAGAGTTGAGCATTGGTGAAATAGATAAGAGAAATAAGGTGAGTCTATCTTTGAATGACAAACTGTAATTGGTCTGTCTATGAGTTTACTACTTTTAGACTTTAAGATAAGAACTAGTATACAACAAAGAGGGCATTTCACAATACTTGTCATTATACAGTTGGTCACTGTACGTTATAATCACAGTTTTGAAATACATGAAGCAAAACTGGAATATAGAACTAGTCAATTCCATGATCAAAGTGTGTGGCTTAAATTCTTATCTTTGGGTAATTAAAAATTTTAAGACAAAAGATCTAACTGAACCTATCATTCACCTGTATTAAACTGACATTGATATGATATCACACCCAAAAACTAAAGAAGGGATGTTTATTTTCAAGCTGGGGTAAACCGTTCACTATCCTACTGCATCCTAACAAATAATTTTTTTACACTTCAAAGCTGGATTCTTTTATTATAAAATGATGATAAACAGTATTAGAATCAATACAGTGACAGTAAAGATAATTCTAGCAAATAATTTTTAAATTTATTTTAAAGAGTGAAATTTTCAAAGTGTTTACTCCCTGCACTGGATTTAAAAAGAAGATAAGTAAGTAGTAACAATCTAGAAATAGTTAGTATATTCACAGTTGAGTAATACATTTCTAAGTATTTTAAAGTCAAAGGGAAAAAATATTTTGAACCAAGTGATAATGACATGTGGATGAACTTTACCTAGATGGAAATATATCATAAATGTTGATATTGTGACATTTTAATGGTTCCCATCTCTTAATGTTGAAAGACAAAGCAAGACTTAGGGTATGTGCTGTTTTGGCCTCCTGTGACCTGGCCCTTTCTCAGATGCTGTGAGAGTGTCTAGTGCTCCTCCTCTAAGAAATCTTGTGGATCTCTCTTTTTCAACTCTGTGCTTTTGGTATTGTTTTTCAAATTTGTCTTTTTACATTTTTTATTAACATAATTTAATTATACATAGTAATGAGTTTCATTATGATATTTTCTATATGGTCATAATATAATTAGATCATATTCTCTTCCTGATAGCTCCTCTTATTTCCTTCCCAGTCCCTCTTCCCAAGTAGTCCCCTTCCATTTCCATATTGATTTCTAATTCGATGATCCAATGAGTTTCATTAGGGCTTTAGACTGGAGTAAGGATGGGAGTACCTTTGCAGGAGCTTATACATCTTAACAGTGGCCACATCACTGAAAAAATAGTCTTAGTTCCTGCAATTGATATACAATCTGTGTATACATTCTCAGAGATGGTCAGGATCCTATGATTCTCTCTACTTCTATGTTGGGTTAGAGACAGGCCAATCTTGGGGAGATCATAGTTGCTGGGAGTTCAAGAGTAACAAGCTTAGGTCACGCCCAGAAATCATTGTTTCTCACTGTTTCTACCACTCTTTTTTTTTTTCATTTCTTCTGTTTTTCTTTTTCAATATCTTGAGCCTTGAATGGAATTGTTACAGATGTTCCATTTGGTACCTGACAGTCAACAGTCATTGATACTTTGACTAGTTATGATTCTTTGCAGTCACCACTGACCACTGCAAAAGGAAGCTCGTTTGACCAAAGTTGGTAACAACACTATTCTATGGACACCAACAATTACTTAGATGAAATTGTTTCAGGCATGCAATATTCATTAAGAAAAATAATAGCAACACCTTCCCAAGTAAGGCCTGAGACCTTCTTAGTCATGGACATTTGGTTGAGTTTATAATACCAGATGTGTATTCCCTTCTGTGGAGTCGGCATAAAATCCAGTGAGAAAGCAAATAGTTAGCCTCATGATAGACTTGCCGCAATTGTACCAGTGGTCTCACCTTGCCTGGTTAGCCAGAATTTTTGCACACAGGGTCTACAACTTACTAAGACAATTGATGAAAATTCCCTCCAGCAGATAGCATACACCTTCTGGTACTATGACAGCTAGCCTGAAGGAAAGAATCTTCTACTCCAATTACAGCTTTATTTCTCTTTGTCCTATGGTCAAGGCATATTGCATTTTCTGCAACAGAGTCTCATCAGCCAATTTTGATGGGCAACCAATCACAGGGATATCTTACTGTGTTGTCTTGGGAACCTCAAGGGTCTCTCTGACCAATAATCCATAGGCAAGAAGCCCACCCTTATCACTGGAATTTTGCTAAATAGTATATTGTTTTGTGGCACGTTTGTGGCAAGACCTTTCTACAGAAATCCCTCTTGATCTTCTTATTAATTACCCTTTTCTTGTAATAGTCACCCCAGTCAGTGTTTCATCTGTAATGGCTTAAGCCAATTAATCTGTTACCTCATTTCTAATTCCAAATAGCATGAAAGGGTTATTTTCTGTAGCACAGTTGAAAATTAGCAAGCCTGACTTTAGAGAAACATTAGTCTTCAAGGCTTAAATTGTTTTCATGTCTACATTAACACTTCTATTCTTTGTCATATACTATTTTTATACCGTTATACTCTAAGGAACCCTCAGCTTGCTGTTTAACTTTTGGTTTTGAAGAACCAACAGCATGCTACAATGAAGTCAAATATTTATGCACAGAAAGTCAGTCCAAACAAATATCGTTCCTTTGTTTTATATAGCCCTGCAATCTGATTTCTCTCCCACCTTACATATACGCCTGTTGGTTTAGCTCTTTCTTCTTTTATTGGAGGACATGGTTTTTACAGAAAAAAAACATTTTTTCTTTTTTGAACAAAACTTCATATACGTAAAAGGAACTTTAATTCACCTGTTTATATTGTCTTGGAGTATTACTACCTCTGTCTGCTAACCTTGGCCTTGTTCTGGAAGCTTCGCCTCATACAATCTAACCTAGGCCTAGAATATTTTCTGCCTCTGACATTTACTGCTAAATAAGCTCACCCTTTCTTTTTCTTATAGAGCTTTGGGCTGACTGGTTCAACTCAGCTGTTCTGGAACAAACTCCTCCCAGTTAATTTATTCAATCTGGTTTCTCTCTCAGCCCCCGAGAGAGGGGACTGTTTGGCCTCCAGCTCACTCCAGCTATCTTTTCTAATCTCTGGCTCCTTCTTGTTCTCTTTCTTATTCTGTCTTCACCTGTGTCTAGCTTGTTCTGTTATCTAACCCCTCTCTGCAAATCTCTCCTGGCAACCAGAAAATCTGAACACGGGGTCTTCCCAGAGACTCATACTCCAACCAAGTACCAGGCATGGAGATAACCTAGAACCCCTGCACAGATGTAGTCCATGGCAGTTTAGTATCCAAGTAGGTTACATAGTAATGGGAAGAGGGACTGCCTCTGACATAATCTGATTGGCCTGCTCTTTGATCATCTCCCCTTGAGTGAGGAGCAGCCTTACCAGGCCACAAAAGATGACAGTGCAGCCACTCCTGATGTGATCTGATAGACTAAGATCAGAAAGAAGGAGAGGAGGACCTCCCCTATCAGTGGGCTTTGGGAGGGACATGCATGAAGAAAGGGGAGAGAGGATGGGACTGGGAGTGGAGTAGGGAGGGGCTTATGGGGGGATACAAAGTGAGTAAAGTGTAATTAATAAAATTAAACTAGTTGTACATAAAGGAATTAATGCTCAACTAAAAGGAAGCTTGATGGTGTTCAATCAGAGGATTGACCTCGTGCAGGAGCAAATTGATACCCTATGGCAAATGGCTCAACTTGGCTGTCAATGAAAATATGCTGGACTTTGAGTCACTAGCATATAACATGAGAATTTTTCCTGTGCTGCAAATCTGTCTAAACAATTGTCGAGCTATATTTTAGGTAATTGGACTGGAGAATTCGATACTACGATGGAGCAGCTGAGAGTGGCCATTGTCACAGTAAATTCTACCAGAGTGGACGCAGGACTAGCCACAGGATTATCATCCTGGATTGCTGCAGCCATGAATCATCTGAAGGAATGGGCGGGCATGGGAGCATTAGCAGGCCTTCTGGTGTTGGTCTCCTTGGCTTGCCTGTGGTATATATGCAAGATTAGAGTCTCACAACAGTGTAATGCAGCCATGATCATTCAGGCCTTTACAGCCATTGAAGCAGGACATTCTCCCCAAGCATGGTTGGATACCATAAAAAGCTAAAATGTTACACTCAGGATGCGAGGCTAAGCACTGCACTCAGGGTCAGCCGCTTTCGACCCAGAGAAGAGCATGTCTGATTGCATGCGGGTTGATGCCCCAGGTCCCGCCTCTGAGAAAAAGGTATCGGATGGGTCTGATGCTCTTTGGGTGGATGACACCTAAATGAACATCGGTACAAAGTCCCAATTTATTCCTAATATCAGAGATCAGACCTCTACTCTTGCCTGATGCGTCTAAAACAAAAAGGGGGAACTGTAGAGAGCTGCGGAATGCTATGCCTTAAAGATGGAGCTGGTTTCCGCCTTCCACCTTCCCGATGGTGAGTGCTCTCTGTCACAAACAATTCCACATTTGGCTAAGGCTGAGGATCTGGCTTGCTTCCATGTATGTGGACCTATCTGCATTGCCCACGTGGCATGCCTGGGTTGGCTACCCAGAGGCTATTTAAGCTGTGGGCTGGCTTTCCCCAGGGTCCGAGGATTGTTCAAGGTTCCTGAATAAACTGCATTGGAAAAAAAAAAAAAAGATCAGAATGAAGGAGAGGAGGACCTCCCCTATCAGGACTTGGGGAGAGGCATGCATGCAGAAAGGGGGGAAGGGGGGACCGGGGAGGGGAGGAGGGAGGGAAGGGCTTATGGGGGGATACAAAAGGAATAAAGTGTAATTAATAAAAGTTAAATAAAAAATTTTTAAAAAATTTAAAAAAAAAAAAAAGGAAGCCTAGTGAGGTTAAGTGCCTATTTCCCTTCAATAAAAAAAAAAATTAAATTAAATTAAAAAAAATCTCTTCTGGCAATACTGCCTCCTTTCTCTCATTCTCTGTCTAGATACGTTAAGTAACTTCCCCTTCTTTGTTCCCATGAGAGTTGGGCATACCTTATTTTGTCAAATCTTTCTCTGATTTATCACTTCTTCTGCCACTCAGTTAAACATCACTTTCAAGCATGGGTGCTTCCTTTTTACAAACCAACTTTACCTTTATTGTTTAGGATTAAAGGCATGTACCACCATACTGGACTTAAGCTTTTAATTAGCTGAAACTTTCTCTATACAAGGCTGACCTTTAATTCATATCTGCTTGCCTCTGTCTCCTGGATTAAAGGGGTGTTTGTATCCCAGCCAGAACACAAAGACCTAGAAGATCTTTGGATGTGATCTCTTTCCAGACCAGCCATGTTCTGAATTAAAAATTCTTCTACACATATACTATATATGCTCTTCTGCACTTTGTAATTCACATTCAACAATTTCTCTTAACAATAACTACATGTAAGTTTATGCATAGTAATTATTTCAACATCTGTAGCTAACTGAACCAAGCCAGGCTTGGACACTAAATTAATCTCTATCATTTTATAATGGAAAGTAATATTTATGTTTCTATTCCTCCACAGATTTACTGACTTAAACAAATGTTTAAAATACTGTAACTTATAGAATATTGTCATAGGAAAGGTAAATAGAATTAAAAAAGTAAAAAAGTCAGAAGACATATGCCTGTCATGAACTCATGCAGACTATATTTGTAAGTATAAAGGAGTCATTCCACCTCTTTGATTCTGTTTATAAAATGGCAACAATAGGAGGTGGGCTTAAAACAAACCAAGTTCACTTATAAAATAAGTGAATACTTCTAATTTTGTTGAAATAGTGAGACTTTTATATATTAAGGATCTGGCCAAACTGTAGTTAAAATTGTCAGTTAGCATATAAAATAATCAGTTTCTTTGTGGGGCTTTCACTTATCATTGAACTTTGTTCTTATCCCTCCCCACATACCTCTCCTTCCTCATGCTCGTTCCCTTCCTTTTCCTAAACAGACTCTTCTTCTTTTGTGTCATACGTATTCCACCGCCCTCTCCCATGTTCCCTCAACACCCCTTTAGACCTGTTCTTTCCTTCTCATAGACTTCTTTCTACTTTTATGCACTATTAACATGCTCATATTTACACCTAGGTTTTGTAGGAGAAAATGTGTGAAACTTGTCTTTCCAGGTCTGGCTTATTTCACATGCCATAAACAACTTCAAAAACTAAACATCAGAATATATAAAGAACTCAAGAAGTTAAATACCAACAAACCGAATAATCCAATTAAAAAGTGGGGTACAGAGCTAAACAGAGAATTCTCAACAGAGGAATCTTGAATGACGGAGAAGCACTTAAAGAAACACCTTCCCGATGGTGAATGCTCTCTGTCACGAACAATTCCACATTTGGCTAAGGCTGAGGATCTGGCTTGCTTCCATGTATGTGGACCTATCTGCATTGCCCACGTGGCACGCCTGGGTTGGCTACCCAGAGGCTATTTAAGCTGTGGGCTGGCTTTCCCCAGGGTCCGAGGATTGTTCAAGGTTCCTGAATAAACTGCATTGAAAAAAAAAAAAATATATATATATAAAAAGAAAAAAAAAAGAAATGCTCAACATCTGTAGTCATCAGGGAAATGCAAATCAAAACAACTCTGAGATTCCATCTTAGACCTGTCGGAGTGGCTAACATAAAAAACTCAAGGGACAACACCTGCTGGTGAGGATGTGGAGATAGGGGAATGCTCCTCCATTGATGGTGGGAATGCAAACTTGTACAACCAACTACTTTGGAAATCAATCTGGTGCTTTCTCAGAAACCTAGGAATAGCCATACCTCAAGACCCAGCTATACCACTCCTGGGCATAAATCTGAAAGATGCTCCACCATACAATAAGGACATTTGCTCAACCATGTTCATAACAGCTTTAGTTGTAATAGCCAGAACCTGGAAACAACCTAGATGTCCCTCCATCAAAGAATGGGTAAAGAAACTGTGGTATTTACACAATGGAATAGTATTCAACCATGAACAACAAGGAAATCATGACATTTGCAGGCAAATGGATGGAACTGGAAAATATCATTCTGAGTGATGTAACACAGGTTCAGAGAGGCACATATGGTATGTACTCACTTATAAGTGAATTTTAGTCATATAGTATAGGATAGAAATACTACAATGCACAAACCTCAAGAAGATAAGCCCAATGGGTATCTCAGGCTTCATGTGGGCACACTATTTAGAGGAGTGGGGTATATCTCTGACAAGGACTATTTTGCCTTCTTTTTGATGAGACTTTCCTACCAGGCCACAGGGAAGGAAGAGCAATTCGGGGGGGGGGCGGGGGGGAGGCAGCTAGAAAAGAGGGGGTATGGGAGGGAGGGTGAGACTGGGAGGAGAGGAGGCAGGGGCCTATGACTGAGATGTAAATTGAATTAATTAGTAAATAAATACCAAAAGAAAGAAAGAAGACCTGGGGCATACAAATTGAAAAAAAAAAAACAAACGAACATCAAAACAACTGATCATTTAATCAAGTAGGCTACTTAATTCAATTAATTTGTCCAAAATAGAAATATTTAAATGGTATTTAAATATTTTGTAAAGTGTTTAATATCCTTAACCATCAGGGAAATGAAAATTAAAGCTACTTTGAGATTTCATGGAACCACAGTCAGAAAGGTTGTTATGAAGGAAACACAGGCAGCAAAATCTGATGAGGATATAATTACAGTATATATATGTATATATGTATATTATATATATAATGTAAGTAACCCTAACCCTATATATAGAATATATATATATATATCCCACTGTTCAAATAGGTTTGGAAGTTCCTGAGAATGACCCAGTCAAACTGCTGCCAAGGATTCTAAACGGCTTGTTAGAGAATCCTTGCACTTCCTCATTAATTCCTTCAGTATTCATAATAGCCAAGATAGGGGCCAAATTTCATATCTATTACCCAAGTAGATTGCAAATGTGGTACATATACAAAATAGAAATTTATTTGGGTGTTGAGAAGAATGAAGTTATAGCCTTTGCAGGAAAATTAATCGAACTGGAGGTCATTATTCTAAGTTCTCACCACTCATCAAAGAAGCATCTCTTTGCAGAAGATTGAGATTATTATGGGATCCACAGCTAGTCAAATGCAAAAAAAAGGGAGAGGGCAATGTGGGATGCCCAACCCCAGTTGCTATTTCTACAATGATACCCCCACCCCTAAGGTGCAGGGAATATTGTGGATGAAAAGCAGAAAGATTTAAGAGTCACATAATCGGGATACCTGATGCTAGCTTGTGTCTCCAAAGCATTGCAGGGAAGCGACACTCACAAAATCTCAATAATATGGTTGTATAAAAAAATCTGCATAATGACAATACTCTATGACATGCGAGCGTGGATGGAAAAGTTTCATAGGTCCCCACCTCCAGATGAGGAGCTACAAGCAGTCATCAGCTATGGCTGATGAGAGAAAACACTGTTTTCTCCAGGGATGGGTTCCCCAATAACTTATCCAACCCTAAGCGGTCAGCCCTAAAGATATGCCCAACTAACAAGAACAACAATAAATGGACTCAATAACGAATATATGTATGTATTTGTATAGCAATAATAATTATAGATGGTGTCATGGATTTGAGAGGGAGTTGGGGGCATGAGTTAGGGGGAAAGGAAGGGGTACAGTAATGTAAATATAGAAGCTACATACCAAATTCTCAAATGAAAATAAATTAAGTCATAGTTGAGTCATTTCAATAAGAATGGATAGGCACGCATGTTTTGTAATGTATTAAGACATACAGAGCAGATTCAATAAGCAAATTACTTTTATGTAGTTGAATGAATAGTGAGGCTATTTACTTTGACCAGTAGAACAAAATAATGCAAATACGACATGCAGGCCACATAGTCTTCTTAGATCAAGTGTGGATTGTAGAATTAGGTGTAATGTGCTCTTCAGTGAGGAGACTATAACCATTATTAAACAAGTAAGCTGGAATTGTTTAGAGGGGTAAAGAGGGAAACCTGCCTCTTACTATATGCCCTTCCTCAAAAATAAACAATTTTTATGAAAATAAATTTTTTTACAATTATTAATATAATTTCTAAGTCATAACTATTGTAAACCTCACAAATGTGTGTGACATATTGGCTTCCATTAACTCTGGGGTATAACTGGAGGTTATGATCGGTGCAGACACAGATAAAAGAATGACCGGCCTTTGCCAGGCCAAGCCCCAACACAGGAAAGACTCATCTCTGATCATCTCTGATCTCATTTCAGAGCACCAGGCACTGCAGATTACCGGAGAGATAGTTTATTTTTTTTTTACCATAAGTCCCAGTGCCAGAACTTAAAACCCAAACTGAATTACAAGAACATCACAGCAAAATCCAGCCACTGTGTATTTTGGAAGAAAAACACAATAGAGATAGAAAATACAACCAGGGGTGCTCTTGCATCTTGTAACATATGAAATATTGATTGGTTATATGCCACCTTAAAATACAATAGTGGTCCACAGCTGTAGCCCTGGAAGTTATCTTTAAGGAGTTTACAATCTGACTTTCCCTTTGGATTGTAAAGGACATACAGGGATGCCATGTCACTCTGGAGAGCGACACACCACCCCAGCACCGCTACTCCCCACCCCAACCCCCGGCATTCCGCGTTTTGACGTGGAATATTGCAGAAGAAACCATATTTCAGAAGAAACCCCCGCAAGCAGTCAGCGTGCAGAAGGAAGGCAGCACAGCAGAAGGAAGGCTCCCTGCGAATACCTGACATACGGTCCACAAAACAGATAAATGCATATGAATACACCTTCTAGTGTTTAACTGGCCCTCCTTGGCGCCTGTTTCTCACAGAGCGCTGCTGCATAAGAAAAGCCCCAAATTTCTCTCTGAATCCTAAACGGGTTTTGTTGTGGGTTCAGCTAAGGATGACATGACGTGGGATTTCCGTCTTGGTTCCATTTTAACGACAATTTTTTTGTGTGTCTCTAAAACGGGAAACATTTCTGGGAAGTAAAGTGCTTGAGGCCAGGAGAATTTGTCTTCCACTGTCACAATCTCCAGCTACCATTCAGTTAAATGTTGTTTGGAATAATATGGCCCTAATGCCCCTATCTCCTGCTGAATTGCTCAGACGGACTGAAGATTAGAGTGAAAAGAGGTGCCGGCATTATCTGCACGAGTGCGCCGGGGTCACGCTACACTAACAAGACCGCCCCCAGCCCGGGTGACAGAACCCAGCTGCCTCTCCGCAGGCCCTTCACGTCCACTTACTGCAGGGCCCGGTCTCCAGAGGGAGGATTCTGACTAGGAGACTGGCCTCGTCCTTATTGCTCTCGTGGATTTTTGTGTGAAACCAGTTACCTGTTTAACCTATGAACCTAAAGAAAACAAGGACTGCTGCTTAAAATACCTAACCTCAGTTTTGCCTTCACTCACTCCTCCCAGTGCCATCCTAAGGAGCCATTCATCACGAAGGCAAAAACACTGGGTTTTATTTTATTTTGTGCTTACCATGCCCGCATTCTGAACTGTGAGGTTTGGTGAGATGTTCAGTTTTGTGGGTTTTGTTTTTGTTTTTTTGTTTGTTTGTTTTGTTTTGTTTTTAATCCAACTTGTATGAAGTCATATCCTGTGCTCACAGAACATGGTGTGCTTGCATTTTATTTAATCTATCTATCTATCTATCTATCTATCTATCTATCTATCTATCTATTTTTATGGGATATGAATAAGCATCTCTGTGTCTGTATTTGTTTCTTGTCCCTTTTCTGGAACTCTTTTCATTCTGTTTGTTTTGTCTGATTACAGCGTGTTTGTTTTATCTTTTAATATTATGTTATATTATACTACATTATATATCATTATTATCCTTTAGATGCCTGTTTTATCTTCTCATGGAATATAGGACATGAATCAAAATAGGAAGGGAGGTTGTAATGAACTTGAGGAATACATGAAGAAGAAACCAGAATTAGAATTTATTGTATGAAAACTGTTTTGTTTTGTTTTGGTTTTTTTTTTTTTTCTTAAAAATTGTTCTTCGTCTCTGTGTTTTGTTTTCTAGTTTTTAGAGGAAGTATGTTTTTCCTTGGTGCATTGTTTAATACACACACGTATGTGTATATGTATGGATGCATACATGCATGTATATATGTATGTATAAGGTAAAGATTCCCACTCTCCTTTAGACTACCCCTATGTATAGCTTTCTCTCCTTTGCTGCCTGTTTCTGGGGTGAAGGGTTTTAGGTTAGTAACATCCAGAAACTGGTATGGTGTTTAGCCAGTAGAGGGAGATAGTGCTATCCAGCAGCTCTGCAGGGTACCACTTTTTCTCTCTCTTTTTAAGTGAGAGAAAGCATTTTTCTTAATGCTCCACCCATAAGAAGATTTTGTACCTATTTTTTTCCTACAAAAGTGAGGACATAAGTGAAGCTATCTATACCTTTAAGGAGAATGAGTCAGGAGAAGCTTATTTCAGAGCAGCCTTAGGAAATTGAATCTTTGGGAAGACAAAATAATGTTAAAAATTACCCTCATCCAACTACCAAACTTAAAAATACTATTAAATTAAACTTACATTTATTTAATGGCAGAAGAGGTGGGAAAGCTCACTTCAGGGCTAAGCTCAACGGAGTCCTCAAGGCTTGATCCTGTCTTACTGGACGGGTGTTTAAATGGCCTCACTGTGTTACGGACTACATAGATTCTGTGAGTTCACTGAGAGCACTTGCACAGGGGAAAGAAACAGATAACAAAAGCATCTGGGTCTCTTTTTTTTTTTTTTTTCACTTATCAACATTTGAAATTTGAGTTAAGTGCTTCCAAAACAGTCTCTATATAAGAAAGCCCTCCTATTATACGATGCTTTTAACTTTTTAAAGTATTTTTCTATGCACTATCTCATTTTAAAGCAGTACTAGTACAGCCTCAGTCTGTTAAGGAAGTGAGCGTTTAAACTCAAGTACATGCTGGCGTTTTTTAAGCTATGCTCATCTCAGCTATCATTATAGAACTTAATGAAAATAAGTTCACCAGCCATGTGACACCCCCCATGACCAGTATAAAAATACTTCGAGGTAGAAACTTTGCAAATAGCTACTAAATTATTCTTTCAACATCTAGAAACCTTTTGCACTTTTATTTCAACAAACTGAAGTTCTATTGAGTTTCTGTGAAAATTGATGCCCTTATGAATTTATTATGTACACTAGTGCTGAGATTATTGTAGAAATAAGTAGGTTTGTGGGTGTGACCAGATGTGTCCTTTGAAATGACACTTTATAATTTTTATGAATATGATATTATTATTATTGTTATCATATTGTTATTATTATTATTATTATTTGGGGTTTTTGAGACAGGGTTTCTCTGTTTAGCCTTGGCTGTCCTGGACTTGCTTTGTAGACCAGGCTGGCTTTGAACACACCGTGATCTGCCTGCATCTGCCTCCCTGATTGCTGGGATTACAGGTGTGCGCTCCACCTTGCCCTGCTTTATGATAAAATTCTATGTTGCTGAAAAAGTATATCATGGCAGACATTTTTAACTATATCCAGCAGTGCATAAATATTCATGTACTATTTTTCATTGTATAAATTTCTGTAGCTTGGGAAACAAAGTATCTAGCCTGATTCTTGTCCATTTTCTGCGTAACAAGATCATTTTGGCAACTGCCAGCAAAAATATTGCAAAGTATGTAAAGCAGTTGGTTCATTTAGACAAAAGATTTCTGGATTTGTGTGCTTATGTAAGTGCTCACTCATTTATTAACAGAAATGGAGATATGAGGGCTCGGCCAGTGATCTGTAAGAGTCAATGATTCCAGCTTGGTTTGAATTTTTTCACAAAGTATTTTTGCACCAAAATGCTTTGTTTCAGAGCCAACTCTGAAACAAAAAATAAGATAAAATAAAAGTAAAGAAAAAAGAAAAGAACTATAAAAATCTAAAACTAAATCATCAGAAAATTTAGGCTTTCTCCAAAATACTTTCAAATTCTATCCATAATTTGTTTCTTTTGGCCATAATTTATCCATAATTTTTATCCATAATTTGTTTCTTTTTTCTGTTGTTTGTTTGTAACTTATCAGTGGGGCTATACATAGTTAACTTGTAGAGAATGGTACAAAATGAATATTCTTATTTTTCAATTTAGGAAAATGTAAGACCCCAAGCTAGCCTGTAAGCCTCACCTGCCCAAAGACCAGGTAACTTTGGAATTCTGGGAGTTGTAGTTCTTGATAAATTAAGAGGACCACATGAGAAAATATGGTGGCCATATGGTTTTGACCTTAAAAGCCCCTACAGCACTTTGTCTCTGGGCTGCTTGCTGAGAAACTCAGGGTGGTCCTGACCAAAGTTCATCCTAGTCAGTATTTAATTAAAACTTTCTTCAAATTTGACTCAAAATCATGGAACTGTTTTGTTGCTCTTGTTGTTTTGTTTTGTTTTGTTTTGTTTTGTTTTTGTCTTGTGAATCTCAGGATTAACAAAGGCTGTGGCAAATAACCAATTTATCGTGTTTCCCATGCATCTTTATCATTATAGCAAAGAAGATATTATTTTGGTAGGTTTTGCTTTTCACACTCTAAATCTATATTTTTGGGTTGTCTTCCAGAACCTGAAGGTAACATGCTGTTGCTGAAGACACCACATACTTTAGACATGGGATTTAGAGGAGTTGGGCTGGACCTGATCTGAAGCTGCCAATCTCCACCCCCACCTCCACCCCTACCCCAAAGACTAGCACTCACAGGATGAGAAGGTGTTGCACAAGTTGCCAAGGCAGAAAAGCAAACAATATTCTTATCTGGCAGAAAAGATTAAAGCCACAACAATGACTGATTCTGCAGTAATGCTATAGGGGCACGTACATCTTGTTGGTAAAAAACTGTCTGCTTAGACTTGATTAGGGCCTAATCACTAGGAGGGAATTCACACCTGGTGCTGTAAAACCAAGCTGGAGAAGCTATAGACCATACATTAGAACCCATTCCTACCAGTCTCCTAAACCAACATATTTTTTTTTTTAGGAGAGAATGAGTTTATTTGGCTTATAATTCACAGGTTCCATTATCAAGGATAATCAAGGCATGGACTTGAAGGCAGCATTAGCTGCCATACAGCGTTAGTACTGACCAAGGAACTCCCTCCCAGACATTTGTGGCAGAAATCAAGAAGGATGCTACTAACTGGCTCGCAGATTAATGCGTAGCTAACTTTCCTTTATAGTTCCCTAGGGAATGGTGCCACCCACAATGGGTTGAACACTACAACATAAACTAATAGGTATTTGGTTGCAATTTAGGTATTTGGTTGCAGCAAGGAGAAAAGTAAGTAATACATCTCTCCCGTGATTAGACTATTTCAATATCTTTTAATATATGTCCTGTATAAACAAAAAAGTCTGTGAATTGAAAAAGTATACATCTCTCCCCTAGTAAATAAATATCCACTGTCAATATGCTTCTTGATGACTTGGTAGCATAACTAACATAAAGTCTGTTATAACCAAATTAACTTTATTTTTTTTCCAAATATATGTACATATATTTATGTATATATAATAGCAAAATTCCCACATTGCAAGAATATTGGAAAATATTGGGTTCTACCTAACTCAATATCTACAAAGAACTGAGTGAATATGAGTTAACTGCTTTCTGTTGGACATTCCTGGGTTCCCTTTCAAATATAAGGAATAGATAAATTCACATAATGTTCAGCCATATGTTATTATACTTCATAAAATATGAAAATAGATTATACAGTAAATTATTTACAACCAACATAATTTTAACAGTATCCTAAATATGCTTATGCTCACAGATAAGTGTGCCTCTCATCCCTTATTTAAGAAAGCTATTTTTGAAGAAAATGAAGACTATCACAAAGATCCACAACTGGTCAAAATGAAGAGAATAAATGACTGTGGAGTGCCCAAATACAGCTAGTATATCTACACTGAAACCCTTTTACCTAAGGTGCAGGGAACATTGGGGAAGAAGGGGCTGAAAGATTATAAGAACCAGAGCCTTAGCATAATATCACTACTGTTTCTTAGCCCTGACAGGGAACCTGCACTTATGAATTCTCAACAGTTTTTTAAAAGCAAAGAATGAAAACGTTAGAATGCTAAGTGGAGTAGATACAAGTTCCCTGACAGGTATTTTTGGAAATGGATTCCCACAGAATAAACAGGAATTGAAGTCAGGTCATTGCGGAGTCTACATCATAAACTTTTACTGAAAATTAAGTATGTTCTTGTTCACAGAATAAGGAAATAAATCACCATTGTCTTGTGCCTATGCTGATGACACCACCAATACTTATACTGTGATTAAGTGCAGGGAGGCAGAAACAGAAGTAAATGTAAAATAGGAGGCTGTGTTAGGACGCTAGGTAAGAAACAAGGAAAGCTCCCGGAAGTTTAATTGTTGAAGCAGGAAGGCGCTGGAGACGAGGTGTGTTTTAGAAATGTACACTTGTAACAGTCTCTTCTTACATCTGTTCTTCCGCCCTCCTGGCCATAGTAATGAGCAGCTAAAAGCTGCACTTCCAGGCTTCCTATGTAGGTCACTGTCAATGAGATACAGACGGAGCCAGTGGACACACCTGGAAGCCATCCTTTTGAAGATGAGTGTCCCGGGTTAACTTTTCATCATTTCTGGAAAATCTGCTGGATATCACAGCTCTTCCCCCATCATCCTAGAGATCCAAATAATACCATATTTCTTCAACTCTTACATGAGAAGAAAATAACATCTACCATTTTTTTTTCTTATGATCCCTTTAGAGTAGCCTTCTATTTCCACCAATGGAACCTATATGATTTGCTAATGGGTCCAATGCAGAGATGAGAGAATCAGAGGAATCAAAGATAGTTCTCACGTTTTTTAGCAGAACAGGTGAAATTCTCATTTATGATGATGCAGAAGTGTGTGGAAGAAACAGGTTTGGCAAGAATATCTATAATGTAAGTTTGGTTTCTTTTTATAATAATTTCATCTTTAGAAATTAGAATTACATCATTTTCCCTTCTTTTCCTTCCCCTGCCCTTTCCCAAATGCCCACCTTGCTCACTCTCAAATTTATAGCCTCGTTATCCTCAATCATTCTTACATGCATGCATTTATATATTCTTTACTATATTTCAATTCTATTTAAAACTAGCATGTATTTACATACCGAATATGTTCAGTGTAGAATTCCAGCACATGTAGATAGCAAGCATTGATCAAATTAGTCTGTCTGTCATCCTAGCCTTTATGTTTTAAGCCTTTTAATTCCTCTCTTCTACACCCCCATAAAAATAACATATTGTCTTGTGAACTAACATTTTCTTTCTTTGCTGTGAGACACCATAACATCCCTTCTATTTGTGTTTTTGCAACTTTACAAATATCCCTCCCTTTCTGTAAGTTTTTTGTTTGTTTGTTTGTTTGTTTTTGGCTATTTTCTTTGTTTTTCAAAGCTTAAAAAACCAGTTAGTCAGCCCACAGCTTAAATAGCCTCTGGGTAGCCAACCCAGGCGTGCCACATGGGCAATGCAGATAGGTCCACATACATGGAAGCAAGCCAGATCCTCAGCCTTAGCCAAATGTGGAGTTGTTTGTGACAGAGAGCACTCACCATCGGGAAGGTAGAAGGCGGAAACCAGCTCCATCTTTAAGGCATAGCATTCCGCAGCTCTCTACAGTTCCCCCTTTTTGTTTTAGATGCATCAGGCAAGAGTAGAGGTCTGATCTCTGATATTAGAAATAAATTGGGACTTTGTACCGATGTTCGTTTAGGTGTCATTTCCCCGGGGTCCGAGGATTGTTCAAGGTTTCTGAATAAACTGCATTGAAAAAAAAAAAAACTGCTCACCAATTGAAGGTGTGTAGGACATTATACACAGAGGAAACCTTGTAGCTTTAAAGCCTCTTTCCAATGTGTATTTTCACATTTATGTCTCATAGCAACCTTGAGTACAGTGAGCTATGTACTGGTGCTATCTATATTTTTACAAATTAAGGATGTTAGATTCTGAACTAAAACCCAACAGAATATGAGACTTTCTCCCCTCCATAACCCGGTTAAGCTTATCTCATTGGGTTATTGTCGTGATAGAAAATACATACAAATGCTGAGGCACAAAAAAAAAAAAAAACAGTTAGTCTAGTTTACTTTTGTTTGCTTTAGAAATCATATTCAAAATATGATTGTGTATTGTGTCATCTTGACTATCCTGTGAGAAACTGTTAACTGCTCCTGTTAGTCAGTGTTGAATCTCCAAGTTCATTCTTGTGACCTCCACATATGTGAAAGAAGATAAACATTAACCTTTTTGTATATGGTTCATTTCACTGAATGACTTCTAGTTGTATCTACTTTGTTAAGAAGGACAGGTTTCATTTTTATTTACAGATGAACAATATACTACCATTTATAAATACTAACATTCTTCCAATGCATCACCCCAGGGAAAATCTAGACAGATTTCTTGTCTTGGCAACTATGAATAGTTTCATGAAAACCATACTCTGGTATGCCAACTTCATTTTCTTTATCTATATGCCCAGGTATATGATAGCTTAGTTGTGAGATGCATGTATTTCTAACTTTTTGAGGAAATGCCTTACAGTAGAGGTGAAAGTTTACATCCTCACTGACAGTATATACAACTTCCTTTGACTCCACATCCTCACAAACTGTTTTAATAGTAGACACCATTCTAGCTAGAAGTAAGTTCTTTCATTGTAGCTATTGACAAAATAGAAACAGAGAGAATGCTCATTTCTGTGTCACAGCAGTGTTAAAGGGATACTAAACCAAATTAGTGTAGCATCTTCCTGATTCATCAGTACCAACTTGATACGGGTCATTCAAATAACTATAATGTCCTTCCAAACTTAAGGGGCAAGTAGCAACTGATTGCTTCTATGCCATGGACAATCTTTTCTTTTTTTTTTAACTTATAAATGAAAGCATATATTTGGGGTTTACATTCTTGAAGGGTAAGTCCGTGGCCATCATGGTGGGGACTATGACAAGAGGCATACTGAGCAGTAGCTGAGAGTTCACATCTTGATCTACAGCAAGAGGCAGAGAGAGCCAACTGGGCCTTGCATGGGCCCTTGAAACCTCAAAGCCCTCCCACTATGAGATACCTCCTCCAGTAAGGATCCTTCCCAAGTGGTTCTAACAACTAAGAAATCAGTATCCACATAGTCACCTATGGGGCCATTCTCATTGAAACCACCACACATAATAACATACAGACTGCACAAATGAGTTCAACCTCCAGAAGTCCAATAAATCTCCAGAAGTACGAGGAATGTTGGTGCCCCATTTCGCTCACTGGACAGCAAGCCTAGCCTAATCAATGAGCTGCAGGCCAGCAGACACCCTGTCTCTTATACACATCTGTCATGTTGTTAAACTCCTAGGAGTCTGAACGACCCATGGTCTGTTGTCCCCACAGGCCATCTTTTTATCATGTGTTTTCTACATTCCTTGCATCATCTTGTTGAGATTTAAAACTCCAGATACACACACATACACACACGTGTGTGTGTGCATATATAAATATATATGTAAATATAGTTATTATTTTATATGTAAGTGGCTAGTGCTCAATAAATACTTATGACCTTAATGATTATTAAATGGCTATTGAATCTGTAGACACTTTTCCTGGCCTAATTGATCATGTTTAAAAAAATCATGATGGGCTACTTTAGAAGAAAATAAATAACTTATGAAGCCTGTCAAAGCACAGACTCACTATTCTTCCTCTATTCACAACAGTCAGTGTTAAAGCTAAGACAACTACTAAAATAAACATAAAAGACCTTGAGACCATTGCTAACTCAGGGTTACTATCATTTTCCCAGTGCAAACACTGGAAATTGAGTGCTATGCGTCTGACCAGCAGTTCCGACAGCACCTTGTGAACTACTTTAGTGATCCAGTTTTTCATTGGCGCCTTTCTTGACTGGTACATTTTCAGATTGTAGTCCCCATTGCATCCTGAGTGCTTGTCCCTGAACCTTGGTCAAGAGAGATTTTTGTACAATAGGCTGAAAATTAAACTCAGCATTTCTAGGAAACGTGTATAATCTGGAAGTTGAGTTTGACTGCATACAGTTGTAGCCAGACCAAGAACCTATTTAAAAAAAAGATCACTCTGTATCCTTGGCATAATGGTTCTCCATGGGAGAGACACAAAGCCAGAGGTTGACCCTTTCTTCCATTCATCCACCTTTCATGTGGTTTGTTGTTATTGTTGATTTTAACTCAAGAAGGAAATATATTTATTGTCTCTTTCAGGGGCTCTCGGTTAAGATTTTCTGTCTTACCCCGGCCAAGCTGGTTGTACTCAGACAGAATGTCTCCATCATTTTATATTCATTTGTCTAACAACCTTACAGGACTATGATTTTCAATGAATTGGCTTTGTGTTATAAAAACCCCGCCATGCTTAAACATGCCTGGGCACAATGCTTCCATAAGTTATTATCATACAACTAGAAAAAAAAATGTGTGCTGACCAAATTTAAGAAATAAATAAATAAATAAATTCTGAGACCAGCAAGGTGGCAAGAGGTGCTTTCCACCAAGCCTGATGACCTGAGTTTGATACCCAGGCCGCACATGGCAGAAAGAGAACCAACTCCATGAACTTCTTGTCTGACCTAAACACACACACACACACACACACACACACACACACACACAGAGTGACATTTTAATACATCCTCCCGAAACAAGCAAAATAAAATGTAATAAAAATTGTTAAGTTAAAAAATAAGACTGCTGAATTTCAGAGTTTAAGGCTAGGCTGGCCTATAAAGAGATGTTTCAGGATAGCCAGAGCTACACAGAGAAACCCTATCTCAAACAAAACAAAACAAAATAAAGGAAGAAGCAAAACTGCCTTTTTTTTTTTAAAAAAAAGAGTGTTATTGTACAAGCAAACAAGATAGGCATAACTTTTTTTAATTATGTACACTAGCACTAGGTCTGCAGATGTCAGGCTAGTCTATAGCGATGGATGGAAAAGGGACCCCAAAGGCCCTATTACTTACTCTTCTCTGTTACTAACTGACAAATTCTGGGAAAGGAAGGGTCACGGTATTAAGTTGTATCCACTGTTGATCATAAGGCTTCGAGCGGTAGTTCCAAATTCAGGAACAAGAGACAACCCTGTTTAGACCCCTTGGAACTCCAAACATAATGCAAACTAGTAAACAGAGCAAAGGGATTTATAGGGATGAGAAATGGATGGTAGGCAAAGGAGGGGAATGATGAGAGGGAACCAAAACATAGATTATACTTCTATGAAACTGTGAAAGAACAAAAT
Organism: Meriones unguiculatus; assembly: GCF_030254825.1. Taxonomy (NCBI): domain Eukaryota; kingdom Metazoa; phylum Chordata; class Mammalia; order Rodentia; family Muridae; genus Meriones; species Meriones unguiculatus. The sequence goes on from NC_083352.1 coordinate 49,688,927, forward strand.
TTACTAATCAAAAATGTGTTCTCATGGTAAAATGATGAATCCAGGATTCGGAAGTTAAGTCTTCAGATTGTTAAGTGAGAGAAATGTTCTTCAGATTGCTAAGTGAAAGAAATGTACGAAATGTAGCTCTGTGCGTTATCTCCAGCTCCTTCCCTCCGGGGGCCCCCTCTTGTTTATTCTTTGCTCTTTCTCCACTGTGTTCTCCAGACCTATTACGGAGCTGACAGTATACCAAATGTTGGGATCTGGTCTAAACCGCAGCATTTCCATTAAAACAGCTCCAACATTTAGCAAGTATTAAACTATTTCTTAATACTTTGTATTCAGGGGAATTGTCCTTAATACTTTGTACTCAGAGACGTTGGAGTATTACCACTGCAGCACTCAGCAGCACATATGTGAGGGACGCTTTGGTAACTCTCTAAGTCACTGGTAGCTCTCCCACACAGCACAAGGCGTGTGTGGGGAAGCTTGTTGCTGAGTATGTACTGTTCACCGTAAGCCTGCACGGGTCTGTGGGGATCTTCTCTGTACATTCTCTACGTACTCCAAATAACACAATTAATCAACCTTAACTGCAGTGTTTCCAAGATAAAAAGTCTTCTAAACAAATCGTTGATAATGCGTCATAAGTAGAAAGATGAGTCAGCAAATATTTGTATGAAATTTTTCAGAAGAAATGAGGCAACTAGATTAAAATGTAAATCCCCGAGACTGTGGGCTGTACAAATGGAAATTTGGGATAGTTTACTCAAGTAGAAAATGCTCAAGAGGACTTTGGTTATGGATACAATTGCAAAATATTTTACAGTTGATTTATACCTGTATACTCTATATTGCTGTTTCTAAACCCCATCATACTCAAAAATTATCAGGACAGGTTTAAAACACACAAAACAAAACAAAACAAAAACAAATTCCTATGCATTCCTTCCCAGCTTCCATCCTCACACAAACTTAATCACCAAGTTCCAGCGACATGCTAATCTTGATTACCATGGAGATTTTCCAAGGTGTTTGTCCTTGTGTGGCCAGCTTGGGAAACACTGAACTGGGGATGTTTGGAAAGGCTTTATCGTTTTCATTGTTCTCCTAGTACTTTGTTTCTTTTTCTTCTTTTTTTTTTTCTTAGCATTTTCACATTTTAGCTTGTATAGTCATTATTTTTCTAGTGCTTATCTCCCAATTGCTCATATATTTCCTAAAGATAGAGATGATGATGTTCACTAGACAGCCTGACAGGATTTAGTGACACAGAAAAGATAGTTAAAAATGAGTTGAAGTGAATTTCGACCACCATTCATTTTAGTGCATCTTGGGATTCCTAGTTGCCTGTCACTTGACTTCAATCTCTGAGTTAGAAAAAAAAAAAAAAAGAGTAATTAAAAAGAGACCTGAGTAGGGTAAAGTTAAAGATAAAGTGTGTTGTTTACCAACAACCTACTAAGAAAACTTTCAAAGAAAGAACAACAAAATCTTCATCTGAAGATGCTTTTATATTGACAAATTTGATTTCCTTCTTTCAATCAGTACTAGAGGGTTGAGCAAGCTGAAATGTGCTTATGGGATCAGAATATTCAAAGCTGTTCTTTCTCTTTAAAGCCTTGGATGTGTGATCATCAGTTCAGAGCATGTGTGGCCAAGTTTTTCTTTGACGTGTACACGTTGAGAGAGTGTGAAGACATTCTGAAATGTAATTACCAAAGCCTCCCTCACAGCAATGAGGAGCATAGGACTGCTTGCTGATAGAGACACTCTACAATCAAAACCATGTTAACACAATGTTATCTGCACAGTTCCCTGAACGTGTGGGATTGGGCTTTAAGATTTCCATTTTAAGTTTATTGTTTTAGAGTTTACTGGTGTGTATAATTCTAACAATTTTCATTGGTTTATTTTTTTTAACTGGCTATTTCCAAAATAAAGAAAGGTTCGTAGAAGTAGAAACACATTTCACTTTTAACATACAAACTACATATTTAAAAATTGTTCATAGTAAATATGATCAAGTCCTTTTAACATTGTTTAATAAAAACATAAAATTACAGCTAGAAATTTGTTTGAATGATGATGCAAGTTCAGTAAAAGAAGGAAAATTTTACAAAAAAAATTAAACATGCCAAATCAATTTCAGACTTAAACACTTAACATTGTACTGTGATGTCAGCATGGACTGCACCGATTTTCCAAAACCCAAGCAAAGATGGACTAGTCATGAAAGTCGCTCAAGCATCTCCGCTTGCATTCTTTTCAACTTACAACACTGTGAAACCTGTAGGTAGGGAGAGGAGAGCAGGAAAAGTACCAATTTGAAACATATCCTGACTTGAGTTTACTTTTGGAAATGTAGCATTTCTTTGATTTTTTAATTGTTCGTGCATTACTTACGAATGTGACCACGTGACTCTAGTTTATGCTATTATGTTGTCAAGCTTCTGATAATGGCGAGGAATGTTTGTTTAGACTATGTAGCTCTTCACTTTAATTCACTCTGGCTCCAGTGTGACATGTTAAAACTGCTATCAATGGAAAATCCAAATTTCCCAGAAAGACTTAAAACAACAGCCACCCCTGTGAACTGAAATTATCTCCTGTTGAGGCTAATTACCTTAGTACTCTTAGGAAAACCCCTTCTGGAACTCTGTTGCCTTAGTGGCTTTCTCTTTGGTGAACAAAGCCCACGTATCTGCTGATGATTCTACTGTGACGGTCTAGTTCTGGTAATGTTGTACACAGAGCCTGGAATGATTGTGCCATGAACTGGGTAGCACATGATGTGACTGTCCTGTGGTGATAAAACCTTTATCTAGAGAGTTTTTCTTAGAAGAATGTAATTTCTAAAGAAGAAAAGTTCTGTGGGATCTGAATTCCAAGAATTAACTAGATATTCTCCATACTTTGTTTTAGAGTTTCTCAGGAAATTGTCATCAAGGTTTCAGCTGGGGCTAAAGTCATCTGAAAGTTTGATTGGGCACCAAAGCTTATTTTCAAGTAAATTCATACATTTCTCGGTGAAAGAGTCTCAGCATATGGAACACTCCATATGTCTGTATACTGAAGTGCTGGCACCTACCAAAATAATCCCAAAGGAAGAAAACAAGGGTTTCAATGTCCATTCTGACTCAGCCAAGTTGTTGTTTTAAAGTCATTTCCATAATATTCTGCTAGTTATGTAGTGCAAATTGGTCACCTCTTTTCCATGTAAGAGCAGACTAAACAAGTGTGGATACTATTAGGACGTTATTGGGGTATATTGTAAAAGTTGCCTACACAATTTCTCTAACCTGGAATATCCTTTTTTTTTTTTTATAGAGTCTCTAAAATAATAGACTCTTTGACATGGGGTAAGATGATCAATCCTCATTTAGAAAGACAGATGGGATGTGCATTGAACGTATGACAGGAGTCTACTGAGCGCATCTGAAAGACTCTAACTAGCAGTGTTTTCAAAGCAAAGACTCATGACCAAACCTTTGGCAGAGCACAGGGAATCATAAGAAAGAAGGGGAGTTAGTCTGATGGGGGAAAGGATAGGAGCTCCACAAGGACCAAATATATCTGGGCACAGGGTCTTTTCTGAGACTGACATTCAACCAAGGACCATGTATGGATATAACCTAGAACCTCCACTCAGATGTAGCCTGTGGTAGCTCAGTAACCAATTGGTTTCCCAAAGTGAGGGGAACAGGGACTATTTCTAACAGGAACTCAATGACTGGCTCTTTGGTCTCCCCACCCCCCAAGGGAGGAGCAGTCCTGTTAGCCCACAGAGGAGGGCTTTGCAGCCAGTCCTGAAGATACCTGATAAAACAGGATCAGATGAATGGGGAGGAGGTCCTCCCTATCAGTGGACTTGGAAAGGGGCACGGTGGAGATGAGGGAGGGAGGGAGGGGACTGGGAGGGAATGAGGGATCGGGACACGGCTGGGATACAGAGTTAATAAAATGTAACTGATAAAAAAATAAAAAAAAATAATAGACTTTTTTTTTTGGAGAAAAGTGCTTAAAATCAAAATTTTCCAAGGTTCATCAAGTCTTAATAAGTTTAGACCAAATTCAAGAAAAGGGGAATTAAATACACCTTCCAATGACACACTGGAAGCTAAATTTTCATCGCCATCTTTAGACTATAAAAGTTTTAGATAAGGACTTGAGTAATAATTCTTTTAGTGAATAGAAGACAATTTTAGCAATATTTAAATGCCCACATTTTTAAACACCTCTACTGATTTTCACCTATTCCTAAGGACATTTACATGGTTTGGTTTAATCCTCCTCTTCCTCCTCCTCTTTCCACTGATCCTTTGCCTCTCCTTTTCCCTTCTACTCTTCCCATCAATCATCTCTTTCCTCTTTTTTCTCCATATACATTTTTGTTACTCCTGAGTTTTGTTGTTGTTTTGTTTTGTTTTTGTGTGTGTGTGTTTTGTTTTGTTTGGGAATAATATAGCAGTCTGTCCTCAAATTTGCAGTCCCTTTGCCTCAGTTTTCTGGAATTTTGACATTGTGGACATGTAGTACATACCTGAGTTCTTTCCTCTATTCTCATATCCAATAGTAGTTCCTTCGTTTTACATTTGGATTGACTTTTCAATGATACTGAATTCCTTGAAGTTTTTAGAACATGCAAGGCTTGTAGCATAAAAGCCAACTAGATTTGTCTAGTTAAATTGAAATTTTTTGTTTCTCCAAATTCCATCCAAAAAGTGAATTTCCTTTCTTTGCTTGCTTACTTGCTTATTTGCCTACTTTCTTATTTTCCTAGGCTTCTAGCTTATTAAAAATATGGCTCTGGACAACTAGTTCTCAGTCTGGTCTTGGCATCTCTTGATTAGACAATCCTTACACCTTCCTAACTAATTCCCTTTTTTGTCTATACAGACTTTTTTGTGCCACTGGTAGACCCACAGAACAGGGGCTTCACTGTTAAGAACACTGTCCCAAGGATCCCCGTGTTGCCCACAATGGAGTGTGGGTGGGAAGGATCCGATGTCTGGCTGTTAGTATAAAGAGATCCTGGATCAGGGGTGCTGCTAGCACTCACTTGAGGGCACATTCACTCACTCACAGGCCTAATCAGAAAGCACAGAGGTTCCCCTGTTCTCTATTCTCAGATTTGTACCTGCAGGGGCAAATGAGAGCTTAGGAGATCCATCAGCTCAATGGTGTCCACTGTTTGGCCACCCACCAGGGAAGGAGGCTTCTGCTGGGCTAGCAGTTGCAGACCTGGGAGGCCCTTACTGCTGCCACCTCTCCTGTCTCAGTCACTGAAGCTGTGCTTGAGGCAAAGGGAAGTGCATGGGGGTTAATATCCACTCCTTTCAGTCCCTAGAGACATCCAAAGGTGACCTGAACCCAACCTGTCCCCTTTTTGCCCAGAAAGCCTTAATGTCAATGTTCTTGCTTTAGCTGCCCTTCCACTCACCAATTTCAGAGTTTCGGATCTTGTGCCTATCAGATATGGTGTTTGCTGGTTGCTGCCATTTTGTACTCCCCAAATGTAGCCATTTTTCTAAGATTTGAATATGCTGTCTTCTCAACTCTAGATTCAATCTAATTAGATATAAAGCCTGTTTATGATAACATTATGCTACAAAAATACAAGGATCTCCATAATAGGTGTCATTTGTGAGACATTTGTTTTCACATTCTCTTTTTAGAACAGTTCTTAGTGAATGGTAGAGAATGAGCACTTTTTGAGCAGAATCAAATACATACTGTTTATTATTTCTTTTATATCCAGTTCTAGAATCTATACATATTTCAGTGGGGAAACAGTATTCATAAGAACATTTTATATTGTTTCTATTTTAGAATTTAAAATGTGAAAGTATAATTGTTGAAATAAGTATGTTTTGTTGGAATTAAATTTTTTTAATAATTTATTTGCACTGGCATTTTGCTTACATGGATGTCTGTATGAGGTTATCAGGTCCCCTGAAACTGGAGTTACATACAGTTGTAAGCTTCCTTTTGAGTGCTTGGAATTGAACCCAGGTCCTCTGCAAGAGCAGGTAGTTCTCATAACCACCAAGACTTCTCTCTAGAACCCAGAAATTTAATTTTTCATCCACTGATGAAAATAAGTATGAATAGCACCTAAAATGAATAATCCAAACTTGTATAACCCTTTTACTGTAGAGTTTCCCCCCTGTACTTTCAGTATACCCCAAAACCATTTTTGTGTGTGGTTTCCTGTTTCTCCAGTGTTATTAAGTAAACAAAACTGACTTAGCAATTCACTTTTACTAGAAGTCTGGTGCTCTAATTGGTTTGGTGTGTTGCAGATGTATTTTCATAATTTAATGGTTGAACACTGGAGTAAGTTGAAATACTTAAAAATGGAAAAGGGTACAATAATAAAAAATTTTAAAGATTTACTTCTTTGCCTTATTGTATATGTAAGTGTATGCCTGAGTATGTACATGAGTACCAGATGTGTGTAGGTGCCCTCAGGGGCCAATAAAAAGGTGTTAGAGTACCATGTGGGTGCTGAGAATTGAACCTTGGTCCTCTGCAAGAATAAGTACTCTCAATTGCTGAACCATCTCTCTAGCCTCTGGCTTAACAAATGTAATAAGCACTTAGATAATAATCTGTTTCCTTTTTAAGATGTCATATTTAAAAAACAGATTTTGCAATGCAATAATTGTCATCTTTTATTTCTTCGTTTATAACTGTTTAAAATCATAAAGTCTTTGGCAAGTAAAATTGTATCAACACTTCTTTTGTAACCTATGAAATCTTTTGCAAAATTATTTTTATATCCAAATACTTGGGTTTTTTTTTTCTTTCCGGAAATCAGCAGTGTGCCTTGTTAAGTGAAGCTTCAAAGTTGGAGCATAATTTTGTACTTAACACTTTATAAATAACTGTTTTAGCTGCTGGATTCCCAACTAATCAAGTTATTCTAACTTAGTAATGTGTTTTAGTTAACAAAACCACAACTTTGAGTCATCATTCTTCTGAGAGACAGAAACTGTCAGGAAGGAAATGAATGATGTATCACATTTTTTTTTGTAAAAAAAAAAAAATGATGTAATTTATTTTTAATGCATTAACACCTCTGTTTCTTATGAGAACACACAAATTCCAGTTATCTGAGATTTTATTTTTTGGGGTTAAATCTGAAGTTTGAAAATCAGAAAAAGAATAGAAACAAATAGGTGCTGTTAGGTTTACAAATACATACATCACATCAGAGAATGTTTTGAACTAGATTCTTATGTATATGGAAGAGCTACACAATCATTTGATAAGCCTTAGAATCCCCCAAATAAATTCTCTCTCAGAATTTATTTGAGAAGCACACACACTCACTTGAGGGCACATTCACTCACTCACAGGCCTAATCAGAAAGCACAGAGGTTCCCCTGTTCTCTATTCTCAGATTTGGACCTGCAGGGGCAAATGAGAGCTTAGGAGATCCATCAGCTCAATGGTGGATTGAGAGAGAGAGAGAGAGAGAGAGAGAGAGAGAGAGAGAGAGAAAGAAACACCTTATTCTTTGAAATTAAGTTTTACTTCTACTAAGTTTTCAAAGTTGTACTGGCTTGTTTTATGTCAACTTGACACAAGCTAGAGTCTGGAGATGTTGTAGGCTTAATTGAGAAAATGTCTCAATAAGATCCGGCTATAGGCAAACTTAGAGAGCATTTTCTTAATTAGTGATTGGTAGTGGAGGGCCCAGAACAGGTGCTTTTGTGTTCTATAAGAAAGCAGGCTGAGCAAGCTGTGGGGAGCAAGCCAGTAAGCAGCACACTTCCATGACCTTTGCATCATCTCCTGCCTCCAGTTTTCTGTCCTGTTTTAATTTCTTCAATGATGGGTTACAATGTGGAACTGTAAGCCAAATAAACCCTTTCCTACCCATCTTGGTTTGCTCATGGTTTTTCATCACAGCATAAGGGACCTAACTAAGACAAGTCATTCAAAGAAGTTGTAATGCCATCAAAAACCATTCAATCAGATCATATTTCTCTTTTTAACACTGCTTTGATTATATTATTTATATTCTTTTTGAAAAAATAAACAATTGAACAAAAATATGAGTATTTAAATTTCCCTTAAAAATGAAATTTTATGTAAGAAGTGGGAAATAGTAAGAGCTGGAGAGGACAGGAACTCCAAAAGGAGAGCAACAGAACAAGAAAATTTGAACACAGGGAACTTCCCAGAGACTCATACTCCAACCAAGGACTATTCATGGAGATAACCTAGAACCCCTTCACAGATGTAGTCCATGGCAGTTCAGTGTCCAAGTGGGTTACATAGTAATGAGAAGAGGGACTGCCTCTGACATAATCTGATTGGCCTGCTCTTTGATCACCTCCCCCTGAGGGGTGAGCAGCCTTACCAGGCCACCGAAGAGGACAATGCAGCCACTTTTGATGAGAACTGATAGACTAAGATCAGAAAGGAGAGGAGGACCTCCCCTATCAGTGGACTTGGGGAGGGGCATGCATGCAGAAAGGGGAGGGAGGGTGGGATTGGGAAGGGAGGAGGGAGGGGCTTATGGGGGGATAAAAAATGAATAAAGTGTAATTAATAAAAAATAAAAAAGTTAAAAAAGAGGGGCAGTTTGTTGAATGATGGACAATAAAAACTAACAGTGAGAACAAAAAAAATATAAAGCTACATTTTTTATCAGGATTGTTTTTAGAGAAACCCTGTTTTCTATACATTTACAATAAAAAGCAACACGCCTGACATTATGCACAATTAACAGGAGAAAAAATATCTCTTTCTTGAAAAAAGGATAGCAGGAATAAGCTTTAAACTCTTTAATACAGTATGTGGGAAAATTCATACCCAATGTACACCATATTTCCGGGGAAAGAAAATTGTTATTCATTGAAAGCTCTGACTGAAATAAAAATACTTCAACTATGACTAAAAGAGCTGACTTTGAATGTCTTCTTACCTCTGACTGAAATCTCTCATGTCCTGAATACAATTAGGATTTTAACAAGGAGTAATATTAATAGGACTTCAAAGCATCAACACAGAAATCTAACATGTTCCACAGCTGTATTTGCTACCACCAGGTGCTATTTACAGCTCATGTTCCACAGGGAAACTAGATTACAGGTGCTGTGTGCCATGATGTTCATGCACAGTCTTTTCCTATCTTGTGTTTCTACTATGATCTTTAATGCAGTGCTATTAAGTTGTTGGAAATAAAAAGTGAACCCAGATATAGAAAAATCAAAGCGTTGGGAAGTTAGAAGGACTTACCTTTTTGTATCTGTTTGTGATGACTATTCTTGGGTGTCAGCTTGACTATATCTAGAATAAACTACAATCCAGAAATGGAAGGCACACCTGTGATCTATGCCTTGGGGCAGGAAGACAGCATGCCTTTGATCTGGAGGATGGAAGGCATAGTTTTTTGTTATTGTTTGTTTGTTGATCCAGATCTTCAGGTGAGACAACACAAGCTTTTGATCCATATTTACACAAGCCTTTAATCCAGATTTTTTTATAACTTATTCACTTTACATCCTGATTGTAGCCCCTCCCTAATCTCCTCCTGGTCCCACCCTTCTTCCCTCTTCTCCCCTCTTCACCTCCCCTAGTCTACAGAAAGGGGGAGTTCTCTTCCCCTACCATCTGACTCTAGCCTATCAAGTCTCATCAGGACTGCCTGGATCCTTTTCCTCTGTGGTCTGGCAAGGCAGCCCTGACAGAGGTGATCAAAGAGTCCATGTCAGAGGTAGCCCCTGCTCCACTTAATAGGGAACCCACATGGAGACTGAGCTGCCTACTGGCTACATCTGAGCTGGGGGTCTAGGTCTTTTCCATGCATGGTTCTTGGTTGGTGCATCAATCTCTGAAGACTCCTCTGAGCCCTGATATGTTGGCTTTGTTGGTCTCCTTATGGAGCTATCATCCCCTTTAAGTCCTATTCCCCCACTCTTCTGTAAGACTCCCTACACACTGACTAAAGTTTGGCTATGAGTCTCAGCATCTCCTTTGATTTCCTTCTAGCATCTTTCAGAGGACATCTATTGTAGGCTCCCTTTCTGTTCCCTCTCTTCAACTGCTTCTGTTTTCTATTCTATTTGCCCTTCTGAATGAGAATTAAGCAGCCTCTCTAGGTTCCTCCTTGTTATTAGGTCTTTGTTGTTAGGTCCTCCTTTAGGTCTGTGGATCTTCAACAAATGATGTTGTTATAATTGGATATCTATATGAAGAAAAATGCAAATAGAGCAATATTTATCATCTTGCATAAAACTAAACTCCAAGTGAATCAAAGACCTCAACATAAAAGCAGACACACTAAATCTGTTAGAAGAAAAAGTGGGGAAGAGCCTTGAACTTGTTAGCACAGGAGACAACCTCTTGAACAGAACACCAACAGCTCAGGCTCTAAGAGCAACAATCAATAAATGGGACCTCACAAAAATGAGGTCTGTGAAGCAAACGACATTGTCAACAAAACAAAATTATAGCCTACAGACTATGAAAAGATCTTCATCAACACTACATCTGACAGAGGGCTGATATCTAAAATATATAAAGAACTCAAGAAATTAAATACCAACAAACTTAACAATCCAATTAAAACTGGGGTACAGACTAAACAGAGAATTCTCAACAAAGGAATATTAAAAGGAGAAACACTTAAAGAAATGCTCAATGTCCTTAGTCATCAGAGAAACAAATCAAAATGAAATTCCATCTTATACCCATCAGAATGGCTAATCCAGATTTTGAGGCACACCTATACTCTGGTCCATACTTTCTGCTGGAGGCCTGTACAAAGACAATGGAGAAAGGAAGGGGTTGCTTGTTCTTTGCCTGCTTGCCCTCACTTTGCCAACACATCCATTGGAGCCCACTTTTTCAGGATTCTAGCTTATACAGAAGACCAGCTGAAACACCAAGCCTCATGGGACTGCGCAACTACTAGATTCTTGGACTTTCCATTCACAACTGGCCACTGTTGGATTAGTTGGACTGCATCCTATAATATCAACAAACTCTCTATATTGAGAGATTCATTCTATAAGTTCCATGACTCCAAAGAACCCTAACTAACACAGTGCTCAAACTCTATATAAGTGAAGATGATCTCATATTTCCATGACTCTATTGCTGAGATTATAGGTATATGCTACTATTGTTCCCAGGAGACTTTTGTGGTTTTCGTGTTTTGTTTTGTGATACTGGGTTTCACATAGCTCAGGCTAGCTTCACGCTTGTTATAGTGCAAGGAATGACCTTGAGTTTCTGATCCCACTGGCCTCCGCCTCTTAGGTACTGAGATGACAGGTGACCGCTACTTTGCTTGTTTTTACATAGTGGTGGGGATCATTCTCAGAGCTTTGTGTATGCTGTGGTATATGTGAGAGATAGTGTGTATATGCTATGTATCTACTCTACCAGCTGAGCCATGTACCCAGTAAGACAATTCCTCACTCCTATTTTTTTAAACAATTAATTTTCTCCCTGCTGTTGCCCTGATGTAAACTGCATCAACTCAGAATTCACAACTGCTCAAGATGTGGTGAGCAGCTTAATTGCTCAACTAACAGTTGACAGTGTAAGGTTATAGATTTGTAAGATTTGCAGAAGAAAGCAGGCTGTTGGTTTCAATTTAGAGTGAAGGGAGAAGCAATACGCATGGTTTTTGTACAAGAACAGTGCAATGAGCTATCCTGGCTCTCTTTCGCAGACAGTATGTAATTGCATGCTCTTATCTTGCTGAATGCCAGAGATACAGAAATAAATCACATATAAATCTAGACAAAATTCGGTAGAAGTATGTTAAAATGAAGTCTGCACACATGTCTACTGTTCACTGATTCTTCAGATCTTGGAGTTTTCTCTGGCACAACAAGGCCAGAGATAGATAAATGTTCAGTAGGGAATTATTTTAAGTGTGCTAAACTGATAAAATGTTTTTATTTTAATATTGTGTCTCTGTGTAAGCCTCTAGACACTGAGTCCAGGTAATGTGAAGACTAAAAATAGAGTGCCAGATCTCCTGGAAATGGAGTTCAAGGCAGTTGTGAGTTAGCCATGAGGTAGTGGGAACTGAACTCCAGCCCTCCAGCCCTCTCCAAAAGCAGCAAGTCTTCTTAACTGATGAGACATCTCTACAGCCTCACAGGTTTTGTTTTTGTGTGTTTTTAAAATGTGTATTTGATGATAAAGTGGATTTGAAATTCTATGAGCTGAATCTAAAGACCATCGTGCCTCAAAACTCCACTCTGTGACACCTAAGCAATTTTATGTCAGGTCACAATTCTAGATAATCCGAGGGCATATTGCTTCAAAGATGCTCAACTCATAAGGAGTTCTGCTGTTTTCTTCTGTTCAGAGGTCTAAAATAATTAGGCTTCTGAAGGCAAAGGAAAGAAAAACCTTGAGATTTGCTTGTGAAAATGTTTAAAGCCCTAGGCTGTGAATTGATGGGGTGTGGTATGCTGAAGGAAAAAAAAAAAAAAATCTGTGTGGGTAAATCATGAGGCTTTCCCAGCCCAAGTAGCACTGATTAAGAGTTTATGATCTGCCCACCAAGTGGCCAGATAGAGTCCCTGTGACCCTCACCACACACTTGGTTATTGGCATTTTGGCACCTTTCTTTTGCACAGTAGGGGTAGGCATTCCTGACACTATCAAGTAATTTCCCCATCACTCATTAACCTCAGGGCAGAAATTTAGCATAATCAAATATCCTTTTGCCACCTGACTGAAATTACCAGGGGACTTCGAAGGTAGCAAAACTAGAAGGAAGCACTAAGTAGCAAAATGCCCCACGATTTCTTGTAAGGCATTTCAGTTTTTTAAATTTATTTATTTTTATTAATTACAGTTTATTCATTTTGTATCCCTACTGTAGCTTCCTCCCTCATCCCCTCTCAACTCCACCCTCCTTCCCTCTTCTCCTCCCATGCCCCTCCCCCAGTCCCCTTTCCTCTAACCTGTAGTCTAATCAGGAGTGGCTACATTATCTTCCTCTGTGGCCTGGGAAGGCTACACCCTCCTCAGGGGGAGATGATCAAAGAACAGGCCACTGAACTCATGTCAGAGACAATCCCTGTTCCCATTACTAGGGATCCCACTTGGACACTGAGCTGCCATGTCATAATTTTGTTAGAAATATGAGAAAAAGAGATTAAAAGATAGTTTGATGCACTCTTTAATAGAGTTTTTTAAATAGAAAAACACTATTTTCTATAGTGGAAAATATTAATGATACAAAATACCACAGAAAATGATATTTAATTTTTGGAAAAAATGTCTCTATTCCATTTTATGTCTCTGGCATTTCATAATTGAGGCAAAAATGTAATCATGTCTGTTTTAGTAACATTTCCCCTCCTCTGTACATACTGGATCTGATAAAATCTGTATCCTCTACTTGCCACTTAACTGAGTATTATAATTACCTGTAAATCATGGAAGAGAAGAAGCTTCAATAACTTGCCTCGCTTCTTGATGGCCAGGGCCTGGAAAAGGCCTGCACCTATCCTGCTGATAGCCAGATGCTAGTTAGGAAGCTAAGCAGCAATATGATACAGATTTTAAAGGACAAAAGGACAGGAATTACTAATCTTAGAGTAAAATAATTTAAAACACAATGGTATCATTATTCCATGCCAAGTGATCCCTTATCTCTTAGATAAAAATCGAAGCAAAAGTGGAATTTAATGCCTTAGCAAAGCTGATATCCCATAACTTTTATGGAGTTTAGCTTAGTTCAAGGAATTGCACATAATATTCTTAACAAAACTTTCCCCTACTTTAGTTATATTTAAAAAGCAACTTTCTTAACCCAAACACTTATTTACAGGTAGATAGAGATTGTATTCAGATGAAGAGAAGATGAAGTGGAACTCTATGGTACGGCCCTAATGCATACATTAATGTTTTAGTTCAATTTTTTCCCATAATTGAAAAATAACTCATTTTAGAAGTTATCCAAAGAAAACCTTTGTTAGAGCTAGTAGCTGACATGTCCCACATAAGCTCATATTTTGAATGCTTGTTCCTTGGGCCAGTGAAGCTTTGGAGGACTTGAGGTCTACCTAGTAGAAGTCACTAGGGACCAAGACATCAAAGGCCAGCCTCAATTCCTGGTTCCAAGCTTGCTCTTTGCTTCCTGGTCTGTCTGAAGTGAGCTATGTCAGCCACACTCTCCTATCACCATGAACAGAGCTTCCCCATCACCCCTTCCCACCATGATGGACTGGAACAGTCTAAAACAGCCAAAATGAATTCTTCCTCCCTTAAGCATTTCTTTGTTTTGTTTTGGTAATGTACTGTGGTCACAGCCGAACAAAAGCAACGAAGACAGCATCCATTGTTTATTTGCTTATTAAGGAAACAAGTTTGCTTCAGTGTTTCTGGGTCAGCCTGAGTGTCAACTGAATCCTCTTTCTAAGAAGATGGTGGCAAAATAATGCCAGCATCTTGGGTTTTTTGGTTTGTTTGTTTTTGTTTTTTGTTTTTTTTTTTCAAGACCAAGGAACAAAATGGCTGAGATGAGGGAATCCAGCAACACCTAGGATAGCATAGAAAAGGCCAGATACTTGTCACATTTGCCATCAGTTCCCTGCTTCACTTGTAGCAGTCTTCACTTTCAGGCTCAGTAACAGATCCAGTATGTACAGTCTAAGCACATCCTATGCCCATTGTGGTAACTTTCAGGTGCCACTCCAGCCATTTCTCAGGTACAGCCTAGAGCCTCCCAAGAAAGTTAAGTGTTAAGGATTCCCTCTGCCTGATTAGAAAATAAAGCTAAGTTAATTATATCACGTGAGCTTTTACACCTGATTCTTGAAGACTTTGAGTGTATCTCTTTGAATTCCCTAATTTTTTCCACTCAGGGAATTTGTCACATTCTCTTCTAAAACTGAGTTGGAGTATATTTTGAGACACCCTCTGAGATACCTTAATCAGCAGCCAAGGGGCTATCTCTGACCTCTGATTATTTCTTATTTCTCTGAGTTTCATGCTGTCTTAAGTCTTACAGGAAGGCTACTTCTATCAACTTTTCAGACTTACTGTCTTTAAGTCTGATAAACACCTCTAAAGTCTTCTGACAAAGCTCCCACTCACTCTCTTGACCCTCATGGCAAACTAGACAACTGTTTGACCCTCCATGTTTTTTTGTAGTAGTTCTGTTTCACACTCCTGGAGATCCAACACATGGCCTTGCATAGGCAAGGTAAGAAACTACATCTCTGGAATTCCTTTCCTAGGTTTTAATCACATGATTTATGGCCAAATGACCATAACTGTAGTTAAAAACAATCATAGATGTTTAAAATTTAATATTTAAACTATAGGACTTCATAGTTCTGAATGGTAGGCAAACAGAATGAAAGTACCCAAAGTAAATTATAAGTCACAAATCAATATAAGACACAAAAAGAAAAATAAGAAACAAAAAAAACAAAACACAAGAAATTCACAGAGAGAGACAAAAAAAAAATCTCACAAAGACACAAAGTCTGAACCAAAATATGCAAACAAAAGACTAGTAAATTAAAAAAAAGTGTCAAAACAGAGCAATATGAGACAAAGGGTCTAAAAGATACCATTAATTTCCTTTTTGGTTGGCCATCTACTCATGTGTCCTGAATATCCTCAAGTGTGGTTTATATACCCAGTTAGACTCCATAAAAATGTCTTACATAGTGAACATTGGAAATCTTCAGCAAAATCTGCCAACATTTTCCCCTTACAGAAATTCTGTTAATAACCTCCAAGTCTCTCATCTGTTATTCCCCAAACTATGAAAACTTTATCAAGCTCTCATAATCATGCTAAACTGCCATTACTGTTCCCACATCTGAACGTTTCCTGTTTATACTCACTTTGAGGTTGCAAACATCACAAATCCAACAAAGGATAAAACATGCATGGTCTGATACCTTCTTGAATTATCACATAATGGTAGCATGGTTGATACAGTAAAGCTGAATTACTTAAGCAACAGCTAGAGCAAGATGTGAAAGGTGAAAAATGAGTGCTTTATCAGCTAAAGTACTCAACAACAAACTCCTTTGCTTCTTAAGTACAATGCCATCTGAGAAATGTATTACTGGCTTTTGGTGTTACATTGCTTGCCTGCCTATCCTGTCATAATTAAAAATCTCTGAGGCACCTAAAAGCTGTTAATGGCCAGCCAAGTGTTTGCCAAATGAAATATGCTCACCAAAATGGATTTTTTGAGAGTCATTCAATTTATAAGAGACTAAATGTAATGTGGTTATCACATTTAGAGGTTTAAAAGATGAAATGATAGTGACAATTTTCTATGATTAATGCACTTGAATTTCCTATTTTTTAGATAATTCTATTTGATGAGAATGGTTATGCTTTAAAACAGGGAGTTGAATTGTTCATACTTACATTCTTTACCCTTACAATAATTTATTTTCATACACAATAGATGATTTGGTTGCTGATTATAGTGTACAACTATAATAAACTCTACTTTAAACTTGATGTTTGAAAACTTTCTGACTTATGAGGCTGGTAAAGCAAGAAATTAACTTACTCAATCTACCCTGTAGCTAGGAAGCATCTGAGCAAGTCTTTGTCCCTTTAGGTATCCCCCCCAATAAACCTTTATTTTAAGACAGTGAATGGTACTAACAGAAATATCTGTCAAATGATGAGTTTTGAGACTAAATTTCATAACATGGTTCATATTATGATATTATATAGTTTTTCTTTTACATACATTTATGTTAATTTCAAAATACATAGTATTTTTGTTTCATCATTATTATGAAATTAGAATTATCCATGGATTTTGTGGTTTTATAATTTATAAAAATAATTTTAATGTGTTTTTGCAAATAAATATTTTATAAACGTATGTGCTCTGAAAAATATTTTTAAGTTAATAAAATATTTCTTTCATATGATAAATGAATAAAATTGTGGCTTAAATATACTTTGGATAACTTACTTGATAAAATCAAGCTTTTAAAAAGTATTTTAGCTTTATTTTACTAATATAATATTTCTGTTAATTTTTTGAGTATGTTATGGATGCATTTATACATTTTGATCATTTTCTAAAGCCTTCCCCTGATTCCTTTCGGATCCACCAAATTCATGTCCTCTTTTTTTATTTTATATCCCTTTCGTCTAGTTAGTGCTGTTTAGTTATGCATGTGTTTGGGGCCATCCATTGGAGCATGGTTTTACAGAGAACCACACCCTGGAAGAAAACTCAAACTCTCTTCTCTGGTAGCCATCAATAGTCAACAGCTTCTTAGCTAGGGACAGGGACTTACTGTATCCTCCTAACGCCATGTTGGAATGTTAACTGGCTCCATCTTGTACAGGACTTGGGCAGGCAACTCCAGCTGCTGTGCACCAGCTCGTAAGTGTTGCTGTCTTGTCGTGTCTGAGAGATGCTCCTCTTCCTCCATCTTCTCTGGCCCCTGACTCTTAAAATATTTCTACCACTCTTCTTCAGTGATTCCTGAGATTTGTGGGCAGGGATGTCCATTTATGCCTAAGCATGCTACATTCTCTGCATTTTAATCAGGTATAAATTTCCACTATATGGAAAAGCTTTTCTGTTGAGGGCTGAGAGCTGTACTAGTCTCTTTAGAAGGTAGTTTTATATTGTGTCCGTTTAGCAAAATAACAGTAGTAAGTTAATTCTTAGGTCTGTGAGCTCTCTAGTCCTGGGTTCTTGGTCGGATTTGCTGCACCGGGCATGTGTTCCATCCTGTCACGTAGACTTTATATGCAACCAAAAGCAATTGGTTATCTCCATAACATTCAGGCCACTACTTCAACCATGAGTCTATTGCCAGGCTGCTCATTACTGTAATTTGCAGAGATCTTAGATGGGTAAGACTGGTAATGAATTTTCTCCCAGTAGCCTAAATAGGCTCTTCCAGTACCTCGAAAACTACCCAAGGGGGAGGCTTCCTAGTGACTACCAGCCTGGATCCATGTCCAGTTAACAAAGTGTGTTGTTACCTCTTCCGTCTTATATCAACATCTAGTGAGGAACCAAGAGAAATGACAATAGCTTAATAGCCATAATATTTGGGATGCCAGCAACTTGAAAGTAACTTGCACCTGGCACTGAGCTTTTTATTTCACAAACCTTGACTTTTAGGAGGAACATTATCCTCTGTGTAGGAAACCCCTATATTTATGTATGTATACATATACATATATAAAGAGTTTATATATATAATAAGCATATTATATAGATTAGTAAGTTTTTATATAGCTCTTTTAAACATTCTCAATATTAGTGGTCCCTTCTCATCCCATCTTCTGCCTTAACCTCACAACCACCCCAATGTAAATGTACCACCTTGTTATTTCCCTAATTTTTATATCTTAATTAACTTAAGAAGTGACATGTTTCCATGTGGGATTTCATTTCATTTTGGTTGATTCTCCTCTCCCATTCTCCCTGTCCCTTTCCTTCTGTCACCAATAGTGCCCCTTCTACTTTATTCCATTGCAAAAATCCCCATAAGCTCTTTTTTTCCAAGTCTACTTTGCCCATATTCACTTTAACTTAAATGCATATATTTGGCAGTTAGGTGCCAAGACCTTATAAGAGAGAGCATATGTCTTTCTAGGTTACCTTCCTTAATACAATGGTTTTCAATTATATTATTTTTTCTCAAGTTTCATTACTTAAATTTTCTTTACACCTGAATAAAATTCCATTTTATATATATAACACATTTTCATTATCTATTATCTGTTGGTAGAAATATATCTTAATTTTATTTCCTTGACATCATGAAAAGAGACATAGTGAACGTGCATATTAAAGTAATGGTAAGCAAAAAAAATGTATCAGACCTTTTTTAATTCTTTATTAATTACACTTTATTCACTTTGTATCCCTCCTATGGTTCCCTTCCTCCTCCTGTCCCAATCCCTCCCTTCCTCCACCCTCTGCATGCATGCCCCTCCCCAAGTCCACTGATAGGGGAGGACTTCTTTTCTTTCCTTCTGATCCTAGTCAGTTAGGTCTCATCAGGAGTTGCTGCATTGTCTTCTTCTGCGGCCTGGCAATGCTGCTCCCCCCTCAGGTGCAGGTGATCAGACTTTTAAGTATGCTACAGTATGTTATTGATGGCAACACTTGCTGTTTGTGAAACAGAAACAGTAGTTGATAGCCTCATAGGATAATTGGAGCAATTTAGGCTTGAGATGATAAAGTCTGTTCCAAGAAGACAGAAATCTGTGTGAAACTTTCTCAAAAAAAGTAAAGATAGAACAAACATACAATTCAATGACAGCATTCCTAGACATATAACTAAAGGATACTGCATTGTATCATATAGATATTTTTTCCATGTTGACTGCTGCTCTTTCTAACTGCCCATAATTAGACCCTTAAGATAACAGCCTAAAACAACCTTGAGATACTTAGGGGCTACTTGATGGCCTATAGGTTATTTTCTAAAAGGTTTGAGCCCAAGAAGCTCATTTCACCTGAGACAGTGGGACATAAAACTTTATCTATATAACCAAAAAGAAAACTTGAAATGTTTTCATCTACACCTTTCCTAGTGCACTGTTAAAATATCCCAGTCCGTTTCCATTTCTGTTCATTTACATGAAATGTGTTTTATTTGCCTCTTCAGAATGCACTTAAGACTGTGTTAGAATTGGAATTGAGTTCCATTTTTCTTCTTAATATTAAATCCAAATAAATAGGAGCATTTATATCCCCACTACAGCTTATTCTGGGTGACTTATTAATGCAATCCTCACATCTACCTAGCAGATACATACTAGATTATTTTTTATCTACAAGGAAGAAGACATAGATAACAACATTTAATAATTTATCTCTGGTCACATAACTACTGTATCTTCTGGGCCCAAGTTGAGGCTGTTGGCCACTACATTAAGATAAAACTGAGTCAAGTTTCCTTTAAAGAACTTCCGCTCAAATTGCCTATGATTCTTTTTGAGAGTATCTTTAAAGATATTTCTGAAGCTGGGTAAGAGGTAGAGATGAACTACCAACCAAAAACACATCTAGCATAAACAGGAAGGCATATCTTCCCTGAATGATGCAGAGGCAAAGCATCTTTGGGTAAATACGGTAAAATCATTGACTGTTCAAATCTGCTGAGGAACCCTCTGGGAAGACAAATCATCCTGGTTATATCATTGACCTTGCTCTGGAGTATCACATGATTTCTATCACCATCAGTTTATTTTTCTTAAGAAACAGGAAATGTGCCCAGTGGTGGCGGCACATGCTTTTAATCCCAGCACTCAAGAAGCAGAGGCAGGCAGATCTCTGAGTTCAAGGCCAGCCTGTTCTATAGAGTGAGTTCCCAGACAGCCAGAAAAATATAGAAATTACAAAGTCTTTTCTTGGAATCACAAAACCATACTTCAGTTTAAGCAGCAAAGCTGTGATTCATATAATGCAAATTCTTTAACTTAAGAATTTCTACAAGGAATAAGCTTAGTGAATATAATGTATATGTCAAATACTTATGAATTTGTTTATGTGCATATAGTCATTTGCACATGGAATCATTATGAGTAAAATTTTCTATGTTCATATCAATATAGAGCAATCATTGACATATAGACATATGTAAATATGTAATTAAGTTAAAAACATGAATGCATTTTTTAAACATTTTTTTTGTAGTCGATTTTTTTTTTTCTCAAATTCACTTTACATCCTAATCATAGCCCTTCCCTCCTCTCCTCCTGGTCCTGCCCTCCCTCCCTCTTCCCATATCTTTCTTCTCCTCTCCCTCCAAAAAGGGAGCCCACCCACCTACCCATCCCAGCTCATCAAGTCATGTCAGGATTGAGTGTGTTCTCTACCAGGGTGGCCTGGTAAAGCAGCCCTGCCAGGGGTAAGTGATTGAAAAGCAATGCATGCATAATTTAAGCATGTGTGTGTAAGTGGAAGACCCAGAATTCAAGACCAAATTTGCCTGATACGTTCACATCTGTATCTTTTCAAACAAATAGGGAAAAAATAATTTTGTTTCGTTTTGAGGGCTACAGAGTTCTTTTATGTGCTTTCCATTGATTGTTTACATAAAAAGGTATGCTATAGAATCTTCCATTCATAGACCTGGTAGTTTGTCTGGATAGATGAAATTAAAAAATAAATAAATAAAAGTTGTAATAAATTGTGCGTATGTAACCAGAAGGCGAAGGAAAATGAAACAATGCACGGCAGAAGTAATACCTTTCTTTGCTTTATTGACAAGCCTGCAAGGAAATGGTAAGCTCTTCCTCATCAATCCTCCTGTGCATCCTATTTGTTGTTGTTGTTGTTGTTGTTGTTTTGTTTTTGTTTTTATATTTTCCCAACAGGGTTTCTCTGTGTAGCCCTGGCTGTCCTGGAACTCACTCTGTAGACCCAGCCGGCCTCAAACTCAGAGGTCTGTCTGCCTCTGAGTGTCTAAGCACTGGAATTAAAGGTGTGTGCCACCACCAGCCAGCACATTTCCTATTTATTTAAGGAAAATAAACAGATGGTGATACAAGTCATGTAATACTCCTGAGCAAGGTCAATGATACAACCAGGATGGTTTGTTACCCCAGGAGATCCCTCAGCACCCTTGGATGGAGTTAATGATTTCAGCACATTTGCCCACAGATGCTACATATCTGCATCATTCAGGGAGGCTCTGCGTACATGTTTTGTGCTTAGATGTGATTTATATTGGTAGCTCATCTCTACCTCTCACCCTGCTCCAGAAATAGCTTCAAAAGATTCTCTCTAAAAGAATCAAAGGCAGTTTCAGTTGAAGCTCCCTGAAGGAAACGTGAAGCAGACACGCTCACCTTCAGGGAACTCTGACACATTAATTTCCGTCAGCCACCCCACCTAAAGTAGTAAGTCTGGCACCACTGTGGCGGGGCCCCTAATCAGATACCAAGCCAGTGCTGACTACATCAGGAATGATGTCAGATGAACGGCAGTCCCCCTACCACTGCCTCATTTGGAGCAAACACTGAAACACTTGTTTTTTAGGCTATTTTATGACTTGCTTGAAAAATGACTTTGTTCACTATGGAAGGCCAATAACGTATGAGGTGTCGCCCATGATTTTAACACTTCTCCTGCATGCACGGCAATCTTTGTGTACGCATAGCTACACAGTGAGAGTATCACCCAACCACTTACAGCACCGATACCTTCTATCCGGGGAGAGACCGCACGGCAACAGCTGTGTTGATACTTCCTCGTGTATAAAATCTGGTGAGAAGCCATATTACCAAAAGTACAGGAAGAAATGTTTTCATTTTACGCCATATGGTTTGGCTTATATCGGATTTACACATTTGGGGTTTCTTATTTATTTTTAATGGTGGTCTTTCACCTCGGGTACGTGAATGTGCTTTTCGCCTTTGCTCTTTGGGGACTGTGCCTGTCAAAGGCTCTGTTGGATGCAGGTCTGAAAATTCTCTGCTCCTCCCGCTGGCAGATTCTCCATTCTCCTACATCCTCATAAGAAAACAGTGTTGTTTGGGGAGCGGCAAGGGGAACTGTCACAGCTGCACTGGGACAGCGACTGGCGGGGGAGAGCGGGTGTGCACAAGGTCATCTTTGACACATGTATGTGACTCCCTCAGTCACTATGGAGCTACAGAATGGAGAAAATCCACTCCTCGGCTTCTCCTTCCCTCTGTCCCACTACTAGATAATCAGGCCACAGCCTGGTCTCCTTCTGGAAATTATTTGGTAATGAGAAACAGATCTCAGTCAGTGTTGTGAGGTGAGGCTGTGACCTTTCACCTTCAGAGACCTAGGTGCTGAGCCTTTCTGGAGGTTGGTGGTCTCTACTTAGTCCATAGCAGGTATTTTAAGTGCCACCAAATTGTATGGCATTTGTGAGCAACAGTACCTTGCCCCCAAGGAGGAGCAACGTATTTAAGCACAGGATCCTTCGGCAGTAGGAACCGCTTTACACACCACTCCCTTCCATCCATCACTCTTTCAGATCCAGCAAACCTCTTATTTTAAGTCCAGTATTTTGTAATAGAGCCACTCTTTTGATGGAGGTCATGGTAGTCTCATATTCAAGATTTTGACTTCAAGTGCTTCTTTATATATTGCGATCTGCCCAGATTTTAATGCATGCTAACAGCTGTCATTCTTTGTATTCATACTTCTAATTGTTTCTTTGAGTGTTCTTTTGAGTTCTATTTAGGGCGCTCCAGCTGGAACACATTGTAGGTGCATCATGGATTGTATTTTTCCACCTTCCTGCGCAATCCTAGTACCTATTTTGCCTTGTCTACATTAGAGGTGCCTGTGTCTTTGGAGAGCATTATATAGTTACCACAGCCTACATCTGAAAATGGCTTTGTTTTTGTACTATAATCACAGGTCTAAGATAAAGCTACAGATAACTGAGAAACCCAAGTTCTTCCCAGGGCTCCAGTGTCCTAGCTCCTAGAAGCCAGTTACAGATAAAACTAAATTTCAGTGGCTCTGAGACCTGGAGGAGCTACGGTGCTCAGGTTCAAATCACAATTCTGCCTCCAGTTGTTTGTGTGACTCTGCATGAGGTGCTTCACTTCTGAGCATCTCCTTATTCTTATCTCTGAAGTGAGGGTGATAAGAGTATCTTTGTTAGAGGGCTGAGACTTGGCCCATGCAGAATACTCAGAACTGTGTCTAGTACACAGGGTGTTATGTGAAGGCTATTATCTCATAAAGAAAAACAACAACAAACTTCCTGCAATTTGACAAGCATTTCTAGAAGACCATTTCATATTAGAAGCATTTCAGGTAAAACCTAAAAAACAAATTACCTGTATGAGTCATTTTCGAAGGGAAATTCGAGAGCCAGAGCCAACAAAAACATGGGACAGTACCATCAGCCACTTTCAGTGTGAGACCAGCCAGCACCACAGAGGATGATGCACATGAAACTATACACGGTTGCCTATCCAGTCTATTTTGGATCTCATTTTTATTCAATTGTAGCCTTTAATATTCAGTGTGGCTAAGATATCCTTTATTAATTTTCTTCCAAAATAATATTCCCCAGATGACCAAGAACCTAAGTATCATTCATTCTCAAAAACTGCACTTAGTAGGGCTAAAATTCACTCTCAAAATGCACTTAATAGGGCTCAAATAATCAAGCCAAAGGAAAAAAAAATAAGACTAGTTGAGTGAAGCATTGACTTCTACCCTTTGGGTGGTAAATAAAACTTAGAAATTTAGATTCTAAACACACTGATGCTTCCAGCATTGCCTGGCCAGCCTTAGTGCATGGCTAGCACTGTTTTGAAGGACACACACAGAGTAGAGAATTTTCTGACGCTGAACAACAAACCAAGAAGCTCCTGCTTTGGCACAGACACTCACCTTCCAATTGTCAGCAGCAGCAGAGAATGAACAAAGATGTCCAGGCTACTTGTTAGCCCTTCCTTAAGTACAATCTCCCCTGTGGCTCCTTTAGGGGTTTTTTGGGGTTTTTTGTTTTGTTTTGTTTTGTTTTGTCTGTTTATTTGTTTTTAGGAAGCCATGAGCATAAACACCCCCAGAGTTGGTGACCCACACACCCTGTGCTGAAATAACCGGGGATTCTAACTCTCTTTTAGAGGGGTTCATTTGGTTTATCTGGGATATAGCTAAAACATAACTAAAAACGTATATTTCAGATCTCAGCACCAAACAATTTTCAACAACAGAAATGCTGGTTTAAGTAAGTATATAAACTATTTTTAAATACCTTACATGAGAAAAATAATTGTATAATTAAAATGCCATCCCTTAATATCTGTTATGCTTACTTTTGAGATTGTTGCTAAGTGATGGATGGAGTACATAGGTCCTGCTCACAACAGTGTTTATGGCAATAAATTCTGCAATGGTATGAGACTGAAACAGGTATGCTGTTTGCAAGCACACTTAAATTTCTCAAATTTTGAAAATGCTTTTAGAAATCTGGTGAGAAAAGCATGTTGTATGTAATTATTGTATCCATAGTTCAACAAGTAGCATTTCATATGAAATTCAGATTCTAGTGGTTTGATTTCCCATTGATATGATTCCTTAGAGTAATGAGTGATAGTGGGTTCTAAAAATGTGTAAGATTAGCCTAGGAAATATTAGTGTGCTAGAAATGAAGGAATTTATTTTGGGGGAAAATTATGTCAGAGCAGGGAAAATGTCTCAGTTGTGGGGTGAGCATGGTTACCTGAGTTCAACTCTCCATCACCCACATAAACAGCAAACACATTTATCAGCCAGTTTGCAATCTCAGCACCCAGGAAACAAACACACATAAAATATAGTCTCTAGGTAAGATGCCTAATGGCCTAGTCAAATCTGAAGGCTCTAGATTCAAATGAGTGACCCTGTATCAATAAATAAGGTGAAGAGCAATTGAGGAAACATTGAAAATAAAACTCTGGCCTCTGTACACACACACGCGCACACACACACACACACGAACATCCACATGCACACACTAGCCCATGCACACGCTAACACATGCACACACATAGGGCAATCACACACAGAGATATGTGTGCATACATACACATGCCCATCACACAACCATGCACACACAAATAAATGCATACAACACACACATAAATTCTGTCATATCAAAAAGACATAGCAGGCAACATGAAGATGAGAAAATTCTACTAAAAAATATAACTTTGGTGAATGAAGACACACCATGAATATATGAATTTGCAATGATTCACCTCTCACAGAAAGATTCTACATTGGGTGCATTTGGAATTGAGCTACATAGCATATTGCTAAAAGCCTCAGTGAATACAGAAAAAAGATATTGAATATCTCATATAAACTATATTTCAGGATAACCTAAACAACTGATCTGTGTACTCTTAGCTGATGCTGAAAAAAGTTATGTGAAAGTATGTGAGGCTCATTATAGTGGTGAAGCAGGCTGACCCCTGACCTAACTGATCCATTTTAGCAATTGTGAGAACACTATGACCGGACAGGCGCTATATGGAAAACTATGGTAAAATTTCAGCATCATCTACAAATAATTAGAACTGAATTTAATGCAATCAGCCTCTAGGATTAAATAACAGCCCACTGAGTAAATCTAAGAGACAAAAGTGACATGGGAGGCAATTAAACAAATGCAGATTGCAAAACTCTCTAATTGTCCTATCCAGCCAGTGTACTAAATGGACCAAGAAAACCTAGCAACGTAGTATATTGTATTGATGCTATTTGGATCCTTGTTGCAACAATCTAGATGTAGACAGACAAGTTAAAGCCCATTAAGATAGTTTGAACACAGATTGGAAACACAAGTAAAGATTATATTTGGCAAGTATTCTTTTTTTTTTTTTTTTTTTTTTTTTTTAGGTATGGAGCATGATAACAAAAGAAAAGAGTCTTTGGCAATAATGTTTACAGGTAAAATAAAATGACACTTTCATTTTTTATTGTTTAATACTTCCATGCATTATGTAGTGAAGCTTTCAAGCCCCATTTCCTTCTGTCATCCCCATCCCTCTCCCACTGTAACCTTTCTTTCCAAGTCCTTCCTTTTCACATCTGTTTTTTCTGTATGAGCCATTAAATTTAGAGTTTCTTGCTCCCGTGTCAGTGGGAGGCCATTTATTGAAGGGAATATTATTTATCAGTGGTTGCACCACTGAAGAAAATGTCATCTCTTCCTCAACAACCATGAACTGCCAATGGACTCTTAGGAAAGCATGGGCTCCTTTTCCACATTTTTTTTTAAATTTCTAAAAACACATCTTTAGGGGAAAGGTATCAAAATTTGTTGGAAAATGTTGATCACTACTGAAGTTCAGTGAAAGGTACATGAAGTACTTTGTGGAATGGATTTTACTTCTGTTTATTCTTCAAAATCAGTTTTCAAATCAATGCTTAGAATCTGGATAATAAAATAGGGAATTTTGCATCTGGTCTAAGTATATGAAATAAACTGCTGGATTTTTCTGGAAGGTTTTCTACCTATATTGTAGTATAACTGTGTGATAAAATATTACATCATTATTATATATTCTTGAAATGTTGTAGTGTGTGTTACTAGGCAAAAGCATGAAATAAGCTGTACTTATTTTGCTTGCATTCTGACTAATATCCTTGGCAACTGCTAAGTACATTTTCTGAATTATTTCCTTTAAAAAATGATAGTAGCAGGGTGTGGTGGCTCATGCTTTTAATCCCAGCACTTGGGGAGGCAGAGATAGGTGTATCACTGTAAGTTCAAGGCCAGCCTGGTCTACAAAGTGAGTCCAGGACAGCCAAGACTACACAGAGAAACCCTGTCTTGAGAAAACTAAAATAAAATTAAAAAATGATGGTAATTAAAATAATGTCAGGCGTACAGATTTTAGTAGGTTTATCCTATATTATATGTCTATATGAGTGAGTATATACCGTGTGCATCTTTCTGCTTCTGGGACAGCTCACTCAGGATGATCTTTTCCAGATCCCACCATTCACCCGCAATTTTCATGATTTCCTTGTTTTTTATTGCTGAGTAATATTCCATTGTGTAGATATTGCAGAGGGTGGAGGAAGGGAGGGATTGGGATGGGAGGAAGGAGAGAACCACAGGGGGGGATACAAAGTGAATAAAGTGTAATTAACAAATATAATAATGTCAGGCTCTTGGTGAAGCATTTTGAGGTGACATAGAGATGCATATTACCCTTCAAGACTACATTATTAAATTGGAAGTCTGATGAAGTCACGTCTCCTGTTCAGAAAAAGAAGGATTTAAGAGTCTTACCTCCCAATTCACATTCACAAAGTTCACAGGAGTGATAGTTTGCTAAGTTTTCTATTAAACCAGCATCTGTTTGATGCTCCAGAGTTCTCCTAGATGACAAATGGAAATGGTTCAATATAGGAGGGGCCAGCTCCAAGCCTAAAACAGCATTCTCTAATAGATATTTTTCTTTGTGAAATAGTAGCAGGTTTTCAACACTGTCAGTGTCTGGTGTCTGTACACTCTCTAATACTTATATCCATCATTCTGGCATTTTGTATCCAAATATGTATTTGGTAGTTGCTTTATGAAGTACACGAGATTCTTTACAAACCTATAGAATGACAACTGTCACTCCTATGAGACCTTGTAGAAGGCAGGTGACATCTACTGAGCTCTTGAGAAGAACTTGTAAAGTCTCTTTTTATTTTATTATTATTATTACAATTTATTCATTTTATATCCCAATTGTAGCCCCCTCACTCATCTCCTCCCAGTCCAACCCTCCCGCCCTCATCCCCCTATACCCTTCCCCAAGTCCATTTATAAGCAGATATTATCCATATAATATAGGATAACCATACTAAAATCTACAGACCTAAAGCAGGTAAACAACAAGGCGTATCCTAGGGAGGATATTAAATCTCATTCATAATGGCAAACAGGTTGGACATTGGAGGTAGTGGAAGAGAGGGAGCAGGACCGAAATCTACCATAGAGGTCCTCTGAAAGGTTCCACCCAACAGGGTGAAGCAGATGCTGAGAATCACAGCCAAACTTTGAGCAGAGCACAGGGAGACTTACGGAAAAAGGGGGAGGGATAGAAGTATCCAGTTTCTGACTTGCATATGGCTTTTAAGCATTAGCGAGCAAAAGTAACTCAAGTGCTTGCTTGGACTGAGGTCTGAGGCCCAAACCAGTTCTTTTCTACCTGTTATTGCCCAAAATCCCTTACTAAGCCAAGAAGTCTTATAGTACAACAATGATCCCAAGCCTTTGCTCCCTATTTCTTGCTAGTGCACAAGTAGACTAAAGTTTGGGAAGCTGGGTGACAGTCTGGCCAAGCCAAGCAGAGAAAAGAGACTCTGGGTCTATATATTGAAGGTCAGTTGTTCATCAGAAATAAATTTCAGAAGCTGAGTTCCAGAAGCCCCTGCAGCAGCTGATGCATTTCTCTCTGTTATCCCACATACATGGAGTAAATACACTCAACGGCATGAGCACTTGGAGAATGATTTTTACTGAAGTCACAGAAAGTGCAGTAATTTAAAATCAACCATGATTTTAAACAGGGTCTGAAAGTTTCACCTGTGAGTCAACATTGCAAGCCTGTAAGTGAAATTTGAGTTAATGAAAGTACTATTTATAAAGCCCTATAATTCAATTTAAAGGAAAATTTTTAAATGATACATTAAGAGCTAGACCATGAATTCGGTTGAGTCGTATATTGGCCTTTCAGAAGGAGTTTTGGAAAACTTTAAAGCTTTTTTTTTTTTAAAGGACACGTGCTAAGGTAGAAAATGACCCTATTCAATTATGTAATTGATTATATATGTGTATATATTATCTATATAATAAATATGTTCTATTCATGAATAAATGCATTGCATATGTGTAGTTAATCAACAAATATTTGCATTGACTACTGTGTTACATTTATCATTCTGAGAGCATAAAGCACTTCAGTAAAGCTTGTGCTCATGTGATTACCCAACAACAAGGACCCTTTAAAGGTGACCATTTTCCCAGATGTGGAGATGGGAGGAGTGCTACAATTTTGCAACATAATAAAACTAAAATCATGCCCAGGAAGACTGTTCCCACCAAAGATGTGTTTGCTGTTAGCCAACAGGGCTGTTGTTTGACTTTTAGTCAGTTCTATACACAGGTTTAGATTTTGGGAGACACAGTAATCATAAAGAAGGATCTTTAAAAAAAAAAAAATCCTTGCTCTCATGGACAGGAAAAGATAGTCAAAGCATCTTTCTTGTGAGCTGTGAGAAACCGCTTTCAGAAAGGCTGCATGAATGAAGTCAGAAATGGCTTCCTAAGACTGCTTTCCATGCCAAAGAATCTGAATTGTATCCTGAAGGAAAGCAGGTAGAGGGATGATAATTGAAGGATATTAGTTCTGGGAAGTACAGTTTCTATGAGTCCATGTCAGATAACAAAAGATTATACAACTGAGAATATAGGATATAAACTGCCATTGTTTTCAGAAGATATCTCCAATGGCCTTTCACACCCCTCCCTCTACTTCATTACTTGTGATGTTTAGAAAGAAAACACTGTGGAGATAGAAGATAATATGACATAGCCTCACACATATAAGAAGCTTGGGATTGTATACACTGTTTATGATTCATTGCTATTCCCTTCTCCATGGGAAAATTTCATCTGTGAAATGCTCACATTCTTCCATTGTAGAAGAAAGGCTTAAAAATAATACCCATCCATCCTTGTAAAACGACAAGCCAATTTAAACTCAGGGGGAAACAACTCGAAATAAGTTGGGGAAGGGTACCGATGAGCTTTCATTTACTGACTTTTGTTGGCCCATTAGATAAGAACATGCTCCTTCACTTTTATGTTGGCTAATCTCCCATTGACCCTCCTAGCTGGGCTGCAGCATCCATCACCAAGCAAACAGAAGTATTTTGCTTTCTGATTGCATCCATTGACACTCTTTTTCTTCTGGAAGACAGATTATCTTCTTTCTTCATGGAGTCAATTTATCTTAAGTCAATTTTTATTTCATTTAAAAACCTGAGGTCATGCTGTTTGTAGGAAAGATATCTTTTGTGCAAATTCGAATAGAATGGTGTATGTAATTTTCATATTACCACAATATTTTAGGCATCTGATTGCTTTTTAGTTAGGCATTTCTGTAAGCATAACATCAAAACAGCCTTGATGTTTGCAAAAGAATAGCAATTAAGATGAGTTGGTGCAATCAGTTAAGAATCAGCCATGGAACAAAAACTCTGTAGGGTGGTTTACAGCCTCAAATTTACTGAGCCAGAGGAGGGTGTTTTAAAGCATTGTTGATGGACTAACCTTCCTTAAGAGGTGAAGTGAAGTTCTTTTTAAAAGTTGCCCAAGAATTTGCCTCACTTAAGAAACCAATGGCATCTGAAGTGATAACAGAACAGAGTCATTTCAGGCTGGCTGCCCAGCTTGACTGAAAACTCAGTGACAGATAAAGCATAAATCAGAGCTCTTATCATTCCCCTTCCTTGCTTGCCAAATGGGGGTTTAGTTTATCAGCGACCTGGAGGCCCACAGACTGCTATTCCCCTTAGAGCTAGCCAGCCTGCTGGAGCTGGCTGGAAGCTAAATGGCTGTTCTAAAACGTGTTCATGTAAACAAGCTAGAGGAAGACTTCCTTGAACTGCCAGTTAGTAAAGTGTTATCCATCTCACTAAACTGTACATTTGATAGGGGCATATCATCGATATCTACAAAGAAAACAAATAATAAAAAAACAAGTTCCGTGCTGTAGGCTGGGATCTCTCACGGTCATAAAAGTACTAAGAATTAAATTGCCTGACTCTAACAATGTCTGCACATTCAAAGGAGATGGCAGTTGTGGTGGAATGGGAAAAGGTGTGTGAGGGGGGAGGGGGCTGTTTGTTTTTATTTGAAAAAAAAAATCATGTGGTAGTTACTTTAATTTTCATGCAGCATAATATTAAACTGAAGTATGTTTTCATATATTTAAAGAGACACATCCAAGAATGTGTGGAAAAGATGTTTCTAAACAATCCCGCCCCCTTCTTTTCATCCAGTTTCCATGCGGTGACAACATGGTGCCCTAGCCATAGTTTTGTAACCTCACAGTCCCATCTAACATTTCTATTTAACATGGAAATTTATTGATACTTGAAAAGTGTTAAGCTGTCTTTCATACAAGCAGCAGTAAATTCTGGTTTTTTGTTTGTTTGTTTTGTTGTTGTTGTTTTTTAATAGCAATAGTGCAAGTAGTCTTTGCTTGGAAGAATGAATGCACATGGTTTTAGAAATAGGTAAGACAACTCCACCTACAAGGCGATCATCACGAGAGGCTAAATTGTGTGCTGGCTCTGAAAGTGAGGAGATATTCCAGACAAAGATAGAAGGAAGGGCTGCAAGTTAACTGTTTGGCATGGTTAAAAATGTTTGAAGGTGAGTTTGATGATTTAGGAAGAAAAGGAAGAGGAAGATGATGAGGATGTGGAAGAAGAAGAAGAAGAAGAAGAAGAAGAAGAAGAAGAAGAAGAAGAAGAAGAAGAAGAAGAAGGCGGCAAAATATGTCTTATAGGAAGACCTAGTTAAAATTCCTTTTCCTCAGTAATGTAGTAAGGATAAATCTCATAGTGATGAACTCTACTATAAGTTCCTCATGTGGTGGAGACAGGAGATGCATATAAATGTGCGTTATTTTTGGCTACACCCTGATATTTTACCATGTGTTGTGAGAGTACTACTTCCTCTCTCAGGATTGGCTCGCAGCCACTGAAAGTGCAGATGTTTCCATTTTAAAATTAGTACTTGTATATAAAGATACAGACAACATACCTGTGACCCACTAGAGATATAAGCATATGAGTGAACTAAGTTCTGTAAAGGTGGAGAATAGAACATTTTGTCTAGAAAACCCAAAAGCTCATTCTGGGCGTCCCTTCAGATACACTTTGCAACTCGCCACGTGTACAAGCCATGCCCTTAACTTGATTGGAGAACTTGTATTTAAATGGAATGCTTTCGCTTATGAAGTTTGGTGTTTTCCTTTGATAGTCTTGCGTTACTACAAGAATTGACTATTCCTTCACTGAGTAATTAAAACCTACAGGAAGAACATATCTCAAATATCATCTTAAAATATTAACATTGTTAGAGACACTATTGCTAATTTATGGATACAGATAACTAAGACATAATTCTCTGATAAAACATCCAAACTTTGTTATGATTAACTATAATAAAGTAATCTTTGTTATATAAATAAATGCACTGGACAAAACTTGGAGATGAATAGAGTGGGGGTGAGCTTCTGGCTTTTTTGGCTACTCAAGCTATAGAAATACAAATACTTGTTATTTTTTAATATTTGGTATGTATTTATTCATCAAATAGTTTTGAATAGCTATTGTGTCCTATACTGCTGATACACATTTAGAAATATACTTGCATGCCTATAAGGGACTATAATAATAAAATTATTATTTTTATATAACATTATAAAATTTACAATAATAAAACACAACAATAAAATGCACTGTTTTTATTTTGAGAAACCATTATGCTTACGGAGTACCATTATGCTTAGGGAGATTGTCATAGACATCTTAGAGAAAAATCAAAGATGGCTTCAGATAGAGGTTTACTATATTTATAAGTACTGGTATCTAGTGCAATCTTGTCACCATCTTTCAGAGGTTCTCAAAGCATCTAAGGAAGCATGCTATTGGGGACACTATCTTAAATTGCCTTTTCCAGTTTTACACTTATCTGTGACTTCAGAGGAGACCCTACCTTATCATCACTGCCCTCCAGAGAAAGAAAAGCCACAGCCTTTCCCAAGTACTAAACAAGCCCAAGTCTTCAGAAACCATTTAGTTAATCTCTGACCTTCGTGCTGCAATCTAAGCAAGTTTCACTGGGTCTGTAGTAGTTACTTCTTAGCTTCTGTCTTCTAATTCTCTCTTTTGTGATGAACGATGTAATCCCTGCCGTTCCAGAAGTTAAACTTTAATTTTCCTTTCTTTTTGCCAATTTTTATAACATTCACGTTAAGCATATAAGTTAGGCATAACTTCCAGTCATTCCAGCCTTTTCTTTTCTCCCATTAGTTGCTCTAACCAGTTTCATGTCATTTGTGCACATGTTTTTATGTATGCAATATAAAACCTACTAACTACAAGTGAAAGAAAACATGTAATTTGTTTTTCTAAAAGTGACTTAATTCACTTAGTATCAATATACCCAGTTTTTTCCATTTTTAAAATAAATAACATAGCATGACTGAAGTATGTATTGTGTATCTATATCATATTTTCTTTTTGTTTATTTTTCTACTTTTTATTAAACATAGATTATTTTTTCTTATAGCACATACTCTGAATACAGTTTTTCATCCTTCTGCTCCTCCCAGTTCCTTCCGACCTCCTCTCCCATCGTGATCCAATCCTTTTCTGTCTATTATTTAAAAAATGACAGGCTGCTAAGAGACAACAAGAAACATAAGGAAATTAAATATAATAAAATAAAATGAAAATCATCATAAAGTAGAGCAAAACAAGCCAACAGAAAAATAAGAGCCCCCAGAGGAAGGAGCAAGAATCAGAAACCAACTTGTTTAACAGTCAAGAGTCCTACAAAAGCTAGAGTATATCTGCAGAGAACCTGGTGCAAACCCAATCAGGCCCTGAGATTGCTGCTTTAGTGTAAGTTCATATGAGCTTTGCTCAGTTTTCTTCTCCTTCTTCTTCTTCTTCTTCTTCTTCTTCTTCT
The DNA here is from genome assembly GCF_030254825.1 of Meriones unguiculatus. Lineage (NCBI taxonomy): Eukaryota > Metazoa > Chordata > Mammalia > Rodentia > Muridae > Meriones > Meriones unguiculatus. The sequence goes on from NC_083352.1 coordinate 49,723,129, forward strand.
TCTTCTTCTTCTTCTTCTTCTTCTTCTTCTTCCTTCTTCATCATCGTCGTTGTATTCTTCTCCTCTTTCTCCTCCTCCATTATTATTATTATTATTTACAATTTATTCACTTTGTATCTCAAATGTTATCCTCTCTCTAATCTCCTCCCTTGATCCCACCCTCCCTCTCTCTTTCTCCCTATGCCCCTCCCCTAGTCACTGATAGGAGAAATCCTCCTCCCCTACTATCTGACCCTAGTCTATCAGGTCTCATCAGGACTGCTTGGATCCTCTTCTTATGTGGCCTAGTAAGGCCATCCTGTCGGGGAGGGGGGATTAGCAAAGAGCAGGCAACTGAGCTCACGTCAGAGCCAGCCCCTGCTTCCCTTACTAGGGAACCCACATGGAGGCTGAGATATCTGTTGGCTACATCTGAACAGGGGATCTAAGTCCTCTCAATGCATGGTCTTTGGTTGGTGAATCATTCTCTGCAGTCTCCCCTGGGCCCACATTTTTTGGCTTTGCTGATCTTCTTGTGGAGCTCCTGTCCCCTCCAAGTCTTTCTATCTCTCCTTTTCCCATAAGACTCCCTGTGCTCTGTCCAAAGTTTGGCTGTGAATCTCTGCATTTGTTTTGATTTCCCTGCTGGGTAGATATCAGTGCTAGGCTCCTGTCCTGTTCCCTCTCTTCCACCACTTCTGGTGTCTATCCTGTTTGCCCTTCTGAATGAGAATTGAGTGTCTTCCCTGGGGTCCTCCCTGTTGTTTATCTGCTCAGTTGTGTAAGAGGACCTAGTTCTTCAGGTGTCCTTCTGTCCCCTCGGTCTCCTACACTCATTCTGCTTCATCTTCCTGGGGTTTCCTGAGTTCTGAGGGGAGAGATTTGATAATGACATCTCTTGTAGAGCTAGCTGTATGTTCTAATATACCACATTTTCCTTATCAGTTCTTTTGATGTTGAACCTGTAGTCATGATTCCATAACTTATCTAGTGTAAATATTATTTTGGTTCTCAATTGAAATATTGATATTACTATTCCACATCTTCAGTTTAGAGCGAAGAGATTTTGGCATGATCTGTCTTATGAGTAGAACAGACTAGAAAACTGAATCAACTGCAGGTCAAAGAGGAAACTAACACAAGAAAGCATGAATGTGGTACACATGCATGCGAAACGCCCACACACACAAACCACAATGGAAAAAGTAACCAAAAAAGAAAAGAAAAGAAATGCCAGAAACAACTCAAATAAGAATCCCAAACCTAACATCAGCAACCAGTTCCAAGTACCCTGTAGGCAGGACTTTGCTATTTGCAAACACAAGCCCTTCAAAGGGGCTTCTTTTAAAGCAAGTGAATTAAACTGCTAATGATTTCAGCTAAAAGACTGAATTCTCATCAGATGTTCTACTAAGCCTCATGCAAAACAAAATGCTCCAAGCCTCCCTTGGTACAGCTCTTTTCCTCTATTATCAGCTGATTTTTTAACATCCTCTCTTCTAACTTTCCAGTTTCTGTGACCTTAATATGACATTTGAGTTAGATGATCAATTGCTATTAAATGGTGTTGTGCCTATTAAGCAAGGCCTTGTTGGCATAGTAGTCAGTTACAATGCTTCAATTCAGTGTGATAAGAGTAAACATACGTAATTAGATGGAGTAATATCTAATTTGTCAAAGCTCTTGTGGCTTAATTTTCTGCCACAAGGCTTGAAAGAAGTTGTGGCTGAACAAAAGCTTCAGCTTTATTGCTTGTGACTCTTTGGTAAATTGGTCTTGCCCATCATGTAATCTCATTTTGGACATATTGGGAGACAGTGAGGAGCAACTAGATTGAAACCCCTTTAAAAATGGGCCTGAGGGTTCCTGATCAAGAACTTGAAAGCTAAGTGGCAAGATATGATTGTCTCTTTAGAGGCAGACAGCAACCAATTTGCCTGCCTAGAGCTATCCCTGCAGGATAATTGCATAAACAGAATAATGTCAGTAAAAGGACGAAAGATTCATGGAGGGAAATAAAAATATATACCGGCTCCTGAAAACATCAGACTGAAACACAGCTCTATTATGAGAAAAATAAAACAGAAGCAGCTAAATTTTCTCCTAAACCAGTTAATTGCAATCACAATTATCTTAACCTAAACAATGGTCACTTTTCCTGTCATACGTTTTCAAAGCCGGTGAGAATTTTCTAACTGAAAAAAAAAAAAAAAAAAGATACAAGATAACCTTCTCTTGCAATCTGTAAAATAACAATTGCTCTTCTCTTTGATCAGTTGGAAAAGAGTGAACATGAGCATTTTTTGTAGATTAAGAAAAATATATCAATTTGAGCCTAATACGTAAACAGAATAAGCATATACCCAATGAATAGCCTACCAACATATATTCAGTAACCGAGAGCCTGTTATACGCAATACATTTCCCTGGACATCATGGAAATAGAAAAATCAGGAAGATTATCAGTCCTGATTTGAAGTCACAAGTAGCATCTATAGCCATATAAGCAGTGATAACAGATGCCATGAGGGAAGTCTAAAACAAGGTTTAATCTGGTCAGAAACAGTGTAGAGGACTGGCTCTGGAAGAGAAGTGAAAGTGATGATGTCAGCAGAACCACAGAGTAGATGGCAACTGAGCAAACTATTTCTGCACAACTAGAATTCACACCCACGGTAACAGGTATTATGAGGTAGAAATAAAAGCTGATGCTCTGTAAGTACAAGGTGAAATTATTTCATATGCAAACCAATATTCCATTAAGTAACTTACACACATTACCACTTTAACATCCATCGGTGATAGCACATTCATTAGGGTCTCCCTAAGACATTCCCCAAACACAATTGTCCAAACAACATGGAAGTTTTGTTCTCCCTCGTGGAGTAGGCTCAGTGGGAGCTGGAAAGCCACAGGAGGTAGGTGTCTGAACCTCACCAGGTCATGGATGTTCAGATTCATTGCTTGTGAAATAAATCTGCTGTCTTCCATGACTCATAGAATTGCCCTCATCCTCAGCTTGAAAGCCAGATCACTGTAATCCTATCTGCTTTCCTATTTCTTGGTAAGAGCAGGGGTGGAGATACAACAAGGCTCTTTATACAGACAACCAGGGAATGCTTTCTACATCCAAGTTAAGAATCTCATACTCAGAAAAACACACATGGTATATACTCACTCCTAAGTAGATATTAGCCAGAAAGTACAGGATAATCTTAGCTAGACACAAAGAAGCTAAGTAACAAGGAGGGCTCAAGGGAAGATGCTTGGATCCCACTAAGAAGGGGAAATGAGACAGACATTGAAACTGAAGGGAGAGAGGTAACTGGGTGAGAGAGGGTGTGGAGAGGGGAACAGCAGAGGGTGGGGAAAATGGAGATGGGGGTAAGAGGTCTAAGAGAGAGAAGAGAAATTGGTGTTGGGACATCTCTGAGACAAGCAAGAGACCTGGAATGGGGGAGGCTCCTGAGAAGATATGGGGGTGGCCCTAGCTGAGACTCCTAGCAGCAGGGCATACTGAGACTGAAGTGACCACAGCCTGTAGCCAGGCAGGACTTCCAGTAGAGGGAGGGGCATACCAACCCACCCACAAAACACTGTCAAAATTTGTCTTGCCTACAGAAAATACAGGGATAAAAGATAGGAGAGAGATTGAGGAAATGGCCAGCCAATGCCTGGCCCAACTTGAGACCCACCCCACGGGAGAGCCCCAACCTCTGACATATTAACGATTCTCTGCTACTTGCAGGCAGGAACCTAACATAACTGTCCTCTGAGAGGCTTCATCCAGCAGATAATGGAAACAGATGCGGAGACCCACATCCAAGCATTAGAAGGACCTCAGGGAGTCTGGTGGAAGAGTTAGGGGAAGAACTGAGGGAGCTGAAAAGGTCAAGGACTCCATAAAAAAGACCTACATAGCCAACTAACCTGGGCCCATGGGGGCTCACAGAGACTGAACCGCCAACCAAAGAACATGCGTGGACTGGTTTTTAGGCGTTTTCACATATGAAGCTGATGGGTTGCTTGATCCTCAAGTGGGTCCCCTAACAGTTGGAGCAGGCCCTGTCTCTGACTTGGACCCTTGTTTCCCTCTGAATCCTGTTTCCCTAGCAGAGATGTTTTGCCTCAGTGAAAGAGGAGGTATTTAGTCCTGATGTAACTTGATGTGCCAGGGTGGGTTAGTACTCCTTGGGGTTGGGGGTGGAGGTGGGAGTGGGGGGTATGATGGGCGAGTGGGTGGGACTTGGGAGAAAGGAGGGAGTGGGGTTGCAATTGGGATGTAAAATGAACAAATAAATAAGTTAATTGAAAAAAAGAATCTAGCTGGAGGATCCCTTTCCCCTACGGACCGACCCTCCCTATCAGGTCCCAGTGGGAGAGGATGTGCTGCCCCTGGAGGTGCCAGGATGAGTTAATACCCCTTGGGGGCCTCCCCTTCTCTGAGGAGGAGGGGATGCAAGGAGGGTGTTGTGAGGCAGGGACTGGAAGAAGAGGAGGGTGGGGGCTGGGATCAGGCTGTAAGGGAATAAATAAATAAACAAACAAACAAATAAAATAATCTACCTGGAGGCTTATGTCTTAAAGTTCAAAGATTTCCGTGACTAATCAGTATGTGATCAGACACTGAGATAACTGAGCAGCTTCAGGTAATAGGTATTTGGTCAATGCTCACTGGAGAGCTAATAATTGAATGAATGGACAACTGCATGTTACTGTGTGTTCAAACGGAACAAAACTCAACATGGATATCGGTTACTTATTTCTTTTGAGAACCAAAAGATTTTAAAAATAAATGTTCTATAAAGATGAAGAAAAACTGGAACTGTCAGAGGAAAACTGATGTCGCTGGTAGCCACAGTCCCCCCGGAAAAAATACTGTTTCCTTGATTAAGGCAGACTTCTTCACCAGATTGAGAGGCATTTGCTGACTTCTCAGCTCAGAGGCCCCGGAGCGTTCTCGTGAGCACCACGGTTCTACTCTGCCGGCCATGTTTTCTCATCGTTTTCAACAACCCACTCTACGCCCTTGATCCAGCTGTTACGAAATGGTTTCCCGAGGCAAAAAGTGGATGACTGGTTCCTATCTCCAAGTCTCAAGTATTCTGCCTTCTACTTGTAGCAATGTCACTGGAAGAAAAAAAAAAAGTGTTTCTCGGGGTTGGAAAGATTGCTCAGTTTATAAAGTGATTGTCTTGCAAGGAGAGGGATCTGAGTTCAATCCCCTAAAACCCATGTTAAAAAAAAAAAAAAGTCAAATGAATGTTTATAATTCCAGTGCCAAGGAGTCAGAGATAGACAGATCCTGGAATTACCAGCCATCCAGTCTACCTTATTTGGCAAGTTTCAGGTCATTTAGAGACCGTGTCTCGAAAAAAAAAAAAAAGGGAGGGGGGTGGGGCTAAGCAGGCATACAATCATTCTTATCACAAGTGTGGATGCTATGAAAACCTTTGAAGACAAAGGCCTTGCAAAAAAAAGCACTGGTAGGCCGCATGTTAAGAACAACTGATGAGGGGGTTCAGCTACAGGGATTGACATCGGGAGACTCTAGGGAGCTGTCAAGCTAAAAGGAAAAGCAGAAGGGTTGCAAAGGTTTGGAATGGCTGACGCTTGTCTGCATGGGTCTTTTCTTTTGACAGTTCACATCCATCTTAAATAGAATTACTGTTTATTCTTATTGTGCCAGGTTTCCTCTTGTGAGCTGCTGTTTCTCTGGGATGTCGTAGTCCCGTAGTTTAAGTTTTCAATTTCCAAAAGCATTTGGGATGGCAAAACAGCAAAATGTAAAGGCTAGCCCTCAGCACAGTTTGTTTAAGAAGTTTTAATCATAATGCGCTGTGCAGTGTACTGGGAGATTTATTGACTCAACTGTCTCCTCTCTTTCCCTATAGTGACTAAGGAAAAACCAAACATCCCTCTCTCCAATTTAAATACCCTATAACACTTTCGGTGGAAGCGTTTTGTACAATTCTGTCTCCTTGAAGATTTTATTTCCTGTTTTAACTAGATTAACTTGTAAGAGCTCCCACTGACAATGTAACAAACTGGGTCACAGGTAGAAAGTCAAATGATGTGTTAGGACGCTTAGCTGTGGACACACTGTGGAATTTGGAAAATTCTATGAATGCTGGTATGTGCCATGGCTCTGCATGCATTTTACATCCTCTGAGATTTAAAAGACTCACGGCAGCCTCTACTGAGCTTGAACTGTAAATGCTGACTTTGATGAATAGATGTCTGATAGAAGTGATCAAAACATCGTCGGGAGCAAAAGGCATAAAGTGAGATCAAGCTCTCATGATTCATGCATGACAAAAAACCCACTGCAAAAGAGATGCACCATCATCATGCCAGACACCAAATGAATTATGTCTCTCCTGCCCTGTCTTACCACAGTTGCCTCCCACTTGGTCACATGGCAAGCTTTCATCTAACCTCAACTACAATCTCCCAGCCTTATCAGTAGATCTTCACTCCCTGAAACTGGAGCAGGGTGGAGTACATATTTCCAGAGCAAAAGGATTGACACCATTATTATTTTAATTAACCAGTTGCCAGTTTATATTTTTTTCCCTTTTCCCTCCTTTCTCCTACCCAGTATCAGTCCCGACATACACACACACACAAATTAATTCACTACATTTAGTGAAAAAACAACAACAACAACAAAAAAAAAAAACTGGTTGTAAGTATAGAACGGGAGATTCCTCAATAATTCAGTTTGTTTTCTTAGCTGTCACAAATACTCCTGTGATCACTGAAGTGGTGATGTGAGGGCTAGTAACACTGTCGTACTGAGGTCATAAACTTCCTCTTGATAAGTTAGCCTTTGAGAAAGAAAGAAAGAAAGAAAGAAAGAAAGAAAGAAAGAAAGAAAGAAAGAAGAAAGAAAGAAAGAAAGAAAGAAAGAAAGAAAGAAAGAAAGAAAGAAAGGAGGAAGGACAGGGTATTTCCTTGAGTGGCCTGTTCAAATAAAAGAAATTAGTTACTTATTTATTTTATATTTATCAAGGAAGAGAAATCCATGCAAATAAATGCTAGTAAATTAACAATAAATATAAGTAAAATAAAAATTGTAAGTGTGGCTTATCAAGGGTGATCATGCAAATAATTTTGCTATATATAAATTGCTTTGAGTTAAGTTTTCAGTGTAAATTTTTATACATACACTTCTCTAAAGATAGTGCATTTTGCATGCATGATTTGACTAAAATGCTTTCTGAGACTTAAGGAAGAGCAATGATAAGCATGTTACAATCTCCTCAAAGGTCATTTTAAATTTCCCAGAGCCTATTTTAAAAAATGAGTTTGGCCACATAAATATGTTCTCTGGCTTGGAAGGCTAGCTTCCTGTTGTAATCAACACAGATTACTCTTCGACTTAAACAAAATGGAACAAATATTCTAAATTGTTGAACTTTCTGGGTACATGTATCTTCTGGGTAAGTTTATTTACCTTACACAGTTTCTCTTCTTTATGTCTTAGAGGCCTGTTTAATATTAATGATTAAATGATAACAGAAGCAACAGCATCACTGACTTGATGCCCAATTACCGAAATGAGAAAATCCTTGTTCAATGAACTGGGAGAGGTACAGTGAGCTCTCCTTTGCTTACTACAAAACTCACAGACACAGACCCTGGTTTTAATTACAGCACACCAACTGGATACTCAATACAAACCATCTCTGAAAAGATACATACGTGGACTGAACAGCTTACATCCAGGAATATATATAATTATATACATATAATGTATACAATAATGGTTAGCGAAAAAAAGAGTCTGTGAATTTGAAGAAAATGGGGAGAGCTATATGGAAGAAACCCTCCCATATGGAGGAAGGAAAAGGAAAAGAGAAATGTGATTATATTAGAATCTTTAAAGTAAAAGGAAAAAAGAAAAAAGATCAGCTAAAAAACTGTCACATATTTTATATATTTGCAACCATTTGACACTCATACTTTTTAAGAACAAATTTATTTATTTATATGTTTCACCTTTATTTTATGCAATGGTTTATCTTCTTGATAAGTTTGTTATTTTACTTATACATAAGATATTTCATTCTGCAGACATAACATACATATCTCGTTGAGCATTTGAGTTCTTACACAAGGTGAAGTTATTATGCATTTGTTTTAATGTCAGAAACACTCAACAGTGAATGCCCACTGGGTTTTGATTATGGCACTTGAAGTGAGGATTTCAAATTCCTCAAGAGAAAGATATGCAGTCATCAAAAATATGGACCCAAAGGGTAGAAAGTTGAAGAAGGATGCAGTGAGCTTCATGTCTGCTCCAAGTAGCCAGTGGCCAAAACAGGGGATAGCAGATCGGACATTTACATTATAGAGGAAATAGCATAAGGCAGGAGGCATAGAATTGAGCCACAATGACTAACCAAACAACACTGCTTTCAGTTCTTCATAAAATTAAAGTGGTTACATTCAGATTAGAATCTCATGATGCAAATACAAGCTGGCATAAGCCTCCCTTGTCTTATAATTTTAAAAGAGAATATTCATTATGGGATTGGCTTCTTGCTGCATTTTAGCTTGTAATGCTTGACAGATCTTAGAAATATTCCAAAGTATTGGTTTGTCTATGTTGAACATGTGAAAATCTGATAACTAATTTATGTTAGTGTCACCAATTATATCCAAAAAAAAAAAAAAAGAAGTACACAGGCACATGTCTTATTATCTTGTTTTATTAATGTAGAATCCTATAGAATTTAGTTTACAAAGGACAAGTCATTAAAAATTAGGATTAACTAATGAGAGAAGTCAAACTTGCTTTGTTGTTTTTTGTTGTTTTTTTTTTTTGTCATTGCTATAACAAATTGTTGAGACAAATCAATTTATTGAAAGAAAAGGTTTGTTTTGGATTACAGTTTTGGAGGTTTATGCCCGTGTTTGACTGGTCCAGTTGCTTTGAGTCTGTGAAGAATCAGTACACCACTGAAGAATTATGTAGCTCAGAAAAACTGTTGACTTCATTAAGCAAAAGAGAGATGGAGGAAAGCACTTACATCCCCTGACTCCCTTGGATGGCGTACTCCCCATGATCTCTTCCTCGCAGGACCATCTTTTAAAGCTTTCAACATCTGTCAATAGGGCCAAGCTGGGAAAGAAGCTAACCATGGACCCTTAGAGAATACTCCACATCCATTTCAGCACCAGCTTAGTCTTTTAATTTAAATAACAGAAATATTGAAAATAAGTCAAAGTTCAGTTTGTTAATATTTAGTAAATCACCCTGATTGACTATAAACTCTAACACTGGGACAAAACAGATTTCTTATTTTTCACGTTGAATTATAGGGTGAAATGAACAGGTGTTATTCAGCATTCAGTTGATCTACATCTTAGCATTCGCTCAGTTTTAGGTGTTAAAGAAAGAACAGTATTCAAGAGTTTCACCTCTCCAAATTCACAGGGTCTAATTACAGTAGGAGGTGAATGGAAAAAGACAACTGGCTAAGTAGGCATTTCTAAGAAGGGAGATAAACATATAATATAGACAAGGCATGCTGGATTATATAATAATTTTTAAAACTTTGTATTTTCATGTGGCAGGAAAAGAGCAATCAGTTTACACGCAACGTTATATGCTCACTCAGAACAACCATAGTAATAAGTCTGTTCTCATTAACGGATGAAGAAGTTTGGATTTTATAAACATACACAAATTATGCATCATTAAAAGAGATAGATTCATCACATACATATAACTCTAACTCTTGAGAAATAGAGAAAGCTTCATTCCTCCCTGCCTACCTCAGAACATGAAGGAAAATAAATATCAAAAACAGTGACAGGCTAGGATTTGGACATAGGTTTCTGACTAAGTGTCTTACATTATTATGTGAGAACAGTTAGAATATCAATGTGAAGACAGAAAGTGACCCAGAGAAAGAAAACAGCATGTGTTTTCACGGGGCAGTCACTAGTATAAAGTAGTGGAAGTACAGAGTTCTGGAAAAGACAACAGAAATACACAGTGGACAAGTCATGTGAGTTTAACCCATATAGAATACTATATTTAGGAGTCTATAGTTCTAGAGCTCACTGACTCTCAAAAGGGTCCCTCAGGCTGGGAAGCAAAAAAAAAGACAATTTTACTTTTTAAGTTTCCAAGTATTTTGTTTTGAATGAAATAGTGCTTTCTCCTCCATGGTACAAATGATATGATTCTTCTATATATCAGAAAGCAAAGTTTCAACAAGGTAAGTTGGTTTGTTCATAGTCACCTTAGAAACTGAAGAACCCTAGCCAGCATATTGGTGTCATGTCATAGCTGAATCTCTTTTCAGTCTGCCATAAGTCAACCTTGTAGTAAGATGCCTTTCTCAATTTTTGTCTTTTATTACATAATCACAGAATATCTGGCTATGCTCAGTAAAATTAACAAATTATTTATATAGGAAGAATATATTATATTTTTCACCTTGTAATCCATATTATACTATTCAGTTCACTTACTTTGAAATGATAGAATTGCTTAGTCAATTTTTAAAAGTACCTGCTTTCCCACGAAACTGCTGTTATATACATCCAGGTAAAAGCATGGTCACAAATTCAGTTTTATCAGAGCATATGAGGAATGCTTCAGAAAATAAGAAAACAATGTGTTTTCCTCTATAAGTCTCTAATCTGCTATTCCATATTTTCCTTCTGGTAACCTTCACCTATCATCCGAGTCAACATTTACCTCTTAGTTACTGTTCATCTTATCTCTGCAAGTTTCCTTCACAAAAGAAGGAGTCGCATGTGCATTAAAGATAGAGCTACTTTTGAATGGAAATACAAAGGGGCTGTGCTGTGTTCTTATAAGCTATCTACAGCCACTCACACTATCAACGGGAGAAAATTTGAAAACAAGACACTATATAGATTTAAACTCTAAAGAGTAATGTTTTAAAATTTTATTTTTTATTTATATATCCACTTTACATCCTTATCATAGCCCCCTCCTTCCATTTCTCCTGGTCCCACCCTACCACCCTCTTCTTTCTATTCCCCCTCTTCTTCTCCTCAGAACAGGAGAACCCCTGCACCAACCCACCCCAGCACATCAAGTCACATCAGGACTGAGCTCATCCTCACCCAATGAGGTCAGGCAAGGAAGCCCCATAAGGGAGAAGTGATCTAAAAGCAGGTGACATAAAACAGTTTTTATTTAAAATCTGTCTTGAAATTTTCATATTCTCTCCTATCTCATCTTTCCCCAAAAAGAAGTTTTGAGAAGGCTTCTGCTTAAACACAGTGTCCAGAGGAAGGTGTGCCTTCGTGACTGATACCACTCTGGAATACACACAGGCTTACTTAGAGAAGAAATTGCTGGAGTCCAAGAAACCAGGATAGCACTCCCAAGATGTCCCTGTGAGATATGATGACGAAGTTTCGCTGTGAAGAGTCTCTGCATCTGCTGGATCTCCTGCTGATTGGAGTCTTTAGAAGACATCGGTGGCAGGCCTCAGTACTGATTCCTCTCTTCTACCACTTCTGGTGTCTATTCTGTTTTGCCTTCTGAATGAGAATTAAGCGTCTTCCTTAGTGTCTTCTTTGTCCTTTAGCTTCTTTAGGTCTGTAAATTTTAGTATGTTTATCCTATGTAATATGGCTAATATCCACTTACAAGTGAGTATATACCATGCATGCCTCTCTGCTCCTGGGGGGGATATAAAAGGACCCAGAGGAGACAGGAGCCACACAAGGAGACCAACACAGACAAAAACAAACAAACAAACAAGCAAACAGGGCCCAGGGGGTACTGCAAAGACTAGATGTATCAACCAAAGACCATACATAGAGAGGACCTAGACCCCCTGCTCAGATGTAACCCACAGACAGCTCAGTCTCCATGTGGGCCCCCTAGTAAAAGAAGAGACAGTCTCTGACATAAACTTGGTTGCTTGCTCCTTGATCATGTCTACCTGGTGGGGAGACCTAGCCAGGCCACAGAGGAAGAGAATCCAGGCAGTCCTGATGGAACCCGATAGGTGAGGATCAAACAGCAGGGAAGGAGGACATCCCCTCTCTGTGGATTAGGGAAGAGGAATAGTGTGTGTGTGTGTGGGGATACCATGAGGAGATGAGGTAGGGGTCTCCAAGTGGGCTACAACTGAATAAATTGTAAATAATAATGATAAAATAGAAAAAAAAAACAGATGAAAGATAAAATTTTGCAGGTAAAATTATTCCAGCGAAAACAACATCAATGCCACTGTAAGAGCCATGTGATGCCTGACTCACCTGATGCCTTTTCTAATTCCTTTGTACTTGACTGGAAACCAAGTCATGATGTTGAAACTTCAGCACCATGGTCTTGAATGATATGTTGATTTTTAAAAAGAAAGAAAAAGAAAGAAATGTGGATTTCTAAAACTATATGCCTCCCTTTAATTAATATACCATGGAATGCTGAATTAAAACAAATAATCAAAGACATGAAAAAAAAAGATACGATGCCTAAAGCAGAAGGCCACAAACATTCGCCTTGTGTTCCCCCCTCTCAAACAGTAGAACCCAGAAGAGCTAGCTGTTCCACGACCTTGTCCCAACAAATGTGATTCTCTCTCCATCTCGTATGAATCCTTCCTGATTCCATTGTAAGATTTGCTCTAAGGCTGTCATTCACTGATGTAAACTTGAAGAAAGCAGCCTTTAAAGATGTAGTACTGATAGTTAGGCCTGGTGGAAAAAGTCTTAATCTCAGCAGTTGTGTGGCAGACATACATACACACACACACACACACACACACACACACACACACACACTTTTGAAATATCATTTCATCTTTATAGATATTTTATATGCATATGAAATCTACATAGCTTCACATTTAAGAAACAACTGAAAAGAAAAATCTATGCTTACTTCTTCTTGAAACATAAGTTTTAATATTATAGAATTCTGCTAGTCAAAAACTGAAACTTTAAATAGTTAATTTTGAAAAGAGACTCATTCATTACTTTCAGGAAAGAAAATCTTAAAGCTAAAACATTCAACCCTTGGGTTCCTTCCAAAGGTTCTGTTCTGTTGTTTTGAAGTTACAGGGGAAAAAAAATGTACTTTTCCTATCTTACCCATTGACAACTTTAAACAAAAATAATTCAAAGATTTTTAAACAGTAAGACTTCAAGTGTCTGTAGTTAATCCATTGTGGGGAAGAATCTGTAGGAGAAAAAAAAAAAAACTATGAAAAAATAAACTTGGAGTTTGATCATCTTTCAAACACTGGAATCAAACTAATTTTTTTCTAGGTTTTTGATTGTTCTATCAAAGTTTAATTTATTTTAAGCTAAATGAGAATACAGTTTCCCTTATTGTTCTCTTATAAAGTCCTTTTTAGGGTCTCTTTAAAAGTCTTGCAAAACCCTATTATATTTAGAATCTCAGAAAAAAGTATCTCTTACCCATGAACTGTTGATCATGAAAGATTAACTTAGTTATTTTACTCTTTGAGACTTGTAGAGTCTATTAAGATTGTACAAAGCAAAATTAACATATTACCTTTTCATTATAACTAAAATTTAAATTAAATTCTTAAATAGTTATAAATACATACATACACCAATGAAAGTGTCATGAAACATATTTGATTAATTAAAATACATAATTTAGAAGGAAAATTACACAACACTGTAGCACAGAAAGTTTACAGAAATATCACTTTTATAGATGTAACAGCTTCTTGAATTTAGAGTTATGAAAAATCTATGGGTTTGAATACATTAACATATATGTATACAGAGACATATGAGGGCATGATTTATTTAAAATAGTGTAGGCAATACCATGAACAGGATATTTAAGGCAAAAATTCTTTTTTATTCCTTTTTAAAAATTTTTTATTATTAGTTACATTTTATTAACTCTGTATCCCTCTCCCTCATTCCCTCCCAACCTCACCCTCCCTCCCTCATCTCCTTCCTGCCCCTTTCCAAGTCCACTGATAAGGGAGGACCTCCCCCTTTCATCTGACCCTGTTTTATCAGGTATCTTCAGGACTGGCTGCAAAGTCCTCCTCTGTGGCCTAGCAGGGCTGCTCCTCCCAAGGCAAATATTCTTTAATGTATTTAGAATTATAAAATACAGGTAAAAGAAAACAACAGTTCATACAAAAATTTAACACTGTTTTTCATGTTGCTGTGAATGAACCATTAGTAAGTGTGAAATCATCTTGTTGATTCTAACCTTAGGGGTATTAAAGAAAAGATAAAGTATTAGGTTGTATTACTGAACTTTCAATTTATTTACACACATGCTGTATATAAGCATTGCAATCTTGTTCATAAAATATACTTCTTACTAAGAACTGAAGTTTTTCTAAAAATTTGAAAAGCTTAGTTCTTCCTGTTCTCACTGACACCATTTTCTATTTGAAGTGTATTTTTTTATGTGTAAAGATCACCTCATGTGTAGGCTAATATTTAAAAATTCATTAATGTTTTTTTTCAGTAAAACACATGTTCCCTATCATATGACATAGGATACTCCCACCATGCAAACCACACAGACATTGCTGGGTGACCTATGAGCTGAGTGGAATGTGTAAAATGGCTTCCATGGCTAATGCCCTGTGGTCAAAGGTTTGCTGAACACAGAGTAAAACATGCAGGGGAAAGAATGTACCACACAAAGGAGACGGCGCATGGCTGGTACACTATTTCTCTCACAGAGCAAACTCGGTCTATCAGTGACTGGTTTAGTCATAACACTGTTTAGCCTTTTAAAGAGTCAGAATTGTATAAATACACTGCAGGAAGTTCAAAAAGTAATATTTTAGAAACCACATTCCTTTCTCCAGAGCAGACAGCACAGAAGGTTCCATTTCCCACATTAAAACACTCTGTCTTCTCCTTGGGACACAGTGAAACATTTACCAAGAAGTCTGAACAGCCAGGATCATGAACTCTGATTTTTTTCTGTTGTGTTCATAAGAGCAATGGATTCAATGGCTGTCCAAGACTCTGAAATAGCCTGTTCAGATTTCTTTGCTCCCGCTCAGCTAATACGAAACACTTTGACTAAGTGTTGCCTTGCTTTGCAGAATGGTATTCTGACATTATTAATAGTTGGCTCAGTTGAGTTGACCACAATAAGAGCTTTCTCCAGCCTGAGATAGAGCCAGTAAGCCCTTGTGAATGTCAGCATTAAGCTTGGGACGAACTCAGATCCAAAGTCTAAAATATAATAAACACGCTGAGAGATAAATTACCATGGGCTAGCAACTAAAAACCATCAAAAGAGTGTAATTGTGGAATTCAAGATTAAACTGAGTTTTTAGTGTTTCAAATGAGAATATATCACAGAATGTAACTTCTTAAGGGATTTTTATAATATTTACTAAAGTATGTTCATTTTTGCTTACAGAATGGGAGAGGGGCAACTGAGCCCTCAGCTCTAACTGAGGCATTATAGATAATTGATGGCTGCCAAGGGAGGTAAAGTCAGGTTTGTTTTGTTTTGTTTATCTTTAGTTTACGGATGTGGCCCCTGGTAGTTTGCCTAAGCTCTAATGGATGGACTTACATGCATGCATATTTGGATGGCAGTAATTAGACTTAGTGGGTTATTAACAGACAAACAAACAAAAGAGGATATATTATTAGGAAAATAATGGAGTCTTCAAAGAGTAGTCAAAAGGGGAGTAGGGATAAATATGATCAAAATCCTTGTATACATATATGAAATTCTTCGAAGTTTTAAATGTTACATTAAAAAAAGTGTGGGTTCGTACCCACGGCAGGGACATGGGAGAAGTGGATGGGATGGTGGGACTAGGAGAAAAGGAGGGAGTGGGGTTGCCATTGGAAAGTAAAATGAACAAATAAATAAAATAATGAGGGAAAAAACCCCAGCAACCTAGCTCAGATGTCAATTAACTTATGTGATAGAAGGTAGTCTCAAAAATATCTTCTGTTTTGAAATTTCTTACTTAGTAATGGCATGCACCTAGTAATACGTTATGAAGACCGTTTAGCGATCTCTGTGAGTGCCAAAACAGGCATGCTTCCCTTGGGGAAAGTACAGAAAGACCACTGGCAGGAGGAGCACACTTACAGGGAGTTGAAAATTGACTTTGGATCTGTGTATCTTGATATAACATTCATTCTCACCAACAAATGATAAGACTGAATTCCAGCCAAACAGGCTTAAGCCACCATATTTAGACCAGGATATCTATCTACAAGCCCAGCTTTACAAAAGTGTTAGAAGGAAAGCTCTAAACTAAACAGATTAGCTGAACCGATGAAAACATAAATAATATCACAGCAGCAAAACCAAAAGAATGAAAACATACACAAACACACATATCACCACCACCGTCAAAAATAACAATAGCAACAAAATAACAGAAATTAAAAAGATTGGTTATTGATATCTCTCAACCTCAATGGTGTCAATTCCCTAATAAAAAGTCATACTAACAGAATGGATGCGAACCCAGGATCCCTCCTTCTGCTGCATATATGAATCATACTTCAACATCAAGAACAGTCATTACCTTACAGTAAATGGTATAGAGTAAAAAGATATACCAAGCAAATGGACCTAACAAGCAGGCTGGTGTGGTCATTTTAATATCTAAAAAAATAAACTTCAAGCCAAAATTAATCAAAAGAGATGGGGAAGGACACTATATACTCATCAAAGAAAAAAATCCACGAAGATGACATTTCAAGTCTTAGCATCTATGCCCCATGCACAAGGGTACCCAAGTTTTCAAAAGAAACACTACTACAGATTAAATCACATATTCGCCATCACACGTGGATACTGGGAGACTTCATTATCCCCCTCTCACCAATGGACAGGTCATCCAGATAAAAACAAAACAGACATTGTAAACCAAATGAACCAAACATACTTACATAACATTTCATCTAAATACAAAATAATTTACCTTCTCAGTACCTCATGAGTACTCAGTACCTCAGTACCTCCAAAACTGACCACATACTCTGACACAAAACAAGTCTCCAACAAAACAAGGAAATTAAAATAACTCCTGGTATCCTATTAGACCACCAGGGATTAAAGCTGTTTATTAACAACAGAAACAACACAAAGCTTAAAATCTCTTGGAAACTGAACAACTCTCTACTGGCTGAAAAAAATAGTTCAATAAAGAAATTAGAAAGCAAAGATTTCCTATAATTCAATGAAAGTGAATAGTACAATATACCCATCTTTATCTGACACACTGAAAACAACCCTAAGAGGAAAGTTCATAGCATTAGGTATCCATGTAAAAAAACTGGAGCGATCACATACTAGCCACACCTAAAATTTCTAGAGCAAAAAGAAATAATAACACTCAACAGGAGTCCAGGGCAAGAAATAATCAAACTGAAGGCTGAAATCAATAAAATAGAAACAAAGAGAACAGTGCAAAGAAACAATGAAACAAAGAGTTGGTTCCTTGAAAAAAGCCAACAAGATAGACAGTCTCTTATCCAAACTAACTAAAAAGCAGAGCGATAATATGAACAAAATCAGAAATGAAAAAGGGACATAACAGACACAGAAGAGATCCAAAGAATCATTAGGTTTTCAAAAACCTGTACTCCACAAAATTAGAAAATCTAAATGAAATAGATGATTTTTTTTGATAGATATCACTTACCAAAGTTAAATCAAGATCAGGTAAACAATCTAAATCAAAAATAAAAAGAAGTGCATACAGAAAAAAAGGACTAAACTGAGGAAATCCAGGGAATCATAAGAACATTCTTTAAAAATCTGTATTTCAACAAATTAAAATCTAAAAATATGGATAATTTTCTCAATAGATACCACTTTACAGGCTGATCATAGTCCCCTCCTTCCTCTCCTCCCAGTCCCACCTTCTCTCATTTTCCCCCTATACCCCATTTCCTTCTCCTCAGAAAAGGAGAACCCCCAACCCACCCCAACACATCTAGTTGCATCAGGACTGAGCACATCCTGTTCCACTGAGGCCCACCAGGGGGGAAGTGATCAAAAGCAGGCAACTGAGTCCATGTCAGAAATAGCCCCTGCTTCCCTTACGAGGGACCCCTTGAAGAACAAGCTGCCTGTCAGCTACATATGTGTAGGGGACCTAGGTCCAGTCCATGCATGGTCCTTGGTTGGTGTGTCAGTCTCCTTAAGGCCCCCCGGGTCCAGGTTCATTGATTCTGTTGGTCTTCTTGTGGAGTTCTGTCCTGGTCTTCTCTCTTTACTCTCACTCTTCCACAAGTTGTTTCCCAGTGCTCTCTCTAATGTTTGGCTGTGAGTCTCAATATCTGTTTCCATCCCTCTGCTGGGTGGAGCCTCTCAGAGGACAGCTTAATCGTGTCAGAGCTTGGCTCTCTCTCATGGGGTGGGTCTCAGGTTGGGTCAGGCATTGGCTGAATATTCTCTCAATTTTGGGTAGACGTTTTTGTGGGTGGGTCAGTCCTGTCTGACGAGCAGGTGGCCTCTTCAGTCTCCATGACCCTCACTACTAAGTCTTATCAGAGACACCCACAATTCCTCCAAGGAGCCTATCCTAATGTAGGACCCCCTACACATACGTACTAGATGTGCAGCTTGGTCAACATGCTGGTCACCTAAAAATGGGAGTAGGGGCTGTCTCTAATTCTGTTGACTGCCTCTGGATCCCATTCCCCTAGCTGGGCTGGCTTGTCAGGCTGTAATAGGAGAGCATGAACTTAGTCCTGCCACAATTTGAGGTGCCAGGGTGGTTTGATACCTCTTGAGGGTCTCTGTTTCTCTGAGAAGAAACAGGGGGAAAAGGTGGCAGTGGGGTGGGACTGTGGGACTGGAAGAAGAGGAGGGAGGGGACTGTGACCATTGAAAAGTGATGAAACAAAGAAAAGAAAGAGAGAAAGAAAGAAAGAAAGAAAGAAAGAAAGAAAGAAAGAAAGAAAGAAAGAAAGAAAGAAAGAGAGAGAAAGATAGAAAGAAAGAAAGATAGAAAGAAAGAAAGAAAGAGAGAGAGAGAAAGAAAGAAAGAAAGAAAGAAAGAAAGAAAGAAGGAGGAAGGAAAGAAAGAAGGAAGGAAGGAAGAAGGAAGGAAGGAAGGAAGGAAGAGGGAAGGAAGGAAGGGTGGAAGGATGGAAGGAAGAAAGAAAGAAAAAGAGAGGGAAAAGAAACAAAAAATTATGTATATAATACTTCAATATGAAGTCATATTTTCATATATTATTTTAGCAATTTATCTCAAAGTCATTTATATCAAAAATATTTTGTTCACTTTAAAAATTATTGTTTTCCTTATATTTTTCATAATTCTTTCCTAAGTTTTATTATATTGAATTTCTATATCTACTATAGAGTCAGCAAATAAAATTTAGAGAAAATGGAAGAAATAAGGATGAAAACATGAAGTACTCACAACCCTGCCACATAAAGGCAATCACTGAACATTAAGAATTTTA
The DNA here is from genome assembly GCF_030254825.1 of Meriones unguiculatus. Classification (NCBI taxonomy): domain Eukaryota; kingdom Metazoa; phylum Chordata; class Mammalia; order Rodentia; family Muridae; genus Meriones; species Meriones unguiculatus. The sequence continues at coordinate 49,742,530 of NC_083352.1, forward strand.
ACTTTGGTTTTAATACTTATAATTTTTTTTTTTCTGGAGGAAAATCATATAGCTTGTATGTTTGTAACAAGTTACCTATTACAACTCATTCTCCTCTCTTTTGGAAAAAGGCTCAGTTAGTAAGTAAAGTGTGTCCTATGCAAGCCTGAGTTCCGATCTCCAGCACACACATATTAAAAATAACTGAGTGTGTAGACATCCATCTGGAACCCTGGCACTCAGGACAGAGACAGACATCCCTGGAGCTTGCTGACCAGCCATTCTAGCTGAAATGGTGAGCTCCAGATTCAATGGCAAACCCTGAGTCCAAAAGTAAATCTGGGAAGTAAATGAGGAAGGCATCCCAAGTTCAACCTCTGGCCTCCATCTGACTGGACCAGCATCACACACACACACACACACACACACACACACACACACACACTCACACACACACACTGTCTCTCTCTAAAATTGCTGGATGGGTACGTAGTAGAGGTTCCCCTTTTCTGAGAGGTAGGATATGGGGAGTAGGAGAAGAGGGAGGGAGGATGGGACTGGGAGGAGAGGAGGGAGGGGACAATGATTTGGATGTAAAGTGAATAAAATTAATTGAAAAAATTCATTTGCAAGAATCTTAACAATTGCATTTCTGCTTTCCTGTGTTATTATCTATGTCCTGTGAATATCTTCCATATGTTTTGTATTGATTTGGGAGCAGTCCTGTTAGGCCACAGAGGAGGGCTTTGCAGCCAGTCCTGAAGATACCTGATAAAACAGGATCAGATGAATGGGGAGGAGGTCCCCCCTATCAGTGGACTTGGAAAGGGGCACGGTGGAGATGAGGGAGGGAGGGAGGGACTGGGAGGGAATGAGGGATCAGGACATGGCTGGGATACAGAGTTAATAAAATGTAACTGATAAATAAATAAATAAATAAATAAATAAATAAAGAAGTAAAATTGGATATCAGAAGAAGCAAGCAAATATTAGATGTTTCATAGATATAGTTAACCTTCTGCATCCATGGGTGCAACTTTCGATTGAAAATGGTTAGGGGAAAAAATGCATCTACACAAGACACATGCAGATGTTTAGTTGTCATTCATTAGATCCACAAAGAATACACTGTAACAGTTATTTATACCTGTTTAGTAGGTCTTATGGGTAATCTAGGGATGACTTAAAATAAGGTAGAACATGGGCATAAATTATAGGTTAATAGTGTGCCATTGTCTAAGCGACTTGAGCATTCAATTGTTTTGACAGCTGCAGAAGTCTTGGATACAGTTCCCTGACGCTACCTGAGAAGTAACTATGTTGCTAAATTTCATCTAAAGAGTTTTCTATCTGTTTCCTTGTTCTCTAGTGCTGTTGGAGATTCTCACTGTTCAAGGTAACCTTGAAGACGCTCCTCAATAACTGTTTCCTTTTAGTGTGGATCTTATGCATGTAGTAACTTGCTTCTATAAAACGGAAAATGTAAGGCACTATCTTTTCAGAGGTTCAGTTAAACAATAATTGTGCGCAATTTCTCTGTATCTCTCTGTCTCCGTCCCTCTCCTTTGCTTTCTTATACTGGGAAAGGAAACTGACATATTGCTAGGAACCCAATGGATATATATTGTGTTGAACTGAAGAAACATTTATTGTAATAACCCATGGAAAAATGAGGCTTGCCAGCAAAATGTGAGTGATGAGCTTACCACTCATTTCAGTTGTCCTAGTCTAATTTGTTTTGCTTGCTTGCTTGCTTGCTTGTTTTGAGATAGTTTCTCTCTTTATAGTCTAGGCTTGCTTTAAATTAGTGATCCTCTGCCTCACCCTTTTAAGTGCTGAGACCTAAGCCATAACACTAGGCCACCACCGCATTCTTAATGGCTATAAACTGTGTGAAAGTGTTGTTCTTAGTTGTTACATTTAGGAGTAAATTCTTAAAAAGCAGAAGGCAATTGACCCAACTAATTATTTTCCCCATTTTTTGTACATTTTAGTTTTAATAAGTTTACCTACTATAAAGACTTATTGTTTTATTTCATAGTTATTTCATTGATTACTTGCATATCTTTAAATGGGAATCACCTACTAATATTTTGTTTGTTTGTTTCATCGGAATTCATTGTGTACAGAGCATACAACATTTTATGACTTATATATAAAACAAATATTATTTTCTCAAATTTCCACTCTGTTTATATTTCTCTAGACACTGAAGGTGTTTTTTTATATACAAAAAGCTTTCAATTTGCCATAGAAATGTGTATCCATAAAGCCAGTCATGGTGGCTTAGATGGTCCTGTACCCTTAGACACACAGATAGCACTAAACAGATTCAGTAGTTTTGAAAATATAGCAGATGAAGTTGGGAGGAAAAGGTGGGAAGGAAAAGTTGGGAGGATGGCAGTGGTAAGAAAGGCATTGGAGGGGAGGACTGAAGAGTGGATTCGATCAAAACACATTATATGCAGGTACAAAGTTCTTAAACAACAAAGAAAAGGAAGTCTATTCATACTTTCTTTTATGGTTTTTTATTATGTTTGTTTCTTCTGTTTGTTCTGTTTTAGGGATGAGAACACTTTCTTACCACTAAATTAGATACATATCAACCTGTGTTTTCTAATTGTTCTAGATAACAAAGCATAAACCCCTAACTCTTTAATGTACTAATCTACCTGTTTATGCCAAGACAGTGCACATATCAGCAGCTTCGTATAAGCTAAGTCGGAGTTTTTCCTTAGCCAAGGGTCACTCAAAAGAGCGAAACATGTTTATATAATATCACGTATGAACATAAATAACTGTAACCTCCCAAATGGATGTCTGGTGTCCACGTATTCATTGAGTAACACTTTTCAGACTCGTTGGAATTCTGTTTCTTTTATTACATAGTAAATTCTGCAGGTAGCACTTCTCAAAATATGCCCTGCGGACCCTGTGGGATCGTTAGAAATTTTCACAAGTTCCACAAGATCAAAACTACTTTTGTAAGAATACTAAGGCATTGGCCAACCATTTTCACGGTCTTGACATTCTCATCGGTAGGGTGAGTTGAAGAGCAGGTAGCACTCTCGGTGGCTAAGTACAAGTCAAGACCATTTCCACACCTGAATGTCTGACATCTTTATGTTCCACAGCTTCACATACTTGCCTTTAAATAACTAAAAATACAATGCTTTGGTAAAGTATTAGAAAGGATCCGTTTTATCAAATCTGACTTTGAGTAGATATCTTTTAAAACGCTCTGTGGTGTGACAAGAAATACTTAGTTTTTCCAAGAAATACTTGGAAAAAAACATTTTCCTACATAAAATGAATAATTATTGTCTTGAAAACTCTGTGTGTGATTATCAAAATGACTCACAAATATCACTTTTACTTGAAAGGATGACTGACAAACTGAACTGCTCTTATTGAGTCAGGGGTCTTGGGACATTTTTTTGGAAAAGAGTCACATGAAATTGTTACCTGTAGGAAAACATCTGAGACGACTGTTTGCATACAACACAAATCTGAAACTTCATGAGGATATTACAACTTTTGAAGAACTTGCCCTTAAAGACTTTATTGATGAAACAAGCAACAACAATATTAATAAGCTTGCTATTCCGAGGTTGTATTACTAAATCTGTCAGCATCTAGAGGACCTGCGGAACTAGATTCAAAGCGAAAGACAGAGGCATGGGTTATTTAGTACCTGAGTTTGTTTCCTGAAATTCCATACTACAATCTTGAGGAACCCAGCATGGTGAGTTTTAGTGCAATATCAAATAAGCACAGCGACACTTCTTCCCACTTCCAGCATCATGCCTGTGTGAGGCCAGGGTGGATTTTTTTTCATACACACTAACTAAAGACATATATAGTAAAGGACTAAGCACAGAGGCAAATATTAAAATCCAGCTATCTTTTCTTAAGTACTTTAAAGAAAATTTAAAGAGCTTAAAGCAATGCCGCTCTCATTACCAAGCGCTTTTCATTTTGTAAAATGCAGCATGGTGTGTATATTCATATGTAGTTGGTTCTTTGTGGCTAATTTCAATCAGGTACAAGAATGGATGGATATTTAATGGTTCCTCAGTTATGATTTCTTACAGAATAATGTTGATACAAATACAATGCACATAGAGAGGTTGGAACTAACTTTCTTTCTCATGAATTCTGCTGTGTTCTTCCCATGAGCATACGAGTAAACATGCTCAAGGACTGGAGTTTCTAACCTCACTTTCTCTCCCAGGTAGTACTCCCTACCTCTTCTTGAAAGCCATTCTCTGGTCTTAGACTCGCAATGAAAACAAGGTGCCCAAGTTCTCCTTCCTTAATAGCATCTCAATCGCAAACAAGTTTAACTCCACGTCACCCTTTATCCTGATATTTTTTTCAAACATTTACAGCACCATAAGCCCATTCATTTTTTCCTCCGCAAGTCAGTGGCCCCATTTTTATGCCTATACAAATCTTATCAAAATTTATTTCTCTTGTATTTCATTTCATACAAACGAAGGCTTTTTATGTTGCTAAAGCAGTCTGCTGAAAATGAAAATGCACTACATGCTTTTATAGATTTATAGAAATAGATAGATTCGGTCCACAGTTCAAAATACAATGTTGCAAAGCCTGGCATGTTGCTAAGGCTATCTAGGGCATAAACAAGAATTTGGAAAGAGCACAAAATTTTAGTTTATATAAAAGTCTTAAGCAAGCAGTGTGCAAGGGAGCATACCTGTAATCCCACTACTTGGGAGGAAGAGACAGGAAGATAACCACTTCATGGTCAACCTTAACTATATAGAACGTTTGAAGACAGACAGAGCTATGTGACATCATATCTCAAACAACAGCAAAAAGGTTTAAGTTGCTTCAAGGAAAAATTAACTTCACACATGAATTAAATACCATCACCTATGACTATCTTTCTTTCCCTTTGAGAAGTTTACAAGCTTTTATGGCTAGTGTACCAAATTATACCCAAATAACCCCATCCACTAAGCTATACTTAGTGATAGTACTTAAAAGAAATGGACGACCATTCTCAGGGAACAAAGGAGGCCCCCACTCTTCTTTATGTTTTCAGCTGGACTTTCACATTGTTGACTCAAGTTGAAAGCACACAACCAGTAATTCATTATCTTCAATGTAACCCTACATGTGAATATGCAGGTAATTGTGATCTTTTTTGAGTATGGATATGCAAATCTATTTTAGGGAACTATGTGAGCAGATAATGTAAAAATGGGATGAATGCTTTATCTGGGATGAATGCTTTGTACTAACTGGTAGCTTTGAATTTTTGTTATGCTGACATCTTTAGTGGAATAGCATTTATTTCTCTGAACTATCTGAACTCTCCTGGTGCTAGGAAATTCTCCCCAACTTTCATTCTTACAAAAAGATTACGATGCTATTCAGGCATGTAAAAACTTACTGTGTGACCTTCGGCCAGCTAACGGCCTTTTTGATACTTGGTTTCAGAACTTTTAAAAATCTATCATCAGCATAGCATGATCATAGACATGAAGCTTCAAATAAATTTTATAAAGGTAAATGCATGAATAAAATTCTGCCACAGTGAAAGGAGTTTCGGGAGTGTTCTGTTATTTCACGTACTACCTCAACATAAAATTTCTATTTGTTTTTCTTTTGAGGCACACTGTCTGAACCGACCTGTTTTGTCCTCATTATTTAACAGTATGTATTACACTGAGTGGTCCAAGGGGGTGGACAAAACCAGCGGTGGACTTCAAGATTGGTATAATTGCACAGGAGAGGCTGGTGCCAGACCACCAGCTTACTTCAGGTTGACACCAAACAACACTCAGATGGAAACAATGACTTTTAGTCATTAACAGCTGGATTAAACAGAAACCACTGACCTAGAGGTGAAAGGCTCCATTCTCCAGTCCCTGGGCTTGGGGATGAAGTAACCTACCAGTTTTCTTAGCTTAATTACTTCACTCATTATTGGAATGACAAACTGAACGTGTGTGTGACCCACAGCCACAGACACATGTCTGCCAGCAGAGCAGACGTCATACCTCAGCCGTCCACTTTCTCACCGTGGTTTTGGAGATAACCTGGAGGGATCCGTGGCTTTGCTTAAGCCATACAGATCACACGGGAAAATACATGGAACACAGAAAGGATGCTTAAGAAGATCAGAGGAGATTACATTGGAAAACAATATTTATACTATCACATACACCAACAGTCCTACAATGATTAGGGCCATGTTTCAGGTTTCAGAGGCAGGCAGTTCTGGCAGGGATGAGTTATTGCCGCACTAAGAGCTATGTGGCTGTTGAAAGACTCCCAGCCCCTGATAGGTTTGTGAACTGATGGGGTCTTTTTTTCCCTTTCTCCAGATGAGTGCTATCAAAAACATAGTGAGAACCTAAGAGTGTTGCTGAACAGCACCGAAGGGAATATATTCGCATGAGGTGATTACCCTTGATGTTTCTGGACAATCTAAAGATACATTACATTTTCCTAATAATACTTACCTTCTTTTTAATATGATGTTTTAGAAGAACAGCTTGCACTTCTAATCAGGACAATTTATCACCTATCCCCAAAGTACCCTGTTGCTGAAATGCCTGACATATATATTGGGTGTCACGGATTTAGCAAAAATTGAATTATAAATTGCCCTGCCAGTTTTTGCCTCTGGAAATAATGAAAAAGTAAGGTAAAGAAATGTTCTCCTGAAGGATTTACTTCTAAAATGACTATGAAGAAAGAAAGAACCAGAGTGGATTGCCAAGACGTTATCTCTCTGAGAAGGGTTATTTAGGCATCTAAGACAAATATGACAATAGAATTAAGATAATATGAAAACTCTACTTCTGGGGGGGATAATAGCAGTGGCAAAAACAGTCACTTTAAACACACACAAAAATTTAATGTCTGACAATCTCAGAGTTCACCTACATAAAGCCAAAATCAATGCTATACAAAAGTCTTCTTAGAAATTTTAAATATTTTGTTCTTATGACTGAACTGCTAGTCTTGTCGAAGATCATTATTTCACTGGCGAACAGTGAAAACTGACTTGTTCTTCAACATCATTCACTTCATTTGAACTTGTTACTATGCTTATAAACAATTTTGTATAATAATTTTATTCAATGTCCATCACATAAAATTTCAAAACACAAAGGATTATGAAAAAAACTAAATTGTATGCCTTCCCTCAATTTGTTGATGTGTCTTCCTAATCTTTTATATTTTAAACAGAATTATATGAACATTCCATGTATTTATATTTTCTCTTTCATCCTAATTACGAGCTAATCTATTAGACAGTATGAGAAAACACATTGTGAATGCCACGCGAAAACATGCTTGCTATTATTTGAACTTGAGACTTTTCTAATTTTCAACTATGGGAAATAACATCAAAAGGATAATTTGTACCTAATCTATGTTTCTTTTCTGAATATTTGCTGAGAAACACAATTATTGAACCAATTCCAAAATTTTGAAGCTACTTGTGGAGGTTTCCAAATGCCTCTTTAATATTCCAAAATCTTCAACACACTGGGGTCCAGTTGCTTATCAGACCCACAAAAGACTTACTCAGCCTCAACTTTTTATTTTTATTATTCTCCTTTTTGTCTTTTGGCCTTTGAATGAGGAAGATACTTTATTTCTTTTTGACTGGAATATTTTGTTAACAAGTTAAAAGGGTTTCCATTTAGTAGAGATGTATTGGCTTTGAGCCAAGAAATCCCTATTTATCAAGAAACATAGTTTATTTTAACTTATTTTAGTTGAATTAATACTACATTTTTTCTTGCTAATATCTTATAATGAAAGCCATTTTTTCTTGCTAATATCTTATAATGAAAGGTTTTGAAAGATGCTGAATGGTATGCTTTTGCTGTTATATCTGCAATTACTATCTAGCTTGATCTTCTGAAGTCTTGACATATTTCAGGCTTTGGTAATGCTCATGTAAAAAGAAAGACCTCAGCTGACCATTTCCATACTTCCACGAAGTATTAGCCTTATATTTCTATTTTTTTTGCCACTTTCTTTTCTTTCTCTCATTAACCTCACTAATGCATTTATGTAGGTAGACACACTTATTTTAGAAACTTAAAGAATATCCATCACATCTGAGGATCCTACTACTCTTTTTCTGTCCATTTCTTAGCAGGAATGACTCATAAAGATCTTCAAAGAATTTCTCCTACTTGTGCAAATGCACCCTTTTCCCCTCTCAGAAGTAGACACCATATTAACTCGTATTATATTAGATCCTAACTCAAAAGATAGAACTATGAAGCTGACGATGCAACACTAAAGTCTGCATCTGTGTCTTCTACTCAAATACATGTAACAATCACCTCTTGGGTTTAACACAACCATGCATATTTGCTGAGAATCTTCGGGCAAATCACTTCACATTTGTGTGAAATGCAGCCTTTTGCTCATAAAGAGGGTGTTTAAAAAACAATCTACAAAGCTATTAGATGTTTAAAAGGACCTGTAGGAACACTATTAAGAACAGCTGTTAGTATATGCGAAGCGTTACTGAGGAAAATGTGATTTGAGTTTGGCTCTGACTTGAGTGAAGCCCGGGGACCCATGCCTAGAAGACCGTTTTTAGGCGTGTGGGTGCTGAGAGGTAATGGGTCTTTAGGATGTGATGTCCAGCTGAAAGTGGCTAAGTGATAGACGGTGGTTCTCAAGGGAAGCTAGTAAGTCACTGTAAGAGCGGCTTGCCATAAAAAATAAAAATAAAAATAAACAAAAAAGCAGGCCTGAGTCCCTGTCATCTTTTCTCACCATGACTTCTTCCAAAAATGGTCTTGCCACTATTTTGTCATCCACCATCAGAGGCTTAACGGGTGGTAACAGGCAATCTCGGACTTTCACCCTTCAAAAACTATTGGCTATATACCTTCTTCACTTTGGAGAGTACTCAGACTCAGACATTTTGTTATAGCTACAGAAAACAATGAATAGAGATATTCAACAAATAACAGTCAACTGATTCGATTACCTTAGCTTCTCTTGCAATATTATGTCTACTTGTATTTAAATATGAAATTCTTAATTTATTTGAAATGGTATTCACTTTTTTCCTCCAAAATTTTATTTTAATTTAAATTATAAGACCAACCACATATTCTGATAAGAAATTCCCCCTTCCTCAGGAGAAAGGAAACACTTGCATGCCATAAACAGTTGTATATGTCTCCCACTTGTTCCTTATGTTTTTTTTTTAAACAGAAAAATGTGAAAATATTCAAAATTGAAAAGTTGCATTTGAAGTATGCTCATTTCTAGATTCCACATACCAGAAAAATTGTCCTTGGGTATGGTTTCTTTAGTGTTATAAAGGGCTAATTTTACTTAAGGTAGTTACTTAATGTGATTTTTTTAACCCTTAAAAAAGTGGATGATGGTATTCACAATTAACAATATAAAATATTTTCAAATTCATTGAAAATTCTCAAGTTTAATAATAGCTCACTCTAAGCTCTCATCTGATCTTAAAAAAAAAACAATTTTAGAACAAGCAAAAGAGGTACCTTGCCTTGGTTTTATAAATGCAGAAAACAATTTCTAGTATTAGAAATAAATTCTAGTATTAGAACCCACATTCTTAAGTGTTTATTTTAGCCTGTTTCCATCTTCTTTTACATCATTGGGGATAGCTATCATTCCTGAGGATATAAATTTCAAATGAAGCCAAACAAGGTCTCCTCTTCCTGTCTTCTTGGCATCCCACCATTGTTTTGTTTTGTTTTGTTTTGTTTTGTTTTCTATCCCACTCGTCGAATAAATGCCACTGGAGTTCTAGGGGAAAGACACATTCTTCTCAAGGTAAGCAACATAATAAAATGAATGTGCACACAAAAGCCCTCATGAGAAGGACGAGTTGGTCACTAATTCTGATGTTTACAAAGTAGGCTGCTCCTAAGGACTGTTTATGACAAGATAGGTGTTCCCCAAAGCTTATGATCAGTCCTTATGTCAATATGTAAATTTGGCAATGTAGGCATAGTCAGAGTGTCTGAAACTACATCATGAATTGCTTTGTAAAGAGCTGAATCCAAATTTCAACTTACTTTGACTGTTTCCTGGGAAACATGAAGAATTCACATTCTTATTTACACTTTTAAAACTGAAAATTGTATTCTTAGGGGGAGAATAAGCTAGGCTTTCCATTGCATAGAAACCCGATTCTGCTTCCAATGTCACTCTGGCCCCCTTGATCTCCTGCTAGGTGATATTTCACTGCAGAGAATTAAGAATCGAGTATTTAAAGTAACATCTTGAGACAGAGCAAACCATAAATCTGCTAACTCTTTTCTTCTGGGTTTATGTGTGGCAGGACAGACAAGAAACTCAGATCTACACAATAAAAGTAGCCAATATATCCTTGCTAATAGCAGGCTTGCTGCCACTGGAATTACTGGCCTAAATAAATGCTATTTTAAAATATCTCCTGGGCTTCGTTTTATTTTGGCTGACTTCCTGACTTTCCAAAATAGTTGTAGAAGTCAAGACCCCAAAGGGAGAATAGAGCCAAAAAAGAAGGAGGATCATGTCACACAGACAAAACACAGATGAGCTTAGCCCACCTTCACCTACCACATACTATAGAGAGGAGACAGAAAATAGAACGACCCTCACAGAAAGAACCCAGTCAGCTCCAAACATTCATGCAGTGTATATGCTCATAATTTAATTCTTCCATTTAAACTTTAAATCTGCAATCACGAAAGACAAAATGCAGAAATTGCTTTGGATTTTGATTTAATATTTGGGTTAAGTATGTTAAGGCTAACTTAGCACTAACTTAAGGTCTTGGGCCATGAAATGTGGTTTCCCTCACTTTCAGCGGCCTGAATCCAGCTAGGAAAAAGGGCGTCAAATTGGAAGGGACAAGATCACCAGATGGAGACCAACAAAGCCAAAATAGCTGGCCCAAGGGGTACTGCAGAGACTGATGCATCAAATGAAAGATCACGAATGGAGAGGACTTAGACCCCCTTCTTAGATGTAACCAATAGACAGCTCAGTCTCAGTGGGTTCCCACTGAGAGGAAGGGGAGAAGAGATAGTTGTTGACATAAACTCAGTTGCCTGCACTTTGATCACTTCTCTCTGGTGGGGTAACCTAGCCAGCCCACAGGGGAAGAGGATCCAGGCAGTCCTGATGAGACCCTAATAGGCTAGGGTCAGACAGTGGGGGAGGAAGACTTCCCCTATCTCTGGACTAGGGAAGAGGGATAGGGGAGGAAGAGGAAGAGAGGGTGAGAGTGGGAGGAGGTGAGGGAGGAGGCTACAATTGGGATATAAATCAAATAAATTGTAGATGATGATGATGATGATGATGATGATGATGAAAAAGAAAGAAACACAATTTGCCATGTCTCCTCCTATAAACTATTCCCTGGGAGCATTGAAGTAGAGCGCAGGAAAGGTTTGTTTGTTTGTTTGATTGTTTTTGAATGCGGGTATACTGGGTAGCCCTGGATGGCCTCACACTCAGTAGAAATCCACCTGCCTTTGCTTCCGCCCCCTGTGTGCCGGAATTAAAGAGGAGCACCACCACATCCAATATGAAATTAGTATTTTAATTAGCTTCCTGTCCATCCTGTAATCCTGCCAATTTGGTGTTCCCAGTGGTAATAAACTTTGCATTGACTCCACGCCTCTGGCTTTATAAGACATCCCTGTGCTCAAGATGTTTCACTTTCGAAGTCTAGTTTAGACACCTCATATCTCTATATTTGACTTCATCACTTGGTGTGTTACAGAGATCCTAAACTTAACAGGTTTTAAATTAATCTATTGACCACCCACCCTATATTTAAGTCTTTTGGGTCCTTTTTTCTACAGATGATGCTGAAATCCACTTAGCCAAAGGCTTGGAAGCAAGAGTGGTATCTTCCTCATTCTTAACTCCTACACTGAAACCATTACCAAGGTCTGTGAATCATACCACCAAAACATACTATACCTATCCACTGCCATCTTTTACACTTTCATCACTACTTTCTTTGGAAGAGCCAACAATGCCCTGCTTAAAACACTGTGATAGCCTCATAATTTTTCTCCCAATAAAAGGATGAGCTTAGCTTCCAACCTAGAGCACTTTTAGTTGAAAACCAAAAATTTCTAAGTGCTTAAAATAAATTCCAATTTCTTCTCAGTCTTCCATGAATTCCCCCTCCCCTCCAGAAGTATCTGGAGGTAGCCTTCCAGTTATGCCCTTTTGACTCCTCTCTGGCCAGTCCCATGCATGATGATCACAGTTGTCATGGAGGAGCTTCCCTGACCACCACCCATCAAGAAAATTCATACTTCCCACAAACTCTTGTCCAGATTTCCTTTTCTAACATTTACGTGTTTATTTACATCTTTTTGGTAATGTAGTCCACTAACATCACAAATGCTTGGAGGCAGGGCTCTTTCATGTTTTACTAAACATACTGCTTCCATGGTTCAGTAGATTTGCATACCTGACTTTCACTGAATTTATTCTCAGAGTAAATGAATGAATGAATGAATGAATGAATGAATGAATGACATCAAACACTGATGACATATTAGAAAAACAGAAAATTATCCTTGCTTACAAGGATCTAAAGCTCAATAAAGGAGATTTTATAACCAGAGTCACTTGCTATATTTAGGGACAGAGATGGGTATAAATTAAAAATCCTAACATGAAAACCCTTCGTGTTCATTTGTTCATGATACATAAGCTAATGACTTACGATGTAAGGAGCTGTGCTACTGGAAGATTTGAAAGCTTGTAGAGTAATGAGATTTTGAGCTTTGATACCAACTTCTCTGGGTGTATGATAGTTCCCAACATCAGGAGACATTATTTGAACTCACAGGGAGAAGCCACACGGAGTGGCCCTGTGTTCCTATGCCCCTGCTTATCCACTCATTGAGGAGCATGAAAAAGCTCTCTCTGCTTTATTGGCAGGGTGGAACCCAGGAGGACAGCTCCACCAAGGGCCTTACAAAAGAAAACCTTAAAACGTCTACTCCAAAGATGATGTGAATGGTGAGCTCTTGAAAGAAATTAAGGACTAGGAATGAGGCTCGTTTGGTAGACTGTTTGCCTAGCATTCACAAAGCCCTGACTTTGATCCCTAGGAACAAATGTGTTGATGCACACCTATAATTAGAGCACTGTAGGGGTGCTGGGAAGATGAGAAGTTCCAGGTCATTCTCGACTACATGAAGAGTTCAAGGCCAGCCTGTGCCACAGGAGACCCTATCTCAAAAAGGAGTGGGAAACAAAGTAATCAGAGTCTTCTAACATGCCACCTCAGATTTTATGAAAACAATGTCATAGAAGTCCTAGGGAAAAAAAGAGAAACCTCTATATTCAAATACAGGAGTAAGTTCAGGATAAACTCCAAAAGTTGTGGCACTGATAATCAAACTATATTTGCAGCCAAACTGTACCTGCTGGTAAGACCAACAATGTACCATGTTTTCTTCACCAGGAACCAGTGAATACAGTTGACTTTAATTTGAGTCCCCCTCACACTCTCAAAGGAAAACATTGTCCCGATTTTCATTGCCTGGGAAGCATGAGATCGTGCCTAAAAATGTCAGCTTCAGATTTCTAAGCAAATGTTTCCTTTTACAATAGAGCACACATCATAACTCCTTCGCCCTGGTTCTCCCTGGAAAGGGGGAGTACAACCCACTAGCTAGCAGATGCTCTTCTTCTAAAAATGCAATGAAACGGCATGAAATATAGCAAGAACAAAACAAGATGTCCCGAGCAAAGGTTTTGCCCTGGATTTATTATTTGTTTATACATCCTTTAAAATTCTGTAGGCATAGCCTTTAAGAGAAAAATAGAAGTCACTTAGTAAATTCATCTTAGAAGCGTCTTCTACAAACAACGCTGTTAGGTGTGTAGCGAACAAATGCTGAAAAATGTTTATTGTGTTCATGTTAAAGTGTGATATGGCATGATGTACCTGTTAGTCTTAAGCTCTCGCACTTAGGCCAATGGCTTTTCAATGGAGAAATGCCTCCTGAACAAGAAAGAGCTTTTTTAACAGAGAATGAGCTAGATCCATGTGTGCCTAGCTTTTTCTATTTCCCTGTGGATTTCTGTTAGCACACTGAGCTGCACCATGCCAATTTTTAGACCACTGTTTTTCTAAAAATTGTTACAAGCATAATTTGACTGTAAAAATATTAAAATTCTTAACCAAGTAGTGTGAACGATACCACTTTGAAGAGCACCCCATTTTTTATTTAATGCCAGGAGCCGTGGGGACACTTTCATCTCAGTGCCATTCCATTGTATCCAACAAATGAACAGGGATGCACCGTAGCATGACATTTTAAGCTCCCCACTTAGAGAGTGGAAATTTTCAGAAACCTGTGGATAACTTTTTTTGTGGCAAGGGGCCCTTGCAACCCCGTAAATCTACATGTGAACAGTCTTTCATAAGCTACTAGCACTTACAGCCCTACATAGTTTACTTCAGCTATGACGCTGGGAAATTCGAAAGGATCCATCAACCATTCCTGCTATTCACCTAGGCAAAAGGAAAGTACCACTGCAAAACAATTAAAGATACAACTGATGCCTGTGGATTGTAAAAATCACACACACACACACACACACACACACTAACACACACACACACTAACACACACACACACAGGCTAGACCTTTACAATGATTTATTAATAATGCTATTACATTTCCATCCTCTGAAAGTGTCTCTATAAAATCTATTGCAATGCCTTCTTGATTTATTTCACTAAAAGACATTTATAACAATACTCCTACTTCTGTAAAAAATTAAAATATAAAGAAAGAAATTACTGTTGTTCTCTTCTCATCCAAAGAAAGAATAGGAATATGCTTATCAAGAGATTAGATATCAAGACATCAGAGATATGGCCGAGGCTGGGAGCACAGCCAATAAAAAAAAAAAAAAATAGAGGATTATCTATGAATTCAACTCTCCTAAAGACTTAATTAACATTAAATGCAGCTGATGTGTGTGTGTGTGCGCACTCTCAGGTGCATGCATGTGCACACACGTGGTCGTGAGTTGAAGTCAAGGGTGGTACATGCATATGAAAACATGGGTGTCTGCATCCATACGCATGCATAAGGAAACCAGAGAAGGACATGGGGTGCCATTCTCAGTCTCTGCCTTTACTGCTTTGCACCAGGGTCTCTAACAGAACCATAAGCTCATCAGCTGGACTAGACTGGATGGATATTAAGCTCTTGGAATTCACCTGTATTTATCACCAAATACTCAGGTTGGAGACAAGCATTGATATTCTTCACTATTTTGTAGAAAAGGGGATAGGGATTCTTGGGAGTCAAACTCATATCTTCATACTTGTATGCTTGTAGAAGAAGCCCTCAATTCCATTGAACCATCCCAAGCCCCAAATACAGCTGTTCTAATGGGCGATGGCCTGGCATATTTGTCTCATTTAAAACACAACTGTGCATAATTTTTATCCCTACTATATTCTTATTGTTTTTGCCTACAAAGAATGATTATTGGAAGCTGACACACTGTAGGTATCAGTGTTCCTGAAAAAAATGTGCAGTTTTGAAACACTCTCAAATCTATGAAACAAAATTTACAATTACTTGCTCATGTCTTCCTGAAATAAACACAGCATTTGACAACATACAGTTAGATAAAATTTGATTCATTAAATAGATATTTATTAAATATATTATACTCAAGTCTTTTTTTAGGAGAAGAAATAGTGAGGACATGAGAGTTTATGACTTAAAAAAGCTTTGAGAGCTGCCCTTGTTGAATGGTGGAAAACATTTTGTATATATGTCCAGGAGTGAGAAAACTGGATCTTGTGGAAGCACTATTCCCAATGTTCTGAGAAAGCACCATATTGATATCCAAAGTAGTTGAACAAGTTTACATTCCCATCATCAGTAGAGGAGGGTTCCCCTTGCTCCACATCCTCTCCAGCATGTGTTGTCACTTGAGTTTTTGATCTTAGCAATTCTGATCTGTGTAAGATAGAATCTCAGAGTTTTTTGATTTGCATTTTCCTGATGAGTAAGGATATTGAACATTTCTTTAAGGGTTTCTCTGCCATTCAATATTCCTGTGTTGAGAATTCTCTGTTTAGCTCTATAACCCATTTTTAATCGGATTATTTGGTTTGTTGGTGTTTAATTTCTTAAGTTCTTTATATATTCTGGATATTAGCCCTCTGTCAGATGTAGGGTTGGTGAAGATCCTTTCCCAGTCTGTAGGCTGTCGATTTTGTTCTGTTGACAGTGTCCTTTTCCTTACAGAAGCTTTTCAGTTTCATGAGGTCCCATTTATTAATTGTTGATCTTAGAGCCTATGTTGTTGGTGTTCTCTTCTGGAAGTTGTCTCCTATGCCAATGAGTTCAAGACTCTTCTCCACTTTTTCTTTTAACAGATTTAGTATGTCTGGTTTTGCTCAGCTATGCTCACAGCAGCTTTATTCATAATAGCTAGAATCTGAAAAACAACCTAGATGTCCCTCAACTGAAGAACCGATACAGAAACTGGGGTAAATTTACACAATGGACTACTACTCAGCTATTAAAAACAAGGAAATCATGGATGAAACTAGAAAAGATGATCCTAAGTGTGATAACCCAGAAGCAGAAAGACTCATGATATATACTCACGTATAAGCAGATAATAGCCATATGACACAGGATAAACATAGTGAAATCTACGGATCTAAAGAAGCTAAACAAGGAAGACTCTGGGGAAGATGCTTAATTCTCATTCAAAAGGAAAAACAGGACAGACACTGGCAGCAGTAGAAGAGAGGGAGCATGACAGGAGCCTACCATAGATGTCCTCTGAAAGATGCAGCAGGAGATTGACGCAAATACAGAGACTCATAGCCAAAATTTGAGCAGAGCCCAATAGTGTGTATGTGGGGATTGTTTTGTGTGTGTGTATGTATTTGCGTGTATGTGTGTTTTTGTGTGTGATTGGATTAAATGTCTGAATATCTCTAACTGCCATTGTGAGTCCATTTTGGTGTCGGTGCACATGACAATAGGACTGTGATAACTTCATCCAAAACGTAGGCAAGTTATTCTAGTAAATGAGAAGATACACTCCAATTCCTCTGAATCTTGTGTATTATAATTTTTCTAGAATAAAATTCAATTCTCTCTTCCTATGTGCAGTCCATAAAGAAGATTAAGCTGTCTAATAAGTGGGTTTAGAAGACATGGCTATGCATGCTCCCCTAGCTCCTCAGCCTTGGTCTCTCCTTTCTAACTGGCACTGGCCTTTCTCAGAGAGCATGGGCTAGAGGTTGCACTGAGCCATTAACTCTAGCATTAGGGGGCATTAGCACAGATTCACATCTGTGTCTACTGAACAATCTGGAACACACCAAAACTCAACCGTGTTCTTGTATATACAACCTCATAAAAATTTCATAAAATAATTGGTGTGGTTTTTGGTGTAAAGTTTCTTTTATTCCATTCTTTCATTTTTGCTTTTAATTACTGTTACTTTCTAGATTGATTCCACAGCCCACTAATAGGTAATATTATAAAGTCTCAAAGAATCACCCAGTCTGCTCCCATTTCACCTTTTCATCAAAGCAGAACCTTACTCTCATCTTAATCCCTGATGTTCCCAGAATCTAGGCTTTTTTCTTCCCCTCTCTGGAACATAAGTGTATGCTCTAATCATCTCTGATGTCTCACTGGAACTATTGCCGTAGTACAGGTAGTTATAGTAGTTCTATTATCAGAGCTTACTATATGAAAAGAGGAGATTTGCATGTGCAATGTTGCTTTAATTCAAACAAATTTAGTCTTGGATCATCTTTCCATACTTACCTCTAGATATACATAAAACTCTTTCTTGAAAAGTAGCCCAGGGTTGCCTTAAATTCACTATAATTCGAGCTTGTGTTATCTTCCTGTCTCAGCCTTGTGGGTTCTGGAATACAAGCGTATACCAGCACATCATGCTTTGACTACATTTAGAGCTTTGTGATTAGGCCACTCCCTCCAAATATGAGCAGAGTGTTTCTCATAATGTTTTCTCATTTTTAGCCTTTATATATTGGCCTATGCTTGGGGATAACAAAAATCTTATAGTTTACAGTCAGTCATTTGCATGCTATTTATATAGAATATTTAAGAATCATTGCTACAGAGTGTACCCAACCAGCAATAATCATTCACGTGAATGACCTTATTCAATGTCAGGAAAACAAAACTCCAATTTTATTGTGATCAATATGGACAGCAATGAGATAGTTACATATTTTTAATTATGCTATTACATTTTTGGCAGCTACTACATTTGTGACATACATAGTATGTTGCAATCACGCTGTTTAAGTTTAGGGATATCTAAGATTTGATATGTGTTCCACAGCTTAGAAGCTTTTCAGAGTCCTCAATGGTCTTTCTGTTGTTATTTACATCACTCACAGAGCCCACTGTTCTTACAAGTAATTTTCTTTCTTCATTCTTGATCAAAGGACAATGCAAAATAAACTATTTAGATTAAAATGCAGTCAGCTTTCATGGTAATTTATAAACAAGGAGGGGAAGAAAAGTCAAATTGGGCCTTGGCAAAAAGAAAAGTGACATCCTGAGTACACTAGATTAAGAAACTATAGACAGGCAGAAAACAAACAAACAAACAAAAAAAACCAAAAAAAAAACACTGAAGAGAACAAGTATTTTGTTTCAAAGAAAGAAGGTCTACTTTCCTTATTTTATTTTCAAGTATGATAAATTAAAATAATGAAATTACCATATAATAAGTTATTAAGGTCATGAGGTTATCTTTTATCCTAAACAACGTTTTTATTTGGTATTGAATTTAGACTTCTTACCATGTCAATTCCAGACTTATTCTTGCCTGACCCCTTAGGTTCTCTTTAGGAGGAAGCAGCCTGACTTTTCCAAGCTTATTTTCTTTTCCTGCACACCTTAAACCCTGATGGTCTAGTAATGGTCATAGGTATATTATAGGGAGAGAGTTCCCTAAGTGTTGTTGGTATGCCCTGGTTGTTACGGCTCTCACTACGAGAGAACAAGGCTGCACAGTTCACATTACACCTCATACAGCATTGTACACTTGATATGAATTAAATACATCATTGTTCAACCAGAAAAGCATCAGATAAGCACTTCATAATTCATATTATCTGTCTGAAACCTTCTAAGTTGGTTGACGATTGAGATGTAAACCACAAAGAGTATGTACCAAGGAAAAAGTAATTTTTACAGCAATGAACAGAGAATCTTAAAACATCACAAGAGTAGGTTCTAGGAAGCAACACATAATTTTGAACATAATCTTGTGCTTCCCGGCTTTGTGTAAAATGTACAGCTAACTCCCTGATGTTTAAGGTCACTCCTTCTGCAGGAACAATAACACAATTATTTAATGTATCTGACAGTGTTTAGGTTGGTACCTTACACACAAAAGCAACCAGCCTATTCTGAATTAAAACAGGCTGTACAGACCAACTGAAACTATGTATTAGGTGGTTAAAAAAGTGACAGTGAGACCAGAAAATATGAAACTAAAGTCTAAGTTCTATGAATTTCTAGCTGAATGACCTTGTTCAAGTCAATATGAATGTCTGATTCCATACTTCTGAGACTGAAATAAAAGAACTTTTTTTTTCTTATTTTATGGGTTTATAAAATCAGGAAATTAAGTAATCTGGAATCGAAGGAATGCTTTGTAAAGTACACAGACAAATGTGATTATGTTATTAGCTTTTACTAAAACCCCCTTTCTACTAGAAACATGTGTAAATTTATTATAAAAATATTAAAGGAGAATCAACAACATTAATATCAGTTTAGAGAACATGAGTGCCTTTCTTTTTTCAAAAGAACCATCCTGCATCAGGAATATTTAATAACATTTTTATGACACTGATAAATTTGGGGGGCAGCTCATTATGAGTGGCACCATGCTGCGTAGGAAGCTTAGCAACTTCAGAAAATAATTACACTTTAAAACAACCTTGAAAAATAATCAGAAATAATGAGAATAAAACTATAATCAGAATAAGCCAAAAGGGAAAGTCAGACTGTACAAACATGATGATAAAGACTTGGTTACAGGAAAATACAGCATAAACAAAAGACAGAATTATAAAGCTCACATGAGTCATTAATGCCAAGTTAATGTTCAAAACTGTGTTGATAATAAAGTGAAATAAATAGGATTTTAGTATGTGGGAGTTCCTAGACAAGCTTTCCACTGGCCTTCGGATTTTATCATTCTGAAAATGACTTATCAACCACCAACTGCATGAAAAGCAGAGTGGTTGAGAAATGTGTCTGATTCGAAGCCTTAAAAATGAGGTGTAGACCCCTTGGATGGGATCCTTAAAAAAGCAGGAAAATGATTCATAGTTTGCAAACTAAGGGCTCTCAAGTAGAAGTTAAAAGGATTAAGTTTATTTAGGACTGAGGAAGAGAAAGCAGGGATGCGGAGGCTGGGTGCAATTAATACATATCTGGAACTACAAGAAAGAATGTAGAGATAGAACAAGAGACACTGTGGTGTATCAGCCACTGGAAGGATTTGTCTTGAATCATGCAAAGCATTGTTAGAGAATGCAATGGAAAGGCATATTGCCAAAAGAGGACTTCTGTTATCATGTCTTGAACAACAATGTGCTCAATAAACACCTTTTCACGCAGCTGAAGATGAAGTCTACACTTATTGAAAATAATCCTCTCAGCCCTAAGTTTTCCCCATTCAATTTGTGAGAGCTTTGCCGATTTTGATGTCTACTGCTTCCCAGTTTTCCAGTCCATTCTCTTATGCAAGCTGGGAACCTCCCAGTCAACCTTGGTCTCTCTCTCAACTTGTTACCGCCTCCTGAGTTCCTCTTATGGTTTTGTCTTCTCCGCCTCAGCTCCAAGTGTTTTTGTTTGTTTACCTGCTTGCTTTTTGTGTGTTTTGTTTTATGTAAAGGTTCTTTTTTCCATACAATATGTTCTGGTTATACTCTCTCATACATTCCCAAGTCCTTCCCACTCTTTCAATTCCATGTATTCTTTCTCTCACTTTTAAGAAAACAAATAGGCAAAAATCTTCACTGAGAACTGACTGTGTGTCACCTTCTCAAGCAAGGTTCTTTTAGCTCCATCACTAATAAGGTTAAGTGGAATCCCTTTGAGCATCAAACTTCTTGATTGACAACCCCTGATCACTTGGTTGCTCTTTTTCTTTCCCTCATCTCATAATCTGCTATTGCTCTTTTCTCTCATTCTGTAAGACTTTCATTCTCTTTCTCAAATCATTCCCAAGGGGTCTTTATATTCTCTGCAGTGTCTTTCCTGACCCATTGAATTAAGAGGCACTATTGCTCATAAGTCTATCCCTTTAATGCCTAGTTATGTAACCATCTCCCCTAGAAATGTGAGCACCTTGAAGGCAATATCAAGAACCTAGGATGAATAATTCTGAGTCTCCTGAAATCTTCCAACAGGACTTGTAAAATACTATATAGAAATTTTATAAAGTATAATTGAAGGAATGAAAAGGAGAGTATTATCTGTTTTCATTAAAACTTTTCCTAAGGGTTTCAATTTCCTTTTAAATATTTAAATTTAGGACTGGGAAAAGCGTTTAGTGGTAGCAGAAACTTGCTTAGCAAGCAAGATATGCTGAATTCAATTCCCAGCACTGTAAGGGGACAATTAACTTACAGTGTGACTTATAACTTAAGCCAACCCTCTCCCCCACCATTTATTCTTTTCTGAATCCACATTTAAAAAATCTTCAATGGGACCTCATACATTGAAAGTCAGTCAATGGATTGCTCTCCATCTCACAATAAATAACATCCAATCATTTATACTTGATTACACCATTTCCATTAGAACTTTAAAGACAATGGAATATATAAATAACACTTTAACTTTACATTAAGTATTAGAGTTTTTATTATAAAATATCAAAACTAATAAGAATTTAAGTTCTACTAGAACAGAATACCTGTACATATACAAAAAAGGCAAGTCTATTTTCTTTTAACTTTGCCAGTGTAAACAGTTAGATAAAATGACTAAGTACATGATAGATAACATTCTTGAATGAAAACCAAGACAAGGCATAAAATATTATAACAACCAAGAGGCACAACAGAGTGAGAAACTTGAAAAACTATTAAGTTAAAACTTAAAAAATGTTAGAAATTTTGCGTGTGCAAAGTGAAGTTGGAAAAATGGATTATTTAATGTGAAGAAGCTTAGTAGGAGCCTTTCTTTTTTCTATTTGTTATGAAGTGGCAAGTCTTGCATCATCTGATTTCCATCTACTTCTTCACCACCCACTCTCTCATTCTGCTTTAACCTAGAGCTGCATCTTCTCTAGATCATGCTCTGTCTGCTCTTTAGCACTCAGCTAAGGAGATGCTGTGTTCATCCCACAGCTTGCTTAACAGCTCCTGCATCATTTTGCAGTAAGCATCCATCTTGCAGAACGAGTGCATGAAAGAACTGGGTGGACAAACTCAACTTTGACTTAACTTCGCTTCCTGTTGCCTTGCCTGGTAAGCTCTCTTCCAGTCCCAGCATGAAGACTTATCAATGCAATCACTATGCCAGGAAGTCTCCCTGCACGCTGTAAGTCATTCTTCATCTTTCAATTTAAGCCCCTCTTTCACAACAGGAGTCCTGCTGCTTTGATCAGGACAATTTTATAGGAAGTAAGCTTTCATCAAGACAAGACCTCCTATAATACTTCCTATAATACTTTGTGAGATCCCTAGATTAATAGCTTGTCCACTGTAGCAGAAGTTTAATAAGGTATCTCTGGTATCTACTTTGATTAGTACTAGAGCCTTATAGTGCATGGCATATGCCGAATATTTAAGAATCAATAATTGAATATTATGTGCATAAAAGGGCACATAATAAATTTTTCTCAGTAATTAAACTGCTACATTTCATTCCCAAATTATTTATTTGATATTTAAAATAAAATCTGCTATAATAGTCTACCTTTTCTATGTTTCATTTTACTTGATTCATTATTGCAGTGATATAATTATATTCACTTGCAAAGTTTATTGTTATAGTAATAGATTAATAACTGACTTTAGCATCTTAAAACTCGGAAGCATGAAGATTTATTCATTCATTTAATCATCTATTAAATCAGTAAAATTTTGACACAGGCTTTTTATACAAGTAGATAGAACTTTAAATGTATGCTTTTTAAATAATGAAATTAATACAAATTTCAGTAATGAAGACGGGTTGATTAACTGTAAACCACATGCTTACATGCTTAAGACTTTTACAGCTTTTAATTTATCAAAGGAAATAATTAGCACACGGTGGCAGCAAGTGATGGAATTTATTCATTTGAAAGGCCGTGGGTTTCCTGTCATTAAAACTACATCATGTCCTTCCTTTTCTATTAAACTCCCTCTTAAGGGTAGTAAGAAGTCACCAAGAGGAAATGAAGAGGTTTTTTGGCAATGTTCTCCTACAATGATTTAATAATCTTAGAAGATAGTGAACCCATAATGTATGCCAACAAGTGTATTATATAAGATGAGGGGCCCAATTACCACATTATTTCTTTTATTTGAAGTTTCATTTGTGGCTCAATTAACTGAGATTTGCAAAGTTGTGTCAATAAATTTAGCTGCTTTTTGAAAGTAAATGCACTTTTTTGTTTTAATTAGAAATGATTCACTACAGCAAAGGAATACATACAGACTCTATGACACTGTGTAAAGACTTATATGGCAAAGGCTATTACTTTTCTTCTGGGATTATCAGTGGCAACTCATTAGCCATGGAATCATTGTAGTTAAAGCTCATATTTCCCTTTCTCTCTGATGAGTTCTGCAGGGAGATAAATGGCAAACCCTTGTATTTGTTTTATTTAAATAGGACTAAGGGTTGATATGACTGAGTGCCAAATGTTGGAATTATATATAGCTCCTACTCCTGATGAATGTTATCCATTTTGGAAAGATTTTCCTAAGGTCTAAAACAGTCCTGTGTGGGAGGCAGAATTGGCCTCTCACATCCAGAAGTGGGTGGTCTTTTTTTAAGCCACAATCAATGGACACTGTGGGTAAAGGTTTTAGTCACAGAGCTCCATCGGGGCATTTGCAAGAGAATTCACACAACATCTGATGGGACTCTTTGGACCAAAACATAAGCAAGCAACTGGTGAGAATGTTTCACTCAACTTCGTACAGTTATTTTGAATGGCATATACTAAAAAACAAAAATGTCTTTCATGCTTAAAATGAACGGCATGAGCATCATCACAAACTCTGAAAACTTGGTCATAACTTAAGCCAAAATAATGGACTATTCTTTAAACTAGCACAACATAATTTTATCAGGGCTTATAGGCAGCTCATGAATTTGTTTTAGGGCAGATTTTATTAAAAGGATTGTTATATGGAGAATATAAATTCTTCTCACCCAACCCCTCCCATTATCAGTCTCTTACCCAATTCTCTGTGAAACTGAGAAGTTGACATTTATTAAGTCAACATTTTAAAAAAGTAATTTTATGATTAAAAAAATGTTAAAGAGACATTTTCTCTTTTCAATAGAGCAAATTTCTTTATGGAATTTTTACCACTACATCATTAATTTCAAGATTATTTTCTCTGAGCCACTCAACCTGGGTAACTAAGATGGCTGCTGAGTTTGAAAATTAAGACGTAAGATTGGAGCCTGGTGAGACTGTCATACCGTCTCCTTTAATTTGGAAAGTAGAATGGAGCTAGAGAGAGACTCATAAAACAGACTTTATGAGTTTCTCCATGACAGACATGGAAGCCCATACTCCAACCCCTTCACCCAGCTTCTGCAATTGCATTTCCGCAGGAAGAAAGAGAAGGGATTAGAAACAGGATAATGTAGGCCTAAATCATCATTCTCACCTTTTGCCTTCTTTTGGAAGCCCTGAATTTTTATGACATGGCCCTCATATTGTATAGTGTGACACAACAAAAAACACAACTTGTTTGACCCTTCCTCAATAAAAAAAATCATTTTGTCTGACATCCTATAAAAAAAAAAAAAAAAAACCTCTGCATAAGTTCATACTAAACTGAATTTCTCCTTCAATTGGCAAAAGAGAAGTAGCATAAAAACACATACAGGGCCACTAGAGACATGTTTCAACACAGTTCATGAAGAACGTGTAATTTCACATTTCTGTGGCACCATTCCCAAACCTGAGGCAGACTGTCAATCACTAATGTGGGAAAACACACACAGAGATATGGAGCATAATCATGGCATAGAAAATAAATTCCTGCAGTGTTTATGCTGCCTCAGAATTCTTTGATCTGCTCTGTAAATTGCAACTAAAGTGTTTTTAGAATAAAAAAAAAAAACTAATAATAATTAAATCCACTATTCTAGGCCAAATTTGTACCACACTAACTAGTTGACTAAAGAAAATTGACTCTATTTAGGTCATTAGTCGTGGATAATCCTGAGGAGACCTGAAAGGCTAGGGTCAGGTAGAAGGGGAGGAGGACCTCCTCTATCAGTGGACTGAGGGAGGGGCAAGGGAGGGAGGGTGGGATTAGGAAGGGACAAGAAAGAGAGCTACAGTTGGGATAAAAAGTGATTAAATTGTAATTAATTTTTAAAAATTTAAAAAGAAGTTAATGATGAAGGTAACACATTACAGGGGGTAGGGTTTTGTTCCCCAGAAAGCACAAATGATCTCCCAGCTTTTCCCATTGTCAACAGAGCCAAGAACTAGCAGGCCTGATATGTGTGAGCATGTGTGGAAGAAGCTTCACAGTCTCTGATCTCCATTGGTTTATGATTGGACCAGTCTCTTGAGATGGAGTTGGGAGAATCCATGACTCAGACCTAGTTTACATATTTTTCACATTCAGGGCCTCTGAGTATCTGCAAGCTCTCTGCTACCAGCAAATAGAAAGCCTACATTAACAGGTACACGCCATGTGGCTCTTTCCCATAAAATATTCCATTCCATGTATCACCTGGTGGTTATCAAAGTTTAATGAAATGAAAACAGTATTTTAAAGTATACCGCCCTTTCATTTTTAGCCTTGTCTCTAGGCCATAAAGGGAGATTTTGCCCTTCCAAAATGAAAATAGTTATATAATATATTGCATTATTAAATATTACTTCTAATTAACATTGAGCATTTCTCTACTCTCTGTAACTGATAAAGTAAATAAAAACTAATAGCAAAAATGCCATTATCTGTATTTTCCAATGATTAAAAATTATTATATTAATTATAAATAAGTATTTAATTATTTTATGATAAAAATGTAGCACTAATCAAATGTAGAAAATCCTAGTTTTCCCATGTAGAAATGTGGTCTTATATTTTCCTAAATGTTTTATCCTTCAATTTCTCCTCTGACAGAATGACAAAGAAGAGGTCAGAAAGATAGAGAGACAAAAAAACCAACAAGTTATTTTGTATAGTTGACTTAAATCCAAACTTCCCCATCAGTAGTCACTATACAGAAATCAGATACTCTGTCACAACACACACACACAAAAGTCAGAATCCTTTTCACTTATGTAACAGGAAATGCATCAGATCTACTTTGGTTTATACAGCAGAGTATAAATGGACAAGACTGATTTTTCTAAGGATTTGATATTATATATTACAGTATACCATAAGTTATGTTTATAATAAATAAATAATTACTTTCCTGAATATAAGAGTGGGTTCATCCTCTTCAGAACTGAATATGTAAAATGCTTGTCTGAGGTTTGAAATTCTCTCTCTCTCTCTCTCTCTCTCTCTCTATATATATATATATATATGTGTGTGTGTGTGTGTGTATGTGGGGGGGGGGGTGTAAAATGTAGTCCTAAATCACATATGATCCTACACATATAATGTAGTCCTAAATACATATGATTACATTTCATATAAAATTTTTTACTTCTCTATCTTTTTAGTATCTGTCATTTACAGGAGGAGACAAGTTAATGTGTTAATTAGATATAATACCTTTTTTTGGACAAAATGGAAAGAATTAGCCTTTTTGGAGAAAAAAATCAGATGATAGAAGGTGAGTGCAAAGTACTTTAACACTGAAACTTTAAGGTACATATTAGACATATGTATTATAGAATTATGCACTGATCCATGTTTTACACCAGCATTTTCTCTTACATTTGCATTCTCTCTCTCTCTTAACTATATATATATAGTTAAGACTTGTAAACTATTTTAAAGATGTCATTTACACATACATTGTAATGGTGCCCAGTTCCTAAAGCATTCAGTGTAGATCTGGCCTTAAAGACAAACAATCCTTCATCAATTATGGTTAAAGATTCCCAAACTGAAACACATGTGGGTGAACATCACTCAAGGAGCCAGTCCACCCTCGTCTGGTGGGGGTAGAGCAAGGAAGAGGAGATAAATGGCCCACATGATTGATTTCAACTAAGACCAAAATGTTAGAGAACAATTATTGGATTTACTGTTTGTTTTTTCAACGTTTTGGAAGTTGAGTAGAAAAAAATCAAAGAGGTGTGTTGCAGCTAAAAAAGTTTATATATATGGTACTTTTTTTAAAAAAAGTTTAAATTTATCTAAACAATCCATGGTGAACTTGTCAGTCATAAAACTTAAAATGCGAGAATGGTTCAAAACATGATTCAGTGAATATTCCTACAATACACATATCTACTCTGCATCTTAAAGTCTGAGTATTAAAGTACTTTAAGTTTGTACTCACCTTTTATCATTTGGCTCTTTTTTAAAGAAAAACTAATTTCTTCTACTTTGTTGAAAGAGAAGTATTACATCTAATTAACATATCAACTTGTCTCCTCCTGTAACTGACAAATGCTGACTGCTTTATCAGTCTGGCACCAAAACTGATGTTGTCTCGGGCTTTCCCAGACTGCCCTGTCTGAAACGCTACATGAAAAGCTTTAATGATCATATATTAGGTGGGAACTTTAACCTTCTTTGTCCCAGGTCAATTGAGTAGGTAATTAGAAAAGTCAGCTCCACTTGTAATCCACTCAGAAGGAGACTTAGATTTACATGGAATGTGGCTTTTGGGTCATAGAAATGGTTCAGGGCTACACAGAAAGGCAAAACAGGACACAATCATACTGGTTATCACTTTTTACTTATTTAATGGCACTGGGTAAAATAATAAAATAAAAACCAAAGATACAGCACATTGTATGCCTTTCTTCTGAACACAGCAGAAATTAAAGTGTCAATTTAAATATAAAGAAGTAAGTTATTGGGAGTTCATTATGTGCCTGAAACGACATGAAATTTTTACATACACACTCCCAAAATATTATTTTATTTACTGTCAAAATGATCCAGTAAAGGCTTATGATCACGTGACAGCTAACACTGTGTAGTAGTGCAAGCAGCTGCCCAGACGTGGCCCCTCACTGATATCTACCACTTACACCTACATAGCCTAGGGCAGATATTCACCTCCTGATGCATCAAATTTTTCCATCCTTAAAACAAGAAGTGATACAGTGTCCACCTAGATGGATGCTGTGAGGAGTGAAATGTTTGACTCCATGTTCCATGGATGTAGTTTTTTGTTGTTATTCCACTGATAATGAAAGAGAGGTTGTAAGAGGTTTGCATTTTTTTTTCAATTGGCAGGACAGACGTCTGGCTGGACTCTGGAACTGCCTGTTCTTCTGGAGCCTACAGATTGGTTTTAAAAAAAGAGATGGAGAAAATCAGATGAACATTCCTGATTTAGAAGTGGGACAGGAATAGCCAAGACTTCCCAATGGTAAAGTAAGAAATAGGCTTCCAACTCTCTGGTCTCCCTGATGGGTGTGTGTAGCAAGGCAGAGACTTCCAACTATCTGGAGGAAGAGGTAGAGCTGTGGATAGATGTTCCGGGGACAGACTCAGGTGCACGGCTATTACCACACATATCTACCATGTCCTTCTTTCACTGTGATTGACAGTTGAAGTGACATGCAGGGCTGATCAAGTTTCCTCAGGGCTAAAAGATGAAATCTGAAAAATAGAATTATCTTCCAAAGCGTGTAGCATTCCAAACCCACCTGCTTCTGCAATATGTATAGTAATTTAAAACGGTATTGCTTTCAAACTGGATGGCAATTTTCTCTGCATCACCAGTGAGTACTGGCATGGCTAGTCTCGTTAAGTATCTTCTCACCTTGCACCAGCCTTATCAACCTCCATCCATTTGGAGGCCCCTTCCATACATGGGACTTTTAAGAATGTTATGTCCATTGTTTAGAACAAACACTCTTTTATACTACAATATTCTCAAGCAACTTTTTGTATCTAGTTCAAGAGTCACTTGCTAAAGAAGGACTAGCCACAGGATTATCATCATGGATTGCTGCAGCCATGAATCATCTGAAGGAATGGGCGGGCATGGGAGCGTTAGCAGGCCTTCTGGTGTTGGTCTCCTTGGTTTGCCTGTGGTAAATATGCAAGATTAGAGTCTCACAACAGCGTAATGCAGCCATGATCATTCAGGCCTTTACAGCCATTGAAGCAGGACAGTCTCCCCAAGCATGGTTGGCTACCATAAAAAGCTAAAATGTTACACTCAGGATGCGAGGCTAAGCACTGCACTCAGGGTCAGCCGCTTTCGACCCAGAGAAGAGCATGTCTGATTGCATGCGGGTTGATGCCCCAGGTCCCGCCTCTGAGAAAAAGGTATTGGACGGGTCTGATGCTCTTTGGGTGGATGACACCTAAATGAACATCAGTACAAAGTCCCAATTTATTTCTAATATCAGAGATCAGACCTCTACTCTTGCCTGATGCGTCTAAAACAAAAAGGGGGAACTGTAGAGAGCTTCGTAATGCCATGCCTTAAAGATGTAGCTTGTTTCCGCATTCCACCTTCCTGATGGTGAATGCTCTTTGTCACAAACAACTCCACATTTGGCTAAGGCTGAGGATCTGGCTTGCTT
The DNA here is from genome assembly GCF_030254825.1 of Meriones unguiculatus. Classification (NCBI taxonomy): domain Eukaryota; kingdom Metazoa; phylum Chordata; class Mammalia; order Rodentia; family Muridae; genus Meriones; species Meriones unguiculatus. The sequence goes on from NC_083352.1 coordinate 49,772,462, forward strand.
CCATGTATGTGGACCTATCTGCATTGCCCACGAGGCACGCTGGGGTTGGCTACCCAGAGGCTATTTTAAGCTGTGGGCTGGCTTTCCCCAGGGTCAGTCAGAAGATTGTTCAAGGTTCCTGAATAAACTGCATTGAGAAGAACAACAACAAAAAAAAAATCAGAAAGAAGGAGAGGAGGACCTCCCCTATCAGTGGACCTGGGGAGAGGCATGCATGCAGAAAGGGGGGGAGGGGGGACCGAGAGGGGAGGAGGGAGGGGCTTATGGGGGGGATACAAAAGGAATAAAGTGTAATTAATAAAAGTTAAATAAAAAATTAAAAAAATAAAAAGAATTTAATAAAAAAAAAGAAAGAAAGACCTTAGTTAAAAAAAAAGTCTCTGAGAGGACCATTTGGAAAAGAAAAAAGGAGAGCAAGGGGACAAAAGAAAGCAATTGAAAAGTCATGAGTCAAGTAGTTAACGTGCATGTACAAAATTAAAAATGTTACAATGAAACCCAGTAATTTGTATGATGAATAGATTCTAATAAAAGAACCACATTTTCTCCTCTCTTTCTCATTTCCTTTCCTAGCCTCATTCTCTTGCCTTCTTTTCCTCTTCGTCCTTCTCCCTTTTCTCTAAATGTGTTTAGTAGAGCCTATTGTTTCCTGCCCTTATATTCACTAAACAAACTGCCTTATTTAGCAATTACTTAGCACTGGGAATGCAGAAGTGAGGAACAGTTCCTGCTTGTACCATTTATTTCCTTCATTAATTGCATTCACACCCCTTCCCCCAGCAAACCTGTGAGCTCCAGGACCTGCAGCCAAGGATAACATTTCTGTTATTCATCCCAGTTGTTTCCTCTGAATCTTCCATAAAGTCCAACTCATAGAGAATAATTAACGAATATCTACTAAACAAGTTACAAATGAAAGCACTAAGAATGAAATTTAAAGTTAGTTCATGTGCTTTGAAGATAAAATGTTTCCCACAAACTCATGTGTTAAATGTTTGGTTCCTAGTTGGAAGTCAAGCATACTTTGGGAGGTAGTACCTACGTGAAGGATGTGGGTCAGTAAGATCGTATTTTGGAAGGTCGTGACTGGTCCTTGGCGTCTTACACATTCTCTGCTTCTTCTCCACCCCAACCTGAAGAGTCACATCATCCGTGCTCTTCCACCAGCATGATCTTCTGCTCAAATGCATGGATCCAAACCACCATGGTCTGAATGCTCTGAAAGTCAGAGCCAAAATGAATCTTTCTTCTGCTGTTTCTGTCAGGTATTTGGTTACAGCATTGAGAAGGCTATTACAGCCAACATACTCTTAAAGTGGTTTGGAAAAATACAAAAACATAAAGCCCCCAACCCTCTAGCTAAAGATAGAAAGGACCAGAACCCACCTGACAAGAATTCTCCATAACTAGACCTTGAGTTACCCTTCATGATCTTGGCGAACTGATCAATGAAGAAGAATCCAGAGAATATCAGACTATAGAAAACATTTTTAAATCCCCTTAAAGGAAAGAAGTGGGTGGGCATTGGCATATGGAAAGGGAGAGGAGTATCTACTTTGAATGATGTCTTTTGATAAGCATGCACTGATGCCAACACATATTTTGTGTTCTTATTCAACAGGTCAGATGAAACAAAATTCCATTCGCTAGTGCATGCATGTTTTGCCCTTTGTACTTATTATGATAATCAAAAAACAAAATGAGTTTAAATTTTTAAGTAAAATAAACAAGTGGTCATGGCATGTGTGATTAAATCTGGTACAAAGAAAGAACGGAAAAAATTAGATTATGTAAATATTAATTAGTGAGAATGAAATTGACATAAGGATCATAAATACAGGAAAAACTGAATAGATGAGTGAGTCATCCATAGAAGATACTATTTAAAATATTTCAACTGTATCAAGCACCAAAAATTAAAAACACATAAAAGTCTTCTAAGAATGACAATTCTCACTCATTGATATGAGAGGAATTCCAGATCTTATCAAAATTAAATTAACCAAGCAGAATAAAAGACCAGAGCCAAAACCAGATGTGAATTCTCTAAACCAGAAAGGAGTGATGGAAAATAAGGGAACAGGAATTGTACTGAGCATAATTGTCAAAGCACACTAAAGCCCCTTTCTCTCTTCTAAGTCATACCAAATTCAAAATTCTCCTGCTATACAGAGACCTAGAAATCATAAAGAGAGGGTTGGGTCTGGGTGTAGCTCACAATTTGCCTAGCAAGTATGAGGTCCTGGATTCAACCTGTAGCACTGAAAAAAGAGGAAAAAATAATCATGAAAAGGGACCAGGGGCCTGTGGTTTTCTGTCGCATTCTAACTAAAGTACAGAAATTCATTGTGTGTATGGACATCCACAGAAGCATGTCATCTATTGTACCAGAGTGCTTTCGTCTATACTGGTATCATGAGTGGGCCATTAAATTAAGTAGTCTCCTTATAACTTGATATTTTTTAAAAATTATGATCTACATCTATACACTGGTTTATCCAAGTATTTTGTTTTTTAATTGAAAAATATTTTTAAAAAGCTAAATTTAAATTATGTAAATTTTATTTCTGAAGTCACCAAGAAGGTCATTCAACATATTTTCTTTGCTTTTTACGGTTGCCTCGATGAGCTCAGATATTACCTTTTCTCAAAATGTGTCTCTGTATGCACGCATGTATGGCACATGCATGTGTGCACACATGTGTGGAGGCAGGGGTTCATGCCAGCTGCTTCCCTGGATCGTTTTTTACCTTAGTTTTTGAGACAGGGCCTCTCCCTGAACCTGGAGCTAACCTATTTAGCTTGCCTTGCCAGGCAGCCAGCTGCTGCGCTCTCCTGCCTCCACCCCTCAGTACTGTTAAAGGCATGCAATCCCATGCTCCCCATCAGGGGAACACGCACTTTACCACTGCGTGATCTTCCTAGCCATAGAATTACCTTTCCTCGTTTTCTCTGATGTCGATTGTCATCCCTTTGAGAAAAACTAGAAAAAAAAAATATTTGGCATTGTATCAGCTTTCTACTAAATATAAGATACTAAATATAAGTCAGACAAAATAATAATAATAATAATAATAATAAAATAATGACACAGAACACTTTCCTCTAAATACGGAATTTGTAGTAACTGTGCATTTATGCCTTCGTAAATTCTAGTTGAATGAAACAATGTATTTACTACAAATATGATATAAATTTCTTCTGGAAATTAATGTGTGTGTGTTTATAATGCACATTATTTTTGGTTAGTTATTGATTATCTGAAGTTTTTATTCCTAACATATTTAGAGACATTTTCACTTTCTGTGGAATTTTGGCTCCAGTATTTCTCTTTCTTTCAAGACTATTGGACTTCCAGTTTCCCATTCCTTGTAAAGAACTTGCAGGTCACCACCATGCCTTATCAATAATTTAGAAAGATGGGGAAACTGAAATGGAAGTTTATGGTTTCTCTGAAGACTCAGTTGTGTCATATGATGTTTTGCTGAGAGCTATCTTGTACAAGAGGTATGATTTCGGTCAGCTGAAAGCATCCGTGGGTGGACTCTGAGAGAGAAGATGTATAGAAGGCCACAGACAGTGAGACAGTGCTTTTGGGATTGACATCACTTCGCTGGTTTTTGGTTTTAGACACTTTACTTTGAAGAGAAGAAGAAATGTTCCAGAGAATTAGTTAGGGCAATCCAACTGAGTTTTGAGGCTTTTGCTGACTCATTTTGATTTAGGGGAGTCTTGTTATTTCTGCTGAATCATGCTGATTCATGTTGCTGTTTGGTATTGGCATTTGGACTGGACTGCTCGGATGCTGACATTGAAGAGCGGAGTCTTTCCAAGGAGCTATGTCTAAAAAGGTCCACAACTCCCTTTTCTTAATAACTTTGTTTCTCCCTTATCTCTGGTCAGTAGGTTGGAAGGCAGGTAGAAGAATTTAAGAACCATGAATAAGGTAGGTTTGTTGAAAAATCTAAGCCTACAGGAAACTGCAAAGTCAAAAGCTCTTTTTAGATTGGGCCATGAAAGCAGGAGCGATAAGGGTTGCAGTCACACAGCATTTTTCTCTCTGTGTGATAGACTATCAGACAGAACAACGTATGAAAGGAAGATTTTATTGCAGCTCATGGATGCTGGGGAATTTTGGTTCACCATAGTAGGAAGTCTAACTCACTGTGGTAGGAGATGAAGCAAACCCTCCTCACATCCCAGCAAACAAGACTAAGAGACTAACACAATATGGAACTAAAAAAGGGTATACGACTGTCAAGGCCTGTCCCAGTACCTCTATTCCTTCGATCTTCAGAACAATGTCATAAGACAAATAGTTTATCTTGCCTTGCCCACTTCTTCCTTGCAGTATACTCAACAAAGTCTGAGAGGATGGGCATGGCAGAAATTAGGAACTGAGTGATCAAACTGATCCAAACCATACAAGGTGCCCATTTCTGTGGCTTGTTCAAAGCAGGTGTATTTATTTTTGCTTTAAGAATATCAGCATTTTGTCTGATGGGCAAGTAAATATTGCCATAAAAATACAGTGCCAGAAGAGGGTTCAGGCCCCCTGGAATTGGAGGTACAGGCAGTTGTGATCTGCCGTGTGGGAGCTGGGAACTGAACGTGCTCTCAAAAAGCACAGCAAGTGCTTTTAACTGCTGAGCCTCCCCTCTAGCCTATTTATCTCTAAGAACTTCCCAAGGTTTTCATGAGAAATATTGGGGAACTATTTCCTGGTAATTGTGGCAGGGGAAGAGGACACACATGCTTTTGGAGCTACCTGGGTGCTGTGTGCTTAACAAGGCAGGCCCTCAGAAGAACATTCAACCAGAGCCTAACCCCCGTGGCCGTTATCTGAGTTGAAGTGACCTGCTGAGTGAGAGAAATGCCCAACTCCAGCCCACTTTGCTGTTCTGTCCCACCACTGCTTTTGAGAGGCAGGAGCTGAAAAGTGCTTGTAGACCTCAGAACCCAGGGCCATGAAATCACTGGAAACAGCACCACAGGTAGGGCTAGAGAATGCTTCTTTCCCCCACTTTACCAATCCATGTCCTGCTGTTTAAAAAAATTACAAGGAGAAGCACCAATTTAAAGAGAACTGTATAGCCAGGACCTACCTCAAAAATAAAATATCTCATGGAGCTGGTTTCCGCCTTCCACTTTCCTGACGGTGAGTGTTCTCTGTCACAAACAACTCCACATTTGGCTAAGGCTGAGGATCTGGCTTGCTTCCATGTATGTGGACCTATCTGCATTGCCCACGTGGCATGCCTGGGTTGGCTACCCAGAGGCTATTTAAGCTGTGGGCTGGCTTTCCCCAGGGTCCGATGATTGTTCAAGGTTCCTGAATAAACTGCATTGAAAAATAAAATAAAATAAAATAAAATAAAATAAAATAAAATAAAATATCTCAGTAAGAAGGCAAAACTAGAGGGTTAAAGGAATATTTTTAAGTAAGCAAAGCCAAAGTTTAGCATGGTGAGTTATACCTACTATTGCAGCTCTTGAGTGGCTGAAATAGGATGAGGCCAGCCTGGGCTACCTAGTGAATTCTAGGCCAGCCTCAGCTATAGAGTGAGATCCAGTGTCAAAAAGAAATCCCATGACAACAACAAAGATGAAGAGATTTAAATGATAGCACATGAAAAACTAAATATACCCAAATACATGTTGTGATTTTCTCTATATGGAATATTTTATATTATCTTTTAAATGTTTTCACATTCATATTTTTTGAAACAAAGTTCTGATAAATCCCAGATTTGCATGAAGCTTGCTACTGTAGCCGAGATTAGACTAAATCTCAAAGCAATCTGTGAGCAATAGAAATGCAGGTATCAGACACTTACCTGGAAAGCATAAAACAAAAAGGGGGAACTGTATAGAGCTGCGGAATGCTATGCCTTAAAGATGGAGCTGGTTTCCGCCTTCCACTTTCCCGATGGTGAGTGCTCTCTGTCACTAACAATTCCACATTTGGCTAAGGCTGAGGATCTGGCTTGCTTCCATGTATGTGGACCTATCTGCATTGCCCACGTGGCATGCCTGGGTTGGCTACCCAGAGGCTATTTAAGCTGTGGGCTGGCTTTCCCCAGGGTCCGAGGATTGTTCAAGGTTCCTGAATAAACTGCATTGAAAAAAAAATCATCTAAATTAGAAAAAGATAGGGACCGTGTTCATTTTCAAGCAGAAGGGACAGAGGCAGGGCAAGATACTACCATTTATGTGTGCGACCTGAATCAAAAACAATCAGTTACTCATTCTGCAAATACTTACTGAAATTGCTAACTATGCCAGGCAATAAAATGTGAGAAGTAAAGATGATAGAGTGATTAAAGGTATAGGAGAAATGATTGCATTCTCACCAAAGTAGAAAGCAGTGTCTGTGGCTGATCATGAGGCTAAGGATATTGAGAATTTTTAAAAATTATGCATATATATATATTTATATATGAAACAATCCTTGTTCTTTTCTTTTAAATCCAAGAGAAAAAAATAGGAGAAGATAGAGTAAAGAGTTAGAGGGATCTCAAGATGAAGGAGACAGACTGGGGATGTGATTCAGTGACAAAGTCCCAGCCTGGCATGTGCACAGCCCAGCTTCCATCTGAGAATAACAAAAGAAAAGAAAAATAGGATAGAAAAAACAGAAAAGAAAAAGTAATTACTACAGCTTTATGGAGACAAAGGAAAGTCCTGGAATGAAGTCATGAGTTGGGAGTAGAACTCTGAAAACAAACACTTTGTTACAGGCAGGCGTCTCAGAATGCAAATAAAAATCTCTGAAATAGTGAAGCAGTGTGTGGCCATGGGAAGCTCAGTGGGTTTATTTATGAAGACCACACTTATTTTGTTTATACAGTTGAACTTAACTGGAGGGAAGAACATTAATCTGCCACACCCCTGTCCTGACACCTAATTCCGTTATTTTTGATATATAATTTGGATTTTGAGACAACTCAGAAATGACATGCTGAAGTACCAAATGTCATTGACTGTTTTTATTTAAATTTCCCATTTCTGGGGTGTGCAGAACGATTCTCTTATTAGCAAGTGGGTACCACCACTCCTCAACTGGGTGCCATATTCTTCTGGGTTTCATATTCCATTTCAGTTAGTGAATCTGTCAATTAAAGATGGCTCAGCATCAACCAAGAAATCCTCCTTGGAGCTCAGCTCTCCAAGCATCCTAGTTTTCTGCTCTTGACCTCCGTCCATGTTCAGACGAGATGCTTGGTGCCTGAAGCGCAAAGACACTGGCTTGTTTGTTTGGGCAGTAATTGTCTCTCCGCCTTGAAATTGGCCCTCAAATTGCTTCTATGTTTAGAAACAAGATTGCTCTGTTGTTGCTCTTCCTCAGAGAGACTTACCTCTCAGAGTTGCTATTTGACTGATGAACAGACATTTGTTGGACACAAGCTAAAGACACAGGGACCCTTATTAGAATGCATGCCTATTGAATCCATTATGACTATTCTATGAGAACATTAGTTGTGGGGGGTTTACTGCGTACTCACACTTGACTAAACTCAATGATGATTTCAAGTTTCTGGTTGTTTTTTGTTAGTTTTGATTCTTGCAGAGCTGGGCATGCACCCCATGGCCTTTAAGCATACTACTACATCCTCTACCACTGAGCTGCATCTCCAACTGAGTTTCTGATTTTTTTGATTGAATGGGAAAATTTTATCTTTTAAAGAAAAAGGCTCTCAAGCCAATATGTGAAATGTAAACCCCAATGTAATAACAGCAGTTGCACAAATGGAGAGGAAAATACGGTCATATACTCGTTCCTCAGAGAAACCAGGATATTTCTGACTCACCATAGCAGCTAGATTCTCTCTTGGTAGACATCTTGACTGTTCTTCCGTCTGTGGCCTGACTCACCCACACATTAGAGTGTCAGTGTTCAGTAAGTACTTTCCATTAATGTAATCTTGGTCCAGACTTTTAAAAGCCCAGATAGCTGCTTCTCCATTTACATTAAACATATGTTCTCCAGCCTCTGCACTGGAAAATTATCCCTGTTAAGAGAGGAAAGAAAATCCATGAAACAGTGTGTACCCCGATTTAGTATAGAGATTTTCTATTTTATCACAAGCAACTTCAACGTATTGTCCATTTAATTTATAATAGACAAAAATTTTACTCGCTATCTTAAAGAAATCAATCCTTCAGAAGAAATTCTATGAAGACTAATGTAAGACTCCCCATGCCAAAATTAAAACTCTCTAGACTTGTTTAAATTTGAAACTGAAAAGCGCTGCCCTCCTCATGATGAAATGAAACTGTTGCTTCCTTCCTCTTCCCATGCACTCTGACACCCTCTCCTCAACACACAGCCTTCCCTGGTTCAGTCAGTAGCAGCTCTATTCTCCTAATGCCTCAGACCTACAGATATAGCATCATCTTTGTCACTCCTGCTCACTGTATTAATCAGGCCTGTTGGTTTTGCCTGCAGGATGTGTTCAAAGTCTTACCAATTCTTCTTTGTTTTGAATAATATTTTTCCTTGACTGTTTCATATATTTATGCAAAGTATATTGATCATATCCACCTATCAGAATCTCCTTTGAATACCCCCTAGTGCCTGCACCCATTCTCCCTCCCTGATTTGTGCTTTTTTTTTTTTTTTGGTTCCTGAGCCAAATTAGTTCTTTGCATATGTACAGGCACCTGTGGCCATACACTGGGACATGAGTACCTTCCTGTGCCCACATCTGAAAAAAAGAGTGATGACCCTTCCCTCAGCAGTTGTCAACTGTCAACTCCACTGACAGGTGAGTGGACAGGTAGTCTTGTAGGAAGCCATCTTCTGTATTACTGGAATTTTGATTGGTTTTTATGAGTCTTATGCAAGTAACCAGCACTAATGTGAGTTGATGCATTCTACAGCCATATCATATTCAGAAGTCATCATATTACAGCTCTCATCCCCATCTTCTAGGTCTCACATTTTTTTCTACCCCCTCTTGCACGAAGCTCCCCAAGCCTTCGATAGTGAGAGGCTGATCCACATGACCCATCCACAACTAAGTACTAAGGCATATTTATAGGTAGCATGATCACCACTTATGAGTCTCCATATTAATCACTACTCACTGCAAAGGAGGAGGAGGAGGAAGAGAAGCTCTGACTAAAGTAAATTGTAACTCATATATGGACATAAACACAAATATTTAGAGTGTAGATTAACAACATGACCAGATGACAAGAAAACAACAGCAGACTTTCTCCAGGACCTATGTTCTCCCCAGTCATGAATTTTGGACCATGTTTTCATCTCCAGGCATAAAATCTATCTAGCAGAACAAGCCTCATATTCAGTCAGAAAGCAGTTAGTTATTCCCATATCTACCACGCCATGATGCCAGCAGTGGACACGTCATGCTGTGAAGTCAGCATTGTAGTATAACGAGCACAGTGTTGGGTAGGAACACTGATGTTTTTATTCCAGCAGGCTGCATAACACTTTCTAGTACTATATATCATTGTGGGAGATATATATATTAGCCCGGGTAAATTTTTCTAGAAGCTGACCATTTTTCAGCAGCTCTGTTATATCCACCCTGGCTGAAACTACCACAGTCTTCTACTCATTGGACAACTTTCTATGTCCATGTCTATGTCTATGTCTACGTCTATGTCTATATCTATTCTCCTCTTGAGCAGCCATGTACCACTGCCATTATTCAGTTGGTTACAGTGGAAGTCTAATATGGTCACATCTGCTCTGCAACATTATCTATCACCATTTGCCCTCAGCGCCCTCCTTTCCATCAATCTTGCTTTTCTTCAAAGACATCAAGATTCTTCCAAGAGATTTTGGACTTCCTATTGTCATAGCCAGGGATGCTCTTCCTCCAAATGACCATGTGGCACAAAGCATCCTTGCTTTCTTCAGAGATCATTTCAATACCCATAAAAAAAAAAACAGCTACAGCCTTCTAGTACTTCATAACTTATCATCTTGCCATGCCTTACTTTTTGTCATAGTACTAACCATCCCCTTCACTTACAATATAATCACTTATTTTAGATCTTCCTGGATTCATGGTTTATAGTCGGTATTTAATTAACATTTCATGAATACTAGTTATGATAAAATAATAAAAATGAAAATGTTTTTGCCTTATGGATTTTCTGTAGAGCAGCTATAGCCAATCATCCATGAGCACAACTTCTGCAGAAGCATCCACAAAAGCTTACACTGAATTAAACTTGCAGAATTTTTAACTTACCGAAATTAAATTTAAATTCCTACAAATGTTGCACACACAGTGAACTTGAACCCAGCTGACTTTAGACAGCCATCTCTGAGGTTTAATGCCGTCGAAACCCTGAGAAGTCTTTCCTCTTTCATGTCACAAAGATTGTTGCTACTCTCTTTTTCAGGCCTCACCACTTATCTGTTATTACAGTGGTTTTTAGAGTTTATTTATTCTTCTTTGCTAGTGCATGCTGTTGTTTTCTTTCTCTGTGTTTTTAAACTTTTTATTTATTTTTTTAATTCACTTTACATCTTGGTTGTAGCCCCACCTCTCCTCCCCTCCCAGTCCTACTCCCTCCTTTCCTCCTTCCCCCTTGCCTCTTCCTCAGAAAAGGGAAGCTCCCTTTCTCATTCACACCAGCTCATCAAATTGTGTCAGGACTGAGTTTGTCCTCTTCCCTGTGGCCTGGCAAGGCAGTGCTGCCAAGGGAAAGTGATAATAAAGCTATTTTTATCTCTCTTCCATCTTGGTGTAATCTGGACCCAGCAAATGGACACATGGGGATATGCATTCTTTGGGCTCGTTCTAGGTAGGATATGAGGGACAGTACCACTGTTTAGGGGTAAAGATACAATGATACAAGATCTCTGGGAGATTCTGAGATCTTCGTTAAAAGTTGCCAAAAGGTATCAAATGACAGAAATATGGAGAAAGGTGTTAAGTACATGAATATCAAGAAAAATAATGGTTAGTTATTTAAACAACTACATATCTGAGTTGGAATTTTAAGAAAACAATATAAAAAATTCCCTCCCTATAAATTGCCACAGTTTAGAATAAGGAAAACAAGTGTATGAATCTTATCCCCTAGTGGTAAGTGCTGAAGTTTGTGGGAGAATATAGAAGGGAAATCTAACCAAATGGGCTTGGATACAAGAACAGGCTTTGGTCTAAAACCAGTTCCCCAACTCTTTCCTGTAGCATACTGCACAAATAACTCAAATTCTCTAACATTTGGTCTCCTTCTGGTAGAAGGAAGGGAAAGACTAATGAAAATAATTTTAAAGTGGCTAAAATTTGTGTAACATTTTGAGCACTTGTTTCCTCTAGAAACATTTAGTTTCCTCTAGTACCAGTATTTCATGATTATGCTACAAGTTGTCATTAAAATTACATTTTTTACTTTATGAAATCCAGACTGGAATTCTTGAATGCCACGTGGGGAAACTGAGCCATCACTCATTAGAATCCACAAGATAGCGTGCTGAGGTTCTGCTGTCCCATAGAGCATCGACAGAGACCCACTGGAAGACAGTGGTGAAGAACACTAAGGCAGGGAAGCAGAGAGACAGTCACAGGCTGTGAAGGTGAGGAATCTAAAGTGTGTATCAGCCTAAATCCTTGAAATGAATTTGTAAAATGAAAAATAAATTGAAGGTAAGAAAGAATTAAAAAAAAAGGCTTTAAAAATAAATCTCCTGGTTAGACAGCTTCTTTTCACTTCATAAAACTCTCCCAAACTACAGTGAAAGATAATGAATATGTATGTCCCCAGCAGCAGACTGACTGATGGAAGTAAAAGATAGCTGTCTAATTTTGCAAATGTGAACTCCATCACACCCTTTCTTTAAAAGTACTAGAAGCGCATGTACCATGTGCTGAGGAAGACTGTATTTGCTAGCCAGTACCTGCTTATCTCCCAATGTGGAGTCTTAGTATGGCTAATGTTTGTGTTGTTGATGTTTTTGAAACCTCTGTGTCCCTGCTGGGACTATAGGGGTGATGTTAATGGAATAATAAGTGCCTTCTGTTGAACAGAGGACCATAGCTAAACACAGTGCAAATTATTATATGTACAACACTGTATGCAATTCCTGTGATGACTGCGTGAGGTAAACTTATTTTTTCCATGTTATAAATAAGGATGTTCAGCCTGAAAGAAATGAAGTAAGTTGCCCAGGAGCACGCAAGCACTGAGCAGAGCAGTGCGGAAGAGCCGATGTACCATATCTTTCTAATCTAAGACCATAGTGGTTTTGCATAGTTAAACCCTGGAAGTGTAAGGCTCCATCAAACCCAGGAGTAATTTGTGCAGTCACTCTGCCAGGGCATTCCTAGTCTAAAGTTAAATGTGCGTGAGCTTGAGAAGATAGAAAACCTGGCTAGCATCCAGCAAATGTTTCACGTATATGAACTGCTATATTCAAACTTCTGAAAGAAGAGAGAAGGGAGGGGGAAAAGGAAAGGGAACAAGGCAAAAGCAGGAGCAGGGCAGGAAGAAAAATCTTACCCAGGTGTGATAGAGCATATCTATAATCTCAGCACCTGAGAGGTAATTTCAGGAGGATCAAGAGCTTGAGGGTAACCTCTTTTCTCCCTCTGATGTCCAGCCTCTTTGCCTTTCTGGATAGGAATGGAGCATTTTAGCAAGAGTTCTCCTTCTTGATTAGTTTCTTTAGGTGTACAGATTTTAGTAGGTTTATCCTATATTATATGTCTATATGAGTAAGTATATACCGTGTGAATCTTTCTGCTTCTGGGATAGCTCACTCAGGATGATCTTTTCCAGATCCCACCATGTACCTGCAAATTTCATGATTTCCTTGAACAAGTCAGGAGCCTGACACAGAGGACCTCTGAAAAGCTCTGCCCTGCAGACTATCAATGTAGATGCTGAGACTTATGGACAACCTTTAGGCAGAGTGCAGGGAATCTTGGGAAAGAAGTGGGAAACAGTAAGATCTGGAGAGGACAGGAACTCCCACAAGGAGAGCAACAGAACCAAAAAATCTGAGCACGGGGGTCTTTCCTGAGACTGATATTCCAACAAAGGACTATGCATGGAGATAACCTAAGACCCCTGCACAGATGTAGCCCACGGCAGTTCAGTATCCAAATGGGTTCCATTGAAATAGGAACAGGGACTGTCTCTGACATCAACTGATTGGCCTGCTCTTTAATTACCTCCTCCTGAGGGGGAAGCAGCATTACCAGGCCACAGAAGAAGACAATGCAGCCACTCCTGATGAGACCTAATTGACTAGGATCAGAAGGAAGGAAAAGAAGTCCTCCCCTATCAGTAGACTTAGGGAGGGGCATGCATGCAGAGGGTGGAAGAAGGGAGGGGTTGGGAAGGGAGGAGGGAGAGAACCAGAGGGAGATACAAAGTGAATAAAGTGTAATTAATAAAGAAATAAAAGAGCTTGAGGGTAACCTAGGCTTCAAGAGATCCTATATTGAAAATAAAAAGATAGCAATGGCAAGGTACCCACAACACCACATTTTAATGCTCATTTAACTCTACATGCCACCATTAATTAAATAGATATTCAAAACAAAGAAACTTTATAGACCAAGAATTGCTCATTCATTTTCACATATGTATCTCTCTTTGGCTTTGTGAAAGACTTAGGTTTAAAAAATTTCTTGATACTGTTTGACAGATTTAAAACATTATTCATTCACATGACATATATTTATTATGAGTAATGGCATTGAGAATTTCTTACAAAATTTTGTCCCTAAAAGGAAAGATACATTTTGTAACAATGGCAAGGAATGTATTTAAGATAATCTGACTGAAGAGATCTTTGTGGATTCACGCCATGGTAAGAAATGAAGGGCTTTAAGTTAATCGCTCAGGCATTTCTACTAAAATGCTCTAGGCAGAATTATATGAAGGGGAAAATGGAGAAAAATCTGGGATTTGATTAGATATGATTTGGAGAATACAGAGAGAGAAGAGAAAAAGAATAAATCACAATAGGATGTTTGAAAACCCATAGAGAATCCTGTTATTTTCTATTTGCCTACATTTGCATATAATGCACATACGTACGTGTGCATAAATGTGCATACAGTTTAAATTAAATGACACCAATGGTCCATAGCCTATCCAATGAAACATCAGTACCAGGTAGGAGAAACTTTCTAACCAGCTGTCATACCTAGAAACCACAGCAATGATTACCATGGCAAGATATCCCTAAAGGTGAGTGTCAACTTGACTACATCTGGAATTAACTAAAACCGAAATGGCTGTGTAAACTTGTGAGGGATTTTTTGTCAATAACTTTATACTTTATTAATTTTTTAAAATTTATTCTTCGCTCGTATATGACATCCTGACCACAGTAGTTTCCTCTCGCTCCACTCCTCCAGTCCTTTCACCTCCATGCTCTCCCAGTTCTACTTCTCCTATGTTTCCCTTCAGAAAAGTGCAGTCCTAGTGGTATCAGCCATTCATGTTGTATCAAGTTACAGTAAGACTAGGCACAAACCCTCATATAAAGGCTCAACAAAGCTACCTATTAGGAATAAAAGTGTCCCAAAAGCAGGCAAAAGAGTTAGAGACATTCCAGTACTCCCACCATTAGGAGTCCCAGAAGAATACCAAGCTATATAACCATAACATGTTTGCAGTGGCCCTAGCTCAGCCCGATGCATGCTCACTGATTGTCAATTCAGTCTCCCATGATTCCCATGAACTCTGCTTAGCTGGTTCTGTGGGACCTTTCTTGTGGTGTCCTAGACCCCTCTGGCTCTTACAGTCCTTCCTCCATTTCTTCCAAAGAATTCCGCAGATCCTTTTAATGTTTGACTGTGGGTCTCTGCATCTGCTCTCATCAGTTGCTAGATGAAGCCTCCCTGATTACAAATGATTATGCAAGGCTCCAGTCTATGAGTATAGCAGAATATCATTAAGAATAATTTCTCTGACTTCTTTATTTTTGGCCAATCATGTTTGGTTCTATGCTAGGTCTCTATTCTATCCACTCTCTAGTTCCTCGCCCTCCAGACAGTTGCAGGCATAGGGTTCTTCAAATGGTGTGGGCTTCAAGTTGGTCCAGTCATTGGTTGGCTATTCCCACAAATTCTGTACCATCTTTACCCTAGCACATCTTACAGGGAGGACAAATTATAAGTTGAAGATTTTGTGGCTGAGTTGATGTCCCAGTCCCACCACTGGGAGCCTTGTATGGTTACAGAAGATGTCATAATTAAATCATTGGAACTGTTTTAATCTGGATCTTCTTAGGTAGGAAGTTACATCTTTGAGCTACAACTTCTGCTGGAAGCCTATATAAAGGATATGGAAGGTAGAAACTTGATCTCTTTGCCTGCTTGCTTTTGCTCTCACTGGCAAGTCCATTTCTTCACTGTCATTAGAGCCTACTGTTTTGCAATTCTGGAATATACGAAGATCAGCTGAGACATCCAGCCTCATGGACTGAACAACTACTGGTTTCTTGGACCTTACACTGATAGACAGCTGTTATTGGACTAGCTGGAACACACCTGTAAGCTAGTCTACTAACTCTGTAATATATACAGTTATTTAACATATATGCATTGGTATTCATTCTGTAAGTTCTGTTCCTCTAGAGAACCCTAACTAATATAAGGTGTAATTGTGGCACTCATGTTTTGGTGTTAACCAACAGCTGTATAATTGGAGTTAAGACTTGTTCAACAGGAGAGAAATCATGCCTGGTACTGGAAAACTGTCCAACCACTCATGCTTAATGACATCATAGATGGATCTTAGAAGAAAACCTACTATTGACACTTTACTATGCCAACATAAATGCTGACTGAATTATAAATACTTATCTTTATACCCACAGACAAATAGAGTTCTTGACCATATTCAAAAGCCCAAGTTGGTAAAAATACCAATAAAATACCAATACCAGTAAAAATACCAATACCGCAAAAACACAACCTGTATGCCTACAGCTCAGGAAACATGGCAAAAGATAGGGTGGAAAAACCAGAGGGTCAAAAAGTCAGTGGTGTGATTCCGTCTTTTTGATATGATAGAAAGTCTGTACCCATGAAATTTCAACAATATGGCTGCCTGAACAAGCACTAACCACAGACAACAACAGTTCACAAGACAGGATGAATGGAGAAATTCAAAGAGGCCTCACCCTTTGAAGATGAAGAGCTACAGGCAACTAAAGTGATCCCAATGTAATCATATTAGAAGGATTATAATGGGAATCCCAAGTGATTCCCAAGGATGAACTCCCAGGAATGAAGCCTCTAATTGGTTATTCACTCTAAAATGGTCAGCTCTAAAATATATATGTATAATGAATACCAGAGGAACACAAGACGGTTGTGTTTATATATTCATTCATTCTTATGTATACGTAATAATAGCTAAATAAAGAGAATAGAAGGCACATAGAGGGATTGGAGTGGGAAATGATTTGTTACAGCTTATATAATGACAAATTATGTCTTATATTTTATATAAGATATCTTAATTATATCTTAATTAAAAATAAAATAATTTTAAATTAATTATGTGCGCAAGAATAACAATAAGAACACTTGAAGAATTTTTATTTGTAACAAATTAAGCTGCCCTGATTGTCAAGTATTTTTCTCATGCCTGTAGAAGAATTTAATCCAGCAACATGGCTGCTCTGACAAGGGATCACATCCAAAGACCTTCTAGGTCTGTGTGATCTGGTTGGAATGACACACCCTTAATCCTTCTGGGTAGGCTTCAGATATGCCTTTCACACACACCTTTAATCTCAAACAATGATGTCTAATTGAGGGGCAGACAAAGTGACGAATCAGAGTAAGATTTTCCAGAATAAGCCAGAGATAGGATATGCCCAACCCTCACATGAACTGAAGTGAATAAGAAGCTGCCTAAGAGCAGCACAGGGAGAGAGGGAGAGCTGAGTTTGGAGCAGTTCAGTTGAGTGTAGTTGAGTTCCTGAAGTTCCACTCTGTTCTGTTAAGTTCATGCAGACAGTGCAGTTCAGTTCATGGAGTTAAGAGACAGTTTTTCCAAGCAGAGCAACTCATTCAGATGCCAAGAGAAGCTTGATTGAATTAGTCAGCTTGCAGAGGTGTTTTGAGAAGAATAGCTGAGTTGAACCAGCCAGCCAGAGTTCAGAAAGAGCTAGAAAGGGTGAGCTTATTTAACAGTAACTCTCGAAGGCTGAAAACATCTAGGCCTAGGTTATCAGACAAAGGCTGGAATATGAAGTCTTCAAGGTCTGGGCTTGCAGGAGATTAGATTGTATGAAGGATAGAAGCTTCCAGGAATAGGCCTTGGGATAGGAAGGTAGAAATACTCTGGGCTCAGCACAAGCCATGTATTTGAAAAGTTTGGGTATGGCTCTTATCTCATTCTCTCATCTGAGTAAATAAAATCATTTACACTTGCCTAGTTATTTTAAAGTCCAAAAGTCACTAAATGCCAGGGGGTAGGGAGTACACCTAAATGTTGATTTTTAACATCCTCTGAAACTGAGAAGACATGGGAAGAATGGCAGTTTACCTTTGCATGTGGGTTTCACACGGTGGATGGAGAGACTCTAGCAATTTGTCCTCTGATCTCTAGGCCATGCCATGTGCACACACACGTGTGTGCATATGTACATATACACACAATAAGCATAATTTTAAAAATATTTTAAATGTCTATACAAGTCTTTCTATTAATTTTCCTTCAAAACTATTTTCACATAGACTATTCCCAAGAATCATATAAAACCCCTAACATTTGTTTATTAATACAAAAAAATTAAGAAATATCCCAAGAATTTTAAGAAAATTGCCTTTATTTTATAATAAATAGCAAAATTATTATATACTTATTACAATTATTGTGATATATTTTTTTTATTCTATGGATTTTTTTATGCCTGGAGAGCAAGGTAGATCAGTACCGAGGACTCAATATCTACTAGGATTTATACATTCTAGTTCCCTTAAGAAACCAGTGTGTCACACAAAACAAACAAACAAACAAACAAAACCATTATTTCCTAGTTTATACAATAGACTTGGTCTTTTATTTAAATTTTTACATGTTAACACAAGGCTATTTCCCTTCCAGTATAATAAAATATAAAAACATAATTGTTTAATGGTTATCTAATTGAATTCTAAATACCACTTTAAAAAAATGACTTCCAAGGAGAAGACGAATATATGATAAAGTATAATTATAATTCTAAATTCAGTTTGAGAATCAGTCATAGAAAAGGGTAAAATACTTCCAAATTTCTGTAGGAAATGCATTTTCTCAGTACATATGCACCATCCATATAACCCACCATATTAACAATGCTTCAAATCCAGTTATTTGAAAATTATACATGAATTCCATGTTTGAATCAGACTCATCTTTAAAAACAAATGTTTTTCCTAATCTTGATCATATCGATAATGACTTAAAGCATAATAGGGAGAAAACTGTGTATTAATGTCACCGACACGTGAAGATGGAGTGTGTAAAATGTAACTTGACTGTTATCCCAACACTTCCCCTTCTCTTTCTACTGCTGTTGACTGTGCCCTAAATCAGCTGCCACGCAGCTGGCATGGAGCATATGTCTAGCTCTTAGAAAACATAATAATTTGAAACTTTCTTCAGAAGCAAAGCTGATCACTGCCAAAAAATAAGACAGAAACATAAAGCCCTCTCAAAACTCTCTTTGTTTTTAACACTTGTTTAATTCCTACAGATAAAAGTATATTTTGAAGACTGTTCCTTAAATGTTAAATAGTTGGAGCAGTTGTGTTGGGGCCTGAAAGAGGAGTAAGCTTGGTGAGGAATTTATTTTCTAAACTTATTTTTAAAACACCTTCATTCTCAACCATTCCTTTTACACCTACAAGGGATTTGGAGTCCACTGTGTACAGCCTTGTTTTTATCACTTACAGAAACTTTAGTCCTAAACTTTCAGGTATGAGTTTAATGAATATGCATATTCATTAAAGTCTATAGCTTATACTTTAAAAAATATCTTGTAGACATGTTACATAAAATAAATGAAAGGCTAAGCAGCCTTGAATGTAAGCAGCCGAGAGACTGGAGCGCTGATTGTAGTGGAGGAACTGTAAATTTCCCTTTTCATTGACCTTTAAAAGTTGTGGAATACTGCAGAGGAAAATCAGAAAACTGAGTTCCAGAAGAGCTGACTGCTTTGCCTAAGGTCATATTGTCAGTTAATAACAAAACTGTGATTATAATTCAGTCACCTGACTCATATTCCATTAAATGTTTTAATCAGTAAGATATTAGAGGGGTTTGCAAAGCATGTTCCTTGGAGCACTAACTCTTCTTGCACTATCTCTTCAAGGAGTCTCAGACCAAAACGAAAAAAATTACCCATTTCATGCCCACCTTAATCTAAGCAGTGGTTCTCAACCTTCCTGATGCTGTGACACTTTAATATAGTTTCTCATGTTGTTGTGACCCCGGCCATAAAATTATTTTGCTGCTACTTCATAGCTGTCATTTTGCTGCTCTGATGAATTGTAATGTAAATAGCTGATATGCAGAATAACTGAGATGTGAGCCCGGAAAGGGTTGTGACCCACAGCTGAGAACAGCTAAGGCAGCTCTTTCAGCTCTTAAAAGAGTTGGGTTGGGTAATTTTTTTCTTTTCTTTCTTTTTTTTTTTTTTTGTAAGTTTTGTTTTTGAGATACGGTTTCTCATTTTAGCTCTAGTTGTCCTGGAACTCACTCTGTAGACAAGGATGGGCTCAAACTCAGAGATCCACCTGTTTCTGCCTCCAGAGTGCTGAGATTGAAGGTGTTTGCAATCACAGCCCAGCTGAGATGGGTAATTTTTTTTAATTTTTTTATTTTTTTAATATTAGTTACAGTTTATTAACTCTGTATCCCAGCTGTATTCCACTCCCTCATTACCTCCCAATCCCACCTTCCCTCCCTCATCTCCTCTCTGCCCCTTTCCAAGTCCACTGATAAGGGAGGTCCTCCGCCCCTTTCATCTGACCCTGGTTTATCAGGTATCTTCAGGACTGGCTGCAAAGTTCTCTGTGGCCTAACAGGACTGCTCCTCCCTCAGCAGAGGGGGAGGGGAGGTCAAAGAGCCTGCCATTGAGTTCATGTCAGAAATAGTCCCTGTTCCCCTTACTAGGGTACCCCCTTGGATACTGAGTTACCTTGGGCTACATGAGAGCAGAGGTTCTAGGCCCTAGGTCCCAGGTTGGAGAAACAGACTCATAAAATACCCCTGTGCCCAGATATATTTGGTCCTTGTGGAGCTCTTGTTCACTCCAGGTCTTACTAACTCCTGTTGAGTTTGATATTGGCTATAGGCTTGCTGTATATTGTCTTTATTATATTTAGGTATGTTTCTTGTATACCTGATCTCTCCAAGTCTTTAAACATAAATGGATGTTAGATTTTGTCAAACGCTTTTTGGGTATCTAGAGAGATGATCATGTGTTTTTTCTCCTTCAGTTTGTTTATATGGTGGATTACATTGATGGATTTCCGTATATTGAACCACCCTTGCATGCCTGGGATGAAGCCTACTTGGTCATGGTGGATTATGTCTTTGATGTGTTCTTGGATTCGGTTTGCAAGTATTTTATTGAGTATTTTTTGCATCAATGTTCATAAGAGATATATGTCTGAAGTCTCTTTTTTGTTGGGTCTTTGTGTGGTTTAGGCATCAAGGTGACTGTGGCTTCATAGAATGAGTTTGGAAGTGTTCCTTCTGTTTCTATTTTGTGGAATAGTTTGAAGAGAATTGGAGTTAGCACTTCTTTGAAGGTCTGGTAGAATTCTGCACTGAATCCATCTGGCCCAGGGTTTTTTTTGGAAGGGAGACTGATGATGACTACTTCTATTTCTTTGGGGGATATAGGTCTATTCAATCTTTCTACCTGATCTTGACTTAATTTTGGTAGATGGAATCTATCAAGGAAATTGTCCATTTCTTTTAGATTTTCAAATTTTGTGGCATATAAGCTTTTGTAATATGACCTAATGATTGTTTGGATTTCCTCAGTGTCTGTAGTCATGTCCTCCTTTTCACTTCTGATTTTGCTGACTTGGATAGTTTCTCTCTGCCTTTTAGTTAGTTTGGCTAAGGGTTTGTCTATCTTGATGATTTTCTTGAAGAACCAGCTCTTGGTTTCATTGATTCTTTGAATATTTTGTTTGTTTGTTTGTTTCTAATTGATTGATTTTACCCCTGAGTTTGATTATTTCCAGCCATCTGCTGCTCTTGGGTGTATTTTGCTTTTTTTTTTTTTTTTTTAGGGTTTTCATTTGGGCCATTAAGTTGCTTGTATGAGATGTTACAAATTTCTTCTGGAAGGCACTTAGTGCTATGAATTTTCCTCTGAACACTGCTTTCATTGTGTCCCATAAATTAGAGTATGTTGTACCTTCATTTTCATTGAATTCTAGGAAGCCTTTAATTTCTTTATTTATTTCTTCCTTAACCCAACTACCATTGAGCAACTTGATCAGTTTGCATGTGTGTGTAGGCTTTTTGCTAATTCCATTGTTGTTGAGGTCCAGTTTTAGTCCACGGTGGTCAGAGAGAATACGGGGGAATATTTCAATCTTCTTGTATCTGTAGGGGCTTGCTTTGTGAGTAACTGGTCTATTTTATATAGTCTATTTTGGAGAAGGTTCAATGAAGTGCTGAAAAGAAGGTATACTCTTTTGAGTTTTGGTGAAAAGTTCTGTAGACATCTGTTAGGTCCATTTGAGTTAGGGCCTCTGTAAGTGCCTTTATTTCCTTATTTGGCTTCTGTCTAGATGATCTGTCCCTTCGTGAGAGTGGGGTGTTGAAGTCTCCACTATTAAGGGGTTGGGATCGATGTGTGATTTAAGTTTTAATAATGTTTCATTTACGAATGTAGGCACTCTGTATTTGAAGCATAGATGTTCAGAATTGTGATGTCCTCTTGGTGGATTTTTCCTTTGGTGAGAATGTAGTGTCCCTCCTCATCTTTTTTGATTAATTTTAGATGAAAGTCTATTTATTAGATAGTAGGATAGCTACTCCAGCTTGTTTTCTGGGTCCATTTGCTTGAAAAACATTTTCCAGCCCCTTATTCTGAGGTAGTGTTTATCTTTGTTTCAGAGGTGTGTTTCTTGGATGTAGCAGAATGTTGGATCAGTTGGGCCATTAAGTTGTTTGTATGTGATGTTACGAATTTCTTCTTGCAGGCATTTAGTGCTATAAATTTTCCTCTGAGCACTGCTTTCAATGTGTCCCATAAATTTGGGTATGTTGTGCCTTCCTTTTCATTGAATTCTAGGAAGTCTTTAATTTCTTTCTTTATTTCTTCCTTAACCCAGCTGTCATTGAGTAGTAAGTTGTTCAGTTTCCATGTGCGTGTCGGCTTTTTGTTTTTTCTGTTGTTGTTGATGTCTAGCTTTAGTCCATGGTGGTCAGATAGTATACAAGGAATTATTTCAATCCTTTTGTATCTGTTGAGGCTTGCTTTGTGACCCACTATATGGTCTATTTTGGAGAAGGTTCCATGCGGTGCTGAAAAGAAGTTGTACTCTTTTGAGTTTGGGTGAAACGATCTGTAGACGTCTATTAGGTCCATTTGATTTAGGGATTTTGTGAGTGCTTTTATTTCCCTATTTGGTGTCTGTCTAGTTGATCTGTCCCTTGGTGAGAGTGGAGTGTTGAAGTCTCTGACTATTAAGGTATTAGGATCAATGTATGATTTAAGCTTTAATAATGTTTCATTTACGAATGTCGGTGTTCTTGTATTTGGGGCATAGATATTCAAGATTGTGATGTCCTCTTGGTGGATTGTTCCTTTGATGAGAATATAGTGGCCCTCCTTATCTTTTTTTATTAACTTTGGTTGAAAGTCTATTTTATTGGATATTAGGATGGCTACTCCAGCTTGTTTTCTGGAACCATTTGTTTGAAAAACAGTTTTCCAGCCCTTTATTCTGAGGTAGTGTTTATCTTTGTTGCATAGGTGTGTTTCTTGGATGCAACAGAATGTTGGATCCTGTTTCCTTAACCATTCTATTAGCCTGTGTCTTTTTATTGGTGAGTTGAGTCCATTGATATTGATAGATAATAGTGACCAATGCATGTTAGTTCCTTTTGTAATGGAGTCGGTGATCTAACCCTGTTTCATTGCTTGTTTTCTTTTCATTTTTGTTGGGATATTATCTGTATGCCCTGTTTTCTTGGGTGAATTTGTTTTCATTGGATTGGAGTTTTCCTTCTAGTATCTCCTGTAGGGTTGGGAAAATTTTCTTCTATGATTTTCTTGAAAATATTTTCTGGACCTTGGAGCCTGGAGTCTTCTTTTTCATGAATTCCTATTATTCTTAGATTTTGTCTTTTCATAGCATCCTTGATTTCTTGGATATTTTGTGATTGGAACTTTTCTGATTTTGCTTTTTCTTTGAGAGAAGTATCAATTTCTGCAAGTGTGTCTTCAGCTCCAGAGATTCTCTCTTCCATCTCTTGTATTCTGTTGGTGATGCTTACTTTTGTGGTTCCTGATCTTTTCTCCAAGTTCTCCAGCTCAAGGGTTTTCTCATTTTGTGTTTTCTTTATTGATTCTAATTCTGTTTTCATGCCTTGCACCATTTCTTTCATGTGTTTGAATTTGGATTCCTGTCTCTCTACGATGGCCTCTACTTCTTTTTTCATTTCCTTCTTATATGCCACTAATTTTTCCTCTACTTGTGTATCTATTTGTTTGTCTATGTTTGCCTTTGTTTCTTTAAGGATATTGTCTATTTCTTCTTTCTTTGCCTCCAATTGATTGGCCAGCTCTTTGAAAGACTTGTTCATTTCCTCCTTATAAGCCTCAAATAATTGGGCAAGCATGGCTTTAAAATCATTTTCCTGTGCTTCTGCTGAATTGGAGTATCCATCGATTTTGGGGTTTGCTGGTGAAGTCATGATGTCCTGATTCATGCTGGAAGTGTTCTTTCGCCTATCCCTGGCCA
The DNA here is from genome assembly GCF_030254825.1 of Meriones unguiculatus. Lineage (NCBI taxonomy): Eukaryota > Metazoa > Chordata > Mammalia > Rodentia > Muridae > Meriones > Meriones unguiculatus. The sequence continues at coordinate 49,796,405 of NC_083352.1, forward strand.
TTGGCTTATCTGAAACCTTCCCTGTTTGTTTTTGGATTCTGCAGATCAGACTGGTACTGTCTCTCTCTGGCGTCTGGAGAGTTCTTCAGGAAGCTGAGAACTCTCAGCGTGTGCTGAGGATTAGCTGTACCTGTGGGAGGAAAGTATGCAGGCGCAAACGGGGCAAATGCAAGCGTGCGTGTGCGCGCGCGCGCGCGCGCGCGCGCGTGTGTGTGTGTGTGTGTGTGTGTGTGTGTGTGTGTGTGTGGACATGTGTCTCGAGGGACAGAGTGATGGCTAATGTTGAACCCTTGAGTGTGTGGGAGGGGCTCTGCACTGTATATGTCGCAGGTGCTAGTGATGATCACAGCACAATTTCTGGCATTAACTGCCTTAACCTCTCAGTTAGACCCACAGAGCAGGAACTTCAATGTTCCTAGTGCCCCTCTGTTTTCCAAAGTGGGTATGTGGGTGGGAGGGGGTTCGATGCCTGGCTTCTGCTTTAGAAGACCCAGGATCTGGGGATCTGCAGATTCTCAAGGGTGCACTCACTTCCAGGCAGGTCACTTGGCAGAGATCTGATATCCGGGCTCTCTGCTCTCTGGTTTGGCCCTGCTTCTTTGATGTGCTCCACCAGTTCTGTGCTGCTGTCACTGCCAGGTTCTGAGGTCTTGCTGCAGCTGGAGATTTCAGGGTGGTCACATCAGCAGGGATGGGGTAATCAGGCTCTCTGTTCTCTGGTTTGGCCCTGGTTAGTCTTAAACTGGAGAGCTGTTGTGCCCCTCCAGCTCAGTGCTGCTCCGCCACCACGTCCCGCTGTAACTGGAGACTGGGTCGCTAGTCCCAATGCTTTCTGGGAAGTCCTGAGGTCTCTTCACTGTGCTCTCCAAGCTTGGGAGGCCCAGTGCCTGGTGTGTCCAGGTTGTATGATGTTTCTGCCTGGTTTTGGTGAGTATATAGCGTATTCTCTGTCACTGTGGGATTGGGCGGGCCGTACCGTCAGTGATGGCGATCCTGCGGAGCTAGTATGGCGTCTAGCAGATTCGCGCCCTGGGAGGATGGTGCAGCCGCCACGCGAATCTGGGACTCCGGGACATGTACTGCTGGCTTTTGTCTGCCACTAAAGTGCTTGGGGCTCCGTCTCAGCGGCTGTATACCCCAGGCAGTTAGGTCTGCGCTGAGAAAGATGAGTCCGCTGTGCCGAGGAGGAAGGAGGTCTGGGGGAAGGGAGTGCCACAAGATCAAAGGATCTTTTCTCTCCTTCCCCAAACAAGTCCCCGGGTGACCAGAAACCAAAGTTTTCACCTCCTGCAATGTTCCCTGTTGTTTAGAAAGCCTCACCGTCGTTTTCCTAGGTTAGAGGTCCTTCCATTCACCCACTCAGAAGTTCAGGTATTCCACCGCTCAGAAACTGTGTGTGCTAGTCGCCATCTTGGCTCTGCCCCCTCGCTTGTTTACTTTTAATTTTTGTTGGGAAATTATCTGTATGGTATCTTTTCTTGGGTGTAGTTGTTTTCGCTGGATTGGAGTTGTTTTTTTTTTTTTTCTAGTATCTTCTGTAGGGCTGGTTTGCTGTGTAGATATTGCTTAAATTTAATTTTGCCATGGAATGTTTTGTTTTCTCCATCTATGTTGATTGAAAGCTTTGCAGGGTATAGTAGTCTAGGTTGACATTTGTGATCTCTTAGAGTCTCCATGATACTTGCCCAGGCCCTTCTGGCTTTCATAGTTTCTGATGAGAAGTCTGGTGTGATTCTGATAGGTCTACCTTCATATGTTACTTGGCTTTTTTTCCCTTGCTGCATTTAATATCTTTTCTTTGTTCTGTAGATTTACTGATTTGACTATGATGTGACGTGATGTGTTTCTTTTCTGGTCTAGTCTATTTGGTGTTCTGCAGGCCTCTTGTATGTTCATGGACATCTCTTTCTTTAGGTTGAGAAAATTTTCTTCTATGATTTTCTTGAAAATATTTTCTGGACCTTGGAGTCTGGAGTCTTCTTTTTCATCGATTCCTATTATTTTTAGATTTTTTTCTTTTCATGGCGTCCTTGATTTCTTGGATATTTTGTGTTTGGGACTTTTCTGATTTTACTTGTTCTTTGAGAGAAGTATCAATTTCTGCAAGTGTATCTTCAGCACCAGAGATTCTCTCTTCTATTTCTCGTGTTCTTTTGGCGCAAATTCTCTGTATACTTCAGTGGCCTATAGGCCACTGCTACTTGGCTCTGTCTGAGCTCCCACAGTTATTTGTCCGAACTCCACTGTTGGACCCACAGAGCAGGGGCTTTGGTGTCCCAAGAGTCCCTCTATTTCCCCCAATGGGTATGTGGGTGGAAGGGATCCAATGCCTGACCACTACTTTAGAAGGACCCTGGATCTGGGGCTCTGCAGGCTTTTGAGGACTTATTCACTCTCAAGCAGGTCAAATGAGCAAGGGCCAGGGTATCTGGGCTCTCTGCTCTCTGGTTTGGCTCTGCATGGTCTTACGCAGGAGGACTGAAGTGCTCTGCCAGCTCAGTGCTGCTGCAGCCACCAGCCCAGTGCTGCAGCTGGAGACTGGGATGCCAGTCCAGATGCCGTCTGGGAAGTCCTGGCCCACCACTATGGTCTCCAGACCTGGGAGGCCTGGCGCCTGGTGTGCCTAGTTTGTTTGGTGGGTCTGCTGGGCTTTGGTGGTCTGTAGCCTACTATCTGCCACTGACGGTTTGGGCAGGCCACACAGTCATTGGCTGGGAGACCGTGCAGAGTAGGTATGGCTGCTAGCACACTTGGGACACAGGGAGGATGGCACCGCAAATGTGGGACTCCGAAAGCAGGTACTGCCGGTGCCACGGACAAGGGGCCAGGAGCTCCGCCTCTGCCTCTGCAGTCTAAGGCAGTGAGCTCTTAGCTGCGAATCTCCGTGAGCCAGCTGGGCCGAGGAGGAGGGAAGCCTGAAAAGGGGGAGTGCTAAGGAGATCAAATGCTCCTTTCTCTCCTACCCCAAAGAAGCCCGTGGGTAACCGAGACCAAAGGTCTCACTTCGTCCGATGTTCCCTCTCTTTCAGAAAGCCTCACTGTCATTTCCCTGGCTTCAGTCATCCCTCCACTCACCAACTGTGGCGCGTCAGCTCCTCTGTAACTCAAAAACTGTGTGTGCTCTTTGCCTCCATTTTGGATCCCTCCAAGATGGGTAATTTTTAATGTAATTTCATTGTCAAAGATATTTTCCTAGCAAAAATAATTTTAAAGTAGTTCTTAATTTCTGAATCCACATATTCAAACAAAAATTTTCCTGCTATCTGTGCTAAACGTTACCAAATTAAAAGTAAATAATATTCAGAGGACTTCCCCTATCAGTGGATTAGGGGAGGAGCATAGGGGAAGAAGAGGGATGGAGGGTGGGATTGGGCCACAGCCAGGATACAAATTGAATAAATTGTAATAAATGATAATAAGTGATAATATGTTAAAAAATAAATAATTTTCTTTTATGTGTTTATATGACTGTGTAAAAACACCCTAGTATGAGAAACAGAATTTGAAATACCAGGAATCCTCTAGAAATGGTTTTCTGTCCCATAAAATAGGCATGTATGCCTCTGTAATAATCTCAGAAAAAGAAACAGATGAGTCCAAGTCTGTGAACTTTAGGGTAACTGCCACAAAAGACCCCATTCAGAAAAGGTGGAAAATGGGACTTATGCAGAGCCACTCTGGAAGCCAACTGGATTCCTCTTGCTTGTGCCTGAATCAGGGCTCAGTTCTGGTCTCTAGGAGATGTTCTCCATGCTTCTTGCCTCCTAATACTACTTCCTCTGTTTTCTGTGTAGAAACACCTTATTTGAAATGTGTTAATTTCTATTCCTTGTCATTAGTAGAGAGAGCCTGGGGCTTCCTTAATAGCAAGCCACCAGAACACCACTCTTTTACTTTTGTAAGTTTTTTTGTAAATCTTAACTGAGTTTGGTCTTATTATACATATGTTGTATATTTGAGGTAAAACCTTGCGAACTTATATTTTCTGGTTTGCTTTGATTCACAATCTCATTATTGTAGCTCTCCACAAACACACTATGTAGCCAAGGCAGCCTCAAACTGACCACTGACCATTTACCTGTTTTAAAATACTGAGCACTAAGATTAAACGTGTGATCCTCTTTGCAAAATTTTAAGATATGTAGATGCTATGTTACTTTTGAATACAAGGCCTTCAAAGTCATGGCCTGTGCATCTTTAAATGTATTTTTATCTGTTTCTAAGGTTTTATAAAAAACTACCTTAAACAAATACAAATTTGTTCTGATCTTTGTTCTCAGTTCTTTTATTACATTGAGAACATTTTGAAGGCAAAAGGAAAAATTCTGTTTATCATTCTTTATAGTTCTTCTGAAGTCTACTCAAAATCTGCAATTTGTATTTGGCTCTTGTCTCTCTCTCTCTCTCGGAAACAACCCCAACACTGTGACTAAAACTCTTGTCTGCTGCATCATCAGGATTATGCAGTTCATCTCCTCTTTTTCATGTATGTTGTATAAACAACCCTGCTAAACATTTTACCTGCAACAAGAATCTCACATTCTCTCACTTCTCACTTCTCTCTCCAGTAGTATTTCCTTCACTTTCCTCTTACTCACTGATACTATGAGTCCTCCTATGGGGGTCTTTTAGTACAGGGAGGTCCACCTTCCAACAACTTCCAAAAACCAGGCAACAAATGTCATAATACATTCAAGTATCACATTCTATCACAGTTCTGTTTGCTATATAACAAATTCCTTCATGAGTTAGTGGGCTAAAGTGACACACCTGTGTGGTTCCTATTCAGGGTTTTTCATCATAGGGACAATATGGTTGAAATGTATATACTTCTTATGTAATTTCACAGCTTCTCCAGTTTCTCCATCCATAAACTGTAAGCTAAATTTGAGCTTCTTCTCATCATGGTTTCCTTAGAGGATCAGTAATGCATAAACTGGTGGCTCCAACTTTCAGCCTGAGTCTTGAGATTGTAAGTATATTTTGTTCATGAATTTACATGTAGGCTTTAGCTGCTTTTAAACAATAACAACAGAGTTCAGTTGCAACAGGCACTTTCTGTTACTAACTGTCCTTTTAAAGAAAAAGTATGTTGACATTTGTATACAACAGTAAAAGGGAGCTGGCCATGGTGATACTTGCCTGTAATTCCAGCACTCTGCAGGCCAAGGCAGAAAGATTATGAGTTCAAAGCCAGACTGTACTACATGCTGGGACCTGGTCTCAAATTAGCAATAGTAAATAAATGGAAGAGGAGATACTGCATGTCTCTTTTTGAAAGTACACTCAACAACAACAAAAACTATATTTATCTCCTAAGTTTCATGAGAATGTTAGCCTTTAGGGTGAGTGAATAAAGCTATGAATCAAGGAGTGAGAAAATGTCAATTGAAATATACCTTTGAAAAGTAGTTATTCATTAATAAAACCAAGGTAGAACATATACTAAGACTTAAGCTTAAAAAAAAAGTGAAATAGCTTTAAAAGAGACTAAAATCAAAATACCAATTTATGGGGGCCAGAGAAATGGCTTGGGAGTAAAGGATCTTGTCTGAAAGCCTGGCCATTTAAGTTCAACCCCCAAGGCCCATGTGAAAGTGGAAGGAGAGAATCAACTGCCCAGAGCTGTCCCTGACCATTCTACATGCACATACACGCACAGTGCCACAAACATCCCCACTCATGCACATAGACATACGTACACTATACCTTCACACAATAGTAATATATTTTGATTTTTAAAAATCAAACTTTTCTCCATCAAATGGAGAAAGTAAAGTACCATGCCTTCAACTTCTCAATTACAAGATAGATTTTAACTAGCACCAGGGTTTTGGAGTGTGTCCTCCAGATTTCCGTGTGTTGAGACCTTAATTCCTCATTTTGTCATAGTCAGAAGGAGGAAGACCCAATAGAAGTAATGTTTAGCCCACGGAGGTAGAATCTTCATGAATGGATCTATGTCTTTCCTGGACTGGTTTATTTCCACTTTCAATGGGCTAGTTTACTTACTATGAGAGAGAACTACTATAGAGCGAGGCTGCCCCTTATCTTTTATCCCTTACTTCAGCCCTCACATGATCACTTGCCTTTCTTCTTTCTACTATGCGATGCAGCGATGCAGCCAGGAAAGGTTCTTGCCAGCCCAATATTATTAGACATCGCAACCCTCCAGAGTACTAGGCCAAAACAAACCTCTATTCTTTATAAGGCACCTAGTCTCAGTTATTCTGTTATATCAACAGAAAGTATACTAAGAAAAGTCATTTTGAAAAAGTAAGAAATAGATTATAAGAAATACCCTGGAAAAGAAGCACACAGAAGGTTTCAAATAAGAAAACAGAGCAATCAACAGTGTAAGACTTTGAAGGGAAGTAGTTATTTTACTTCTGTTATGAAAAAGCACATTTTGTACCAATTACTTTCTCTGAGATTATTATACAAAAGAAGATACAACCATCTAAAACCACAAAAATGAAGTGAAAAGGTATGTGTAGAGTGTATGTAAAATGCTTGACATCATATCTAATATCATTAATCAAATTTACTTAGGGTCTACAATAAAATGATAGGTAAGATTCGTACTCTATGTTTTTATTTTAACATACTGGTTACATTTGTAAACCTACAAAGCAGATTAGCAATGTCAAGAGTCTTTATAGTCATATGTTTTAAGACTATCATAAAGAAATAACAGGTGTGTACTGAGGGTTAATACTCATATATAAAGATATTGATTACACTCATAATAATATAGTGTTATTATAATAGCTGTATAATAGTAATAATAATAACAACTGAGGAACAAAACCCCAAACCTCTGTAGCAGAGTCACTATTGAATTATGACATGAGCATACACCTCTGTGATGACTTCAAAGGGAAACCGTTCGCTTCCCACCTACATGACTGCTCTATGTAACCCATAGTTTCGCAAGTGCTTGCTCCCTCTCATTCCTACAGCACAGCGATGAAAAGAAACACACTATCCTTATTTTCCATAGCAACAAAGCCAAGGATGGTAATGATAAATCCAGGCTGATCTGCTCCCACACTCTTCTTTGCATGTGTGTTGATGTTCACATGCATGTAGGCATGCAGGCGGAGACCTGAACTTGACATCTTCCTCCATCACTCTACACTTTGTTTATTGAGGCAGGATCCCTCCTTGAACCTGGAGCTCACTGATTCTGCCTAGTCTCTCTAAACAGTTTACCCAAAGACCCTCTGCTCCTCTTTCTCAAGTACTAGGATTATAGGAGCCCCTCAAATCTGCCCTGTTATTACATGCTATCTGGAAATCTTAATTCTGAAAGTCACAGCTGTGCACTGGCCCATCTCTCCAGTCTTTTTTTTAAATTATCATTAATTTGAGACTAGTGCCTGAGCTTTTTTAAAAATTCTTTATTAATTACACTTTATTCACTTTGTATCCCCCCTGTGGTTCTCTCCCTCCTCCCATTCCAACCCCTCCTTCCTCCCCCCTCTGCACACATGCCCCTCCCCAAGTCCACTGATAGGGGAGGTCTTCTTTTCCTTCCTTCTGATCCTAGTCAATTAGGTCTCATCAGGAGTGGCTGCATTGTCTTCTTCTGTGGCCTAGTAATGTTGCTTCCCCCTCAGGGGGAGATCATTAAAGAGCAGGCCAATCAGATCATGTCAGAGACAGTCCCTGTTCCTAATCCACTTGGATACTGAACTGCCATGGGCTACATCTGTGCAGGGGTCTTAGGTTATCTCCATGCATAGTCCTTGGTTGGAATAGCAGTCTCAGGAAAGACCCCTACTCAGATGTTTTTGGTTCTGTTGCTCTCCTTGTGGAGTTCCTGTCCTCTCCAGATCATACTGTTTCCCATTTCTTTCATAAGATTCCCTGTACTCTGCCCAAAGGTTGCCCATAAGTCTCAGCATCTGCATTGATAGTCTGCAGGACAGAGCCTTTCAGAGGTCCTCTGTGTCAGGCTCCTGACTTGTTCCCTCTTTTCTCCTTCTTCTGATGTCCATCCTTTCTGGATAGGGATTGAGCATGTTAGCAAGAGTCTTCCCTTTTGATTAGTGTACAGATTTTAGTAGGTTTATCCTTATTACATGTCTATATGAGTGAGTATACACCGTGTGGGTCTTTCTGCTTCAGGGATAGCTCACTCAGGATGATCTTTTCCAGATTCCACCATTTACCTACAAATTTCATGATTTCCTTGTTTTTTATTGCTGAGTAATATTCCATTGTGTAAATGTAGCACAATTTCTGCATCCATTCCTCCACTGAGGGGCATCTGGGCTGTTTCCAGCTTCTGGCTATTACAAATAAGTCTGCTACAAACATGGTTGAGCAAATGTCTTTATTGTGTACTTGAGCCTCTTTTGGGTATATGCCTAGGAGTGGTATAGCTGGATCTTGAGGAAGCGATATTCCTAATTGTCTGAGGAAATGCCAGATTGCTTTACAGAGTGGTTGTACAAGTTTACATTCCCACCAGCAGTGAAGGAGGGTTCCCCTTTCTCCACAACCTCTCCGGCATGTGTTGTCACTTGAATTTTTGATCTTGTGCTTGAGCTTTTATACTTCTAGATAAGTGTATGTCTGGAAGTCTGAGAAGCCACAGCACAGAGCTGTGGCCATCTCTCAAAAAGGTTTGTTAGGAGGTAAACCTAAAAGAAGTCTTGTGTATTAGATAAAATCATTTCTCCCCTTAGGTAAAGTCTAAAGTTCTGTTTGATTTTCATATTATTGGTCATCTATTTGTTCGACTTATGTATTCCAGTACTTGGAAATATTATTTTAATTTTATTAATTTTATTAATTTGACTTCTTGTCCTGCTTTCAAAATGAGCATTGCATGCAAAATAACAGGAAACTGCAACAATATATCTTTAATGGTTATAGTTATGAGCTAATGATCAGAGTTATGAAATACATAATTAAGCATGTTGGCTATTTATGTTACCTGGCTTTGATAGCAAAGATTAAAATCTAGATGGTCATGAACAAAATAGCATATCACCAGAATAATATGGGTGGCACATGCTCTCCACCACTGTCCTTTCTCAGTGAATTTCTTATTATTGTAGTTTTGGTACCTTAATTAGAACGAGAAATACCAATTCCCCAACTGGGCAATAACTTGTTTTCTCTTATTCTGTTTAACGATGTCTTCAGTCTCCACAAAGGTGAGCTTCAGTCTCTGCATGTTCTGCGTTTCAAGTCTCATACTTGTTAGGTCTTAACAGTATATAGGTTCAGGGTTTTTTTTATTATTTTTTTTTTATTTTTTTTTTAAGGCGTAGCAAAGGTTTGTTGAGTTCATGGGATGCAAGTTTGGCTTGAGATACGATGTATTTTTATTTCTACATTATCACATAGCTGCTATTAACGGTACTAAAGCTACTCTGAGCCCCACAGAATGCCGGAACATTTTCCCGGTGGACCGGCCCGCTTGCAGAGCCAGGTGTTTCTCTAATCGTAACCCCGTGGGAAGTATTCACGGTGCTCAAAGGCCCGTTAAACACCTCTTCCACCTGGGTTGTTTTCTGTGGGATCCAGTGGCCGTTGGTGCTTTTCAGAGGTCTACTTGTTTATGTAGGTGTCTTTCTTTGTTTCTGAATTTATTTTGCTGCGTTTTAAAGAGGAAAATTTATAGAACAAGATTTTACAAGCTGGTGTTGGGAGTCGTTCACATTTCAACCAGGTGCACTCCTGATGTGCAGGGCCCAGCCGGTGAACAGGTAAGAAGGCATGAGGTGAGCAGACTCTGAGGGGTTAGCTGTGCCTGTCAGCAATGAGGGCACCTCCAGGGACGCTTTCCACCTCGGGCATAAATTCAGGCGTTCTCTTCCTCCCGGTTCTTCCGGTTTCTCTGTGTCATTTTAAGTATAGAGTAAGCATCTCTCATATTTGGATACCACGAAAATGAATGTCTCCTTTCATAGTATATAATATCTTGCGTCATTTTAAATTTTAGGTAACAAGCACATTTCTGTTTTTTGAAATAGCGAATTATTTTATGTTTCGAAATAGTCTACTTCTAGTGAAGTATACCATACAAAAGACATAGTTAAATTTAACCTGTTTTTCATATTAAATAATAATATAATCACTTAATCCAGCTTCCTACCTTAAGAACTTTCAAAACAATAATTTTCATTAGCATTATTTAGTTCCATCATTATGAAGAAGATACTCAGTCCAAAATTGAAATTCTGCCCAAAATAATCTTTCATGATTACTCACTCTAAGTAATATATTATTTTGTTTCCTATGTTTCATAGTTTAGAAATCTTAGCTGTCTAATTTCCTATGTAATAATATATATGAAGTAATAGTTTGGTTATTTTATTACTCTCTAGTGCTACTAATGGTGCTTTTATGCATTTGTGATTAATTATGCTTTTATTCTAAGCTTAGTTTTAGCTTTTCTTGAGCGATATTTTCTTTTTTTTATTTTTTTTATCAGTTACGTTTTATTAACTCTATATCCCAGCCGTGTCCCGATCCCTCATTCCCTCCCAGTCCCTCCCTCCCTCCCTCATCTCCACCGTGCCCCTTTCCAAGTCCACTGATAGGGAGGGACCTCCTCCCCATTCATCTGATCCTGTTTTATCAGGTATCTTCAGGACTGGCTGCAAAGCCCTCCTCTGTGGCCTAACAGGACTGCTCCTCCCTTCGGGGGTGGGGAGACCAAAGAGCCAGTCATTGAGTTCCTGTTAGAAATAGTCCCTGTTCCCCTCACTTTGGGAAACCAATTGGTTACTGAGCTACCACAGGCTACATCTGAGTGGAGGTTCTAGGTTATATCTATACATGGTCCTTGGTTGAATGTCAGTCTCAGAAAAGACCCTGTGCCCAGATATATTTGGTCCTTGTGGAGCTCCTATCCTTTCCCCATCAGACTAACTCCCCTTCTTTCTTGAGTGATATTTTCATAACTATATTAAAACAAGACTAGAAAATCCACAACATCTTGGTAAAATGAAATAACATGCAAATTTTAAATATTTTAGTATGGACTAATCACTTTTAAAGAAAATATTGCATTTTATGGGTTTTTGAAGATTTCAACATTTATAGTCATCCAATGTTTGCCACTCCAAATAAAAGTTATTGAGAATTTAATATATCTATTCACTCAACAAATAAATATGTTGACACATTACCCAAGATCAGATGCTCAGCTATTAACGAAATTGCTATCTTATTTCTAAATAGTTTGAATTTGATGTGAATGGGTGATTGGAATGTAGCTGGACCGCAGAAAATGATGAAAATAATGAAAGTCTGTATCTATCGTTTGAATGAAGTAACAGTAAATTTTTCCTCTTTTGCTTAAACAGGAGAAAACCCATTTTATTGTTTTAATTTTTATTTTATTTTCATTAATTAAGTTTATTCACTTTGTATTCCAGCTGTAGCCCCTCCCCCATCCCCTTCCAATCCCACCCTCCCTCCCTCTTCTTCTTCCATGCCCCTCCCCCAGTCCAGTGATAAGGGAGGTCCTCTTCCCCTTCCATCTGACCCTAGTCTATCAGGTCTCATCAGGATTGTCTGCATTGTCTTCCTCTGTGGCCTCGTAAGGTTGCTCCCCCCCTCAGGTGGAGGTGATCAAAGAGCCAGCCCATGAGTTCATGTCAGAATAGTCTCTGTTCCCCTTACTAGGACACCCACTTGGAGACTGAGCTGCCATCAGCTATATCTGTGCAAGGGTTCTAAGTTAACTCCATGCATGGTCCTTGTTTGGAGTATCAGTCTCACAAAATATCCCTGGGCCCAGATTTTTTGGTTCTGTTGCTCTCTTTGTGGAGCTCCTGTCCCCTCCAGGTCTTTCCATCTCCCACTTCTTTCATAAGATTCCCTGCACTCTGCCCACAGTTTGGCTATGAGTCCCAGCATCTGCTTTGATACCCTGCAGGGCAGAGTTTTTTAGTCCCAAGTCCAGTTGCCCTCAAGGTTGGTGTCTTCTGAGGCCCCACTTCCTGGTTTGTAGATGCTCTTCTCTGGGGTCTCTCCTCTGTGCATACACACCCTGGGATTTTCTTATCAGTTACCAGTGCTACTGGATTAGAACTCTATTCAACCCCAATTAGCTCTTTAACGGTCTCCAACTACCCACATGTGGTAGGAGTTTGGACTACAATATGTGAATTTCAGAGCTTAGTGAGGACATAATTCAATTCACAGTTTAAGATAATTAGAAAAAGTCCAAGATTTCTATGTAGAAAACATGAGCTCTGTCAACATGAGATGATGCATTGGGGCTAATCATCACTACTCTAAAGCATCTCTTTCCCTCCTGCAAAGCACTAAAAATAAGTAACATATAGTATATTACTTGCAAAAAAGTATAGGTTTAATATTTGGTGTGGAAGAGTGGTAAGAAGGATAGAAAGTGCCAAAGGGCCAATGATACCACAAGAAGACATACAGAGTTAAGTAACCTGGGCCCATGGGGACTCACAGAGACTGAAACACTGACCAAAGAACATGCATGGACCTTGACCCCCTGCACATATGTAGCTGATGTGCAGCGTGGTCAACATGTGGGTTTACTAACAATGGGAGTAGGGGCTGTCTCTGACTCTACCTGCCACTTGATCCCTTCCCCCTACCTGGGCTGCCCGGTCAGCCCTATAGGAGAGGATGTGATTATCTTTGCTGTGACTTGAGGTGCCTGGGTGGATCCATATCCCTGGGGGCCTCCCCTTCTCTGGGATAAAGGAAGGGGGGAATGAGAGGAGGGAGTCCTGAGGGTGGGACTGGGAGAAGAGGAGAGAAGGGGCTGGGATAAGGCTGTAAAGAAATTTTTAAAAATGGCCCAAACTTTAAAGTGCCAAAGCAAAGTCCATGGGTTTTTTGTTGGGAGCATGGTTGGGGGGGAGGTATCTCTTGTCATTGATTTTTGTTGTTGTTGTTGTTTACTCTGCTTTTTTTGTTTTGTTTTTTTGTGTTTTGGTAAAGTGTGTGTGTGTGTGTGTGTGTGTGTGGGTGGGTGTGTGTGTGTTTAAGAGGAAGGATATGAAGTTGACTGGGAAATGGGATAAGGAGAATCTGGGAAAAGTTGGAGGAAGGGGAGAACAAGAACAATTTATACTGTGTTAAATAACCTTTTTAAATATGAAAAGGACAAGAAAGGAAAACGGGGACCAGTTCTAAGAAAGCTCAAGTGAAATAAGGTGAAGTCAATCCACAAAGTTAAAATAGGAGTTTGCAAGCCGACAGGTCGGAAACCTTAACCAGCCTGCAAACTGGATGTTGGTAGGCATGGTGCCTAAAAATTGCTACAGTAGTGTTCACCCTTAAAGAGCCAACGTAAGCCACAAAAACATCTGATTTCCAGTTTTACCTATTGCTAAGCATAGTACTTATAGACCGGTCCTTGGGGCATCGAAGGTTGCCATACAAAATATAGCTTTTCCAGGGGACCATAATCAATCCCTGCTTGTTTGTACCTTGGTCTCTGTCATTTTGTCTCAACTGTGTTATTGTTGACATAAATATAATGATAATACAGCAATTCTTCCCTATGTTATTGTATTCTATGTGTGTGTGTGTCTACGTGATGTGACCATGTGTGCCTGTATACCTGTGAGTGTGTAGAAACCAGAAGGTCTCTATCACTGCCTCATTTTTTTGAGAGTGTCCCCCATGATCATGGAGTTAGACTGGCAGCCAGAGAACCCCAGTGAACCTCCTGTCTCCACCTCCCACTGCACTGGACTTACAAGCAGGAGTGCCTACCACACCCAGAATTTTACTTGGAATTTAAGTCAGATCCTCGTACTGGCCTTGCCAGCTCTCTAGCCCCCAACTGCTGCTTCTTAACCAACCAATTATATTCATCTGTAGGTTGTTAAATGGGAAAGTAATAAGAAAAATGTTTTTGTGGTTTAGTCATAAGAAAAATTGAATTCATAAAAAGCAGTCATAAATTACAAAAAAAGTGACATAGACAGAAAATAAAAAAATACCCCCTCGATAATAATGTGTGTATATATTTGTTTATATTTGTGGGTATTTTTATTTTCACCATAAAAATAAGTTTGTCTCCACAAGCATCTGAGCACTCCACACTGATGTATGAAAAGCCTTTCTTTATGTTAGACTTTCACATCACTCTAGTCATTTCTGCAGTTGTTTTCCTGGTTGAACTATTAACACTGCCTCACAGACAGTAGAACCACTGAAATGCCCCTCCATTCTCTTGAAAATGAAGATGAATGCTCTGGAGAAAATAAGGCCGACTGTGACAGACTTCACAAAAAATCATCGGCATGAGGCACGCAACCTGAACATTAGAGGCTGAATGGCTGGACTGGAAAGAGCTGAGAACAGAGCTCGCGGCTACCCCACACTGAGTCATACATAGCTCTGAAACAAGGCCTTGACTCAAAGCTATCAGGCTGGGGCTTCTGTTTTCCTGGCTCGTGATAAGCCTGTCTCTTTTTATCCAGAGGTTGGCCTGTGATTTAACATAGCAATGACAGCGATAGTTATCCCCAAAAACATCCTTCGCAACTCGCTTCTACTATAAATCACTTATTCTTTGTGAATGGAGAGTGACTCATGCAAGAGCAGACTGCCCATTAGTGGTCCACTGTTAATTGGCTCTTTAATTAGTTTAGTGGCATATAATTATTTGAGGTCAAATAATAATTAAATTTTGTACACTCCTTTCCCCCCTGGTAAATCACTACTGGACCACCCTCCGTGATAAAGGATCTCTAAATAACACACAGGATGTTTGCTGTATAACACAAGGAAGTGTGTAATTTTTCCCTACAAAAGCACCATTTAAAAAATCTCTTTAAGCAGAACCATTTTGTCATCATTGTGTGGAACTCTCTGTTTAAGAATAAAAATTATTGGATAAAAAATGTAATAAAGTCTATTCATCTAATTGAGTTGTCTAAGAAAAACATAAAATACACCAAGCTTTAATTCTTAGCATAAATCACAAGTTAATTGAAATTACAAAGAGTAAACTGAACCACTCGGTAGAGGCCAGACCAAAAAATAATGAAGAATTGTACAAAAGTTGCTTTTATAACACTTTCAGTGAAGCCAAGCAGCTAAACTAGCCTCAGTATTTTTTCCCACAAATAAGCACTTGAGTGCTATTTGAGATGATTCTGCTAAAATTTCATAGGGTTCTACTCTAAAATTAAACCCAGACATTTTACTTTTAATTGTTTGACTTAATTATTTTTAAAATTCTGACTAATTTTAAACATTTTGAAATACAGCAAAAGAAGATACGATTCTGAAAATGCAGCTTAGGAAAAGCTAGATAAGTATGTAACCAATACTGAGTAAGAGAGCCTGCCTTTGGACTTCAAAAAAAGGGTACTAAATGTTTTCAGCTTTAATTTATGAACGCGTATTTCTGAAACTAACCATGTTTCAACTATGTTGCCTCTGAGCTAACTGAAGGAAATGACTCACCCAAAAGGACATTTCAATTATGCCAAAACTTTTAGAAAAATCTTGAGAGACACTTTAAGTTTACCCAAACTTAGGTAGACTTACAGATTTTTAAAAGTTAATAAGGAAAAAAAAAAGTCTAAATACAAGCAATGACAGCAAACAAGCAACAACAACAACAAAAATCTATCTGGTAAAAAAAAAAATTCTTACGAAGATCTTTGTGAGATTTATTTTATTAATGTAAATTCTTTTGCACAGAATTAGCATAAGTTAGTGAGATTTTTAAGTGCAGGCACACACATACTCAATTATTTACTTTTTGAATCTGGCCATTTTCAGAGAAATTCAAAATGCCCTGCTGGCCCTGCTCAAGTTGCTGTTATTGTGAATCATCGTGAATATTAACATTAATCAAACAAATTAATCCATGACAAAATGGAAGTGAATTTTGTCATATTGTCATTGCTTTCATAGAAACAGAGCAAAGTTCTCAAGCTTAACAGATCTCTTCTTTTGTCTCTTTGGCATCAGAAAGAATTAATAATAACTTTTAAAAAGGTAATTGACATTTTTGATGACTGTCAACAGTTTTATTTTTTAAAGCTGATTTAGCAGTTTCTCCATAGAAAATTTAAGCTCCTGACTATAAGCCTAGCAAACAAAGGCTCATACACAAACCATTCTTTTTAGCTAAATGAAGATTGCAATGTTCTCATCAACTCATACTTGCACACAGCCTTCTAATGTTTCATTTCCCCCCTTAGGTCGTGTGGCACTATCGGTTACTTTTCACCTCATGGATCACACAGCAAATGACAATATACTTATGGTCTACAGAGAAAATATCAGGTTACTGAAGTGATGGCTCACAATCCAAGGATAGTCTTTATCTGACAAATATTTTATTTGAACAATACCAATCATGAAACTCTGGGATAGTGCCTTATAAATTGTTACATGAGCAATATCCCTTAGAAATGACAGGTTTTAACTAACTTGAGCAGAGCAGACCCAGTATTTCTGTTTACAGATTCTATTAACTAGATCAGGAATTTAGGTTCATATACCTCGCTCTACAGGTCGCTTATAAATGAAGTGACTTCTCAGCAATCATCCAACAAACATCTGTATGCTTGCTGCATGCCAGGCATCAAGCCCAATTTATAGGGTTTAGAATGCACAGAACATTTAATAGATATGGTAGTTACTGTTGAATGTCTGCATAATGTCATTGTGAGCTGCCTAGATTAGTAAAGCACTCTTCTGGGTTTGTAAGTAAGGGCATTTTCCAAAATGAATTTTCCAGAGAGAATCAAGAAGAACACACACTGAATACCAGTCATACCATCAAGTAGGCTGGGGATCAGAATGGAAAAGAAGAGAGGTAGGAAGTACATGAGGGCAGATATATTCAACACACACACACACACACACGATGCATAGATGCATATATGGTGTATCCGAGACACCACTATGTGAGCAACTTTGCTCCATCAGGCACCACATGCTCTTGCTACTCTAATGTCTCACTAGAGGCTCAAAATCTTACAATGGAAAAATGATACTATCTTCAACAAGTGATGCTGGTTTAACTGAATGTCTACATGTAGAAAATTCAAATAGATCTGTATTTATTATCCTGCACAAAAGTCAAGTCTAGGTGGATCAAGAACCTCAACATAAAAACCAGATACAGTAAGTCTATTAGAAGAGAAAGTGGAGATCAGCCTTGAGCTATGTTCATCGTGGCTTATTAGTCAGAAACTGGAAACACCCTAGTTGTCCCTCAACTGGAGAATAGACAATGTAGTATATTTATACAATGGAGTATTAATCTGCTGTTTAAAATGACATAATGAAATTCATAGGCAAATAGATGCCACTAGAAAAATCATTCTAAGTGAAGTGACCCAGACCTACAAAGACAAACATGGTATGTATTCACTTATAGGTGTATATTAGCCATCAAGTAATTAATAACCAAACTACAATTCACTGATGCAGAGAGGATAGGTAATAAATAAGGAGACCTAAATCTTAAGATCCATTGAATTTATGATACATTGGCTTCAGCTATGTCAGTAATTAGAATTTTTTTCTGAGACAAAGTCTTACTATGACTCTCCTGGAATTTATTTTGTTGAACTCACAGAGATCCTCCTGCTTCTGCTTCCAGAATGCTGGGACTAGAGGCAGGTGGCTCCAAGAACAGCTAGAAATACTTTTATTAATAAACTTACCCTACTTTTTATCTCTCTAAAATACATCTATTTTCTTGTTATGCTCTTGTTCCCCGTTTATTCACTTCATCTTGTCAGACTATGGGAAATGCAGTTCCCATTGCTTATAATTGTTGACCTATTGAAAAAAGGTAGGCTATAGGAAAAGTAACGTGTATGAAACATGGAATAAAGCATATTAAACTTTCATGAGGATGGCTATATGATTTCCACGGGTTTACCTCTGTGTATTCCAGATCTTTCTTCAGTTCATAATCTTTAATGCAATTATGTTGATATAATCAAACACCTTTTTTTGGTACCCAACTCTTTCTTCCAGTAATTTAGCTATCACTCCCTTCTGGTTCTTGAACTATCTTACCCAGGCTCCTGCCTCCCTCTGTTTTTCTTCAGCAAGATCTCCTATGTGCTCGGTTAGTGAAAGGTTTTTTGTTTTGTTTTTTCATGTGATGCCCTGTTTCTCTGTGGTAAGTTGATCAGTATGTTCTAAAGCATCTAAGAATAGCTTTAATGGATTTATCCACTTGACTTTAAGCTACATTTAAATTTTCAACAGATATAATGGTACTTTTTGTAAAGAAGAAAACATAGGACCTATAAGTCAATTGGAGATAGGATAAGTGCAGCTATCTGACATCCAGATGAATATAAATTATGTCGAGCTTATTTAATAGTTCATAAGTTCATGTCAGCTTTGATAACAGCAGCCGTTAGTGATGAGACTGAAAATGTTGAACCTTTAACTGGGATTTCCTCTGAAGGTCAGGGGATCCAGCTACTAAGGTCTACTCTGACAAAGGATGGGAAATGGGAGTATAAAATGATGAAACATCAACAAATATAACTTACTTCTTTCCCATTGTATTTTCG
Organism: Meriones unguiculatus; assembly: GCF_030254825.1. Lineage (NCBI taxonomy): Eukaryota > Metazoa > Chordata > Mammalia > Rodentia > Muridae > Meriones > Meriones unguiculatus. Next base: position 49,814,932 of record NC_083352.1, read on the forward strand.
AAAGCTCCAGGGTCATCTCATTAGTTATATTATAATACAATGTGGATATTAAGGAGAAGTCAATAATTTTCTTTTTTAGAGATGAGACTGCAGTACATCTTAAGAAGAATATTCTCTGTAGGACACTGCAAAAGGTGTCATTCATTTTTTCTCCTGGATAGACTAACAATTTTAATGAGTCATCTTTATCCAGTTTCCCACTGATCATAAAGAATCACTTAGAGTAATATGAGTCAAAACGTTCAGGTATCTCAGGGCATAACAGTGCTCCTCATGGCACGGTCTTGAAAAAAAGAGTAATTATTAAAACAACATTTTTGGAACCTATAAAAATTCTACATCAGAATCTCTAAGGATGCGATCTGAAATTCTGTATTTAATATTAACTGCCCATTTATTTTCTATACACTAAAATATGAGGATTAGTGCATCTTTAGCTCATAATATTTAATTATTAAAGGGATTTGTGAAGTTTACTTTCAATATATGAACCTACAAAGACTAAGGAGTTTGCATTCACACAGCAACACAAAAGTAGTATGAAAGTATAACTTAAATTATTCTCCTCTATATAAAAGGTTCATTTGGTCAGAGTGATATTATGTCTCAAAAAATTAGTATCAATCATGAGAATATCTCAAGGGTCGCCGTAATGTAGCATTATCTAAGGTCATTATGTATGGATTTGTAAACTTTCATATATCACAGTGCTCACAAGGATGCAGACTTAGTGCTACTTATATGGTTATGAGTCTATTTAGAAAGCAATATACCTCTCCCTATAGAGAAAATGACAGTTACACATATCTGGGTGTCATAAGTTATTCATCTAAAATGTAAGCAAATAGAAAAGCAACTGATACTCAAGAGATGCCACTGAGAGTATTACCTCCTGTAAATCCATAGAAGACAAAAATAGATCCACAAATACAGTAATTGAGCACAAAGTTCAGCTTAAGATAAATTTTGCAAAAATAGAAACAATGATTCATACAGAAGTAACACTAAACTACAAATACCGCCAGTTTGTGACTCTGATTAATGGTCACAATTCTCAATAAACAGACACAAACAGAATGAATGTGACAACAGGATTGGTCCTTCTGCTGTATCCAAGAAAAATATTGTAGCATCAAGAACAGGCATCACCTCAGAGTAAAACGATGAGAAAAGATATTCTGAGCTAATGGTCTAAGAAACAAGATGATTTAGCCATTTTAATGCCTGAAAAAAAAAAAAAACTGGCTTCATACTGAAACAAATCAGAAGAGACAGAACACTACATACACTCATCAAATGGGAAAAAAACCCACTAAGATGACATCTAAACTCTTAACATGTATGATACAAACACAAAGGCATCCATGTTCATAAAAGAAACACTACTATTGCATCTATTACCTATTGTCCCTCGCACACTGATAGTCGGAGACTTCAATACCCAACTCTTGCCAAAGATAGTTCATTCAGAAAAGCTAAACAGAGAAATTCAGGAGCTAACTGACATTATAAATGAAGTGTACCTAACAAATAATTATAGAACTTTTCATCTAAGCACAAAAGGACATCCCTTCTTTTCAGAACCTCATGGAACTTTCTTCAAAGTTGATCACATACTCAGAAACAAAGCAAGTATTAGCAAATACAAGAAAACTGAAATTACACTGTGCATCATCTCTGACCACCAAAGATTAAAGCTATATATCAATAACAACAGAAACAACAGAAAGCTTACAAACTCATGGAAATTGAACAACTCACTATTTAATGAAAAATAAGTCAAAAAGAAATTTTAAAAGAAATTTAAAATGTTCTAGACTTGAGGGAAAACAAACACACAACATATCTAAGCTCATGGGACACAATGAAGGTGGTTCTAAATGGCAAGTCCATGGAATACTAAATGCCTACTTTAAAATAATAATAATAATAATAATAATAATAATAATAATAATAATAGGACAGATCTCATACTAGTAACTTAACAACACACTTGAAAGCTCTACAACAGAAAGAAGAAACTACACTCAGAAGTAGTAGATTGCAAGAAGTAATCAAAAGTAGTAGATTGCAAGAAGTAATCAAACTCAAGCCTCAGATCAATAAAATAGAAAAAGCAACAATACAAATATTCAATGAAACAAAGAGTTGGTTTCCCCAAGAAGAATCAATAACTGATAAACTCTTATCCAAATTAGCTTCACGGCAGATTATTGAGTGTAGAGAGGAGTAAAGAAGGGGTGCAGAAGAAAATACTGGAAGAGGTGGTTAAAACTCCTGATTATTTGAGGGTAGTATGGAAACATAATACAGAATTAATATATATATATATATATGTATACAACTATATATATAAACTATATATATGTATACAAATTTGATCTAAATGACTTTGCCAAATAATTGGGGAGACAAAACTCATCTCTTGTCACCAAATACAGACTCTAACCAGGATTGTGTTATATCTAGTTGAGTTGTTTACCAAAGAGATCTAATGGGAACCCCCAAACAACCCAGAGTGTTTCCACGACTATAGGCTTTTCTCTGCGGACTGATAACGAGGTCCCACGCTGAACATAGCACCTATACAACTCATTGAACATGGAGAAGTCCAGTTAGTGCCTCAGTGGAACTTTCTCTCCTACCTGCTAGCATCTTTGGTACAAGAAGGTACTCTCCACACTACCAAAAGAGAAACGTAAACATCAACACTTTAAACTAGAGTTGTGTCCTGCCCGCAAGTTATGCTGGTACAATGGTGGCACAAAGCTTGCGGGGAGAACCCACCATATCTGGTTTAAATTTATGCCTGCCCCAAAATATGGAGCTCAGTGGAAGTAAAGCAGGAAGAGTGCAAGAGCCAGAGTGGATGACGGATAGCAAGAAAACAAATCCCTCTTAATCAATAGTATCAGTGCACATGTGAACTCACAGAGATGGCAGTAGCATGCACAGGCCTGCATGGGCCTGTCCCAGATGGGGCCCAAGAGATAACAAAGTGGACACATGTCCCCATTCCTGTCCTAAACGTTACCTCCAACTGATAACTACTTGCAAATGAAAATTTAGTGTTCTCCAAGGAAGTCTCACTGGGAAAACAAACTGCTCTTAGGGTTAGGCTGCATGCCCAGCAGTAGACGGCCAGCAGAAAATGAACTCAGCCTTATCTTTAGATTCCTAGTCTCAAAATGCTTTGTCAGGGCTTTTTCTTTTTTTCTGTTCATCTCATTTATTCTTAAGTTTATTTTATTTATACATTTTTCTCTTTTTACCCCACAGATTTTTTTTCTATTTCAACATACAAAATAATCTTTAATCTCTAAGCCTCTTCCTAAAGACTTTATTTTCTTAAACCCAACTACCCTTTTGGACCTTAACAGTTCAGATGCTTGAGGCATCTCAGTCTCTCTTTGCCTCCTGTTTCCAGGGAGAGGCTTTTTTTTTTCTTTCTTTCTGCCCCCTTACTGGATCCTGGCCCCTCCCCTACTCTGGGAAGTTATTGTGTCCACCACAAATGTTTGTTCCTCTAGCCTGCACTAGTCAGGCCAGCAAGAGCCCTTTCTCAAAGGGATTTAGCTTCCTGCCTTAGCTAGGAAGGTCTGGCTTTGAGAAGCTTGCTTGGGTTAAAAAGCCACTTTTTTTTTTCTTAGCAAGGTCTAAAAGAACTATCTCTGTGGGGTTTTTATCAGTTTTTGTCATTCTGCAGCTGGCTGGTGGCCCTGCTGCTCTGCAGGGGTCTAGTCAGGAAGCTGTGAGCACCTGCCTTAGAAATTGCAGTTGCTCTCTTAATGAAGAAAACTGAGAAACTCCTTTCCATTTAAGTTTAGATTCTACTTGAGTTATGGCTAGATTTCTGCAAGTTCTGCCCCACATTGGTACTCTAAAATGTTCCAGTTATTTTTATAAAACTGTGTTTCTCTCTTAACCTGGCTATCACACAAACAATTGAGACTCGTATTATTTTAACAAGCTTCACAACACAAGAACTGAGCAGTTTTAACTGTGTTCTTAATCCTCTAAGCGACTTTGGGTTCCACCCAGTGTACATCCCAGAGATACTTGCACTTTGCAGTTTTCTTTGCTCTTTCCTGATCACTCTTAGACATCTGCCTGTGGCTAAATCCCTTACCTTATCTTCTAACCCCTTCTCCCCTGACTGGCAAGAAATCTAGCCCTATTCTCTCCCCTGCTCAGAGGTGGGCTTTAAACTGCCTTATTGGCATATTAGGAAACAATTTCGAAGCAGTATTTACACAACATTGAAACATTTTTTTTCACAATTTGTTCATTATATATCCCAACTGAAGCCTCCTCCCTCAACTCCTTCCAGCCCCACCACCCCTCCCTCTTCCCCCATACCCTTCCCCTAGTCCACTGAAAGGGGAAGACTTCTATTCTGCCATCTACCAATAGCTTATCAAGTCCTGGATATTCTTCCTCTGTGGCCAGGCAAAACAGCATTGTCAGGGACAAGTGATCAAAGAACAGACAATTGAGTTCATGACAGAGGCAGGACTTGCTCCCCTTACTCAGTCACCCACAGGGAAACTAAGCTGCCAATTGGCTACATCTGAGCAGGGGGTCTAGGTCCTCTCCATGCATGGGCCTTGGTTGGGTCTCTGCAGAATCCCCTGGGCTCAGATTTTCAAGCTTTACTGGTCTCCTCGTGGAGCTCCAGTCCCTTCCATGTCCTTCTATGCCCCCACTTTGTTCATAAGACTACCTGAGCTCTGTATGTCCCTCAACGGAGGAATAGATGCAGAAGTTGTGGCACATTTACACAGTGGAATACTACTCAGCTTTTTCCCTATTATTTATTTATTTATTACAGTTTATTCACTTTGTATCTCAGCTGTAGCCCCCTCCCCCTGTAGTCCCCTCCCCATCTCCTCCCAATTCCACCCTTCATCCCTCTTCTCCCATGCCCCTTCCCCACTCAGCTTTTTAAAACAAGGAAATAATGAAGTTTCTAGGCAAATAAGGAACTAGAAAACCCAGAAACAGAAAGACAGGCATGGTAGACACTCACTTATAAGCACGTATTAGCCCTTTAATATAGGATAGCCATACTAAACTCTACAGACTTAAAGAAGCTAAACAACAAGGAAGACCCCAGAGAAGACACAAAAATCTCATTCAAAATGGCAAACAGGATAGACACCAGAAGAAGTGGTAGAGAGTAAACAGGATGGGAGCCTACTATAGAAGGTCCTCTGAAAGGCTGCGCCCAACAGGGAATCGAAGCAGATGCTGAGACTCAGAGATAGGAGATTCTTTTTTTTAATTTATTTTTATTAATTATAGTTTATTCACTTTGTATCCCCCCTGTAGATCCCTCCCTCCTCCCCCCCAATCCTACCTTCCCTCCCACTTTCCAACCTATACCCCTCTCCCAGTCCACTGATAGGGGAGGTCCTCCTTCCCTTCCCTCTAATCCTAGTCTATCAGGTCTCATCAGGAGTGGCTGCATTGTCTTCCTCTGTGGCCTGGTAAGGCTGCTCCCACACAAGGGGAGATGATCAAAGAGCTAGCCATTGAGTTCTTGTCAGAGACAGTCCCTATCCCCATTACTATGAAACCCACTTGAACACTGAACTGCCATGGGCTACCTCTGTTCTGGGTTCCAGGCCATCTCCATGAGTGGTCCTTGGCTGGAGTATGAGTCTCAGGAAAGACCCCTGTGCCCAAACTTTTTGGATCTGTTGTTCTCCTTTTGGAGCTCCTATTCCCTCCTGGTCTTTCTATTTCCCCTTTCTTTCAATAGATTCTCTGCACTCTGCCCAAAGTTTGGCTATGAGTCTCAGCATGTTTTGATACCCTGCTGGGTAGAGTCTTTCACAGGTCCTCTGTGATGGGCTCCTGTCCTGTTTACTGTTTTCTCCCTCCTCCGATGTCCATCCTTTCTGCGTTTCCAGACAGGAGATTCTTAGAACAAAGATCACAACCAGAGATGGGAGGGTACAGAAATCAGCATTTGAGTTACACAATGACCTTAAGCTTACACCCTGGGGTCCAAGCTTTTACCATCTTTGCCTTTGAAAGACACTCAAGATACAAACCATAGTATCAGTCAAAAACTGGCAAATGTTGAATACCTTCAAGCAGAGTGATGCACTACTCATTTCCTTATATTCAGTAAGCAGAAAAAAAAGAGAAAGGATGTGAGTAACTAAGTAGCTGAACTGACTAATGAAATTTAAGTTTATCCTCTTTGATAACAATGCTGGATATCATGGAGTGCAAAGAATTGTAAAATGTTCTCTAATTTAAATTAGTATGGGATTGTGTGTTAAAAACTCTGGAAATAATAAAAGCAAAGAACACTTCTGCAAGCGAAGAACAGTGTGGTACAAACCAAAAACAATTTTATCTTTATTTTCTTCTTAAGTCAATATTTTCTTTAAAATGAGGACATAGACAGAAATAACACAGACGAATGGACCACATATGGAAACTGTGTCTCCACTTCTATTCCCATCAATGTGACTTATACCAAATTTCATAATTCATAGAAAAAAATCTTCCAGTTATGAAATTCCCTGATATTTTCTTACACAAATCCATGACCACTGGACATTGTCAATAGTTACTATTATTTTCAAACCTCCTGAGGACTTTCCCTAATTCGAGACAAAATTCAGTTGTCTAGTCTCATTTACTTTCTCCCATAACTACCACCTTGATTCTATTCCCATTACTTGAATTACTTCCATTACATGAACTATAATATTCAAAACCACCCTGACTAACCAATTACATGAATAATCTAAGTAGATTTTCATTTTAATATGTTCAAAACTTGGTGGCATATTAAACCTCAAGAAATGCATGAGCTAATAAAGGGGAAATCCTTAGTTACAGTGTAAACTGTTCATCTTTATTCAGTGTTTTTATTTTTAAAAATAATGATTAATCTGATAAAATATATTTTTTTAGTTCACCTCTATAACCAGGAAATAATAAAATAAAATCATTATTGAAGAAGAACCTTTGTTGGAAACAACATGAATCAGAAATTAGTTTAGATGCAATACTCAAATCAAATAATTACAAATAAAATGATAAAGGAATGTAGTTAATATCACAAGTCTTCCTAGATAATGAAACAGCCTGTGGGGGGAGAGGGAACTCTAAGCTGCTCTGAGTTCATTTTGAAGTTTTATTTTACATTTTTCCTTAATGTTGCTCAAGTTTAAAAATAGAATAGGAATGTCCTTCCTGTTTGCCTTTCTGAATGAAGATTGAACATCATACTTGATTTAGCTTTCTTAGTTGTACAGATTTTGATTATCCTATTTTATATGTCTAATATCAATTTATAGGTTCTTTCTGCTTCTGGGATAACTCACTCACGATGATCTTTTCTAGATCCCACCATTCACTTGCAAATTTCATGATTTCCTTGTTTTTAATTGCTGAGTAGTATTCCATTGTGTAAATGTACCGCAATTTCTGTATCCATTCCTCAACTGGGTTGTTTCCAGCTTCTGGCTATCACAAATAAAGCTGTTATGAACATGGTTGAGCAAATGTCCTTGTTGTATGCTCGAGCATCTTTTGGATATATACCTAAGAGTGGTATAGCTGGATCTTGAGGTAGCACTATTCCTAATTGTCTGAGAAAGAGCCATATTGATTTCCCAAGTGGTTGTACAAGTTTACATTCCCACCAGCAGTGGAGGAAGGTTCCTCTTTCTCCACATCCTCTCCAGTGTTCTCACTTGAGATTTTGAGCTTAACCATTATGATGGGTGTAAGGTAAAATCTCAGGTTCGTCTTGATTTGCATTTACCTGATGACTAAGGAAGATGGAGAAAACAGGGAACAGGCCTACCACAGAGGGCCTCTGAAAGACTCTACCCAGCAGGGTTTCAAAACAGATGCTGAGACCTATAGCCAAACTTTGGGCAGAGTACAGGGAATCTTATGAAAGAAAAGGGGGATAGAAAGACCAGGAGGGAACAGGAGCTCTACAAGGAAAGCAACAGAACCAAAATACCTCGGCACAGGGGTCTTTTCTGAGACTGATACTTCAAACAAAGACCATGCGTGGAGATAACCTAGAACCCCTGCACAGAAGTAGCCCATGGCAGCTCAGTGTCCAAGAGGGTTCCCCAATAGTAGGAACAAGGACCTTCTCTGACATAAGCTCATGTGGTGGCCTTTTTTAAAAAAATTACAGTTTATTCACTTTGTATCCCACCGTCGTTCCCTCCCTCCTCTTTCCCAAGCCCATCCTCCCTTCCTCTGTCTCATCCATACCCTCCCCCAGTCCACTGATAGAGGAGGTCTTCCTCCCCTTTCTTCTGATCCCGGTCTATAAGGTCTCATCAGAAGTGGCTGCATTGTTTTCCTCTGTGGCCTGGTAAGACTGTTTCCCCCTCAGGAGGTGGTGATCAAAGAGCGGGCCAATCAGTTAATGTCAGAGACAGTCCCTGTTCCCATTACTATGAAACCCTCTTGGACACCAAACTGCCATGGGCTATATCTGTTCAAGGGTTTCTAGGTTTTCTCCATGCATGGTCCTTGGTTGGAGTATCAGTCTCACAAAAGACCCCTGTGCCCAGATTTTTTGGTTCTGTTGATCTCCTTGTGGATCTCCTATCCTTTCCAGGTCTTACTATTTCCCACTTCTTTCATAAGATTCCCTGCACTCTGCCCATAGTTTGGCTATAGGTCTCAGCATCTGTTTTGATACCATGAAGGGTAGAGACTTTCACTTCCACCTGAGAAGGGAGCAGCCATACCAGTCCACAGAGGAAGACAATGAAGCCAGTCCTGATGAGACCTGGTAGACTAGGGTCAGATAGAAGGGGAGGAGAACCTCCCCTTTCATTGCACTGGGGTAGGGGCATAGGAGAAGAAGAGGGAGGAAAGGTGGGATTGGGAGAGGGTTGGGGAGGAGCCTACAGCTGGGATACAAAGTGAATAAGCTGTAATTAATTTAAAAAAATAGAATACAAAGAGAAGAATGTGGAATGACAGAAGATATTCAAAATAGATTAAAGTATAACATAGTAGGGGCAGGATTATAGGCATTGGCATAAAATAATCCCAACAACTTTTATCAACATGAGAGCAATGTGGAAGTTTATTCAAATTTCCCATTTCTCAGTTTCTTTACAAAACTTATTGGCAACACCGACTCCTTGGCAGCTATTGAGCATAAGCTAGCATTAATCTTTCCTATTTCTCTTTGTGTCTTCCTAAAGATAACTCCATACAATCATACTGGTTTGTTCACACAAAACTTATTCATATATTTATTACCAACATTTTAAGGTCTTGGATGGCTGATTGCAATAAGTGGGCCATCTGGAGACTAGTTTCTACTCACTTATCTTATTCTCTCCCTTTTTAAAAATTCTCTTGAGTAAGGGTCCTATTTTCCTGCTTCTTTAAATGTCACATACTGCTTGATTGTATGCCAAATAGATGAAGGAAGAAAGAGAGTAAGTAAACAATCTGGACTAAGTAAACAATCCTTATTCCTAGAAAATGACCTACCATCTCTTCATTAGCTGTCTAACTTGGGGTGGTGATGGTAGAAAGGTAGAGTCAAAACAGTCTATAATTAAGATGGTGCTGGATTCACTGTAGCCAGAGATGATTCTAATTTACTGTTTTTCTCTAATCAATTAAGCTATAGAGAGAAGTCCATATCTCTATCATAACATGTATCTAATTAGTAGCTTTACTCCCTCATGAAAACCAACAGTTGTCCACAGGTTCCTGGCTTTAGCTCACAACACTGACTACCCTACACAGGAACCCAGAGAACACTATTGTTACTAGATCAATGCTTACCATCATCCTGACAAAACACACTTGGCTGGCCTTTCCAACCTCACACACGTGCCTTAAAATCAAAGACCATCTTCTATGACCATCATTTCCCTACAACACCTAGTAGAATGCCCTGAACAAAATATTGCTGGAGAATATCAGCTCTTCTGAGTGCTGCTTTACCGAATCCTAGAGCTTCCTTGTTGTCATGGAAGATAGCCAGTGCTAGTTCCTGTCAAACAGGATTTCTATTGTGTCTCCTTTATTAAGAAAAACAAACTGTTTTTCTTTACTCATTGTACTTTCCCACAGCATTTCTGGTCTCCAGATGTAAAAGAAAGAGGGAAAGCTCTTCCCAATAGCTCAACTCAATTCTTTATCAGACATCAATATATGTCCTATTATAGTTTAATTCAATTCAAACTCTGTCTTCTAGATTAAGATTTAGGTCCACAAGATTGACTTCACTTCAGATGTCAAATGCATGTACAGATTGTGTCCTATCTGACTGCTGTAAATCAGAGGATCCCACACTTTCCTCCCTGAATTTGGTCTTGAAAATATTTCTTACTATTCCACTGGCTCATTAGTAAAAGACCTAACTAGGAGACAGACTGACGGAAGAGTCTAAAATAGAATGAGTGCACAGAAAGTGTTTGACACAGAAACACTGATTTCTCACTTGAGCCCAAAGGGTAACTAAAAGTTTTGGCATTTCTTTTCTTGACTGTGCAAGAGTGTGAGCAAAGCCTAATGAGGCTTTACCTATCTCATCCCACCTCAAGGTTAAAAGCATAAAGATGAGCGTTTTAGGAGTGTTTTACTTTCAAATTTTGCAATGTCCTGTCCCATATTCCCCCCTATAATATACTTGAAGATTTCTAGTCATTTTTCTGAACTTGCAGTAACCTTGGAGTCCAGAAATAGCAAATACACGTAAGTGTAACACACCAACCACACCCAAGAAGCCATGTTCATGGGAGCTAGTTCATCCCCAGCAATAAGGACTCCTTCAAATTAACTTGAAGAATAGGAAATGGGATAGTGATCGACCATACTTCATCTTGAGCAAGACTGTTCACTGTAGCATAGGTCTTACCTCCTACTCAAAACCAGTCTCTATTTAAATGCAAAGCTCATTTGACTGCGAAGATGAACTTGGAGTCACTGAATCCTTTTATTTACATTTCTCAAAGTCATTCCATTGATTGAATTTCTCTCTGATTTTTACCATTATTCATCTCTTTAATGGGTATACTGGGAACAGGTTGCTCAGCCTAGCCTGTTGGAAATTCCTGAACCATTGGCTGTAGACAATTTATAAACTCTTTGATTCAAATAAATTCAAGAATAGCTTAGAGTCTTGAAAATAGAAAGGCATTTTTTTTTTCAGCTTTATAGCTGTGGAATTTTCAGAAGGGCAGAATGAAGGTTAAAATAAAAGATGTCTTCATCACTACCATTTAGAAAATCACAAACATTTTAGTTCTACACTAAAAATGGCAATGAAGATAAAATGTATACCTGTTAGTGTAAGTAAAATTTAGCACTATCTATTAAATTAACAAGCCAGAGTGATGTTCAGGAGGTTGGAGCAGTCTTGTCTCTGGTGGGCCCTCCTTCTTAGTCATATGAGTTCTTAAGGTATGATCAGTTGGATGCATCTTATGTGCTATATATAGTATATAGGTGCTTTGTCTTTTTACTTTATGAAGCTGCCATATTTATAGTTTATGAAATAAAAACAATAACAGGCAAACTAATTTGAGGAAAAAAAACATGCAAACTGATTGCATAAATGCACATAGAAGTCACACAAAATGTGAGACCAAGAGAAGGGCTAGGTTCTGAGAGCATAAATAGTATTTTGAGCAACAGAAAGCAAGTAGGGTTTGTATGGGGAGGTTGTTTTACTCTGCAGGTAAAATGGTGCTGAGTTTTAGTCTTTCCTCCCGGGATTTAACTCTGTGTTTGGTGAGTCTCTAGGGGAAATAGGTCAGAAAACCACCTTCCTTTAGCCAGATAAGAGAATTTCACACAAATTCCCTTTCAGAAAATTCAGAGAAATGATTCAAAGATGAGTGGGCAGCTTGTGAGGGTCTTAGAGGCCTTCCTTATCCTTCAGCTCAACATACTCAGAAGTCAGAAGCACCACTCTGCACATCAGAATAACATCAGGAAAGTTTCCTCCCGTGCCTAAGGAACATGCTTGCAGCCCTTATAGCTAGACAATTGTTAATTTGCAGAAAGTCACACAGCTTCTATTTTGAGTAGAATACAGGCTATCATACTGCCAAAAGCAATCTACAGATTCAATGCAATTCCCATCAAAATACCAACTCAATTCTTTACAGACCTTGAAAAAAAGATTCTCAGCTTCATATGGAGAAACAAAAAACCCAGAATCTCCAAAACGATCCTGTACAACAACAGATCATCTGGAGGTATCTCCATTCCTGATCTCAAGCTGTACTACAGGGCAACAGTAATAAAAACTGCATGGTATTGGCATAGAAACAGAAAGGAGGATCAATGGAACCGCATAGAAGACCCAGAAATAAATCCACACACCTATGAATACTCGATATTTGACAAAGAAGCCAAATCCATTCAATGGAAAAAAGACAGCATCTTCAACAAATGGTGCTGGACCAACTGGATGTCTACATGCAGAAAAATGAAAATAGATCCATATTTATCACCCTGCACAAAACTAAAGTCAAAGTGGATCAAGGACCTCAACATAAAACCAGATACCCTAAATCAATTGGAAAAAAAGTGGGGGACAGCCTAGAACTCATTGGCACAGGAGACAACTTCCTGAACAGAACACCAACAGCACAGGCTCTAAGAGCAACAATCAATAAATGGGACCTCATGAAACTGAAAAGTTTCTGTAAAGCAAAGGATACCGACATCAAAACAAAACGACTGCCTACAGATTGGGCAAGAATCTTCACTAACCCTTTATCTGACAGAGGACTAATATCCGGTATATACAAAGAACTAAAGAAGCTGAAAAGCAGCAATCCAAGTAATCCAATTAAAAAATGGGAAACAGAGCTAAACAGAGAATTCTCTGTAGAGGAATATAGAATGGCAGAAAAACACTTAAAGAAATGCTCATCCTCATTAGCCATCAGGGAAATGCAAATCAAAACGACCCTGAGATATCACCTTACACCCATCAGAATGGCCAAGATGAAAAACCCAAGCGATAACACATGCTGGAGAGGTTGTGGAGAAAGGGGAACCCTCCTCCACTGCTGGTGGGAATGTAAACTGGTACAACCACTCTGGAAAGCTATCTGGCGCTTTCTAAGACAATTAGGAATAGTGCATCCTCAAGACCCAGCTATACCACTGCTAGGTATATACCCAAAGTTTGTTCAAGTACACAAAAAGGACACTTGCTCAACCATGTTTATAGCAGCTCTATTTGTAATAGCCAGAACCTGGAAATAACCCAGATGTCCATCAACAGAGGAATGGGTACAGAAATTGTGGTATTTTTATACAATGGAATACTACTCAGCAATCAAAAAGGAAGAAATCATGAAATTTGCAGGCAAATGGTGGGATCTAGAAAAGATCATTCTGAGTGAAATATCCCAGAAGGAGAAAGACAAACATGGGATATACTCACTTATATAGACCTATAAGATATGATAAACATAATGAAATCTATACACCTAAAAAAGATAATCAATTGAGCGGACATGGGGTAAGATGATCAATCCTCGTTTAGAAAGACAGATGGGATGTGCATTGAACGTATGACAGGAGTCTACTGAGTGCATCTGAAAGACTCTAACTAGCAGTGTTTTCAAAGCAAAGACTCATGACCAAACCTTTGGCAGAGTACAGGGAATCATAAGAAAGAAGGGGAGTTAGTCTGATGGGGAAAGGATAGGAGCTCCACAAGGACCAAATATATCTGGGCACAGGGTCTTTTCTGAGACTGACATTCAACCAAGGACCATGTATGGATATAACCTAGAACCTCCGCTCAGATGTAGCCTGTGGTAGCTCAGTAACCAATTGGTTTCCCAAAGTGAGGGGAACAGGGACTATTTCTAACAGGAACTCGATGACTGGCGCTTTGGTCTCCCCACCCCCGAAGGGAGGAGCAGTCCTGTTAGGCCACAGAGGAGGGCTTTGCAGCCAGTCCTGAAGATACCTGATAAAACAGGATCAGATGAATGGGGAGGAGGTCCCCCCGTATCAGTGGACTTGGAAAGGGGCAGGTGGAGATGAGGGAGGGAGGGAGGGACTGGGAGGGAATGAGGGATCGGGACACGGCTGGGATACAGAGTTAATAAAATGTAACTGATAAAAAAAAAAAAATAAAAAATAAAAAAAAGAATACAGGCTATCTTGATCAGCTAATAATTTTTCTATTTTAGAAATAATTTAACTAGCATCTAAAAGAGACATTCTAAAACTCAAGATGACAGGTTAGAGATGCAAATGAGTAAAGACGCACAAATATCTGTCACCTTCAGAGGAACATGAGAAAGAAAATGGAGGTACAAGACGTTCATAAATCCCAGGAAACCATTTCAATGTTTTGAAAATTCACACGATCCATGAACACTAAATTCAGAAATTTACAATTAATATTTGTGGTTTAGACCAATGAGAAGGCTGTAAAAGCAAGTGGCTTTCATTATTTCCAGCAGACTCTGTGTAAAACGATTCTATTTTACTTAGGTTCCGCTATAAGCATCATTTCTAATTTATCCTATATGTGTTACTATATTTTTCAGTCTTAGACTTGACAGTGGGAACTTGCACGAAGTACATTACAGATTTGTACCATTTTTTTTTTCAGAAAGAATTTTAGGTATGTTGAAAATTTCTTACTATTTAACACACACACACACACACAGAGAGAGAGAGAGAGAGAGAGAGAGAGAGACAGAGAGAGAGAGCCAGCCACATGGTCATTAAAATTTTCTATGGCATTTAAACTTAATATGACTAAGACGTGGTTATAAAATAAAATAACACTCCATATTGGGAAACCTTTTAAAAAGCTGAATGAACCTTTTTATTCTACATACATCAGACTCTTAATGGCTTTTCAACAGTTTGGGCCATTTTGTGAAATTGCCACAGCTGCTTCACATTAGCCCAGAGGTTTTGTTATAAATGCTCGTGTACAAGCTGCTAGGTCAAACTCCATAGCCCTAATGTCTATTTTGTTACTTATTCTGTGTGGGTCTCATGGCTTGTTTTTGTTGTTGTTGTTGTTGTTGTCGTTGTTTTGGTTTGTTTTTTTTGTCTGTTTGTATAATGAAGACTTTACAAAATTTTTAAAGTACAAACAAAAAGATGTATATTATGTTGTCCTCATTAAATCATCCAAACAATTTAATTATTTATTGAGCTGGCAGTAGACCTATTACAATACTAAGATGCACCCTAAGAACTCCAGAAATCCCAGTTTGTCATTTCTCTGAAGTGGGAGAAAAGAGAGAGAGAGAGAGAGAGAGAGAGAGAGAGAGAGAGAGAGAGAGAGAGAGAAACACTCCAGAGTAAAAACATTGTCTCGTGAAAGACAGAAATTAATATTGGCCATAGCTTTTCTATTTTCTAACCTCAGAAATTTTATTTAAAAGCAAACAAAAAATCCTAGTTTTATTAGTACTCAGAATATGCCTTTGAACTGATCACCTAGGAACTGTAAGAAGGACCCTTAATGTGTAGAAAATGTAAGGGAGCCCTCACCACTTTTTTGTGATTCAAAGCATTTTGATTCAAAGCCCAGGAAAACCTTTACAATGGCTTAAAACAGCCTTAATAAAACCTATAAGGTCTTGTTATTTCTTTATGTAGAAAAGTCTTTTCAGTTAACCTAGATTTAAATTTAGATCACTTAAATTATTAGAAAAATTAATAAATCTTTTTTAGTAACGTTTCTAAATCCTAAGATTTGTCCTGGAAAAAAATAAGTGAACTTGTGGTTTTTTAAATGTTATTAAAATGAAAGGCCTGAATGATTCTTAAGGAAGGCTGAAATTTGTTAGCATCCATGTACTTCAAGGAGGAAGAAGCATGGGAAACAGTGATCTGATAATTGTACAGTAGTCAAATGAACCCATTTTCTCCCCTGGAGAACTTAGGCCATTGATAATGTCTAAATTTAAGAATCTGATCTCTTCAGCTTTGTATTTACACACACACACACACACACACACACAGTAAAACATATAGCTCATAATATTAGATCCATAATTTGAGTTTGCATAATTCCCCTTTAAATCTCATAAGAATTCACTAACAATGACAATTTTTTTAATGGTCATTAGAATTTAAAAAAAAAAAGTTACTTAGGTAATGTGATAGTTAATATTGACTGTCTACTCCAAGAGATGCAGGATCATTTTGTAGGCCTATTTCTGGGGATACCTTTGAAGAATTATCTACATGAGGGTAATTGTGGTGGAAAGACCGACCGTGAATGTTGCCGTCACCATTCCTTGGGCTTGGGTCCCAGGCTAAGGGGAAAGGCAGGTTAAGCAGTAGCATTCAGCCCTCTCTGCTTCGTAACTGAGGATGTAATATGACTTGATACCTCCAGCTCTTGCCACAGTGATGGCCCTGCCTTGACAGACTGCACCTTCAAACTGTAAGCCAAAATAAACGTCTTCCTTTAATTCATTTAGGACAAGACATTTAGTCAGAGCACTAAGAAACGTGACTGTTACAAGCAGTGTTTGTGTTCTAAGAATCTGAAGAGTACCCTGCTCACAATCTTACCTAAAACCCAGAAAAAAAAAGTTTGTGTAAATGTACCACAATTTCTGTATCCATTCCTCAGTTGGGGGACATCTAGGTTATTTCCAGATTCTGGCTATTATGACTAAAGCTGCTATGAACACAGTTGAGCAAATCCCCTTGTATGGTTGAGCATCTTTTGGTTACATGCCTAGGAGTGGTATAACTAGATCTTGAGGAAGTGTTATTCCTAGTTGTCTGAGAAAGTGCCAGATTGATTTCCAAAGTGGTTGTGCAAGTTTACATTCCCACCAGTAATGGAGGAAGGTTTCCCCTTTCTCCACATCCTCTCCAGCATGTGTCAACACTTGAGTTTTTTATCGTAGCCATTCTGATGGGTGTAAGGTGAAATCTCAGGGTTGTTTTTATTTACATTTTTCTGATGACTAAGGACATTGAACATTTCATCTACAGAGAATTCTCTGTTTATCTCTGAACCCCCTTTTTAAATTGGATTACTTGGTTTGTTGGTGTTCAACTTCTTCAGTTCTTTATATAGACTGTATATTAGCCCTATGTAAGATATAGGGTTGGAATTTACAGGAAAATGGATAGAACTAAAAAAGATCATCCTGAATAAGGTATTCCAGAAGCAGAAAAACACACATGATATATACTCATTTATAAGTGAATAATAGCCATATAATATTGGATAAACATACTAAAATCTATAGTCCTAAAGAAGCTAAACGACAAGGAGGACCCTAGGGAAGAGGCTTAACCCTCATTCAGAAGGGCAAACAGAATAGACATCGGAAGTGGGAGAAGACAAAAACCAGGCAGGAACCAACCACAGAGGGCCTCTGGAAGACTCTACGCATCAGAGTATTGAAGGAGATGCTGAGCCTCACAGCCAAACCTCAGACAGAGTGCAGGGAATCTTATGGAAAACGGGAGAGATAGAAAGACCTGGAGTGGACAGCAGCTCCACAAGGAGAACAACAGAGCCAAAATAAATATGGGCCCAGGGGGGTCCAGACCCATGCTCCAACTGAGAACCATGAATGGAGGAGACCTAGACCCCTGCTCATATGTAGCCCATGGCATCTTAGTCTTAATGTGTGTTCCCCAGTAAAGGGAGCAAGGACTATCTCTGACATGGACCTTCAGTAGCTGGCTCTTTGATCACCAACCCCTGGGCAGGAGGTGAGGGAGAGAAGCAGCCTTGCCAGACCACAGGGGAAGATAATGCAGCCAGTTCTGTTGAGACTAGAGTCACATAGTAGGAGCAGAGGACCTCCTCTATTAGTGAACTAGGGAAGGAGCTTAGAGGGAGAAGAGGGAGGGAGGGTGGGGCTGGGAGGAGATGAGGGAGGGGCTGCAGCAGGGATACAAAGTGAATAAATTGTAATAAACAATAAATTTTTAAAAGTTTGTGAATGGACAACATTGACTCAGGGATAGATGTGACAGAGACTGGTGTGATCTCCACATGTCACATGTCCATCTTCCAGAGCTAGTGGTATGTGGAGGACTTCTTACAAGACATAAGGTGATACAGTGAGACAGTGATCAAGGACTCTTGAGTAGCATGGAGCTTTCTCTTCAAAGAACTCTCTCTTCTGTTTCAAGTTGATCTGAACATCAGATCTCTTGGTATCAGCATCTTCATTTGCTTTTTAGGCAAATCTGTTCAGAAGCTGAGGCAGAAGAGCCAATGTGGGAGTCCCCTCGCCTTTGTGGGTTATTCCTATCCAAGCTCAGAACTTGCCCCATGGCCAAGACAGCTTTCCCTTCTGTGTTTGCTGTGTCCTCAGCCTCCATCTTTCTGCTACCCCCATGGACAAGGACAGTCAGAAAATGGAAACGTGGAAGGCAGTATACCTTGACCAGCTACTGATTTTCACTGTTGTGAAAGTGATTTGATTTAGAATTAAATGGTTTCATATTTTTAGAAAAAGAATGAATATTAAAAGATTAGGAGAAAGACTAGGACAGGAGGTAATAATTGACGTTCCCAATTTATCACCTCACATCTCAATGCCACTCCTCCCAAATAACCAATTTTATAAATGTGCTGTTATGAACATTTTTGTATATTCACATTAATAGTATAATTGCTTTTTTCACATATATTACTATAAAGTTCACTGTCCATCTTCCATTCCATCTCTGTGGGATATATGACAGTGTTCCTGGTTTTGGCTGCTTAATTCTAAGGAGTGATAATCTGCATGTGAAGAATGGAAAGTCTTCACATGAGTTACATGTAGATTTACAGACAGAGGCAGAATCTGAATTCAAGTATGGTCCTGTGGCCTGAAAAGAGAACTAATTAGAGTAAGAAGACAAAAGGAAGAGAAGGGGCAGAAAAGAGGGTTTCATAGGAGCCACTATGACTTGTGTAGGTTGAAGTTCTGACTTAAAATCTACCTTTATTTACATCCATGGAAGAAAATTGAAGTTGAAATCATTAACAATGTAAGCCAATAACTAAATGCATTAAATATTAAGACAAACCAGTAGTTGCAAAATATAACAGAAAAAGTGCTGATAGAAGAAAAGAAAGAAAAAAGAAAGAAAGAGGAAAGAAAGGCTAAGGAGGGAAGTAGAGAGGGAGAGAAATTGATTTTCAACGTTTCACTTTATAGGATCCCTATAGACATATTTAGAAAGCCTAAGATGTTTAAATATATATATATATGATTGGTTAGAATTCAACACATTTGACTTTTATTATGCATTAAAATATAGTCTACACAGACATCATTATGTAAATGTATTGAACATCCAATTTTGCTTAACATTTATACATATGGTCAAAGACAACATATAAATAATATTCATAATTCCTTAAAGTGAAACTTCAAAGGAGATTTTATTTTGGACATCTGCTATTTTAAATCAAAATAGTATAATCATATTTTTAAAAGAAGGCCTCCCAAATCAATTTTACATTTAGTTCTTCAGTTCTATTGGACAAAGAGGTCTCTGAAGTTTTGAGAATTGAAGACTTGAGTGAAAAATTTTTTGTTATTAAAAGTTTTAAAGTCTGACACATTTAAACAAGAATGTGTTGGTTGGGTAGCTTTATTCCAAACTGAATAAATTCCAGGCAGTTCTTTCCTGAAGACAGGAAGTAGGGTCCTAAATCTCTGGAAGTAAATAAAACTGGCAAGTCTCAGGAAGCTCATGAATGTATGAAATTCACAAGGCCCCTTCCAAGGTTATACAGCAAAAAACTCTATCGAACAGAGACTGTCCTTTGGTTTACTCCAAGATTCCAGCAGCTGTAACTGAGCTCAGATATGCAGTTGATCATACGTGCTCATGTAAGTAGCTCCTCACCTATATTTCTGTAAGTAACCTCAATAAACTCATCAGCTCATCAAGCTAGACTCAGGTAGAACTTGTGGTAAGTACTCAGTGCCCCTTCTGGGGTGAATAGATGTATATTCATGTATTTTGAGGAAAAATCACACAACAAAACATACTAGAGCTCTTCAGGAAAATAAAATTAACACTATATATTCAGACACATGGGAAAGTGGCTTTGTAAAAATAATGGTTTTTTTTTTTCTGTCCCCATTCAAGCTCCCAAATAATGACACATAGACCTATTACAGTTATCAATAAGCTTTAAAGCACTAAACTAGGAAGATATTGATCCATTATAACTCGTCTATACTAGCCTGGCTACTACCCAGTCACATTCCCTGTGTAACTTGCCATCTTAGTCTGACCTTGCCTGTTTTTGTTCCATTTTTGTGTCCTCATGGCGATTTCCTCCTGGAGACCTCTCCTCTCTCTCTCTTCTTCACCATCTCTACCTGAGAGCCCCCAACTGGGATGCGAAGTCCTACCTTCTGTTCTCTCTACCCAGCTACAGGCTTCTTTATTTAACCAATCAGAGATGGTGGAGAACAATTTTTACACAATGCTGAGACAGGAGATTCCTCATAGAAATGACAATGCCCCTGTCCAACTGCAACTAGATCTCAGGCAGAGAAATCTGAATACACAGTGCAGGATATCATGCCCCAACATGGTTTATTATGAAAAATTGGCTCATGAGATTATAGAGGCTTAGAAAGCCTTAATAAATAAAAAAGTTCCAGACCAAGAATCTAGAAATTAAGAATACCAATGTAAAGTTAAATGCAGAAAAAGATTGGTATGTGCCTCTCAAACAGAGCTCAGATTTGCCTTTCCTCCACTTTTTTGATCCCTTTGCATCCTCAACAGATGAGCTGGTAGCCCAGAATGAGAAGGCAACTTTTTTTTTCTTTTCTTTTTTTTTTTTTCACTTAGTTCACCATTAGGATTGCAGTTATTTCTGCAAGCACCTTCCCTAGTGCACTCAGAAATGACATATGAAACCTGAAATTATTTCTTTGTATTTTAGCCAAGGCAAGTTAACACACTAAGATCAACAATCACTATGCATGATTTGCATTTTCTATTTGCACATGCAATATTACATAATTTACATTTCTGTAAATAGAAAAATTCCATTATACAAACAAATTGTCATAGACTGATTTTCCAGGATCTTATACTTTTAAAATTGAGATTAAGTAGAACCTTTATATACATATGGAGTGGAATGTTATTTTAAATCATGTTGATAGGAAGAAAAGAATCGAGGAAAGAAAAGTTCCTCTATTCTTAGAGTAGAATAGATTGGGAGGCAGAGGAAGTGAAGTGTGTAATTTACATTATTCTTTTTAACCAGAGTTTATTTTCCTGTATTTAAGTCCACTAAGGACAAATTGTATTATCACTTTATCCCCTGCTTTTGCTGGCTGTACTTACTGAACATGTTAGGTTGTAATCAACACTTGTGCGGTCTCAGAGCAAAAAAATAAATTAAATATTTTGAAACTATCTGAAGCAAAATATGTCCATGTAATAATATATTGAATCAAGCCTCCAAATTAAAAATGCAAAAAAATTACCTAAATTTCATTATATTGACTGGCAAGAACATGAGGTTTCTTGGCACATTTCAATCAAAAATAATCCATAATAATAGTCCCAAAGTCAAATCACTGACAACATAAGTCAAATTTTAATATAAAATCAATTATTAATGATAATCAAAATCTAATAAATCATAGAAACTATCATTACAATCAATTAAAATTTATTTAACCGTACAAAAACTCAATTTATAGCAATTGGCAAGTCTAATGCTTTTTTATCTTTTTTTTCTCTAATGCTTTTTTTAAAAATTATATTTAATAAATAGTCCTTGTGATAACGAGAAACAGTTTGTACTTTCCAGATGTTGTTAAATGTGTAGAAGCCAGAACATTTCATTATTTATGAAGTCACTTTTTGGACTGATATAAATATTTCTATCATTTATATTCACTTTATATTCCTTTAAATATTGGACTGTGATGTGGTCATTTATTTAAAAATTCAGAAATTAAAAGGGGAAATCTTTATTTAGAATGTGAATAGGTTGTTTGCATTTTCAAATTGTTCTTTAGAGCTACAGTAAATATAAAAACAGAAAATAAAAGGAGACTATTTTAAGCATTCATCGTGCGTTAGAAAGGAAACTGTTCTGTTTTCAAAATAAATCATAACTCATATAATAAAATGTGACATTTTCTATCCATAATTTCATTTAACACTACGATCAAAAAAATGTAGCCTTAATAAACAAGTGTAAATTTATGTGAACACAAAAAATTTCTAAATCATTTAAAGTATTTTATACCATACACAGTACAAAGTACATTATATAATTACTTATGTATGTAAGATTTTTAAGCGCACAGGTCATACATATTTCACAAGATACATATCTGCCACTGCCACAATTTAAAGAAAACAGTTGTTTCCAGCACCCTTTCATCCTCCAAGGTCATTGACTTCCAGGCAGACCCTTTACCACCACTGACTAATTTTGCCTAATCATATTTCATTAAAGTGGAATCTTGGGTACTATTTATACTTTAGTTTATATTAAAACCCTCTTATGTGGCAATTCTGTATTTTTAATTTATTCACAAATTTGTGCAGCTATAACTACAGTGTAGTTTTATAACATGCTTGTCATCCCCCAAAGAGCCCTGGAGCTCTTAGCAGACATTGCCCAAGATGCTCTTCACTCAGGCAGAGACAACCTCTAGGGCGCCTTCTGACAGTAGAAGTACAGATTGTAGGCATTTAATCTCAATGTTACCATGCAATAGGAACCCTTCTCTGTGCAGATTACATACTGTTTTTCAAGTTTCATCCGTGTTGTAACAAATACCCCCACTCTCTTTCTTTTATCTCCAAACAGTACTCCAGTATAAGTCACACTTTGTCTACACGGCTGTTAATGGACGTTCAGGTTTATCCTAGAAACTATGATTAATTTGGCAATGAATATTTGTGTACATTCTTTTATAAAAATGCATGAATTCAGGATTTTCCCCCTTTGAATAGAATATATACGAGTAGAACTATAAGAGAAAAATGTTAAATTCATATTTATTTTTTCAAGAATTGACAAACTGTTTACCTAAGTTGTATCTCCATTCCATATTTCAACTAACGTTAAATGAGAGTTTCAGTTTCTCCTGGCTCTCCACTCCATTTATTGTCTGTCTTTGTTATTATAGCCTTCTAGTGAATGGTTTTGGGCTTCTTTTCTCAAAAACTAATGACTCTGGTTAGCATCTCTCCAAAAAGTAATAAATTAAATGATTTTGAACATCTTTTGAGATGATGCTAGTCATATCTTCTTTAGTGATGGGTCTATTCAAATCCTTTGCTCATTTTTATTTGGTTAGTTCAATATTACTAAGAATTACTTATATTTGTCTTCTGAGAGTTTCATGGTTTTGTCTTTTGTCTTTGATCTATGACCCATTTTAATTCTTCGGTGTGCATAGATCCACTTGGTATTCTTTTACATTGTGTGTGTGTGTGTGTGTGTGTGTGTGTGTGTGTGTGTGAATGTACGTTGAGAGGACAATATGTCTGAGCTGGTTCTCTCTAGCAGGTAGCAAGTATTGAACTCAAATTGTCAGGCTTGGCAGCAAGTGTCATTATCCACTGAGCCATCTCACCATCCTCAATTTTAAATTTTGATCTTTTCCTGGAAAGTAAGCAATTGATACTCTATATCACAGGTGCCCAACACAGCCCCCCCCCCCCAAAAAAAAAAAGCTAGGTTTGCAGCACAGAACAAAACTGGAACTTTATTTAAAACATTCTGAAATATTTGTCTTACCATTATATTTATAACTTAGTAAGACAGTCTTGAGTGTGAACTTTGTAAATGACAGCATCATGTGTCAAAGTCATACAAAAATAAACATGCCTATTTTCCTTTTCCGTAAGCACAACTGTCCTCAGGTTGTAGTGTACTGCTTCCAGTGTGTTATCAGCCAATCACAATCAAACAAGACATGGGAGAGTACAAGCCTTGTCTTCTAGTTCTTTTTTTTCAATTAATTTTCATAATTAAAGCAAGGTCCTTGTCAATTCATACCTTTTTATTTAGTGGTTGCAGTAGTATATGGATGTGTATGAGTGCATGTGTGTTTTTGTGTGTGTATGCATATGTGTTTGTGTGCATAGTACATGTGCATGTATATTCAATGTGAAGGTCATACATAGATCGATGTTGTGTGATCTTTTTCAATTATTCTCTATTTTTTTTTATATTTTTAAATTTTATTAAATTAATGACTTGTATATTTTTGTACATCTGTTGGGACACATTTTCTATGGCGCACATGTGAAGATCAGAGGATAATTTATAGGAGCCAGTTCCCTCCTTCTATCATGTGGGTAGCAGGGATCAAACTCAAATTGACAGGTGTCAAGTGCTTCCACCCACTGAGGTAGATGATCTTCTTCCACTAAGTACTTCTTTTTTTTTTTATATTAGTTACATTTTATTAACTCTGTATCCCAGCCGTGTCCCGATCCCTCATTCCCTCCCAGTCCCTCCCTCCCTCCCTCCCTCCCTCATCTCCACCGTGCCCCTTTCCAAGTCCACTGATAGGGGGGACCTCCTCCCCATTCATCTGATCCTGTTTTATCAGGTATCTTCAGGACTGGCTGCAAAGCCCTCCTCTGTGGCCTAACAGGACTGCTCCTCCCTTCGGGGGTGGTTCTTAAAAAATTTGCTTTTATGGACTTCTCTTTCTTTAAGTTAGAAAAATTTTCTTCTATGATTTTCTGGAAGAAGGAGAAAATATGGAACATGAGAGGAGCCTACCACAGAGGGAGTCTGAAAGGCTCTACCCAGGGAGGTATCAGATGCTGAGAATCATAGTCAAACTTTAAGCAGAGTGCAGGGAATCTTATGAAAGAAAGGGGAGATAGAAAGATCTGAAGGGAACAGGAGATCCACAAGGAGAGCAATAGAACCAAAAACTCTGGGCCCAGAGATCTTTTCTGAGACTGATACTCCAAACAAGGACCATTCATGGAGATAACCTAGAACCCCTGCACAGATGTATCCCATGGCAGCTCAGTCTCCAAGTGGGTACCCTAGTAAGGGGAACAGGGACTGTCTCTGACATGAACTCAGTGGCTGGCTCTTTGATCACTTCCCTCTCAAAGGGGAACGAACAGCCTTACCAGGCCACGTGGAAAACAATGCAGCCAGTCCTGATGAGACCTGATAGGCTAGGGTCAGATAGAAAGGGAGGAGGACCTCCCCCATCAGTGGACTTGGGAAGGGGCATGGGAGGAGATGAGGGAGGGAGAATGAGATTGGGAGGGGAGGAGGGAAGGGACTACAGTGGGAATACAAAGTGAATAAACTGTAATTAATAAAAACAATTAATTTTAAAAATAAAAATATTTTCTTTTATGTGTGAGTATCTTATCTATGTGTATGTATGTGCACACAAGTGTGCAGTTCCCACACAGGTCAAAGAAGGGTGTTGAATGTCTTGGAACTGAGTTACACATGCTTGTGAGCCACCGAGTGAGGACTGAGTACGAAACCAAGGTCCTCTGGAAGAGTAGTAGACATTCCATAACTAACGATCCATCTCTCCAGTCCCTCTACCATATTTCTGGAGCTTACTGATGCAAGTAAATTGGCTAGCCAGCAAGACCAAGGGGTCCTTCCCCCTTTTGTTTCCCCAGTCCCAGCCTTACAGGCACACCCTGCTGCACCCAGTTTTTCCTGTGACTGATGGAGAGGAAGGTCCTTATGCTTGTTTGGCACATCTACCCACACTCTGTCTTTTTTTTTTTTTTTTTTTAAATCTTACTGTGGCTTCTATGTCTCAAAGAAATTAGAACAACCCCCAACCTCCACTGAGGGTGGAGAGAGTGGATGATGGTTTAGCATTTTAGCATTTAGGATTTAACCACTACTTTAAATGAGTTAAACATGAATCTTCAAGGTGAAAAACTATAGTATCCATGCAATGCTTCAAGTAACAGTGCTCATGTAAATATGAAATCATGACAAGTTTTATAGCAAAGCAAATAACTGTATGCATTCCTACGTGTTGGCTAAATGCAGCCATGTGAACAGCAGTAAAAACCATGTATCCCCTTTTCAACTTGATACAAGAATTTGAGAACAGATTCCCAAGATTTAAAGGAATATGCTATTTTGGAATATTTGTGATTTCCTTTTCAGTTGATATGATTATGTTACTTGGAAGTTTTCAAATGGAATACCTAGAGCTGTAATCTGGCATTCAGCTGACTGTAGAAGAAAACACTCAATCATGAACCACTGGTGTTAACTGTGATATGTTGATAGCTGATCTTTATCAGTTTGGCTACTAGTTTGCAAAATATTTTCTACAGGGAAATAATGCTGCGCATGATTAGATGCTGTGCTGTTCTGCGTATAGGGATCATTGTGTCAGTTTATTTTTTACTAATATGGTGTACCACTCATTTGCACACATGAAGTCAATTTTGTATCCTGAGAGAAACGCTATCAGTAGGTTTTTGGAATCAGTTGCAATGAAGTGGAATTATTTACATTTATTGAGGATGAAGTAATTATTGAATTCATCTCTTGTTTTTCTATTCTCCATTTCAACTTTTTTTCACTTTGGTTGTAGGTGAGGGGTTTTTGTTGTTGTTATAATTCATTTGTTAGTTTTGTTGTTTTTTTGAGACATGATCATGCTGTATAGAGCAAACTGGCCTTTAACTCACTAGCAAGTCCAGGGTGGCCTGGAACATGTGACCCTCCTGCCTCAGCCTTAAAAATGCTGGGGTTTCAGACGTGTGCCACCATGTTCTTTCTCTTTTTTTTTTCAATTCTTATTTTTAGTATTTCTATGCATATTTGGATACACTCCCCATTTATCTTCTGCCTCTTAAGCTGAAATCCTAAAAGACTGATTGAAGGTGCTTTTTTTTTTGAATCTATAAATCTCATAGCTGAGTTTCCCATAAGTGCTAATTTAGCTGTATGCCACATTTTGTTTTGTCTTTGCATATCTCAAATCATTTTTTAATTCCTCTTGTGGTTTCTACTTTTGAATGTACTCTTTGTTTCCAGGTTTTATTCATTAGATATATATTGCATGATTGCAATAGAAGTTCAGTTTTTGGTTTTGGTTGGTTGGTTGACTTGTTAGTTGATTTAGGTTTTGGTGTTTCATTTTCTAGTGCACATACCAGTTATTATTCATTCTACCACTAATCAAAATTATAGGGTTTTTTTTCTCTCCAGTTCTTTTCTATTGTTTATAAAGTTGTCATGTTTTGGAAATAGTCTTAGAAGTAAAATTGCTAGATCAGAGAAGTATAATTTGCCTTAGATAATACCCTATGTATCTATTATTTTTGTTATAGAACTCAACATTTGGAATGCTATAAAAAAATAAGAAGTCATCGGAGTTCTTGTGTCTGAGATATCTGAGATGTTTTGCTCAAGATACTCTAATTTGCTGGCTAAGTATTTGGGAGGGGGGCATTGTTTTGTGTATAACTGGTCTGTTCTAGTGAAAGTATTTGAAGGGAGGATGAATTTTGGGAACGTTTCATTTATTTACTATGTTAAATTTTTAATGACCAAATGTTTGAGCATAGTAGCTAAATGCACAGTACATACTTGTCTGTAATACAAGTACTCAGGAGGGAAATGAGGACAGGCTGGTCAAATAGAGAATTCAAGACCATCCAGTGCTAAATGGTGAGAGCTTATCTCAAAAACAAAAATAACCAGCCAAAAAGAACATTTTTTTAATCATACTTCTCCCATCAAATCTCAGGGATCTGTACAGAAAAGAAAGATTGTCTCAGTGGCTGGCTCTTTGACCTCCCCACCCCCCAAGGGAGGAACAGTCCTGTTAGGCCACAGAGGAGGACTTTGCAGACCTGATAAAACAGGGTCCGATGAATGGGGAGGCGGTCCTCCCCATCAGTGGACTTGGAAAGGGGAAGGGCAGAGAGGAGGGAGGGAGGGTGGGATTGGGAGGGAATGAGAGAGCGGGATACAGCTGGGATACAGAATTAATAAAATGTAACTAATAAGAAAAAAATAAAAATTAAAAAAAGAAAGATTGTAAAAGCCAGAAGCAGTAAATGACTCCAAAGAAACAGTATTTCCAAGATCAATAAAGTTGATCCACATATAAACTCAGAAAGACTATGACAGCTTGCCCAAGAAGACCTGTACAAGTTCAAGGCAGACAAATCCCTTAGCACAGAGAAGGGGAAGTGTCACAAGGTCTCCTCGATAGCCAAGAAGCTATTTGTAATTGATACCTATTAAGAGAAGAAAAAAAATGTGTTTTCTTCAATGGAATGACACTGGATTTGTGAACAACACTCCAGGGAAGGTCTCACATCCAGTAATTGGCCAAACAAAATGCACTCCGTGTTATGTGTGTGTCTTTGTGGATGTCTGGCTTGGTTTTGTCTGGTTTGGGATTTGAAATTTTATTAAAAATGAGAAAGAAGTGAATGGTTAAGGAATAGGATAGAATCTTGGAGGAATTGTGGAAGGTAAAAAAATATGAACAAAATATATTCTTTAATTTTTAATAAAAAATTATAAATTTAAAATAACATATTTTATGCTTCTAGGTTAAGATGCTAGAAACAAAGACATCTAAGAAAGAAGCTTCTTTCCCTAGGTATTAATAATTCTGTTACACATATTGAAACACTGTGATATTTTAAACCTTTATTATGGAAGTAAGTATAGAAAAAAATAATTCTGAAAACTTTCACAGGTTTTGTTGTTCAGCAATAGTGCCCCACAATGTTGCCTATACAACAAAGGGTTAAACAAAAAGACTTGTCTATAGTTTTGCATCTAGAAGGCTATTACACTTTAAGTTTGCCCCTACTAGTCTATTAAGTATATCTGGTGGATATTATTTTAAAGAATGAAAATAACACATACAATATCACATGCATGCATCCACACATGTATACATACCATTCAAGCATGATCCCTTTTAAGGGGAGTAAACGAATTTGAGTCATTAAAATATGAAAGAAAGATCCTGGAGAAAACAGGGAACAGGACAGATGCCTACCACAGAGGGCCTCTGAAAGACTCTACCCAGCAGGGTATCAAAACAGATGCTGAGACTCAGACAAACTTTGCTCAGAGTGCAGGTAATATTATGAGGAGGAGATAGTAAGACCTGGAGAGGGCAGGAGCTCCACAAGGAGAGCAACAGAGCCAAAAACCTAAGCACAGGGATCATTTCTGAGACTTGTACTCCAACCAGGAACTATTCATGAAGATAACCTAGAACCCCTGCACAGATGTACCCCATGGCAGCTCAGTGTCCAAGTTGGTTCCCTAGTAATGGGAACAGCGGCTGTCTCATACATGAACTCAGTGGCTGGCTCTTTGATCACCTCCCCCTGAGGGGGAGCAGCCTTGCCAAGACACAGAAGAGGGGCATTGCAGGCAGTCCTGATGAGACCTGATAGGCTAGGGTCAGAGAGTGAAGGGGAGGAGGACCTTCCCTATAAGTGGACTTGGGGAGGGGCATGGGAGAAGATGAGGGAGGGAAGGTAGGATTGGGAGGAGGCTACAGCCGGGACTCAAAGTGAATAAATTGTAATAAACAAAAAATTTTTAAAATAAAAAAGATATTAGAGATTGTGAGTAATCTATCAATGGATGGACAGACAGATGGATGGATGGATGGATGGATGGATGGGTGGGTGGATGGGTGGATGGGTGGATGGATGGACTCTAAGAAAATGATATTTGAAAGATGGTAAGATGTCAAATACAATAGTACATCCCAGTGAAATAACAACTGAAAAAGACTCACTGTACAAGTCCTGACCCTCCCTCCCACAAATGTTGCTGGAGAAGAAAATTACTAGAAAAACTTAGGGAGGGAATGAAAATCATCCTGTCATAGATTGGTCCAAACTTCCAAATGATTAAATAGGTAACACCTCCTGTACTACTGGGTCCTCCTTTCCTAAAGAATATTCAGCAACACTTTAAAATTAAATTCCCTTCTTTCTCTTCTCCCTCCAAGAAAAATATAAAAACCAACATTTTTAATTTTATACCCAGTGTGTGTTGTGCACATGCACTGTGCTTATGTTTGTCTTCCATTGCCACATTGGTGCTTCAACACTTGCTAAGACACAAGGTTAGATTTGTGCTACCTTTTTCCAGCTGTAAAAACCTGAAAATTGGGCGCAGCTGCAATTTACAAAGTATGAAATAGCAAGCTTTCTCAAAGCACTGAAACAGGATCCAAGAATGAGAATTCTGGAGGAACAAAATTAGCACAACTGAAGGAAAGGGTTCAAAATATTCCAAAAGGAAAACATTATTAGACATGGATAGTTCAAGCAGGTAGGAAACAGCAAAGGCGCTGTAACGAACCCTATGCCTCTACATGGGTAGCTGATAAGAGAACAGAAGAGTCCTGGTACATGTTTCCAGTAGCATTCTCTTTAATGAGAAACAGAATTTACTTAACACACTAAGAAAATATTTCTCTTTCTAGACAAACTAAATAATGTTTTAAGTATGTTGAAAAATAAGGGCTAGGATGTAGCTCAGTAGTAAGGTATTCCTCAGTGTGTTTTAGAGCCTCATTTCTATGCCTGGAATCAGAGAGGGGGTGGAGAGAGAGAGAGAGAGAGAGAGAGAGAGAGAGAGATTGTGGGGAAATGAAGATTTACAACAATGTACATACATTACCTAACAAGCTAATCCACCCAATGTGATAAGGGAATGTTGTCTGTATTGTTAGTTGTTGCTTATTCCTCTGAAATAGCAGAAAAATAAATGCTATGATTATAACTGAGGATTTATGTTATTCACATGAATAACAAGTGTCTTCATGTTAAAATTCATTATCGCTTTTTTAAAGATGTGTTATTCATGGTGGTACGCACATAGACAAAAACATGCATTTCTTTAGTATCAATTTGAAATTTCCCACAGTTACTTATACAATAAATATAATCATGAGAAATGTAGAGCAGAGAAATGATTGATTTGAGAAAGATATCAACACTGAGTTTTTTAAAAAATCTGATAGAAAGCATATATTTAAAGGCTGAGGAGGCATCCAAGCTAGTAAAGCACTTGTCTTACAAACATGAGGACTTGAGTTCAGTGCTCAGACCCCATATTAAAACACTGGCATGGTTGAACATGCTTATTGCTCCAGCACTGGAGAAATGGGAGGTGGAATCAAACATATCCCGGGGGCTTACTGGAGTGCCAGCCTAGCCTATATGGTGAAAATCCAGGCCAAGAAGAGATAACATCCCAAACAAAACATGAAAGGCCCCTAAGAATGACGATGGAGGCTGTCTTCTAACTTCCCCACATTTATATGAATTCATGCTCACTTCTGCACTCATGCGTCCAGACACACACACACACACACACACACACACACACACACACACCAAGAGGAAAAAGAAAAGAAAAAATCTTATATTTTGACTGTAATGTGAGTTATGAGAAACATAATAAAATTTCTTCCAGGCATAGTAGGAGTTTCCACAGCCTGTATTACTCAGTAAAGTTGAATTCTGAAGTAGAATTGAAGATTTGCGGGTAAAATAGAAATAACACATCCACCCATCTGAAAGTCACAGGTGGTTAAGGGACAGAATTTGAAATGAGTGGACTTATCCTAGTCTTGTCCTTCTGAGAGTGGTAAAGAGTGCGCTGCAACAAGACAACTGGCCAAGAGCAAAGAGCTTAACCTCAGGGACAGTGTGACAAGCCAGGAGCAGGGTAAGTGGTCATCCAATGGGAGATCCCTGTCACAGAGTCAGTCTCTGCACTCAGGAGCAGCTATTGCTCAGCAACTAGTTTCAGATTTCTTATTGGTAGATTTCTATCCACTCCAAGTCTCCAATAGTAACTCACGAAAAAGAGCAAAAAGAGCAGGCTCTGTGACTCAGGCTCACTGTGATGCTGTACATGGCAGCAATGGTGACAAAGAAGGGGTGGGGCTTGGGATGGCAGAAATGGCTGTGGGGGGAGAGAAGGGTAACTTCAGGAAGAGCTGTGCAGCATGCAGACTGACCTGGCTCCCAACAGCCTTATGGTGAGAACATAAAATTAAACTGTATAGATCCAGCGCCTACTGCCAAGTGAATGTATAACTCAAACTACTCCAATGTGTATAAACAACAACAACAACAAGGAACGTACGTTTAGTATTTTGACTTCAGTGGAATTACACAGAACTTACACTGCCTTATTCCATTGATTCATCATATAAAGTACTTTGAGTTAGGTATTTAAATTTTATTTACAAATGAAGAACTGACTTTTGTTTTTTAAATTATATTACATTTTATATTTCAATAGGGAAATATTTTAACAACCACATTTTGAGTGATGGTACACTTTAGAGGTTTGCAGCCTTTATTTTTTTACATTTTTATCATACTCCTTCCATTTCTTCCTATCTCCCTAACCACCCAACTTTATATTCTGTCAGTTTCTTTGCTTCCCATAGATGTCTGGCTCCATAGATTCTGTATTTAAATGCTTGGCCATAGGGAGTGTCACTCCTAGGTGGTGTGACCTTACTGGAGGAGGTGTGGCCTTGTTAGAGGAAAGTGTGACACTGTGGAGGTAGGGCTTTGAGGGTTTTAATGCTCAAGCTATGCTCAATGAAGTATATCCAGGCTCCTCCTGGCTGCTTTCAGATCAAGATACAGAACTCTCAGTTCCTCCAGCACCATATCTGGATGTTGACAATAATGGTCTATGTCTTGGAACTGTACACTAGCCCCAATTAAATGTTGTCCTTTGTAAGAGTTGCCTTAAACATGGTGTCTCTTCACAGCACTGGAAACCCTAACTAAGACACTTCTTTTCATTTTTTTCACCCTAAAGTGATGTCTGTTCTTGAGGTTGAGATGTATTTCTTGGATTCAGCAGAAAGATGGATCTGTTTTCTAATCTAATTTTTCAGTCTGTTTCTTTTTTTTTTTTCTTTTTTTGTTTTTTTTTTTAATTTTTCATCAATTACACTTTATTCATTCTGCATCCCCCCATAAGCCCCTCCCTCCTCCTCTCCCAATCCCAGCCTCCCTCCTCCCTCTGCATGCATGCCACTCCCCAAGTCCACTGATAGGGGAGGTTCTCCTCTCCTTTCTGATCTTAGTCTATCAGTTCACATCAAAAGTGGCTGCAATGCAGTCTGTTTCTTTTTACTGAAGAATTGAGAATATTAATATTGAGTTATTAAAAGCAGTGTTTAACCTAATATTTTTTTGTTGTGTTGTAGACTCCCCCCCCCACACACACACACTTTTGATTAACTATTCTGGGATTATTTGTTCCTTGTGCATTCTTGGGTGTAGTTAACATTCCCTGTAGACTGAAGTTTTCCTTCTAGTTCCTTCTCTAGGTCTGGATTTATGGACAAAAATTGTTTAAATTTCTTTTTATAATAACATGTTTTCTTTCACTATGAATTGTGACTGATAGTTTTGTTGGGTATAGTAGTGTGGGCTGTCATCTGTGGTCTTGTGGAGCTTTTAGAACATCTCTCTGTTGGTATAATGTTCTTGCGGAATATATACAATTTACCCTTGTTCATTCAAATGCTGATTTCTCTACCCCACTATCTGGTTTCGATCTGGACATTGCATTGTGATGTTTATTGTAAGCATCACCTGCCACCATTTGTTCTCTGTATTTTCTTTTTTTTTTTTCAATGCAGTTTATTCAGGAACCTTGAACAATCATCTGACCCTGGGGAAAGCCAGCCCACAGCTTAAATAGCCTCTGGGTAGCCAACCCAGGCATGCCACGTGGACAATGCAGATAGGTCCACATACATGGAAGCAAGCCAGATCCTCAGCCTTAGCCAAATGTGGAATTGTTCGTGACAGAGAGCACTCACCATCGGGAAGGCGGAAACCATGACATAATCTGATTGGCCTGCTCTTTTATCACCTCCCTCTGGGGGGGGAGCAGCCTTACCAGGCCATAGTTCTCTGTATTTTCAATTAAACAACCAGCCAATGCTGAGCAATGGAGAGAATGGGGTGAGACATCCTCGTCTGGAGGAGAAAAGAAAGAAACAAGTGGGAGGAGAAGAGAGGAGAGATGAGGAAGAGATGACTTGTAAACCATGAGGAGAGATGAACTGGACCTAAGATATGACTAAAAGCAAGTATAATGTGAAAAATCTAAATGGGAAGAAACTATATGAGTTTGGTGGTATAGGAGGGAGTAATGATTGTCCAGCATTGTGCTCTAGGTTAATTAAATAAATCCTAGTCTCTGTGTGGTGATTTTGGTATACAGCTGGTTTAGGAATAATCACTGTTTAACTAAAAGTTTAAATCAATAGTAAATATTAATTATCAACATCTGTCCATGCACTTTTGTCTTCCAGAGTCTCCATTGAAAAGTCAGATGTAATTCTAATTGGTTTGTCTTTATATATTACTTGGTTTCTTTCCACTACATCTTTTAATATCCTTCTTTGTTTAGTTCATTTAGTATTTTTATTATTATATGTCATAGGGAATTTCTTTCTGGTTCTCTTTAGTGTTCTGTATCCTTTGAATACCTGAATAGGTACCTCATTCTTCATATTTGGGGATTTCCTTCCACAATTTTGTCAAAAATATTTTCTATGCCTTTGACCTGGGTTTTTTCTCCTTCTTCTATATCTGTTATTCATAGGCTTGTTCTTTACAAAGAGCCCGTGTCTTCCTGGATGATTTGTGTTTGTATTTTTTTTTTAATTTTATAGTTTCTTTGACTGAGCTAACCATTTCTTTTACCTTGTTTTCAAAATCTGAAATTTTTTTCCATGTCTTTTAGTTGGTTGAGGCTTACCTCTGAGGTTTTTGTCTAACCTCCTGAGTTTCTTCATTTCCAGTTTTATTTCAGTTTGGGTTTTCTTTAGTGATTCTTTTTTTTTTTTTAAGTGATAGTTTCATGTAGTTTCATGACTTAAATTGTTTTCATTGTTTTATTCAACTGTTTGCAGTTTTATTGTCTTTATTATTGCCTTTTTAGGGTCTTTGAACGTATTCATATATATATATATATATATATATATATATATATATATATATATATATATTTTTTTAGAAATTCTTGTCTTGTGCTTTAGATAAACAACTTTTCTCAATGCCTAATGGGATAGGCTGCTGGCTTTTGGTAGAGGCATATTGTCTTGGTCGTTCATGTTTGTGTTTTTATGTTGGGACTATGCATCTATAATTATGATGTTTGAGATGTAACTATCTGATCTTGTCTTTGTTTGGTGGTTGCTTTATTCTTCGTAGTTTCTAAGTATGAGTCCTAGCCTAGCGATGGTTGTGGGGTCCCTGGTAGAGAGTGGTTCTCTAGTTCCTCAGGAATTACAAAGAAGTTAAGATAGGCTAAGTCCCAGCTTAGTGTTGTCTCAGTTGGCCCCTCATAGAGACTGATTGTGAGAGCTTGGAAGAGAAAAAAGGAATGGAAATAGCTAGAATGAAAAATTGAAGTGGGCAAAGGGAAAGAGCTATGAAGACACTGGGTCTGCACCAACAGGTTTTGAAAAGCTAAGTTCCTATCCCAAATACAATATAGTTTCTAAATATGAACTATAAATTTTAGATAGTTATATGATTTGAAAGTATCTGTTTTTTCCTTGAAGCATACTTCTTCCCAAAGCATAAGTATTTTTATGTTTTTGGAAAATACATATATATGTATATATGCTTGGTTATTATATATAAAATATATGATATTATATATATTATGTGGTTGCTAATCATATTGGGAGTAGAGCTCATGGTAAAGCATATGCATGAGGTCCTGTTTTTTAATTCCCAGTATGGAAGAAAAGTAAGAATATGAAGAAGTGATTAAGATCTTCATTAATAAAGGAATGACAAGATGCCTGGAAATGTAATAAAGTGATCATATGGATATGTGCATTTGAACTATACAATTCCAAAATTTTTAAATTCTGTTTGTTAATTAAGAACACAAACCTAGGTCATCTCCATGAATAGTCTTTGGTTGGAGTATGAGTCTCTGGGAAGTTCCCTGTGTTCCAATTTTCTTGTTCTGTTGCTCTCCTTGTGGAGACCCCGTCCTCTCCAGCTCCCACTATTTCCCACTTCCTACACAAAATTCCATTCACTCTGGAACCCCTGCACAGATGTAGCCCATGGCAGGTCGGTGTCCAGGTGGGTTACCTAGTAATGTGAAGAGGGACTGCCTCTGACATAATCTGACTGGCCTGCTCTTTGATCACCTCCCCCTGAGGGGGGAGCAGCCCTACCAGGCCATAGTAGAGGACAATGCAGCCACTTTTGATGTGAACTGATAGACTAAGATCAGAAAGGAGAGGAGAACCTCCCCTATCAGTGGACTTGGGGAGGGGCATGCATGCAGAAATGGGAGGGAGGGTGGGATAGGGAGGGGAGAAGGGAGGGGCTTATGGGGGGATGCAGAATGAATAAAGTGTAATTAATAAAAATTCATTAAAAAAGAGCACAAACCTAGTTGGTTTTAGTGATTTACAAGTCAACTATCATCATACTTTACTTTTTGATTTTCATATTCCCACAATTCCCACAAAAGTAAGGAAGTCTGATGACTATTTTAGAAAAGCAAGGAGAAAACTGGGCCTTCTGTGACTTTTTCTTAGGGAAACAAATTCCACCTGGATGTAGCATCACTGTGTCCAAGACTGTTGCAACACTAACAGGGTCAAATGTGATGGTTTTAATGGCTCAGTGGAATGCTTCCATGGAGATATGTAGTCTCAGAGGATAGCAGAGAACACTTAGAGAAAAGCCCTCGGCCAAGGTGATGAAAATGCCAGAGGTCTGCCAGAGTTAACACGCAACTCAGTGAGAAGCCCCTGTGCATCAGTGGTTCTTGGAGATGAACCAGCCACCAGTTGAGTGAAGATGGGCCTCCAGCCTTACCATACACCTCAAAAGCTGCAATTACTGGGTACAGAGAGTCAACAAAGTACTTTTCTTCCAATCTATTAGCTCCAAAATTTTCTTCGTATAAATACACAATTTATATATAGAAAACTAAATCCTCAAATGTTCAACATGTGGACCTCAAACTTCCCTTCTTTCTACACTTTGTAGTTTGCCTTTATTTGACTCACGTTGCCTCAATTTTTCTAAAAAAATTATCTATAATATGTTCATAAGAATTCTTCTTTAACATCTGAACAAAATATACAGAAGAAATATTTCCAATATTTAATGTTGGATACAGTGAATATTTTACTAAACCATTCATAATGATTTTTCTGCTGCTCTCCTAAATCCTGGATATCCCAGTATCAAGAGCTATGTAAAAATATTCTGTAACAATCAGTCAGATGCTGTAACTTCCACATTTACATCAAATAGGAGGCCACTTTTAAAAAATAATTTCTGAAATTATAAAATTTCAGAACATTAAAATTTTGTTAGGGTCAGATGGAAGGGGAGGAGGCCCTCCCCTATCAGTGGACTTGGAAGGGGGCAGGGAAGATATGAGGGAGGAAGGGTGGTATTGGGAGGGAAAGGGGAGAGGGCTATGGCTGGGATACAAAGTGAATGACCTGTGATTAATATAAATAAAATATAATTATATATATTATATATATATTTATATATGCATAGAGATTTTGTTGTTTGGAGTTGTGCAAATAGAGTCTGTGCTGAATTATCAGATTTCTTTCATAACTGTGTGATCTTCCCAAATCCCAGAAACTTTTTCTAAGATACTGAAAAAGACACAGAAATAAGCAAATAAGCAAACTTTCATTTTGTTGATCAACAACAAAATTCTCTATTAAATAATAAGTTCCTTAATAAATAAATAAAGGGCAGTACACCTATTATTATCTAGCTAAAATGACTTTAAAATAATATGAATATAATAAAAAACAGCAATTCAGTTTATCTTTGCAATAAAAAAAAACAATAAAAAAATCAAGTTATATTTATTATAAAAAAATTGCTAAGCCCTATGTCACCTTTATCTTGGTGTTGGGGCCACACAAGAACTGGTTCTATAAAATGAGAGGGCCAGGAATATAATTAGACAATTAAGTCTTGGTCAACTAATTTAAAGAAATGCCAAAATATTTGAGAAGTGAGGTAAATACTAATTTAGTAAACTAACTTTAAAAAAACAAAGTAATGCAAAAAAATCTATGACAAATTAAACATCAAAAATCTAAATGCCAGATTCAACTTCTATAGGCAAAAAAAAAACCCAAACAGATCAAAATTGTTTGATGATTAATAATGAATTGTCAAAACTTCAATTATAGAATTCAACCTGTGTAGTGGAAAGAAGAAACGAATAGACTGATGTAATAATTGATACCAGAACCATTTTCAGGGGTAGGGGAAAGGACTGCCTTTCATTTAAAAAAAAAAAAAAAAAAAAAAAAAAAAGCTGTAACTATCATCGTATTTATCTCTCATCATAGGAGACCCTATGGGTTGTATGGATCAGAAGAAAATAAAAAAGAAATAAATATCTGCATGAGGAAACTAAATAATTTCTAAATTCTATGGGCAGCTTGAAGGAAAAGAGAAAGAAAAAGATTGGTGGGAAAGAAGTAGGTGGCTGGGCAGAAGGACGTATGAGTTTGTTAGTTGACTTGTAAGAATGGGACTAGAAACCCCTGCACAGATGTAGCCCATGGCAGTTTAGTGTTCAAGTGGGTTACATAGTGATGGCAAGAGGGACTGCCTCTGATATAATCTGATTGGCCTGTTCTTTGATCACCTCCCCCTGAGGGGGGAGCAGCCTTACTAGGCCACAGAAGATGACAATTCAGCCACTCCTGATGAGATCTGATAGAGTAAGATCAGAAGGAAGGAGAGGATGACCTCCGTATCAGTGGACTTGGGGAGAGGCATGTGTGAAGAAGGGGGAGGGAGGGTGTGATCGGGAGGGATACAAAGTGAATAAAGTGTAATTAATAAAAAAAATTATTAAAAAAAAAGAATGGAACTAGATACCAGTTAGTTGCAAGTGACTGCCTCTGCCGTCCTTGAAAGTATGTAAACCTTTAATGGCATCGGACATGAGGAAGTCCTACCTTATAAGCTTGCTTGAATCAGAGAAGTAGGGAAAAGTCTGGCTGTGTTTGAGACGGTGCAGTGTGTACGAAGTGGTATTTGGGAACTAGACTACTTGGTCTCAATCTAAACCAGCCTCTCAAATTGCGTATTAACTTATTAAAACATTTATTAAAAGTTAATAACCTATTAACTTTTATTAAGTATTAAACTCATAAGTCTGCACCCCCTTCATATGAAAAGTAGAAGAGACAGATTAATAAAATTGAATGTGTGTGTGTTTTAAGCACTAGATGAGGAATCTTAAATTGATGCAGAAATGAGGAAAAGAATCGAGGAATAAATATGTAATAAAATAAGATGATAATTATTTATAATGTTTCAGAAAGGTATGAAATCCACATTTATCACCTTAGTAATATGTAGTTTAATATATATATTACATATATATATATACATACATATGTTGTTTTGTATGTAAAAATATATGTAATTTCATATCTATGCACCCAACAAAAACAATGATACTTAGGTCAACCAAAGGCAACTGACAATGAAGAGTTTGTTTAAATTTCTCCATGGTAATACCTTGGGCAAGAAATGTGAAGGAATTGACTCAGATCCCTGATTTTCTGAATTCTGGGCTAGCCAAGGACATTCCCCTACTGAGTGTGCATAAGAAAAACATATTACACTGTAGAAGATTTAACGATTACTGGAATGAAAACTCTCCAAAAACAAGCATTTTTATTGTTTTTATTCACTAATGAAACTTTGGACGTGGGGAGAATAAAGGTCTACCGTGAACATGAGAAACTTTGGCCAGAGCACCAGACTCCTAATGGAAAAAGAGGGAGATAGAAAGACCTAGAGGGGTCGACAACTCCACAAGGAGAACAACAGAGCCAAAATACCTGGGTCCAGAAGGACCTGCAGGGACTGATACTCCAACAAAGAACCATGCATGGAGAGGACCTAGACTCCCTGTTCAAAGCAAGCCAGTTGGCTGCTCAGTTTCCAAGTGGGTTCCTTCATAAGGGTTACAAGGGCTGTCTCTGACATGAATACAGTGGCCAGCTCTTTGATCACCCACCCCTGGGATGGGGGGTGCAGCCTTGTCAGGCCAGAGAGGAAGATGATGCAGCCAGCCTGGTTGAGACTTGGTAAGCTAGGGTCAGATAGAAGGGGAGGAGGCCCTCTTCTATCAGTGGACTAGGGGAGAGGCACAACGGGAGAAGAGGGAGGGTGGGTGGGACTGGAAAGAGATGAGGGAGGGAGCTGCAGTAGGGATACAAAGTGAATAAATTGTAATAAGTAAATACATTAATAAAATTAAATTTAAAAATACTTATAGAAGGAAGTTTTATATTTTTAATCTGATTTACTCACGAATTTCTTCAATATGTGCAATTGCTTTTCATTTTGTAATTTCTCTTATCATTATGATTATTCTTTTTCATAATCTTGATCTTTTATGTTAATGAAAAATAATAAGAAAATGAAAATAAAACTTAATTGTATAGGTAATAATATAGAAGTATGGGATTTATGTTCATATTAATCTCTCTATTGATTTACTGTCAAATGCAATCCAATACCCCTGTCTTGAAGAGTCTGAAATTCATCCTGTTTTGTTAAAGTTTCTCTAGTGCTGTTTAAAGTGTCTGATACTATATGCCAGTAGTTGCTCTTCTCAGCTTAAAAAACTTTGACATACTAAAGTACGTTGATATCGCCTGTGAAGTGTGGATATAAATCCATCTTCAGCATCCTTACAATTTCTGCTTACAAAAATATGAAGAAGAAAAAATTTTAATGAGCCAGATATGGCAACTCACCTTAAATCACAGAAGTTGGGAGAAAGAGGCAAATCTCTGTGAGTTCAAGGCCTGCCTGGTTTACAAAGCAAGTTCCAGGCCAATGAGAGTTACATAAGTTACTGAGACACTGTCAGAAGGGAGAGAAAGAAAAAGACAAAGAAAAGAAGAAAGAGAGAGTGAGCATCATAAGGGATTGCACCTGCTTTCTAAACGATCCAGTCACATCAGCGTATCTGCCCAATTATGTAGAAAAGTTCACTTTGTCTGAGAAAGCACCAGATTGATTTCCAGAGTGGTTGTACAAGTTTACATTCCCACCAGCAATGGAGGAGGGTTCACCTTTCTCCACAACCTCTCCAGCATGTGTTGTCACTTGAGTTTTTTATCTTGGCCATTCTCATGGGTGTAAGGTGAAATCTCAGGATCATTTTGATTTGCATTTCCCTGATGGTTAAGGACGTTGAGTATTTCTTTAAGTGTTTCTCAGGCATTCTACATTCTTCTACCGTGAATTCTGTGTTTAGCTCCGTATCCCAATTTTTAATTGGATTGCTTGATTTATTGCTTTTTAACTTCTGTAGTTCTTTATATATTCTGGATATCAGCCCTCTATCAGATATAGGATCCTTCAGTCTGTAGGCTATCGTTTTGTTCTGATGACAATGTCCTTTGCTTTACAGAAGCTTTTCAGTTTCATGAGGTCCCATTTATTGATTGTTGTTCTTGGAGCCTGTGCTGTTGGTGTTCTGTTCAGGAAGTTGTCTCCTGTGCCAATGAATTTCAGGCATTTCCCCACTTTTTCTTTTAACCGGCTATACCACTCCTAGGCATATATCCAAAAAAGGCTCAAGTACACAACAAGACATTTGCTCAACCATGTTTGTAGCAGCTTTATTCATAATAGCCAGAACCTGGAAACAATCCAGATGTCCAGCAACGGAGGAACGGATACAGAAATTGTGGTACTTTTACACAATTGAATACTACTCAGCAATCAAAAACAAGGAAATCATGAAATTTTCAGACAAATGGTGGGATCTAGAAAAGATCATCCTGAGTGAGGTATCCTAGGAGCAGAAAGACATACACTATATATACTCACTTATAAGTAGGTACTAGACTTATAAGATAGGATAAACATACTAACATCTGTACACCTAAAGAAGATAAACAAGAAAGAGGACCTGGGTTAAAATGATCAATCCTCACTTAGAAAGACAAATGAGATAGACACTGGAAGTAGGAGAAAACAAATAACAGACAGAAGCCTACCACAGAGGGCCTCTGAAAGACTCTACCTAACAGTGTATCAAAGAAGATGTTGAGACTCATAAACAAACCTGTGGCAGAGTGCAGGGAATCATGTGAAAGAAGGGGGAGTTAGTATGATGTGGAGAGAACAGGAGCTCCACAAGGACCAAATATATCTGGGCACAGGGGTCTTTTCTGAGACTGACACTCCACCAAGGACCGTGTATGGATGTAACCTAGAACCTCTGCTCAGATGTAGATCATGGTAGCTCAGTAATCAATTGGTTTCCCATAGTAAGGGGAACAGGAATTATTTCTGACATGAACTCAATGACTGGCTCTTTGACCTCCCCCCACAACACACACACCATGAAGGAGGAGCAGCCTTGCTAGGCCACAGAGAAGGACATGGCAGCCAGTCCTGAAGATACCTGATAAGCTAGGATCAGATGGAAGGGGAGGAGGACTTCCCCTATCTATCAGTGGACTTGGAAAGGGGCAGGGAGGAGATGAGGAAGGAAGGTAGGATTGGGAGGGAATAAGAGGGGGGGCTATGCCTGGGATACAAAGTAAATAACCTGTGATTAAGATAAAAAAATAAAAATTATTAAAAAAGAAATTAAAAAAAGTTCACTGTGGTTTTTTTTAATGTAGTCTATTACTTAATGCAAAACACATACATCCAATTGAAATTATTTGTACCTGAAAGATAAAGAATGCTCAAATATGGCTAATAATACAATAATACTCATTAATTGAAGAAAATAAAAAGGAAAACTCGAAGATAGAAAGGTACGTAAGTATTTCTGACCTAAATACTTGTCTTACCTAAATACTTTAGGAAGTTGTGAGTTTCATCCTTTCAACATCATCGCGTGTTTTTACATGTCATTACGTAGTTTTAAAAATCATAAAATTTGTGGCTACTGAAGGAGATAATAAAACTTCTTAATCTACCATTGATGATTTCAGGTAAATTCTAATTATTTGTATCGACAATGCTGGGAAGAAAAAAACTGTATATAAATCTTCTGTGAAGATCACTTTTTTTTCCTCTCCAGGAAAAAATATTAGAGGCTATGAGCCCAGAGAGCAGGAAATTACATGACCATGGGATTTCTTTACTTATTCTGTGAGTATTAAAATGATTTGTTCCAAGTCTTGACCAATTTATGTGAAGAGGTGAAGTGGTCTGTGCACTGCTGAGCACTGAGCTACCCCCACACCCACACCCACACCCATACCCACACCCACACC
The DNA here is from genome assembly GCF_030254825.1 of Meriones unguiculatus. Lineage (NCBI taxonomy): Eukaryota > Metazoa > Chordata > Mammalia > Rodentia > Muridae > Meriones > Meriones unguiculatus. The sequence goes on from NC_083352.1 coordinate 49,858,248, forward strand.
CATGACACATCAGTTAGCTTTGGAAAAGAGATTTTGGTAAAAGGACATGTTCCTTGATCCAGCCTTTTTCTGGAATATGTGTTTCTTATCCTTTCAGCTGTGCAATTCCTCTATCTTTGGACCAGAATGTTCCTTAAGAAATGACAATGTCAAGGGCAATCTGTGGAAATCAGGAGAAGATGAGATGGGAATGCACATCTTTATTGCTTGAAAAATATCAGTAAGATAAGATAAACCTGATTCCTGGGGAGTTTCCAAATTCCTGTTTACCAATTGATTCATCTTAGAAATCAAGCCATAAAACATCAGGACAAGGGAGGGTCCTGATGACCAAGTCTGCTCCCCCACCAAGGCGGCCTTTACACTCCTGAAACTTTATGGCCTCCCTAAGTGACTCAAGAGATGGGAATTTCACCACTTCTCTTGAAAGATTTTTATTCTTTGCCTTTAAATCTCATCCATTAGGAAAGTCTTCCTGATGAAACATTTCCCCCTTTTCTTCAGTTCATTCATTACCCTTAGATAATCCCCTAAAGACCACCTTCGCAACCCCTCTTCTTCTTTGGGACTTATTCCTTCAATTATCTGCAAATGATTATCAGCCCCTACCGGCTCCTGCCCACTCCATACTGATGCATACATACTCCTAAGCTCTTCAGCCAACCTCCACACATGTAATTCTCTTAATCTTTCCTCATACATCAAACCTCCAGCTGCTTAATCATTTTAGCTCCTCTAATAAGCAGCAAATTTGAGCAGGGATTATGGTTTCCTTCTCAAGCTTTTCTCATGTCAGCTGCATCCCTTCTTCCCAGCCTCATGCCAGATCTCTGTATGCCAATAGCCATTCATCAGCAGAAATGAGGTTTTCCTGGAATGCTGTGCTCTATGGTGAAAAAGAAAAAAAAAAGGCCCTCTATCCATAAGTCATTTCTTGAATAAATTAATATTTACACAAACTATAATGAAGAGGAAAATTTCTGGAAGAAACTTGGAACTACCTTAAGATTTTTAACCCACTGAGAAACTTTTGAACTGTAAGTGCAAATTTCAGACTAATGTTTCTCTTAAACATGAATCATGAACTAGTAAAGGACAGAGACCCTCTTTTCATTGATTCCTCAAGCACTCTTTACATAATTGGCAGTTTTCTTGGTCACTAAAGGGACTCATGCACAGCACAGTCATCAGCTTTAGTCATCATAACCAGGTGAACCTTACCTCCATCTGCCTTGTGCCCTCTTCTCTCTGCTGTTCTGCTCTCTAAGGATCACAGGCATCTTCAGTTTGCCAAGACTTCATTAATCCTCTCTGCCTAAAAGAACCTTCTCTTTTGTGTATTTTCTTCCCCAAACCCACATACTTTCAAAATCTAGCATTAGCCCATTCCCTTCAGAAAACCTGCCTTAAATGCTAAACTTCAAAATTTTTAATGTGTCCACCACTAAAATATGTTTTATCTCATTACTCATTTGTTACTATTTAATGGTTTTTACCTCAGTATGGATTTGTTGTTTATTCATTATCTCCCCAAAGAATAAGTCCATTGTTTTTGTTGTTGTTGTAGATAGCAATGTGGTTATTTATGATATTTCTTTCTTCAAGGTGCAGTGGGAACCTCATGAGGAAACTCACAAGATTTGAAAATTTTTAAGCATTCATGAAACATTGCATTTATTGATATGTGAAAGTAGGCATACAATTATTAAAATTCAAAAGCTTCTTTCCTGTACTTTAGTTTCTACTACTGGAGAAAGGTAAAAATTAGCAACATCAATAGATCCATACTTCATATGGAACTTTTTCCATATTTTCTACAATTCTATCTATACCTGTTACCTCCTATAAAAGTCTATTTTTTATTTCCACTAGTATTATTCTACTTGTCTTCATTCTTTCATTCTCTCTCCCTCAGGAGTTAAAAAAATAAAGGCAGCTTTTCCAATTGTTGGAATACCAATTGCTGGAGAGCCTACTAGACCAAGATAAGCACCATTAGTCATTGTAGAAGTGAAATGGTCTCAAACTGTTCTCATCTACAACACCCTGCTCCTTGGCATTTGCTGTAGAGCTCTGCATGTACTGGACTTCACTTTTCTTTTTATTATTATTAATTTTTATTAATTTAATAAAATTTAGTTAGTTATCCATTTTACATCCCAATAGTAGCCCCCTCCATCCTCTCCTCCTAGTCCTTCCCTTGCTCCCTCTTCCCCCATCTCCCTCTCCTACCCCTCAGAAAGGGGAAGCTCCCCTAATAACCCGCCCCAGCACACCAAGTATCAGCAGGACTGATCACATCCTCTTCCATGGACAGAGTCCACGTAAGAGACAGACCCAAGTCCACTTACTAGGGAACCCACATGAATACCAAGCTGCCCATCAAGTACGTCTATGTAAGGGGCCTAGGTCTAATCGATAGATGGTCCTGAGTTGGTGCTTCAGTCTCGCAAGCTACCCTGGACCCAGGTTAGTTGGCTCTGTTGGTCTTTTTGTAGAGCTCTTGTCCCCTCCAGGTCCTTCTATCCTTTTCCCAACTTTCACAAAGCTCTCTGCTCTCTGCCCAATGTTAGTAGCCTGGACTTGAAGTATCCTTTGTAAATGTGCAGCATATTGCTGAATCACAGGCCCAAAGTTACCAGTAGCAGCCATAGTTTTCCTTTCAAGTGCGCTGTACTTGTCCCACTGTCACACAGCTCTTAAAAGCTCTACCGTTTCTTGCAATGGCTCCTAACTCAGGATGGCACTGCGCATCTCAATGATATCACAAACTCTAAGCCAACCTCCGAAACCTCCTGCATATGCAAATAAAAAACTACCCATTCAAGTGACTCTCATGAACAATAATTGTGGATGTCCAGAAATCCCTGACCTCCTACTGGCTGTAAATGGATTCATGCTTTTGGAATGTTTTCACTGTACAAAGAAAGGCTCCATGGATACAACCAGATATCTAAGCCCATGTGACAAGTTAATAGGCATCTAAAAGTTATATGTAGATATTCCAAAAAGACCTTCATCTATCTTCTTCCGACACTCACTCACTTCTGATGGCCTATAGCTATTCCCTTGCTGAGTCCAGTCTAAGAATAATAATGGCAAAACAAGCTATTACTTGAAGTTAAACTTTGTTGAAATCCATGATTCTTTTGACCTATTTTGGACATGTTATTGTTGAGTCTATTTTCTTCCTTGTGTAGCAAGAGCACTACTGACATCAATTAAATAGTCAGCAGAAAAGGCTATGGAATCAGGCTCTCTGGGCTGATTTCTCACCACTGAGTTCCCTTGAATAACTTAAACCTTTATCTCAGTCTCTTTGTGTTTTAAGTACCTTAGAGACACTGAAGTTCATGTGAGAGTTAAATGAGATAATGTGTGAATAGCACCTGGGTAAGTTATATAGAAGATACATATGTATGCATTTTGTTTCATTCTTAAAAATCAAACAGAGAAGTAGAAATTAATAACCAAGTCATAGGAAATTCTGAGATCAGTGAAAATTCAAATATATTTGACATTGTATCTTCCACAAATGTCTAAGAAAGCATTAGTTCAGGAAGTAATATCATAAACTATCTTATCTCTCTAATAAAAGCATAACAAAATAACACCACTACAATTTTCCAGAAAGCAGAGTATATCCTCTGTTGACATGTAAGAGGTTTTTATTTATTATCTCAGCTTCTAAGGATATTTCAAAACTAAATCTAAATTAATTATTTTCGTTTCTTTGTTTTCTGTTTTGTGTGTTGAGACAGTGTCCTACTATGTAACCCTGACTTAGCTGCAAACTCTCAGCAATCTTTATGCCTCTGCCGCTTGAATTCTGGGACTATCCACAAATAAACCCAGATTGTAGTGTTTTTGAGTAATCAATACAGATCTTTAAAAAATAAATAAATCTAAATGTAATAGGCATCAGTTATAATATATAACTGGTGAAGAAATGAAAACTTCTACTAAAAGCTAAATAAAGATCATACAGCTCTAAATTACCAACCCAGGAGCATCCATCCAGCAAATCTTGTTTTTCTTTGTTGATATACATTCTGTATTTCAGGGAAAGCTTGACCTAGTTTACTTTGGCCAAATCTTCACTTTACCTTCCTGGCCTTAGAACAAGAAACACTACAAATGTGTCTTGAAAGACAATGGGTACGTAGGAAAATGTGGACAGACTCATATGCCCGAAGCAACTATTCAAACCACAGTGCCAGTCTACGAGCTCCTAACTATGTCAAACACATGATTTTACATTTCAAAATGATAAGGGTGTATTTAATTTTTAAAAACGAGGAGCAAATGTCATTATTCATGCAACAGAGCAATAAAATATTTCCTCTCAAAAAATGTCTGACTTGAGAACAGATACCAGACAACAAATCTTTGAAAGTGAAACTGCCTCTGTATAAAGAGGTTGATATAATCTTAAGTGTAAATTCTTTAAAGTTAAATCTTGTCATAAAAATGTATTCTACTTTTACAATTGGAATATCATAACTGTTCCATGTGATATTGCAACATTCATATATAATGTATAGTAATCAGATGAGGGTAACTGCCACATCCACCAAATATTTATCATCTTGTGACATGGTATCTTTTTGTTTTAATTAGTCCAACTTCAAGAAGCTATTTTGACCCTCAGGATCCACACACAGTTCCCAGATAAGAACTCACTGCCTTGTTACACAGTGCTGAAACTTAGAACATGACAGAGTTGGACTTGGAATTCAATCCTTGTTCATTCCTTAGATGGATTGAGTCATTTCCTTAGCGTAAGTAGTTATTCCACAGACTTTCAGTAAAGCTGGATTTCAAAAATAAGCCCAGGAAAGATTAGAGATAACACTCATAAAGATTAGTGTTTTAAAATGGACTGGCTCTCTTCCTTGACTCAGTGTGAAAATGCCAAATAAGTTTAAATGCCCAAATTGCTTATAAGAGTGCATCTTTACAAATTGTATATATCACAGATAGATCAGTAAGCTCTCAATGATTCTGGAATCACAAGTATATAGACTAAAATATGAGTGTTATCTCTACTGTTTCCTGGGCTAATTTTTTAAACACATTAAATATGTAAATTTTATCCTTTTTAATAGTCAAAATTAAATTTCCAAGTTGCTGACACAAACTTGGAAAATTCTTGAAAATTTCTTTTTTAATAGAAAGAATGGATCCATGCCAGAATAATTTAGATTTTCAACCCTCATTACAAATAGTCAAAGCTGTTGATCAATGCTGTCCAAAAGGACTTCAGGGAATATTAGAATGAGTATCTTAGTTGAACAAACGCAAGATTAGAGCATGGCTAGTGCACCTAAGACACTGTGTTTTCAGTTTTACTAATTTTAATTCACTAAGTGGTAATAGATGATAAAAATGAAAACTGAATAGGCATCAGAAGAGGGAGAAAACAGGGAATAGGACAGGAGCCTACCACAGAGGATCTCTGAAAGACTCTACCCAGCAAATGCTGGGACTCATAGCAAAACTTTGAGCAGAGGGCAAAGAATCTGATGAAAGAAGAAGGTGACCTGGAGGGGACAAGAGCTCCACAAGGAAGCAACAGAACCAAAAAATCTGGGCAGAGGGGTCTTTCCTGAGGCTGATACTCCAACCAAGGATCATTCATGGAGATAACCTAGCACCCCTGCACAGATGTAGCCCACCGCAGCTCAGTGTCCAAGTGGATGCCCTAGTAAGGGGAACAGGGACTGTCTCTAACCTGAGCTCAGTGCCTGGCTCTTTGATCACTTACTTCCCCCTGTGGGGAGCAGCCTTGCCAGCCCACAGAGGAAGACAATGCAGTCAGTCCTGATGAAACCTGATAGGCTAGGATCAGTTTGAAAGAGAGGAGGACCTCCCCTATGAGTGGACTGGAGGGGGCATGGGAGGAGAAGAGGGAGGGAGGGCAGGATTGGAAGGGAATGACGGAGGGGGCTACAGCTGGGCTACAAAGTGAATACATTTTAATAAATAAAAAAATGAAAATGGTGAATCTTTCTAATGTCACAGCCATTCTCAACAATTATACTTCATAGACTAAAATGTCATTACTAATAATTGTGAAAGAGGAAAGATGAGGAGGCTTACTCCTGTAATCCCAGCACTTAGGAGGTGGAGGCAGCATGATCAGGTGTTCAAGGTCTTCCTTGAACACAGAGGGAATTCAATGCTAGCCTGTGCTATATAAGACCCTGTCTCAAAAACCAACCAAAATGTTTTATGAAATATGATTTTTCTATCATGCATTATCAGGATCTCTTCAAAACATCTCTAGACCAACAGAAGTAAATTTTAAAAATTCTTTACTTGTTTTTAGTGTAAGTTAAAGCAACTGATAGTTGCAGAGTATATTTCCCTTCTTTCAAACACCACCATAATTTGAGGATTAAAGGTATATTAGCTTCTTCTAAGAAAAGATAATATCTAGGCAACCAGGAGGAACTACCTCTGCCTGGGAATGCCTTTTGAACCAAAGCCCATAGTCTGACCACAACATAATTTCCCGGTGTCTGTATAACACTGAATGGCTTGTTGGATTAACATCATTTGTGAGTTACTAGGGTTTTCTCCCTACTCAAGATTGCTATAACTGCTTGCGTCATTAGAGCTGCTTGGATGATGTTAAAATAAAAACAACTCATAAAAGAAAAAAAAAATACATCGCTCTTGGACCAGAGTTCTGAAAAGACATTTCATTGTTGAGGACGAGTCATAACGGGGGAAACTTGGTAGGTTTCCTGGTTTGTTTAAAATAAAATCTTAATGTGAAAACTAAGAAGGTAAAAGCAAAATCTCCTTTTCTTCTGCTTTTGCAACCTCAGATAAGGTCCATTATTATCTAAAGCCCTCTGAATCTGCGGGAAAGACTCATCTACAGGTTGGACTTGTGTGGGGCAGAGTGGGAGTCGTGGGGGAGGGGAGCAGAGAATATTCTCAGTGTGGTGTACTTGTGTTTGCGTATCTAAGATTGAGGAAACTGTGGGGGTGAGTTTTAAAAAAACTAATATTATTTGAGGGTTCTCACATTTGTAAAAGTAACAAATCACACAGCAATCCCAACACCTGTTTTGTTTCGTTGTTTTTTTCTTTGCTTGCTACTATTCCTGTGGCTTTAGAAACACCAGTGTTGTATGGAGAGAGTAAGCTCTACTCTACAAACTCGCAGTTGACAAGCAGTATACTAATCAGAAAGCTTCCTTCCGTAATTCAGCCCAACTTGGCTTTTGTTTCTTCACTCTACCTGTGACTCACAAAGCAAATCAGTCTTTTGGGAACACCCATTGTGTTCCTGGGCTAGAGACTATGTGAGAACATAGTGCCAAGACGTGGAAAGCAGAGGCCATCTGGTCTCTGTCATCAGTTATCCCCTGAGGGAGGGACTGTGCATAATGTCCATTGTTCTAACAGGTCCGCAGTGATCTGTCCACTCAGATGCTGATGCGGTGCTCATTCCTGTTTATATGATCTCTTCATCTCAAGGCTTACTTCACCAGGTACAAACCATGCTCAGCTCGTCAGCTTCCGTAGTAATGTCTGTGGCTATATACACAATTCTACCAAACCCTCTCCACAACCTGCCTTCCTATCGGGCCCTTCTCCTGACAATGAAGTTCCTGTGCTCAAAGTCCATAAGTCTAGCTTCTGTTTTACCAAATCCCTGTGGCTCTAACTACACCTAAGGCATAGGGCACCTCTCCCCAAGACCCACCTGGGTCTTGCTACATGCTGGAAACACTTCTCTTTCTTCTTTCCACCCACTCTGGTCTAGACAAATACATTTCATTAGTTACTTTGATTACAACTGTGGCAAATGACTGACAAGAACAAACTTAAGGAAACTAGGTTTTACTCTGGCTTCCAATGAAAGGGAACTCATGCTGTTGTGGCAAGAGAGGCATGGTAGCAGCAGAGGTCATTGTGTCCAGTCAGGAATCAGAGAGTGGTGAGTTCTTCTGAACCAGCTTTCATTTGTGTGTCCAGTGCAGGACTCCTACCCATACATAAAATGATGCTGCCTATGGTCAGGCTGAGATGAGTAGAGGTACTCAATATAATCTCTCATAGCCATGTTCAGAGATTTATTTCTAACTTCCATTGAGCTGGCAATCACAATTAACCATCACACTCATGTTCATCAGAGCTTTAAGGGTTTTTTTGTTTTGTTTTGTTTTGTTTTGTTTTGTTTTGTTTTCATCAATTACACTTTATTCATTCTGCATCCCCCCATAAGCCCCTCCCTCCTCCCATCCCAATCCCACCCTCCCTCCTCCCTCTGCTTGCATGCCACTCCCCAAGTCCACTAATAGGGGAGGTTCTCCTCTCCTTTCTGATCTTAGTCTGTCAGTTCACATCAAAAGTGGCTGTATTGTCCTCTACTGTGGCCTGGTAAGGCTGCTCCCCCCCCCCCCAGAGGGAGGTGATCGACATAATCTGATTGGCCTGCTCTTTGTTTTGTTTTTGACAACTAGTCACATTCAGCTTTTGAAAAGTAAGGTCACAAACTTTCTTCTTCTTCTTCTTCTTCTTCTTCTTCTTCTTCTTCTTCTTCTTCTTCTTCTTCTTCTTCCTCTTCCTCTTCCTCTTCCTCTTCCTCTTCCTCTTCCTCTTCTTCTTCTTCTTCTTCTTCTTCTTCCTCTTCTTCTTTTGGTATTGTTGACATCCCAGAAACTAGAATCAAAAAAAAAAAATGAAAACTACTAGAATTTAGGTTTAAAGTAGTATCAGATGTGAAAGATAAAGATGGAAGAAAAAATAAAAATTTTAATACATTTGTTAAGTGCAGATATTTGTATCTGCAAAGTAGAGAAGGATTTTGGCAGATGATAATGCTGTACTTAGATATGTGAACAGATGAAGCCAAATGTAAACCCACAATGGTCTCTGTTTCCACAGCTGACAAGTCTCTTGGTCCTGAGCATCGTCTAAGGTACCTATTTATCTGGAATGTGAGATGCTGAAACAAGGTCTTACATCTGAACATTCTTCCTCAATCACAAATCATTTTCTCATTAGATCCATGTCAAGGATGATGCAGAAGAAACTCCTACACCAGCTAGGGAGTGAAGTAAATCCAGGCTGATGGCAAGTAGCCTTGCTTTCTATACTACAAAGAGCAGGAAAAAAAAAACTTCATATTTTCAAACTGATTTACTTTAAATTTAGCTTTTTCTTTAATTAAAAATTACATCACTTCCCCCTTCTTTTTCCTCCCTTCAGTCTCTCTCATATAACCTTTTGCTGCCTTCAAAATTATGCTCTCTTTTTTACTTGTTAAATGTGTGTGTCAGAGGTCTTCCCAGAGACCCATACTCCAACCAAGTACCAGGCATAGAGATAACCTAGAACCCCTGAGCAGATGTAATCCATGGCAGTTTAGTGTCCAAGTGGGTTACATAGTAATGGCAAGAGGGATTGCCTCCAACAGAATCTGATAGGACTGCTCTTTGATCACTTACCCCTGAGGGGGGAGCAGCCTTGCCAGGCCACAGAAGAACACAATGCAGCCACTCCTGATGAGACCTGATAGACAAGGATCAGAAGGAAGGAGAGGAGGACCTCCGCTATCAGTGGACTTGGGGAGGGGCATGCATGAAGAAGGGGGAGGGAGGGTGGGATTGGAAGGGGAGGAGGGAGGGGCTTATGGAGGGATACAAAGTGAATAAAGTGTAAAAAATAATAATTAAAAAAAATAATAAAAAGATTAAAAAATGTGTGTGTATTCATCCAGGCATATACACATGAATGTGTACACATGTATATATATATATATATATATATATATATATATATATATATATATATATATGTATATGTATATATGTGTGTGTATAAAATACTAGGGTCTATTTAGTGTTGCTCGTTATACGAAACAGCTTTGTTTATGTACTTTTTCACCTGCCTTTCACTGAATTAAAGCTTCGAAGGACAAGGTTTTTCCTGTCTGAGATCCCTGACGCACTTAATGTACTGTGTGGCTTTTAGACTTCAGTACCTGGGAGGAGAACCTTACCTCCACCACCCAAGGGTCTCCTTTCCTCTCAATCTACTGTCAACTTCCTTTCCACTTGCAGGTCTCCTCATTGAACACTCCTGTATGCTGTGGTTCTGAAAATTTAATGACAAATTTTGTTGATGGCAATTTAGAATACAATGTTGGAAACTCTCTGTGCCTGTCTCCTCTCTTCACTTCACTCTTTTGTATAGTTTATTTCTCTATCTCTTGCAAAGAATTTATAAAATTGTATGATTCTATACCGTGTACATTTCCAAGGTAAAGTCTATCTCCTCTTCCTCATCCACATCAATGAATATTATTTACTAACTTTGTTATTATCCAGGATTCTACCAGACAATATACTCCATTGCTAAAAAATGCAATTTCAAAATCCAACATGCAGTAGTGAGTGGTCAGCAGTGTGTGTGTGTGTGTGTGTGTGTGTGTGTGTGTGTGTGTATGTGTGTTTATAAATTTGGTTCTCTGTAACAACTTAATTGGAAAAAGTAGTTTTAAAACTAGTGTTAAAACAAAGCTTAAACTTTAAAACATTGTTATCTACTATGATTTTTCTGAATACTTCTCTTATTTGTCTGTGAGATATAATCTTTATCACTCTTTCCAAATCTTGATTTCAACAGTTTTTTTTTTCCATAGGCAGTGCAGAAAATTTTACAAAATCATTATTTTGTGTGCACTGACGTAAAAATACAGATTTATAAGCCTGTTACAATTATTAATGCAAATCGTGAACATTTGTATTTCATCAAATGTATACGACACTCATGCTTGTTTTTATTTTGTTCTTTAATTAAGTAGGCCGTCAAGACTGATTCATACACATTTTTTTTCAGAAAAAAAAGTCTAGCCTCCAAATATGTCCTGCTTCATCTTGTAACTCTTTTGCAAATCATTATTACATTGAGAGATGGGGATAGTAAATAAAGCTTGCAAATAACTACAAGAAGCTTGATATATTCTACCTCCGTCAGGTATTTCTGGCAAACTATGTCATTGTACATGACAACGTTCTACTTTGGTGTGACACTGTTATTCAGCTAATCCTTGAGAAAATGCACACGCCATGGTTTATTCACTTTGGAAATTATTTCAGAGTGAAAAGTGGCCTCCAAAATAAACCTGTTTTAGCTGCACATAACATTTTCCCCAGAAGTGCCTATAAAGTCTGCTAAAATAAGAAAGTGCTCATTATTTTTGATAAACAGTGAAGACTGGAAATTCATATTTCATTTTAGTACCACAAGTGTGGAGCAGAGCTACAGTAGCAGGCTTTTTCTGCACAACATAATGGCCTATTATTTTATGAATTACTATTTACTTTGTGTCTGTAGCTCAGCCCTGAGTAAATTCTACTTTTTCTTCTATTGCTAGCTAAGTGGGAGGAAAATTACCTCCAACCACACCAAGTGTCAAAGCTGCCTTAAAATCTTGCTGTTAAAAGGGGTGTATAAGCACCAAAAAGTCTGAAGCATTTAAGCATTCACAGTGAAGACATACAGGACTGGGTTACGTAGTTTGTGACAGAAATCTTAAATTAGTCCAGCAGCATGGATGGGTAACTTTCCCATAGGCGACAAGAAAAACATGCCAGTGTTTTAACTAGCGGTGATGGCACTCGGTAAATATCTAATAAAGGGGCAAAGAGTATATGAGTTTCTCCAATTTTGATTTTTTTTTCCTGGTCAGAACTTTGAAGTTTTTAAAGCTTTGTTCTCTTCCTCTCTGCCAGGCCAATAAAAAGAATTATTATTACTACCACATTTGTGTGTCTTGGATTTGAGTTTTGGCTAATGCAAGCACTTTTACAACATGATCTTGGTTGAAGGAGCAATTAGAATTAAGGAGTCTTATCCAACAATTACAGTACTTATTGCAGTTATAATAGTAACCGAGTAAGTTGATGACTTACTGAGTTACCCAACACTACATTTTTATTTTGCTTTTAAAGTTATCAAAAGCCTGATGCTGGAGGTTTGTAATGACTCTGTGGTAGCCAGATTTGAAGTCTGAAGCCTTGTCTGCCACACTGTTAGCCATCAAAGGAGGCCTGTCCCACCACGCTCTCTATTTTCACAACAGGATATCTGGTTTCTTTTATGAGGATACAGCTATGTTAATTTGGTTTAGTGGTTTGTTGGAGGTAAGCAGGCTCTTCACAGCACAAACATCAAAATCCCCTTAAAGCGGTTCCTTGTTAATAGCCGGAGTCTGATTGGCAGATTAGCATTGTAAAGTGTGATTTGGTTGGATAAATATGTTTAGTCTAGTAAGCACTTTAGTGATTGAGTGTCTGTTAATGGATAAAGGTGGATTATGGTGAAACCTCTACAGGCTGTCATTGGGCACTTAGCATCTGAGATGTCAAGAGCAATGGAAAACAAGCTGACACTACTACACAGCTGAAGGATTATAAATGCTCAAAATATTCAGTGCTAACATCAGAATTTAGGTTTCCAATATGAATTTCAATGTAACAGAAAGATGAGCGAATCAAATGGAAAGGCTTTTTGGATCCCCAAAGAAACAAAACATGCATGTCCCATGTACACTCTCTGAAACTGGACATCTTTTACAGTATTCGGGGATCAACGAGAACTGATGCCTAAGTTGTTCAGGATCATTCTTTGGTGTCTGAAAGAAGAATGGTAATCAAGGTCTTGGAGGTAGGCTTGTGAGTCATTAAAGAATGTGGGCACATCTGTCCATATGTACACAAGGTTGTACATAGAATTTTATACTTTTTGAGAAAAAAATACACTGTTGAAGTAATCAAGGCCAATTTCCTTCTTTCCATCCCCAAGCATCTGGAAATGAAGATTTTTGCCTTTCTTCCATTTGAAAAGGGTACTGGGATTCTTCATGAGAGCCACCAGAAAGAAAGAAAAAAAAATGTCACTTTTTCCTTCGCAGGTGAACACACGCAAAGGTATTTTTATGAGGTGAAAATATCAATTTACTCAAGGCCCTTGATGGTGTTTTAACATCCCAGGCTCTGAGGAGAGGATGCCGAGGGGGTGAGGGGTTGTTCCTAGCCGGTCATGAAGTGCTTAAGATTTCAGGAACTCTTATGGCTTCAGAGATTGGCTTTTCAAGTAAAGACAAACATATTTCAACCATCTTTCTTCACAATACTTCCAGAGCCTGTTCACAGTTCACAGATCCTTTATTAGAATCAAGGCCTTGGACGTCTATCATTCAACAGCACTGCTCAAGGCTTTACAACTCTAACTTATAATCTGTTACTCTAGAGCCAGACTGGTTTCTGCTAGGTGACGTGGTATCAAAACCCACATTCTATGAAGATGAAATGAAATGAAACCAGGTCTTCTAAAGAGAAGAAAGAAAACTTTCTAAATCTCTTCATCTTCCTTCATAATACATGAAGATGTCACTCTGGTACCCTCGCCACAGCTTTTTGTGCAGGGATGATTAGAGCCAGATCAGAAGAAGGGAGTTTTCATCCCAATGCAGGAAGAGAGAGACCTCCTATAGGTTGAGTATTTACAAATCCAACAGGCAGACACTGACAACTTAATATATTTTTTCCATCTCACCAAATTTGCTAGTGCAAGTCTAGATCCCATATCTTCACATCATCACTAATCCAGTCTTCTACACCCACCCCCGCACTAATCAAATGTTCCACAGAATTGTCTGGTCCAATCACCTTTCAAGACCCACAAGAATTCACACTTCCCAGGAGTCCTCCTGCTTTGCTATAACCTAGTACAGGACACAAAGCCTCTTTGCCCATAGGTCAATCCTGCTAAAGATCCACTTATAACCACTTTCATGTCTACTCCTTCAAGAATTCCTTTCTTTTTTAAACTGTATGTATATATGTATGTATGTATTTACTTTAACATCCCAATCATGGCCCCCTTCCTCCTCTCCTCCCTGTCCCATCCTCCCTTCTTCTTTCCCCAACTCCCCTCATCTATTCCCCAGAAAAGGGGAGATCCCCCTTGCAGTTCATCACGTCGCATCAGGATTAAGTGTGTCTTCTTCTGTCTGGTGAGGCAACCCCACCAGGGCAAAGTGATCATAAAGCAAGCAGTGGAGTCCATGTCTGAGACAGCTCCTGATCCCCTTACTTGGAAATCCACATGAAGCCTGAGCTGCCTTTCTGCTACATCGGTGTAGAGGCCTTAAGCCTATTCCATGAATGGTCCTTGCTTGGGTGCTTCAGGCTGAGTCCCCTCTGAGTCCTGGTGACCTGGCTCTGTTGGTCTTCTTGTGGAGCTCCTGTCACCTCCAGATCCTTCTACCCTTGCCCCAACTTTTCTACAAGACTCCCAATGCTTTGCCCGATGTTTGGCTATGAGTCTCAGCATTTGTTTCCATCTTCTGCTGCGTGGAGCCTTTCAGAGGATAGCTATGTTAGACTCCCATCTGCAAGCATAGTGGTTAAGAGTGTCAGGAGCTAGCTCTCTCCCATGGGGTGGGTCTCAGGTTGGGCCATGCATTGGTTGGATATTCCTTCAGTCTCTGCTCTGTCTTTATCCCTGCACATCTTATAGCCAGGATAAATTTTGGGTTGAAGTTTTTGTGGGTGGGTTGGTGCTCCCCTCCCTCCAGCAGGGGTGGTCTTTAGTTTCTTTTCTTTCTTCTTTATCTTGCTAAACCCAGACTTTTATTATGTAAGATTCAACAATGTCTTGCTTTCTATGATCCATTAAACCTCTTCCACACTGGGACCGTCTTCTGCTGCAAATTCATGCTACAATAAGAAGGAAAAAGAGGGAAGGAAAGAAAAGAGACAGAAAGAGAAAGCGGACGAGAGAAGGAAAGAGGAGAGAGTAAGAGAGTGAGTATGTGCTTTCTGTTTTCTGGTATCAGAAGTAAATGTTATTCCCACATGTGTTAAACAAAGACCAAGAGAAAGGCTAGATGAGACTGTAGGAATCAGTAACTCATTATCCAACACTGGGAAAGTCATGGTCTCTACGAATACCAGTTTGTCACATGGTATTGATGGTTATAAATACAATAGCAAAATCTCTTTTTATTGATGAAATTGTGCCTTTACACCAACACACCTACACACACCAATACACACACATACTCACTTTCTCTCTATGTCTGTGTGTGAGAGAGAAACAGAGCACATGTACATGTTTACAGACAAGATTATAACCTTTAGTGTCATCCTTCAGGCTCTGTCTATCTTAGTTTTTGAGGCAGGGTCTCTTTTCGGCCTGAAGCTCACTAAGTAGACTAAGCTGACTGGCCAGCTAGCTTCAGAGATTCATCTGTCTCTGCCTTTCCAGCGCTGGAATTACAAGTGTGTGCCACCACGCCTGGCTTCGTTATGTGGTTTCTGTAGAAAGACCTTGAGTCCTCCTGCCTGCACAGTCTGCACTTTACCAACTGGATTGCTTTCCCTGCCTACCTCCTTTTCTTTGTTGTGACAGAAGACATCTCTGTTTGCTCCTGTCCACGGAATGAAAAGAACTGTATATCTACGAGTGAACGAACACGGATTCCATTAGTTTAAGATCTTTGCCTAATGGCCAATCTTTAGAATCTCATCTGTGACCTAAGAGCTTCCAGAACACCAGAGAGTGTACTGCTACTGAGGAAAAGGGTACACAGTGTCCTGTGGTTGTACCTCATTTATACACACTGAGGCCCTCTGGGATATTTCACTCTCATTTGGCTTCTGTTTCCTGATTGACAAAGAACACAGCCCACTTTCCAAATAATATGCCCAAGGGATACATTGTATTCTCTTGGGTTTGTGGTACTTGTCTCATGAGCTCAATGGGATTTGTGGAAACTGCATATGACTGATTTCTCCTTCTAGACACTTTTGGGGGATAAGGAATAATGTGTATTGAGGTTTTTTTATGTTTTACAATTTATTCATTTTATGTCACTATTGTAGTCCCCTTCCTGAACTCCTCATGGTCCCACCCTTCCTCTCTCTTCCTCCCTATTCCCCTCCCCTAGTCCACTGAAAGGAGGAGATCTCTTCCCCTGCCATCTGCCCCTAGCTTATCAAGTCTCTTCAGGACTGCCTGGATCCTCTTCCTCTGTGGCCTCGAAAGGCTGCATCACCATGGGATAGTGATCAAAGAGCAGGCAATGCAGTTCATGATAGAGGCACCCCCTGCTCCGTTTACTGGGGAACCCACATGGAGACTGAGCTACGTCTGAGCAGGGAGTCTACATCTTCTTCATTCATTGTCCTTGTTGGTATATCAGTCTCTGAAAGACCCCCTGAGCTCAGAATTTTTAGCTTTGTTGGTCTCCTTGTGGAGCTGCTGTCCCCTCCATGTCCTTCTAAACCCCTCCCTCGTCCTCCATAAGACTCCCTGCGGTCTGCCTAAAGTTTGGCCATGAGTCTCAGCATCTGCTTTGATCCCCTGTTGGGTGCAGCCTGTCAGAGGACGGCATGGTAGGCTCCCATCTTGTTCCCTTTCTTCCGCCAATCTGATGTCCATCCTGAATGAGATTTAAGTATGCTCCCTAGGGTCCTCCTTGTTGTTTAGCTTCTTTAGGTCTATAGATTTTAATATGATTATCTTGTATTATACGACTAATATCTGCTCATAAATGACTGGATTCAATGCATGTTTTTCTGTTTCTAGGTACCTCACTCAGGATAATCTTTTTTGAGTTCCATTGATTTGCTTACAAATTTCATGATTTCCTTGTTTTTACTTGACTGAGTGGTATTCCATTGTGTAAATGTACCACAATTTCGGTATCCATTCCTCAGTTGAGGGACATCTGGGTTTTTTCCAGGTTCTGGTTATTATGAATAAGCCTGCTACAAAGATGGTTGAGCAAATGTCCTTGTTGTGTATACTCATTAGGAGTCATTTTATAGCCACATTTTTAGAACACTATTATTTGATTTTATCCTGTGTCTCTGAGCTATCTAGACCCAGGTTCTTCTTCAGACCCAGGCAGTGTCAGGCATGGGTTCTATCTCATAGAGTGGGCCTTCAGTCAAATTAGATATTGGTTGGTTACTCTGACAAGTTTTGTTCCATCATTGTAATAGCAGAGCTTGCAGGCAGGACACCATTGTAAATCAAAGCATTTGTGGCTGGGTTCATTTCTTCTTTGGCAGCAAACAGAGTACCTTCCTGTACCAGAAACACTAGCACATAGGAGGGAAGGCTCTATATAGGCACCAGCCCTACTTCTCCATGCTCAATGAGTGTTGTTGGTGTTATCTTCAACTGTCAGCCCTGGCGAAACTTTTGTTATTTTATTGACACAAATTCCACTGGACCATAAATATAGTGTCCCTAGAATAGCCTGCAGGCTGGGTGAAAAACAACTGATGTGATCATAAATTTTCCTTGAGAAGTTTATTTCATTCATTTCTTTCATGTTCCAAGTGCTCTCCAGCTAGAACCTATGCCCTAAACAAATCTTTTGTGCTGTGGTAGTTGAAAGGAGAATATCCCCCATAGGAATCACATGTTTTACTCAGCTCAGGTCCCAGTTGGTGAAACTGCTTGGGAAGGATTAGAATGTGTGGCTCTGTGGGAGGAGGTGTGTCAGTAGGGGTGGACTTTGAGGTTTCAAAAGCCCATGCCGTTACCAGTTCACTGTCTTGTGCTTGTGGATCAGCCAAAATGATTAATACTCTGATTCCCATGCTATTTTAAAAATTCTTCAATAGTGGAATGTGCTCCACTATCCAAAATTGAAAAAGTACATAAAATTATGTATAATGGAACTGTTAATCAAAGGCCACTAAAATTATATGGCATCATACATATAAAACATAACAAGACTTATTTAGAAACTTTTTTGTCATGTGCCTCTCATACATAAATAAGAAAGTGTGGAAACTATTAAATTCATGTCTTAAATAAGTTCTACATCTATGGGGGGGTGTTGCTGGAGATTTGACTAGAGTTTGAACTTAGGTCATTTTTTATGTGAGACAAGTATCTTATCACTGAGAACAACCTCAGGATATCAGATAACCTAATATCTTTGATTTAATAAGCTACTAATAATCCTGATTCATATATTCTGTGATTTTACACTTACAGTCTGTGTAACTTCATGATAAAGATAAGGATTTGCATCAGAAAATGTGAAAGAAATCCAAAATTATAGCAAATTATGACAGGTTTTCCATCTCTCCATCATATATTTATTACTAAATCATAAATAGTTCTTGAAACTTGAAACAGAGTAACTAATTGTTATAGAAGTGAAATAAGATAGTTCATGTGAATACTCAGCAATTAAAAGCAAGGAAATCATGAAATTTGCAGGCAAATGGGTAGAACTAGAAAAGATCATCCTGTGAGGTATCCCAGAAGAAGGAAGACACACATTGTATATACTTATTTATAAGTGGATATTAGACATATAATATAGGATAAACATACTAAAATCTGTACACCTAAAGAAGTTATGCCTAGGCTCAGGAGGTCCTGCAGAGACTTATGAATCAACCACTGACTATGCATGGAGAGAACCTAGACCTCCTCCTAGATATAGCCCATAGGCATCTCAGTATCCATGTGGGTTCCCTAGAAAGGGTTGCAGAGGCTGTCTCTGACATGAACTCAGTGGATGGCTTTTTTATCACCTCCACCTTTCGAGGTGGCCTTACTAGGTGACAGAGAAAGAGGATCAAGACAGTCATGATGAGATCTGGTAGGCTAGGGACAGATAGTAGGGGAGGAAAACCTCTCCTATCAGTGGGCTAGGGGAGGGACATAGAGGGGGAAGAGAGAGAAAGGGTGAAACCAGGAAGAGAAGAGGGAGAAGGCTAAAGCCTGGATACAAAGTAAATAATTGTAATAAATAATAATAATAAAGAAAACAATGTTTTTTAAAAATTTTTACAAAACTCTACATGCAATGTATATACATTTTCAAACCACTTAATTTCTTAAACCTGAGACCCCAAGCCTTACCTTTATTTATTTAGTTAGTTAGTTATCTATTAAGTTATTTATTTTTAATTTTAAATTTTTTTATTTTTTATATTAATTACAGTTTATTCACTTTGTATCCCATCTGTAGCCCCCTCCCTCAATCCTTCCCAATCCCACTCTCCCTCCCTCATCTTCTCTCATGCCCCTCTCCAAGTCCACTGATAGGGAAGGTACTCCTCCCCTTCCATCTGACTCTAGCCTATCAGGTCTCATGAAGACTGGCTGCTTTGTCTTCTTCTGTGGCCTGGTAAGGCTGCTCCTGCCTCCAGGGGGGTGATCAAAGAGCCAGCCACTGAGTTCATGTCAGAGACAGTCCCTGTTCCCCTTATTAGGGCACCCACTTGGAGACTGAGCTGCCATGGGCTATATCTGTGTAGGGGTTCAAGGTTATCTTCATCCATGGTCCTTGGCTGGAGTATCAATCTCAGAAAAGACCCCTGGGCCCAGATTTCTTGGTTCTGTTGCTCTCCTTGTGGAGTTCCTGTCCCTTCCAGGTCTTTCTGTCTCCCCCTTCTTTCATAAGATTCCCTGTATTCTGTCCAGAGCTTGGCTGTGAGCCTCAGCATCTGCTTTGATACCTTGCTGGGTAGAGTCTTTCAGTGGTCATCTATGGTAGGCTCCTGTCCTGTTCTCTGTTTTCTCCCTCTTCTGATGTCTGTTCCATTTGCCTTTCTGAGTAAGGATTGATCATCTGACCCACGGTCCTCCTTCTTGTTTAGCTTCTTTACAGGTTTTAGTATGTTTATCCTATCCTATAGGTCTAGTATCCACTTATAAGTGAATATATGCCATGTGTGTCTTTCTGCTTCTGGGATACCTCAATCAGGATGATCTTTTCTAGTTCCCACCATTTGCCTGCAAATTTCATGATTTCCTTGTTTTTAATTGCTGAGTAGTATTCCATTGTGTAAATGTACCACAATTTCTGTATCTATTCTTCTACTGAGGGACATTTGGGTTGTTTTCAGGTTCTGGTTATTATGAATAAAGCTGCTACAAACATGGCTCAGCAAATGTCCTTGTTGTGTATTTGAGCATATTTTGGATATATGCCCACAAGTGGTGTAGCTGGATCTTGAGGAATTTTTTTATTATTATTTAATGCAATTCTAAGCCTTACCTTTAAAGAACATTCTTTTTGTCTCAACTGTATTTTCTAAATCCAACTTTCCTCTTAATTTTTACTTTGAAAAAAAAAATTGTTATTTTACTGGTACAAACATTTTACATCCAAATGAATTGGCTAAGTGGAAAAAGATGTGTCACTTCTGCGGAAAAAGAACACATTAGGTCTTTTGGAAAGAAAAAAGTGGGTCCAAGAACGGTAGGTAGGTGCTTTGTTCATTGTCCAAGTCCTGTCTGAGAGGAACTTGAAACACAAAGTCCTGTCTCCATATCTGGAGGAAGCAGCTGCAAGGGTGATACAGAGCCCATTCTTATAAACAGAGAGCACCAGCACATCTGCTCGAGCATGAATATTAGATTTGCTGAGTTCTGCTGACATCACCATGAGAGATAAGAGTATTGCGAAGAGTGGGGCAGCTTTCGGCTGGAGTGGTTGCCAGCAGAGATAAGTGAGTGGCAGGAGGCTAGTGAACGCCGTGTCCATCTCGACAACCTCGTCTGTGACTGGAGGCCACTGCTCAGTCAAGTGTCATCTTAAATATCACTAATACAGAACAAGTGGATCAACATGAACTCTGAACCTTTGTTTCTTTAATAGCGAAGGGCTAGCAGCTGCCTGCATCTGGAAACTGTGTGAAAACTCTAGACAGCTGTATCATAATAAACAAACTTCTGCAAGAAGAATTCCACACAATCTACTGTTCCTTTTACATTCTTGCCCCTTCTCTGGCCTCATTACGTTGTAATCTCACATCTAATTATATTTTATCAGTTTATTATTTCTGCAACTTGAGAATTAAATTAAAAACATATTGAAAAAAAAAAACCTAAATCACCAACAGTTGTTCTTTATTCTTGTTTTGCATTAGCAACTGTGTGATTACTGGGGCCTAAGTAGCCCATGCCGCCAGCATGAAGGGGTGCTTTTGGCAGTAATGGAGCAGAATGGGTAGCCAACACACTGGGGCTGTAGAATATGATTTACCAGCTCTGGAGCTCTGGGGTCTACATTTTCATAAATATAAGTGACAAATTATCAATAAATCACTCTCTGGTTCACCATAATGCATAATGTTTATTGAAACCCAGTTCCAATAAATACGAGTCGCCCTTTTTAGCCAAAGCATAAGAAACAAAGATGACAGGAATTACAAACAGAAATGAAAAATGGTGAATAAGCCCTTTGGCCAGCAATGAGGGTTTTTTTTTTTCTCCCTTTTCAATCCAACCTGAGACCACTGGATTCTGAAAGAAATTTTTATATGTGAACACTTGTTTCGAAATACCATTTAGTTTTCCTTGGGTCACAAGAATTTAGAAAGTCAGGCAGTGTGAGCTGTGCTTGACAACTGAAAGGGCCTTGTGTTTTCTCCCTCCCTTTTTATGGATGAGACTCGGTGAGATTCTGCTAAGATGATTGTAGTACTAATTATACTGTCTTGGTGTTCCGTGAGTTTCAAATGTGCATATACATAGATAGATAGATAGATAGATAGATAGATAGATAGATAGATAGATAGATATAATTCAACCATGTTAAATACTGCAAACTCAACTCAAAGAGACAGAAAAGTGTATTATTAACATTGAAAGGAATTGGTGTCTTGCCTATGAAATTTGTAAGCACATTTTAGCCGTTTTCTGTACTTATTTCGCTAAGGGAAAAAAAAGATTGCTCACTTATTTTTATGTTTCATTTATTGTTTATTTATTTCATAATCCATAACGCATTTTGTGATTTATCCTCTGGGTTCTAAAAGTAAAATTAAGAAGTGTCACAGACAATGTTGTTACAATGCCCTATAGCGCTACAAACCTGTTCAACAGCTGGAAGCAATTGACATTGGGTAGCATTTGACTTGAACAACACTTTAAAAAGTCAACTTGAATCTTAATTGAAATACCCTATATTTCACACTGGATATATGACTCAATTCTAATCTTTTGTTTCCTTTTTGAGAGAAAAGGCAGTGGAAAGCCATGCTGTTAATGAGGTTATTTATTATCAATTACAGTATTTACTCTAACAAAGATGTTCTTAGAAACCTACTCTCTCAAATACACTTCCATTTGTGTATATATACTAAATTATTAATATATAACTGATGATTTTAAATCTCTTCTTTTTGAGAAACAGTATAATAAATAACATTTAAATCAACAAAAATTAATATGTCCTAGATGACTCATTAAAGTGTTTATTGTGCATGATAACTCTTTAGCCTCACCCCTATTATTAATGTAACTACTCAGAATATTTTTCATATTCAAGTTTTATATATTTGTTTACATATCTTTAATACTACACATTCTTAAGCTGTCTAAAACCTATCACATTAAAATAACTCAGAATGATATAGAAAAGAGACTAATCAACAAGACTTCATTGTACAAGTACAAGTCTGCTTTAAAGTGCCAGACTGCTTTCCTGGATATTTTGACATTTGTACACAGTAACTACATGAGGTAATTAACTATCATTATTATCTACACTTACCAAATGAGAAGTTTGAAACACAGAGTTTGAGCAACTTGCCTAAACATCATATTAGTAAATGACAGCGCCAAGCTAAATGGAGGAGCTTTAGCAAATTTCTCCCATTTTAAATACTATAGGTGTTCCCAAACAAGCATATGCCAATCGATTATTTTAAAGTCCATCATATATTAAATGAAAAGTACATATTTAAATACGGGAATCATTTTATGGTAATAAGACTCTAAGTTTTTGCATTTATAAACTTATTTATTAGAGTTTCACTTCATCGTTCAGAATGGCCTTAAACTCATAATTGTTTTGCCTCAGCCTCCTAAGTGCTGGGCTTACTCGATCGTACCAATATATGTGACTTGAGTTCCATTTTATGATGCTAAACTCTTCCGTACACTTTAATTATCTAGCAACAGAAGCACAAGTCCATTTGTATCTTTGAAAAGCCACTTCGGCACGACCAGGACCAGAACTTCGAACAGTGCAACAATCCAGAGGTTTCTCTCTCTTCTTTGCAAACTGATTTCTTCTCAAGCACTTTTGTGCCCACTGGCAAGTAAATTTAAATTGTCCCTATTGTAGTTAGAGATAGCAAAAACAAACATTCCCTCTTAGTAGCTGAAGTGAAATTTCCAAACAGTAATCCTCATTAGCCCTGTTGGGTCGTGTGCCAGTGTCTGAACCATCGCGCTGGCCAGAAAGAGCAAATGATTTATCATCTGGACCTGTGTATAAAAGCATTCCTCCCAGGACTAAGACTGGAGGTATGGTGCCGCTCCAGAGGAAAATCAGGTTAGCTATTGCTATCAAAAGAAGGGAAGAAAATGGCTGACTGAAAGAAAAACAGTCTACAGAACTCCCAGATGTAAGTTCTCTTAAAATGATTTTTAGCTCATTAGAGAAATCTCCTCAGTGTAAATATAACATGTGGTACTGAGTCAGGTAGAGTTCAGTTGCAGTTGAGAAAGTCTGCTCAAGCTAGTTTAAGCACAAAAGGATTTATTACAGGGTTTTAAGACACATATTTCTCAAGGCAAACAAAGAGCCAGGGTTTCCTTTAAGGTCATAGGAAATATGCTAAGAGTAGGTTAATCTTTTTAGTGTAAAGGGGCTGGTTTTGTATAAATATTCCACACTGAGTTTGGAATCCTGCATTTCCTCTTTCTCCCTTCTCTAACTTCTCTAGGTTTGCCTGCGACTTTCCAATTTTTAACACTGAAAATTCCCATCCTGGGAGCACTTCAGGCCCAGGCACATCACAAAGATTGTTCCTGTCCCTGAACATAGTGGTTCCAGAAGCTATTGGGCTAAATCAAAATCTGAGGCAGAGCAAAAGCAATAGAATCAAAGATGTGAAAGTGACAGACCAGAAAGATGCACATAGCTTGTAGCTATGCCATGAAGTCTAAAATATAGAGAGGGAGGATCTTAATTGGCTAGGTTTCTCTGCAGAGTGCATCAGAGGTTAGCAAGAGAGACTCCAGGGCTCAAGTCTGCTAAGGAGGTGGAATCCAGTAAAACAGGAGATAACCCCAAATTGCCATGCATTACAGGCTCTTCATGGGTTGGAAGGGACAGCTAGAGCTCCACAACTGTGTTCTAATTTCAGTCCCCAAGCACAGGAATACCAGACTGTTAGCAATATTGCAGGCTTACACATTACTCCCTGTTTCAAAATTTAGTGGGGAAGTATTATCTATGTTTGTACAATGAGAGTAAATTCTGATGATGACTGCTAAAGTTTCCCACCTCTGGGACAAGACTAAAATACTTATTAAATCAGTCTTCTCTCAGTATCCAGCTCTCCTCTTTTAGGCATCCTTCAGAGGAATTTCCTCTCCCTACCCTTGGAATTTGGGAGTTTTCTCTTATCCTATGAGCACTAAAAAGAGGATAGTACCCTTGAGTCTTCAATGCTTACATATAGTTTTACTAAATTCCTACAATCTTTCTTTCCTGGGAAGAGGAAGATATACTTCATCAGAATGGTTCAACAAGGCTGTATTATTTGCTCTCTTCATGTATAGGTGCCCCGCTCATCCATGCTGTAACAGCCACACTCTTACCTCTTCTACACATAACCCATAAGTCTCATCTACATGTCTGATTTGAAATTAACTTAAGTTTCTGATTTTGCCAAGCCTTAGAGCCTTGTTCTTTCTCCTTTTGAGTTTTCCTCTTGAAGACATGTAGATCTATACAGGACATCTTCACATTAAAGACTTAGCAGATGGTTCACCTCTGAGTTTGTAGTGGCAAAGCAGTTTACCATTTAATGTTAAATCTTAGTGCAGTTTATTCATGTTGTATAGTCATTTTAATTTTGTGAGAAATGTACCATCAATTTCTTTTTATTCTTTTCTGTGTGTGTGTGTGTGTGTGTGTGTGTGTGTACATATTTTGATGTGGAGGCCTGGGGTTGAGGTTGGAAATCATGGGTTCTTCTACCTTATTCAATTAGGCGTGGTTGGTTTCTTAATTAAACGTAGAACTCACTGATGTGACTAGTCTTGCTATCTAGCTTGCTTTGGGAGATTCCCTTTTTCTGTCTTCTGAGGCAGAAGTACATACAGGTTGCCATGTCCATTTGGCCTTTACATGGGATGAACTCTGATCCACATGCTTGAACAGCAAAGACTTTAATCATTGATCCATCTCCCCAGTGCCCTGTATCACCAATTTTTATTTTATTTTAATTTGTCATTATCATCATCATCATCATCATCATCATTATTATCATAATTTATTCACTGTGTATCCCTGTTGTAGCCCCCTCCCTCTTCTCCTTCTGGTGCCATACCCCTTCCCTAGTCCACTGATAGGTGAAGTCCTTCTTCTCTACTGTCTGACTCTAACCTATCAGGTCTCATAAAAACTGCCTGGATTCCCTTTCTCTGTGCCCTAGTAAGACCATCCCACCAGCAGGAGGTGATCAAAGAGCAGGCAACCAAGTTCATGTCAGAGACTGCCCCTGCTTCCCTTACTAGGTAACCCACGTGGAGGCTGAGCTGCCTATGGGCTACCTCTGAGTATGGTCCTTGGTTGATACATCAGTCTCTGCAAGGCCCCTGGGCTCAATTTTTTTTCTCTGTGGATCTACTTGTGAAGCCTCTGTTCCTTCCAGGTCTTTCTATCTCCCCCCATCTTCCACAAGACTCCTTGCACTCTGCCCAAAGTTTGTCCTTGATTCTCTGCATCTGCTTCGATCCCCTGCTGGATGGAGTCTTTCAGAGGACATCTGGGGTAGACGCCACAAAAAAAAAAAAAAAAAAAAAAAACATACAATGGAAAAAAAGATAGTATCTTCAACAAATGGTGCTGGGTGTGTGTCTACATGTAGAAAGTAGAAATATGCAAATAAATCCATATTTATCACCCTGAACAAAAGTAAAGTCCAAATTGATCAACAATTTTTAAACACTAGTATCTCATCATTGTCCTCTAAATTCATATGCATTTTCTACAATATGAGCTTAATATAAAAATCTTAAATCACTTAAAAGAATATTTATACATTATACACTGTTTTAAAAATATTTTTTTCTTTTCCTCCATGGGGATTTTATGATTTTTTGTGTGTCTCTCTTTTGTCCTTAAATGTCAGTATTATGTATGGCAACTGAGTACTACATATATATTTTTTTTAAAAATCCGTGTGTGTTTATGGAGAGTATCTGTAAGAGAACCCTTCCCTGAAAGACATGCGCGAAGGATTAATTATGTGATAATGATCACTACAACAAAGACAGCATTCTGTTTGGATTCATTTCCTGCACCTGCTGCAGGTGATCACTGCCTCTGTTGATGGAAGTAAACAACACATTTCAAATCACTTTTCTGACTTTTAGAACACATAGCTTTCTTGTTTTACTTTGATTGCAGCCTGCAGAAATTATGAATTAAGGGAAATTTATCTCTGGACCTTGACCTCTTCCTTTCTAGTCTTTTAGAACCTTTTTTTTCTTTGGGTAGCCATTTTCATATATAGTACCGCTCTAGAATTTAAAGAAACTGACTAATACTCTCTGGAGTGGGAAAATCGAGACTAGAGCATCAAATGCAATGAACATACATGATCTGTTTAATCTGTGCAGAATTATTTTTTAAATGAATGTGTTACCATCATCCCAAGGAAATTCACATGAACACATCAATTGCCACAGATAATTTAGACTTACATTTCTTATAAAACCTTATTAGAGATGAAGTGTGCTGGCCTTTAATTGCTGTGATAAAATACTTAGGAGGAGCAACTGGAAGGTGGAGAGTTTCATTTGAGCTCAAGGTTTTAGAGATTTCCGCTCCATCTCTTTTGTGCACGAGGCTTACCATAGTGGTGGGAAATGTGTTAGAGGGAGCTCATCAATTTACAGCAACCAGGTGGAGGGGGACAGAGAAAAGAGAAGGGCCTGGATTTACACCAAGATACAACAGCCACTGGCACACCAAGTAGGCTACCTCCTTCCGCAAAGCCCCATATTCGAAAGTTCCTACAACCTCCAAAAAAATGCCTTCAGATGAGGACTCCCCCGTGGAATGAATCCACTCAGTCATTCAGAGCCTTTGTGATCAATTCTACCTCAATGACTGGATTCATTTGCTGGGACCAAGCCTTCAGCACATGTCTTTACACAGGGAACTTCATATTCAATCCATAGCGAAATTATTAACTGTCTTATGATACATCTCTAGCAAACCACAAAATTCCCTGTGTTCTGTCTTGGTACACTGATGTCTTGGCCCCTACAGGATTTTAGTTCGCTACTCCCGTATATGATATTAAGTCAAAACGGATCAGTTTTTACAGTACCAGTTCATATAAAAGTGGTTGTTGAGCTGAGATTTAATGTATCACTGATTACAGCCTACCATCCTAAACCATCTCAGTGCCTTCTAGTTGATCCAGACTGTCAAGCAAAACCAGTTGAGATGACTCTTTATTCTATCAGCTAAAGAGAAATAAATACTTGGCCTTTTTGAATGCCTTCAGGACTCTATCCCAGTTATGACAAATTTCTCTCTTGATATTGGACCAAATCATAGAAGATATCAAATACCTATTTAATCTAGCTCTGGGTGAAAGAATTTTCTTATTGATTCTCAGAGAACTAGAGTCACTTGTTTTCAAAGGTGAAACTTGAAATTATCATTTTGGTTATGAGTCTTAGTATCTGCTTTGATACACTACTAGGTAGAGTCTTTCGGGGGGCCCTCTGCAGTAGGCTCCTGTCCTGTTACTTGTTTTCTCCTATGTCCAATGCACCTCCCATTTGTCTTTCTAAGTGAGGATTGATCATCTTACACCAGGTCCTCTTTCTTGTTTATCTTCTTTAGGTGTATAGTTTACATTATGTTTATCATATCTTATAGAACTATATGAGTGAGTATATACCATGTGTGTCTTTCTCCTTGTGGGATACCTCACTCAGAATGATATTTTCTAGATCCCACCATTTGCCTGCAAATTTCATGATTTCCTCCTTTTTGATTGCTGAGTAGTATTCCATTGTGTAAAAATACCACAATTTCTGTATCCATTCCTCCACTGAGGGACATCTGGGTTGTTTCCAGGTTCTTGCTATTATAAATAAAGCTGCTACAAACATGGTTGAGCAAATGTCCTTGTTGTGTACTTGATCAAATTTTGGGTATATGCCTAGGAGTGGTATAGATGGGTCTTGAGGAAGCTCTATTCCTAATTGTCTGAAAAAGCACCAGATTGACTTCCAAAGTGGTTGTATCAGTTTACATTCCCACCAGCAATGGAGGAGGGTTCCCCTTTCTCCACAACCTCTCCAGCATGTGTTGTTACTAGAATTATTCATCTTAGCCATTCTGATGGGTGTAAGGTGAAATCTCACCGATGTTTTGACTTGCATCTCCCTGATGGCTAAGGATGTTGAGCATTTCTTTTAAGTGTTTCTCTGCCATTCTATATTCCTCTACAGAGAATTCTCTGTTTAGTGCCGTACCCCATTTTTTAATTGGGTTACTTGATTCATTGCTTTTTAACTTCTTTAGTTCTTTGCATATGCTGGATATCAGCCCTCTGTCAGATATAGGGTTGGTGAAGATCCTTTCCAAGTCTCTAGGCTGTCATTCTGTTCTGGTGACAGTGTCTTTTACTTTACAGAGGCTTTTCAGTTTCATGAGGTCCCATTTATTGATTGTTGCTCTTATAGCCTGTGCTGTTGGTGTTCTGTTCAGGAAGTTGTCTTCTGTGCCATAACCAAACCTTCGGCAGAGTGCAAGGAAACATATGAAAGAAGTGGGAGTTTGTATGATGTGGAAAGGATAGGAGCTCCAAAAGGACCAAATATATCTGGGCACAGGAGTCTTTTCTGAGACTGACACTCAAGCAAGAACCATGTATGGATATAACCTAGAACCTCTACAGGGATGAAGCCCGTGGTAGCTCAGTAACCAACTAGTTTCCCATAGTAGGGGAACAGGGAGTATTTTTGACAGGAACTCAATGGCAGGCTGTTTGACCTTCCCACCCTCCAAGGGAGGAGCAGTCCTGCTAGGCCACCAAGAAGGACTTTGTAGCCAGTTCTGAAGATACTTGATAAAACAGGATCAGATGAAAAGGGAGGAGGTCCTCCCCAATCAGTGGACTTGGAAAGGGGCAGGGAGAAGATGAGGGAAGGAGGGAGGGCTTGGGAGGGAATGAGGGAGCAGCTACAGCTGGGAAACAGAGTTAATAAAATGTAACTAATAATAATAATAAATAATAATAATAATAAAAAAGTCATTTCAGGCAGTTCTCCTTTTCAAGAGGTTTTTGTTCTACAAAGGAAAATAAAGAAAAATAAAAGTAAAAAAAAAAAAGAAATTATCGTTTTGTAGCTTATAACAGTCAGTGTGTGTGTATGTGTGTTTGAAAACACCTACAGGAATGGAAGTAGAGGTCACAGTTCAATGACAAGTGTCCATCTCTAATCCTCTCCAACTTATTTTTTGAGGGAAACTTCTCTTACTGAACCTGGAGATAGGCTAGAATGCTTGGCCAAACAAGCTCCTGTAAGCTGCCTCCATCCCACCAGCGCTGGGTTTACAGTGCATCACAGCCTCTATTTAAGCCACCATGCCTGTATTTTACATGGATGCTAAGTCTCCAAATTCAAGTCCTCATGCTTGCATAGCAAACACTCAACCAGTGAGCCATGTCCCCAGCAAGCTCCACAAGCCTATCTTGATGTACTAGTCAATGAAGCAAAAATAGTTTTGTCAAAGAAATGTGGTATCCTCACCCCACAACATGCAGTAACTTCTACCCGTTAATATATTCACATATGAAACAATTGCATGTGCAGCAAAATGCCTTAACCAGGCAATCTTCTATGAAATGGATTAAAAGTTCTCTTTCATATAGAACTTAACTACATGCAAGATGTGTTTATTAATTGATCTGTTCACTTCCCATATATGTGCTGGAAATTCCATTTGCTTCTCATCATTCATGTCAGCCCAATTTATCCTAACTACATACAGGTAAATTTAGGCTCAAGAAAATGAATCATTTATTAAAAGTCACATAAACATTGATAGAAGTATGACTAGAATTAAATTCTTCCAGCTCATAGTTCTGGGCAAAGCTGACGTTATTTAATGTTCGTTACAATGCTTTTTGTGTAGGGAAAATTGCTCAGTTTTGTTACTCTGTTTCATCAGACCTCCTGGACGATGAGCTAGCACAGATGATGAAAAGTTACAGATGTAAGCGTTCTGCACCACAGCCTCTGTACTTTTGCTGTTTAATCCTTAGTTCTTATTATGGAAAATATTACATGACCTGCATTTTTCTCCTTTGATAGAATCAAAGTAAATGTTTTCAAGGCATTCTCTCTATTTCATACTCCCATTTTGGAATAGGTTGTGCCTACCCCTATGTTACAGTTTCTAAGTCACTCACTATATTTTGTGTATTATTTGGTTCAGTTTTACCTAAGTATGCCGAGTCCAATTTATGCTGCCCATATACTCACTGGAGCATGATCAAACACCCAGGGACCAGTCCCTTAAAGAAAATTGAGCCCTTCCCCACTAGAAGCCATCAACTGTGAAGAGCTACACTTCAGCATCCTTCTCACAGTTTTTAAGACTTCTCTCCAATAGCTTCCTGTCCAGACTGCTTCTGTGGGGGAGATTATCACAGAAGCCTTCTATGTCTCTCATTCTCAACTGAAAGTGTGCAGCCATCAATACCACTACAAAAGAAACTTCCTTGCTCTTTACAGTCAGCGACAGTATGGATCATGGACTTCCACATGGTTTCTGGTAACAGTGCAAGCCACGTACATCCTCATAGCCTCAGGTAATAGCATAGACCACGAGCCTCAGCATAGTCTCCTATAGCAGTACAGATCCATAGACATCAATACATTCCTCAGCCGAAGCCCAGACCATGGACACCATAACAGCCCTCAGTTGCAGCACAGGCCATAGACATCAAGACGATCTTCAGTGGGAACATTCCCAGGGTCATCAACATGGTTACAGTCAGCATTATAGTTCATGAACATCAATATGGTCTCAGGCAGAAGCATGGCCCAGAGACATCAAAATGGCCTCAGTCAGCAGCTCAGGCCACAGACATCCATTCATCTCCTGGTGGTAAAATAGACAAAGAACATCAACCTGGTCTCAGGTGGCAGCACAGACCACAAACACCAACATGGCCTCTGGAGGCAACAGGGAACACAGACACCAATATGGCCTCCAGTCACAGCACAGAGCATGAATATCCATAAGGTCCATGGGCATCTACACGGCCTGGGACAGCAGCACAGAACACAGACACCAGCACGTCCCCCAGATGTTGGACAGACCACAGACACCAATGCGGCTTCTGGGGGCAGCATGGACCATGAAAGTCTTTCAAGAATGCCCAATCCAGAAAATGAACCATATCCCTCTTGAACATCATATTGCAGCTCAGGCCACTTGTGTGGCCAGGCAGAGTTGTGGACAGACCTGTGAGAAGTCCAGACTGCTGCACTCCACCGTGCTGCTCCTACCTGGCAACAGGCATGCCCCTTCCCCACAAGTCCACCACAGCATTCTCCTACACCTGTCACTGCCACTGCATCTCTAGTTCTGCCTCTCTCCACCTCGCAAAACCGGCTCCATTTCTCTGTCTTTTCCACCCCTTCATCATGTTTCTTCATCAGAGTAGCATTGCAACCTGCAGAGTATCAAACTATATACATACATATACATGTAAGTATACATCATATACATATACACATACACATATATACAGACATACATATGCATACACATCATACACATATATATCACATACATATGCTTATGCATATACATAGGCATATACATATATCCCAAACAACTTTATATGAAATGCTCATTGGATCAAGTCACTGGTCTGGTTCAAGGTTTCTGCTTTCTGAAGCACCGTAAATCCTGGATCATTGCTGCCGAAACTTGTCTTGGATATCCTGCTGTTGTCCAGAATTAGGGGGATCTTGCATCTAGGCAGAGCCAAGAGCAGGATCTAAGAGAGCTCTAGGCTGCTACACACCTCCATGCCCCAGAGGCTCACCCTGTGTGACCATTGTAATTGCAGCCTAAGAGCAAAGCTCCTGCCCTCACTTCCGTTTTCCAAACAGGGCAAGCACTGCAGGCTGTCCTGGATGCTGGCCTTGCTCACCAGGCACAAACGTTGTGCTTGCAGCCTGCCTGCGGCTCTATGGCCCAAGCTCTCCTCTGATCCACAAGAGCAGCAGTGGCAGCTCCTTACTGCAGCAGGAGGTCAATAATTTAAGAAAGGAGTAGGGACAAGAGGGAGGAGTTGGGAGGAGAGGGAGAGTAGAAATAATATAATTATAGTTCACATATATAAAATCTCAGAAGATAAAATATTTGTGACTTGTCCCAGAAGCAAAAAGGCACACACGGTATATACTCACTTATATAAACATACAACATAGAATAAACCCACTAAAATCTGTACATCTAAACAAACTAAGCAAAAGAGAGGACCCTAACTAAAATGTTCAAACCCCATCCTGAAAGGCAAAGAGAATGGACATCAGAAGAAAAAGAAAATAGGAAACAACCTAGGAACCTGCTAGAGAGGGCCTCTGAAAGCCAGAAGAAGAAAACAGGAAACAACCTAGGAACCTGCCACAGAGGGCCCCTGAAAGCCTCTGCCCTACAGACTATCAAAGCAGATGCCGAGCCTGATGGCCAACTGGCGGGCAGAGCGAATGGAATTTTATATAAGAAATGGGAAATAGTAAGAGCTGGAGAGGACAGGAACTCCACAAGGAGAGCAACAGAACAAGAAAATTTGAATCAGGGAACTTCCCAGAGACTCATACTCCAACCAAGGACTATTCCTGGAGATAACCTAGAACCCTGACAATGCAGCCACTTCTGATGAGAACTGATAGACTAAGATCAGAAAGAAGGAGAGGTCCCTATCAGTGGACTTGGGGAGGGGCATGCATGCAGAAAGGGGGGGAGGGTGGGATGGGGAGGGGAGGTGGGAGGGGCTTATGGGGGGATAGAAAATGAATAAAGTGTAATTAATAAAAGCTAAATAAAAAATTTTAAAAATATATTAAAATATTTAAAATATTTAAAAAGTATGAAGTTATTTACCCTGATAAAATATAGTAAACAAGAATCCAAATGTAATTTTGGTTGGTTGGTTTTGGGTTTTTTGTTTTTGTTTTGTTTTGCTTTGCTTTGCTTTTTTGAGATGGGTTCTCCCTGTATAACAGAGCCCTAGCTGCCCTGTACTCTCTTTGTAGAAAAGGCTGGCCTTGAACTCATAGAGATCCACCTGCCTCTGCCTCCCAAGTGCTGGGATTAAAGGCATGCACCACCATCCCCAGCTTTTCCAAAAGTGATTTTAAGTCCATAATTTAATATCCTTATTTATTTAAAGTAATAACTTCATCCATAATGCCAGTGATAAACACTTGATACTAGCATATAAAATAATCTTATGTTGGAAAAACATATTAAAATAATTCCTTAAAACTGAACACTTACTTAGCCAATTCTAGATTTTGTCAGTTTAAGAGCATAGAGATAACAAAAAAAAATGTGGAAATGGTATTAGCTCTTTACTAACCATGTCACTAAATTATAAAGATTAAATTGAGGATGTTACACCTGCACAATCATGCTTTTGGAGAGTAAGGAGGCAAGCTTAGTGGGGTGAGGGTAATCCACATTTTATTTATTTGGGAGGTATTTAAAGGGTCAAAATGAGTAAAAAATTAAACCAGTGAATAATGAAGATGTGAGCCCATGATTGGCCATGAACTGAACACTTCATTCATAAAAAGTACTGTATACAACACTTGATAGTGATTTAGATAGAAAGACTGGAGATGGCAGGGCTTACAGAATAACTCTGGACAAGGAAGGCAAATATATTAATACACATTAATATATTAATAAATAATAGAATATATTATACATATATAATACTCTTATTTTAATGACAAACTGACCGTTCTGTCCAAAATGAAAACGTTCTGAAGTTAAGAACTGCTTGTAGATCACTGGCTACCTTCTGGTGCAAAAGAGCCACAGTAAAGTCCTGTCTGTCTCACTGGGGGCCCATTAATAGTTGCATATGCCAGGATGGCTGTCTTTAATAGATTGACAACACTGAAGACAGTAATTGGCAGTAATCGGGTGATTCTTAGGAGCAAGCAAGAATTACTGAAATCATGCAGTCTCTGTTGTTAGCATTTTACTCATGAGCCTAAGAACCAACTCTTGGAGAAAAGGTTAGCAGAAATGAAGTCATCCTGTGCACCTGATGCTCATTTCTTTCTGGCATGGAGAGTGTTGGAGTGCTTTGCCATTCCAAAAAGACTATTCTAAATCTTTCCCCAGATCTATATTCTATCATTTCTCCAATCTTTCCAAACATCTGGCCAAGCTGTTAATCACTCCATTAATTCCATTCTCCTCCAACAAGGCAAGTAATTAGATGTACTGTTTGCTATTTTTCCTACTGAAAGGATTTTATTTCCTCAATATCCTATTGGGTCATCTCTGAAGGATATAGCAAGTTCTAGCATATTCTACAATATTCACCTATGAACTAAGCACTTGATTACTTGTCTTGTCGTTGATGCTCAGGAGCAACGCCCTTGTGAGAGTACCTCTGTGGAAGACTGAAGACAGGCAGTCCCATCTGCTGATACAAGGTGTCTTTAGCAGGTTCTGAGCATTCCATCCAGTGGGCCAACACCACTTGATGATGAAATGCTTCCTGTGTTTGCATGTGGGTGTGGTGTGAAAGCATGTATATCTGCATACTCACATGATATATGTATGCATGCCAGTCTTCCATTGGCAGCCATCAGGCTCTAATACCAGTGAAGAAGTAGATGTGGTAGCAAAGCGAGGGCAAGCAGGCAAAGAGCAAAACTTTTCTTCTTCCATGTCCTTACATGGGCTTCCAGCAGAAGCTGTGGCCCACATTAAAGGTGTGTCTTCCCAGATCAAAGGCGTCTTGTCTTCCAACCTCAAAGGTCCAGATTGTATTCCAGGTATAGTCAGATTGGCAACCAAGAATAACCATCACAATGGATTTTAGAACTCTTGAAACAGTAGTTCACCTTCTAGATATGTGAACGTTGCCACATTCTACACTCCTGAACAGTAACTTACCAAATTTCTATTCTGTTGAGGGGCCTGACTCAATCCTGTACATTAAGTAGCTGTTCCACATTGTTGAAAAACAGAGAAACAAACAAACAAAAAAGCCAAAACTCTGCTTGTTGCAACATTTTAATGGTAGAAAAACAATGATATGGACTGTTTGTCTTCTATTAAACTGACATCAATTTCCAATCGATTTTGGATTTCAATTTTCAGTTAAATTATCCATTCCCTTCACATTAATGTTAAATCTAAGTCAGCAGGTACTTTGCTACACCAAGACCCATTTTATTCTCAGGTGATTTTTTTTTTTTTACTACTACTTATTTCTGGTTGCTTTAACATTCTGGTAGCTCACATTTATTGAAGGTTAAGTTTCTGATTGATTCTCTTAGAAAGCTCTACTCTGAACTGAGAATGGTGATGAATGCCTTTAATCCCAGCACTCGGAAAGAAGGCTGGATCATTATGAGTTCAAGTCCAGCCTAGTTTACATAGTGAGTTTCAGGACAGCCAGGACTACCAAAAGAGGGGGGAGAGGAAAGGTTGGAGGAAAGAAAGAAAGACTCCACTCTGTCACTGGGGCCCTGGTACACCTGGTGCTCAATGGTTCCCCAAATAAATGTCTCCATTTGCCATTCCTCAAACAAGTATTGTAACTGTTTCCAAAAATCCTTCATTGATATTCCAGCTTACTAATTATAACTTACTTTTTCCTAAATTTATTCGGGTTCTATATCATTCATAAAGCCCCAGAATCCTTTGTTCTTAGCAGCCTTTTCTATTCACAAGCAGGAGCTCTCCTACCATTTGCTAATTAAACTCATTAAGTGCTTTTCAAATGCCCGTTTTGCATTTATATATGGGAGTTAAAATGAAAACTTACAGCCCTTTTAACATGACTCAAATCCCCAAAACCTTTGTTTCAAGTCAATATGTTCATTATAAGTAACATTATTATAGAATAATTTAGGAACATGAAGCAATCTAATTGGCCTCCAGCCATCAGTTTATAAACTTATCAACATAATTCCATCCTTATCTCTAAATTGATGACCACAAATAATGAGTTTAAGATGAAACAATAATTACATTAGTTGTAGTTATACTTGATAAATGAATGAATGCAAAAATTATCATACTGCAGAGATGCACATTAATGTAATCAGTTATATAATTATACAGTTCAATAATTCAGAGCCCTTTGTAGTCAATATATAATATACAGGTAGAAAAATCAACTCTAGTCTTTGAAAAACTCTTAAGTTATTATGGAAAAAAACTTTAAAAGTGTATGTATTTCCAATTTTTAGTTCCCCTAGTTTTCAAACTAAAAGTTGATCCAATTATGAAAACAATCATAGTAAAGTATTATTTATATTCTTCTATGCCAGTAAATAATTCATTTTGTGACTACATTAAGACTTATATTTTTCTTTTATCCATTATCCAATATCTCCTTTATAGTCCTGAGGTGAATTATCACTCCAAGAACAACAACAAAACTATTTTTTATTTGTATAGCACTTAATAATTCTGAAACCATTCACCACCATTATTTCATCTGAAATCATTTTGACTAATACCTCAGATCTCATTGGTAATCCAACATCCTGGTAAGTTTGCAAATCCTAAATCTTGGAGATTCTCCTAGTCGCATGTAAACTTCCTATCAGTGCCCGTTGCCTAGCTTTTATACCTAATTCTACTTGACACTAGCACTAGGACCACAGGTTTCCACATTGCCACTAGCTATTTTTAGCATTTGACAAAGGGAAGAGCTAGAGGGACTGAGAGTGCAAAGAATAGAATGATTTGCGTCCTGTCTTCCAACTGTTGCCTCAGCAAAGGCCCATTACCATCTTGTGATTCCTCGCTGTTTTCCCAAACACTGTTATTGGAATGTTAAAAACACGTACAGACTTCTAACGCAATATATCCCATGTCACCATGAAAAGAGACTGCATTCCAGTGTTTTAGGAGATTGTTTGGGCTGCATGTCCCATTTAGGAATGAGGACTCAACAATCACTTGCTCTCACCACATTGACCATTTATTAGTCTCTGTGTTAACTATCACCCCATCCAAGACCCAGGGAGCATCACAGAAGAGGAAGCAGAAGGAGCCAGCAAATGGGAAGGAGAGAATTATGATCCTTGTCTTCTGGATATGCCTTGGGCATTGCAAACATAAGTGCCCTCCGGTTTAACTTCCTCCATAAGACCTGGGCATATGCCTGTGCACATGCACACAGGCACGTGCGCACATACACACACACACATACACATGTAACACAAAAGTAGAAGGGAAACTGATTTAGAGCAAGAAGAAGGTCATCAGGAATGCAAAGAAGTTAACAAAGAGTAGTGAAGGGCGGTTGAATATGATCACAATACATCTTATACATGTATGAAACTGACGAAGGGGAAAAGAAGAAAGAATTAAAAAAGAAAAAAACGTTGGCATTTTAGGTTAGCAAATAGCCACAGTAAATATTCTAATTTAATATAATAGAAATAGTATAACGGAAATAATTCGAGATAGTTTCTCAAGCATGAAAGGCCCTGTGCTCCATGTGGGAATGTATTCCACTCCCCTGAACTGGTTCCCATCGACTTGTAAGCTATTTCTTCCTCAGTGTCGTAAGTGATCCCATGAGGAAGTAGTCTTCACCATATGTCAATTTGCATTTTGGAACAATTTCTGAGAAACAGCGTTGCAAGACTGTAGAGTACATGTACTTGTAACACTCTTGCACTCTCCTTCACCGAGGCTCGTATAATTTTGTACATTTATTTCGCCAAAATATCTACAGTCGGATATGGTTTTCAGACCTTGGGATCCTTGCCAACTAGATAGTTGAAAAATAGCATCTTTCTGTAACTTAAACTTATATTTTCCACTCTATGAGCTATGACCAACACCATTTGATGTGTGTTAAGACTTCTTTGAACACTTTCTTTTGCTCATTTTTTCAGAGGGTTTTTTTTTTTTTTTTTTTTTTTGGTCAGTTCTCAGAAGCATTGTTTGTGTCTGAGTGTAGTAATCTGTGTTCCTCCTTTTTTGCTGCTTCTGAGATTTATTGTGTCCATTTTCATCTCTAGGTTATTTCGGTACCTGCTACACAGTGATGTGATTAATGCAGTCATTTCATGTTCCTTGCACAGGTTTGTCGAAGTGATACCTATTGTAAAGGCCACATTTCTATCTTGTTGACCTTGATCAGTCTGGCACTAGTCTTTCTGTATGCTCAGGCATCCATAGCCCAGACTTTCAGTTATCATCTAGAACTAAATACATCATAGTTTAGTTTTCTAAATCCCTGTTTAGGAATATCCTGATTTCTTTATGCTTGTTTACTTTATGATATAAATGTTATAAATAGTCAATATAACTCCAGAGGTAAAATATTTTTCTTATGATCAAATTAAATAAATAGCTTATTTAGGATATATTTTCGCTTATGATGTATTACCTCTTGTCAATTAGTACAATTTTAAATTCATCTATTTTTCCCACTTTATTTATTTATGTATTTGTATGTGTATTAATTACAGTTTATTCACTTTGTATTCCCCCTGTATTTCCCTCCCGCCTCCCCTCCCAACTCCAACCTCTCTCCCCCTTCTCCACCCATGCCCCTCCGCAAGTCCACTGATAGAGGAGGTCTTCCTCTCCTTCTTTCTGATCCTAGTCTATCAAGTCTCATCAGGAGTGGCTGCATTGTCTTCCTCTGTGCCTGGTAAGGCTGCTCCTCCCTCACGGGGATGTGATCAAAGAGCCAGCCACTGAGGTCATGTCAGAGACAGGCCCTGTTCCCATTACTATGGAACCCACTTGGACACTGAACTGCCATGGGCTACATCTGTGCAGGAGTTCTAGGTTATATCCATGAATGATCCTTGGTTGGAGTATCAGTCTCAGAAAAGACACCTGTGCCCAAATTTTTTGGTTCTGTTGTTCTCTTTGTAGAGATTCTGTCCTCCCCAGGTCTTATTATCTCCCCCTTCTTTCATTAGATTCCCTGCA
Organism: Meriones unguiculatus; assembly: GCF_030254825.1. Taxonomy (NCBI): domain Eukaryota; kingdom Metazoa; phylum Chordata; class Mammalia; order Rodentia; family Muridae; genus Meriones; species Meriones unguiculatus. The sequence goes on from NC_083352.1 coordinate 49,897,501, forward strand.
CTCTGCCCAAAGTTTGGCTATGCCCCTCAGTTGAGGAATGGATACAGAAATTGTGGTATATCTACACAATGGAATATTACTCAGCAACAAAAAACAAGGAAATCATGAAATTTGCAGGCAAATGGTGAGAACTGGAAAAGATCATCCTGAGTGAGGTATCCCAGAAGCAGAAAGACACACGGGTTATATACTTACTCATAAGTGGATATTAGATATATAATATAGGATAAACATACTAAAATCTGTACACCTAAAGAAGCTAATCAAGAAGGCAGACTCTGGTTAAGATGTTCAGTCCCCATTCAGAAAGACAAAGATTTTATGTCTAAGAATTTTGTTTTGCTCTCTTTTTTCTTTTTATTATTATTATTTATTACAATTTATTCATTTTTGTTTTCTAGCTGTAGCCCCTCCCTCATTTCCTCCCAATCCCACCTTCTGTCCCTCTTCTCCTCCTTTTTCTTTTGTGGGGAAAATTGCAAGGGTGTAGGGAGGATATGAAGGAACAAGGATTGGGGTGAGTAGGATTGGGGTGTATGAATTTACAAAGAATCAATAAAAAAGTTTTAAATATATTTGTTTTTTTATTCACTTTACATCCTGATAGTAGCCACCTCCCTCTTCTCCTCCTTGTCGTACCCTCCCTCCCTCTTCCCTATGTCCCCTCTCAGATAAGGGGAGATGCATGCATGCGTGCACACACACACACACACACACACACACACACACCAACTCATTAAGTTGCTTCAGAACTGAGCGAATTCTCTTCCCCTATGGTCTGGCGAGGCAGCCCTGCCAATGAAGAGTGATCAGAAAGCAGGGACTAGAGTTAGCCCGTGTCAGAGACAACCCCCTTAACTAGGGAACCCACATGAAACCTGAACTGCCCATCTGCTACATCTGTGTAGGGGGTCTAGGTCCAATCTATGTATGGACCTTGGTTGATGTTTCAGTCTCAGTAAACTCCTCTGGGCCCTGCTTAGTTGGCTCTTTTGGTCTTCTTGTGGAACTCCTAGCATCTCCAGGTCCTTCTGCCCTTCCCCCACTTTTCCACCAGACTCCCTACATTTCACCCAATGTTTGGCTGTGAGTTTCAGCATCTGTTTCAATCTGCTGCTGTGTAGAGCCTCTCAGAAGACAGCTATGCTAAGCTCCTGACTATAAGCAAAGTATAATTTCGTTAATAGTGTCAAGGTTTGGCTCTCTCCCATGGGGTGAGTCTCAGGTTGGGCCGAGCATTTTTCGGACATTCCCTCAATATCTGCTCTATGTTTATCCCTGCACATCTTGTAGGCAGGGTAAATTTTGTGTCAAAGTTTTTGTGGGTGGGTTGGTGTTTCCCTGTCTAGTTAGAGGGTGTCCTCTTCAGTCTCCATGACCCCTGGTACTAGAAGTCTCATCTAGAGTCAACCCCCTATCCTCTCAGAATCTTAGTTTGTGCTTCATCATAAAATCAGTGAAGAGCTCTTCATGAAACCTCCTTCTAAAAATCCTGAATTTCACAAGTTCTAGTAGAAAAAAAAGTCAAATAAAAAGTACCATGAGCCAAATAAGATGACTTCCAGTTGTATTCCTTCTCCTCCAAATAATTCATTTATTTTTATGGCTTAATTAAATTAATATCAAGCAAAATAATTCAGGCTAAGAAAAGAAGGTATTATATGATTTTCCTATATGTTGTTTCTAGAATTTATTTAGACACATACAATCTTGTAAGTATATAGTACATTAAAGTAGAATTGAGGTTGTCTAGAAAAATAAATGGAAGAAGGGGAATGAGGAAAGAGGAAGGACTTAAATGTGGTCAAAGTTCATGATATATTTATATGAAGATGACTTTATGAACCCTATCACTACATACAGTCAATATAAGCCAGTTTAAAAGGCAAAAGGAAAAATCCATAAAAGCAATAATAAACAGCCAGGTGAGAAATGATAAGGTTTGAATGAAACAGGAAGAAATTCATAGGCAGTGGGTAAATGTATTTACCATGACTGATTAGGTGGAGGAGATAAATGAAAAGAGGAGTCTGAGATAATTTCCACATCTCTGGCTTAAAAAAAAACATATAGATAATGGAATATTGACTAAGATAAAGGAATATTGAAAGATGAGTAATTGTGGCAGGAAAAATGATAAACTTACTTGGAGTCTTATAGGCATGTACAACATATATAGAGAGAGATTTTTCTAGAGATATAAGAAACATGGGTACATATTTAAAATTAGAGGCGTGAAAAGAGATTATAATTTAATACATGGTAGTGAATGAAGCCTCAAAAAGAGCATGGGCAGTGGGAATGGAGAAGGTCCACGAACTCAAAACCACTTTACCTACCCTAAAAAGCTGGAAGGAAGATTATATGTATGAAAATACTCCCATATGTTACTAAGTATTTTTCTTCTGAAATCCTTTTTACAGCTTCCAGAGTTACAGTTTATTACTCACATTCACATATGAACATGTAAACATCAGGAAAAGATGCAGATGATGTGAAATTTTCAAGCCTTACATAATTGGGAAATAATACTGAAAAAATTTCATACTGACCTTTATTTTGACACGTCCTGAAATTCAGTTTCTACATGTAAATGAAAATAATATCTGGGGTTTGTTGGTTTTATTTTTTTTTAATCATTGGTAAGTTGTTTTTAAAACCCCACTGGAAAAAAACACCACTAAATTTTGATAATAAATGCATTAAATGTTAATTAAAATAAAATAAGCAAAAATGCTATGCATGTTCTCTTATCCCAGTCCAACTACCGTTCTAATTTTAACTGTAACATTATTGTGCTTTGTAGTAGTAACATCAAAAACACACAGATGTGCTTTGGCATATTTGAAGCATTCTTTTAATAATCACAAAATATTCTGTAAGCATGCTGCCTCTGCCATCAGTAGTTATTCACCAGTTGAACGTTGACATTAACTCTGTTTACAAAACAAGAGGAGATGGTTGAGAGCTTCACCGTGGCACCTGTGGAAGGAATAGAACATTAGGCGCTTCACACCGACCCAGAGAAAGGGACGAACTGATGCTTGTCCAGTCTGGAGGAGGGGCTTCAAGACAACAGGTGGTGCTGCTAGGATAGAATACTAAATGGGTACAGTTGATTCACCAGAGGCCATGGATTGTTTCCCAAATGAAATTACTATGCTTATTAAATTAAAGTTAGTTTGAGAACAATATTAAAACCTAATTAGAATGAAAGCTTGAGAGAGAGAAAAATCTTCAAATAATATCTCATAGTGAAAAGAATCTATTTCCATCCAGTGGGTTTCATTTTTGTACACAAACAAATGCTAAGCAACTGAGTTTCATATTAACTTCTTAAAAACCAGGGGCAGCTTAAATCTTCCATTTTCATCTCTATTAAACAAAGAAAAGTAAAGGAAGATAAACACAACCAAGGTAAAGTAACATAAAACAAAGCAAAGTCATAACCACCATGTTCCACAAAAATACTCATATAAGCTCTATAATATTATTCTGTTTCATTGTGAGGCCTCTTTTTCTCATCCTGAAATTCAAGTGGAAAAGATGCACATCTGATTTCCCCTTTCCTGAACAGGTCTGATAGATAACTTAAGAGAAATGTCCATCATCAGCATTTGGTCCATGGGATTTACTAAAGTATTCTAGAGGATCTATGCATGTATTTGCAATGGCTGGTTGCCTTGAGATATTGAAAGAAACTGTTCACTAGTGCCTTTTTAATGGAAAATATTTGCCTTACATATCCAATGGGGGTGGGGAGGGTTGAGACAAGGCTTCTCTGCCTTGGCTGTCCTGGACTCGCTTTGTAGACCAGGCTGGCCTCGAGCTCACAGAGATCCTCCTGCCTTCCTGAGTGCTGGGATTACAGACGTGCGCCACTGCACCCAACTACATACCCAATTTTTTAAAGGTATTGCTAACCTTACAATCAAAGTGATAGATTTTTTTCTCTTGTTGATCTTTAAAAATAAGTTTGAGCCAATTGTGGTAGAAAGAGAAGACACAGAATGTTACCAAGTAATTAAGGTTACTGAATGACATACCCTTCATTGGCTTTTTGTTGTTGTTTCGGTTTCCAGAGTAACAGGTATAAATTATTAATTAATTATTAATCAACAAGTGACTAAATTATGTAATACTATATCTCACCTGCCCAGGCTCAGGTAATTATGCAATACTATATCTTGCCACATAGAAGGCAATAAATAAATCTTGTTACTCATCTATGAATTCTCAGCACTTATGTCTGGTTTAGTTGCATATTTTCCAAAAATTTTACACATCAGCTTCTGATTTTATCACAATCTGCTTGACAGCCAATTTGTTCAGTGTGATAGTGACTGTATGCTCTCTCTGTTATTCAGGTTTTACTTACATTTTCTCTCAGAAGGATATTACACATGGCAACGTCTGAACCTGTGGCTTGGGTTGTTATACTCTCCACAGAAGGCACAGTGAAGAGAAAAGACTCAGAAGCTGCTACATCTGGGAATTATGACATGAGGAATTCTGTCCAGACTGCAGAAACTGAGCAAGTGTTGATTATAACACAGAAATATTCTCCTTAAAAATGGGCTGCTTTAAGTCAGTAATTGGCCAAGAAATTCTAACCCATGTTTAGTTCATATAGAAATTTCATATTATGTCTGTAATAAGATAAGGACACATCTGTTTCTCTTTAAGTCACCAAACAGTATCACCAAACAGTATACTGTTTTTCTCTGTGAATTTCTGAATGATGTCCTGAATTGATATGTTTTATGGCATAAGATAGGTTGCAAACCTCTTATAAAAAATCATCTCTCTTTCTCTCTCTCTCTCTCTCTCTCTCTCTCTCTCTCTCTCTCTCTCTCCTCTCTTCTCTCTGTCCCCCTTTGCATTTTAGCACATTCATTAATATGGGATAATTGGGACAGATTAGTCAAAAAATGCTTTCATCTTTGTTTCTTGCCAACATTGCATTTTAAAATAATTAAAACCCCAGATTGTTTCTGGTTTTCACCTAAGTTTACTGGCACCCAGCAAAGCAGCCTACACTTTGATTTTAATCATGGCCAGACAGTATAAGGCCCTTGTCTCAGAGGCAGCGTGAGCAGCAAGTAGACACCCCGCTGGGTAATTTCAAAGCAATGTACTTCCTGCTGCTAGTCCTACAGTATGATTTCTGTTCTGCCAAGGGCACCAGCACAAGGCAACTTCCAATTTGCACCTCACACATAAATTCACCTTGTGCCAATAGGTTTAGAAGAAAACCACAAGCTACCTAACCCAGCCATCAGGGGTCTGTTAACAGACCTTTAACTATGATCTATTGTGCAGCGGGCCTAAAAGACGCACACTGAGTCCCACTTTGTAAAGCCTGCACTTTCCTGACACCGTTTTTTCCTTGAGATAATTATAAGTGTTTATTTTTGGCTTTTAACAACTTTAATCACATTATTTAGCATGTTTCTGTTTTGTCGTCAACTTAAATGAATACACAGTTCTCCCAGGAATTTCGAAGAAACTGATACATGAGGTGATTTCCCTGATAAACGGATACACCGTATGAGATAGAGGTGGTGAATTATATTAAAACTCCATAAATGTGAAAATGTTTTTCTCGATAAGCAAGTAAGAAAATTATCCCGTGCAGCAGAGAATTCCCAAATAAATGAGGTGTGAACTTCCTAATTAAAGTAACATGGCTCGCCCTCAGCTTCCAGCCACTGTTTTCAGTGGCTTAGTGATATTCACTTCAGAGTGAATCCAGCTGATGGCAGTGCCATGAGCCCTCCATGGCACTGCCAACAGGAAGGCTATGTGGAATACAGAGAAGTACTTCTCTGGGTTATCTAGAATACGTTTAAAAATAACCTTAGCTGATCACAAAGGTCCTATGTGACTGTGAACTTTGAGCAACTGTTGAAATGTCATGCTGGGCCAATTGCGTCTGATGGTCCAGTAACAGAAGGACTATATTATAACAGAAGGAATGAATTCTAAAAATACACTCACCAGTAACAACCGAATCTATAAAGCTGAAAAAAAACATAGTTCCTCTTATTCCTAAATCCCTTCAGTCACCTGAAGAATAATACTAGATTAATCAATAAGTATATTTAATGTATAATAAAATGCACATGTCATTTGGTTTTTAATATGTTCTCTGAAGTTTCTATTTGGGTTGCTTATTAAGAATTTATTAACCATTGAATGTGTGGTTGGCATTGCTGGAGTTGACTTGCTCAGTGATAGGAGCTTTAGAGGCCCCAAATCAAGTGTCAAAAGAGATAGAGATAGCCATCTTCTCTCTGTATCTTCTTTCTGGGCCTGTGTGTATGTGTGTGTGTGTGTGTGTGTGTGTGTGTGTGTGTGTGTGTGTAGTTAAATTCACCTAAATAACTTTGTTTAAGCATGATAGCCTCTTGAACTCTCTACCTCGAAACAAAGTTAAGATTTGAACATATGAATTTAGAAAAGGCTTAATTTTCTCTTTGAGCAACACTGATTCTTTTTATATAATCTAAATTTTCAAAGCAAGCATCATTAGATTTTCCTATAGTTTAAATATGGAATGTTCCACCAAAGGACTGTGCATTAAAGGGTTGGAGGATCCTTTGGACCTTCGGGAGGGGAGGACTTAGGAAGGATCATTGAATCAGTGGGGGCATGTCCTGGGTGATGATTGTGGATCCTAGTCTGTTTCTCTTTCTGTTTGCTTTGTACTCTGCAGTGGAAGTGATCTGTTCTGCAGTACATTCTTGTCCTGATATGATACACTCTCCAGGCCTCCAAAATGATAGGGTCATTAATCTTAAACCAGAACCTCCAGACCCATGAGCAAAATTCTATTTATTAGTTAGTTATCACCAGTATTTTTCACAACTTTTCATGAAACATGGAAATATAATATAAAATTTAGCAGTAAATATAATGGGTAAACTCACAAGATGATTATTAAAAGAGGATCACTGGAGGTCCACATTTGAAGGGGGTTATATAATTCTGTTGCCAGTGATTATGGTCTAGCTTGAGAAGGCATACCTTAGATGTAAAGCATAGAGTTGCATCAAAGTTCGAATTTTTTTTTATTATTAAATGTAGCTATGGAAGAATTTAAAAAGTTTGAAGAGCAATTAAAAAAAAGAAAATATGAAATTTGCAAGGAAATTGTGAGAACCAGAAAAGATCATCCTGACTGAGGTATCTCAGAAGCAGAAAGACACACATGGTATATACTCACTTAGAAGTGGATAGTAGACATATAATATAGGATAAACATACTAAAATCTGTACACTTAAAGAAGCTAAACAAGAAGGAGGACCCAGGGTAAGATGATCAATCCTCATTCAGAAAGGCAAATGGGATAGACATCGGAAGAGGGAGAAAACAGGGAACAGGACAAGAGCCTAACAGAGAGGACCTCTGAAAGACTCTACCCAGCAGGGTATTGAAGCAGATGCTGAGACTCATAGCCAAACTTTGGTCAGAGTGCAGAGAATCTTATGAAAGAGTGGGGAGACAGTAAGACCTGGAGGGGACAGGAGCTCCACAAGGAGAGCAACAGAACCAAACTTCTGGGCATAAGGTTTTTTTTCTGAGACTGATAATCCAACCAAGGACCATTCATGGAGATAACCTAGAACCCCTGCACAGATGTAGCTCATGGCAGCTCAGTGTCCAAGAGGGTTCCCTAGTAAGGGGAACAGGAACAGTCTCTGACATGAATTCAGTGGTTGGCTCTTTGATCACCTCCCCCTGAGGAGGGGGGCAGTCTTACCAGGCCACAGAGGAAGACAATGAAGATAGTCCTGATGAGAGCTGATAGGCTAGGGTCAGATGGAAAGGGAGGAGGACCTTCCCTATCAATGGACTGAGGAAGGGGTATGGGAGGAGAAGAGGGAGGGAGGGAGGGCAGGATTGGGAGGGGTTGAGGGAGGGGGTTAGCTGGGATACAAGTGAATAATTGTAATTAATAAAAAATAAATAAATTAAAAAAATTAGAAACTGGAAGAGTACTAAAGATTTATAACCACACAAAATCATAGTCAATATCATGAGTTTTAAAAAAAAAAGTAAAAAATCAAACCAATAAGGTACGATTCAGAAGTGCCTAGAATGTTGAAACATATAATTGTCCCCTACCTAAGCCTTCACTCCTAATCTGGGATTTAGTGACAATAACAAAGTAGCCATGCTGATTTTCAATTATTCATGTATTCAATCCCTGAAAATTTGGAGTAGTGTAATGCATTCATAATATCAAATTACAGAAGCTTCTGAAGAAATGCTGCAAAATTCACACTAGAGATTTTTTCTTCCACATGAATCATTATCTTTATTTCAGTAAGACATTTCTCACTTGAATCTAATCAAGTCTCTTAAAAATTTCAACATAAAACATAAAGTTGAAGAAGTATTAAACATTTTGCTTTCTATGATAAGCATTTTCTTTATTATATTTAAATTGGTTTGCATTTCTTGGAAGAATCATTAGCATGCTGAGAGCCCAGTCATGAAATCAAAAACAGCCATGGTGCTGTTTACTAGATGTTAATGCTACAAACATAAAATTTTCTTGATTCACACTTGGAAGGATAGAACATTGTCAGAAATTCAGAATAAGCTGATCAGGTAATTATTTTGGAAAAGAATACAACAAAAATATTATTTTTATGCACATTGTAAAGATTTAATACAATGTCTCTCATTCAAAAATTACTGAAACAAAGTTGATTCTCAAACATTATCTATTCATTCAAGAATCTGTCAACACAACTTAGAAAGACAGAAAGCAAACACAGCTAAAATCAAAAATTCCAATCAAATATTAAAAATAATTTAAGTTATTTTAAATTTAAAATAAATTAATGTATAATATATAAATTTGTAAATGATTCAATGCCAATAAGAAGTTGCTTTTGTCGAACTTTTTATTTAAGCCATGCTGAAAAAAAAATTTGTTACACTAGAGTTTTAGATACCTGTTATTTTATCTCCTGGACAAATTCTGAGCAGGACTCTGTTGTTACAAAGATTTTTGAAAATAGTGAATTAAAAATTACAGAGTCCACAATGTATTTTGGAGTATATAGATATAAAACAAATACAGCATTCTTTCAGGAAATTCAAAATTCAAAAACAGAGTTAATCCAGGAGTGTCAGGAATAAAATTTGTGGGCTAAGGAAATAGCTCAGTGGTTAAGAGCACTGATTACTCTTCCAGAGGACTCAGGTCTCAGCACCCACATAGGGGGTCACAACCATCTGTAATACCAGTACTAGCAGATTTGACACTCTCTTCTGGTCACTATGGACCCTAGGCATGAACGTGGTACACAGACATATATGCAGACAAGATAACATACACATAAACTAAACAGATTAAAGAACAAAGTTGATTATATGCTAAGATATGAAAGCTAAAATACAAAATGAGTAAGTTGGGGAGGTAGTGAGGATATGGCACATCAGACACACGACAAATTAGCAACTTGTTGGCCAGGGAGATAGTTCAGTAAGTAACATACATGCAATGCAAATGGACCAAGGTTCAGCGCACAGAACCTACATAAAGGGTTGATTCCTGGAGTTCACTAGCCAGCTAGCCTAACTGAAATGGCAAGCTCTGAACCAATGAGAGATCCTGTCTCCAAAGACAAAGTGGGGAGCTCCTACAGAACAAAAGCCAGGGTTTTCCTCTGGCCTCCACACACATAAGCCCTTGCCTATATAATCACTTACACACACACACACACACACACACACACACACACACACACAGTACCCACTTAAAGAATTTGAAGTGCTGTTGGTGTTCTATTCAGGAAGTTGTCTCCTATTCCAATGAGTTCTAGGGTCTTCCCCACTTTTTCTTCTAACCGATTTAATGTGTCTGGTTTTATGTTGTGGTCTTTATTGTTGCTCTTACAGGCTCTAAGAGCAACAATCAATAAATGGGACCTCATGAAACTAAAAAGCTTCTGTAAAGCAAAGGACACTGTCATCAAGACAAAGCGACCACCTACAGATTGGGAAAGAATCTTCACCAATCCTTTTTATGACAGAGGACTCATATCCAGTATATATAAAGAACTAAAGAAGCTAAAAAGCAGCAAACCAAGTAATCCAATTAAAAAATGGGGAACAGAGCTAAACAGAGAATTCTCTGTAGAGGAATATAGAATGGCAGAGAAACACTTAAAGAAATGTTCAACATCATTAGCCATCAGGGAAATGCAAATCAAAATGACATTGAGATTTCACCTTACACCCATCAGAATGGCCAAGATGAAAAACACATCTCGAGTGTCATCTCGAGTGACAACACATGCTGGAGAGGCTGTGGAGAAAGGGGAACCCACCTCCATTGCTGGTGGGAATGTAAACTTGTACAACCACTCTGGAAATCAATCTGGCGCTTTCTCAGACAACTAGGAATAGCTCTCCTTCAAGATCCAGTCATACCACCCCTAGGCATATATCCAAAAGAGGCTCAAGTACACAATAAGGACATTTGCTCAACCATGTTTGTAGCAGCTTTATTTGTAATAGCCAGAAGCTGGAAACAGCCCAGATGCCCCTCAACTGAAGAATAGATGCACAAATTGTGGTACATCTTCACAATGGAATATTACTCAGCAATGAAAAATAAGGAAATCATGAAATTTGCAGGTAAATGGTGGGATCTGGAAAGGATCATCCTGAGTGAGCTGTTCCAGAAGCAGAAAGACACACACAGTATATACTCACTCATATAGACATGTAATATAGGATACACCTACTAAAATCCGTACACCTAAGGAAACTAATCAAGAGAGAGGACCCTGACTAAAATGCTCAATCCCCATCCTGAAAGGCAAAGAGGAAGGACATCAGAAGAAGAAGAAAACAGGAAACAACCTAGGAACCTGCCACAGAGGGTCTCTGAAAGGTTCTGCCCTGCAGACTATCAAAGCAGAGGCTGAGACTTATGGCCGACTGTTAGGCAGTGTGCACAGAATCTTATGAAAGAAGTGGGAAATAGTAAGATCTGGAGAGGACAGGAACTCCAGAAGGAGAGCAACAGAACCAGAAAATTTGAACACAGGGGTCTTCCCAGAGACTCATACTCCAACCAAGTACCATGCATGGAGATAACCTAGAACCCCTGCACAGATGTAGCCCATGGCAGTTCAGTTTCCAAGTGGGTTACATAGTAATGGGAAGAGGGACTGCCTCTGACATATTCTGACTGGCCTGCTCTTTGATCACCTCCCCCTGAGGGGGGAGCAGCCTTACAGGCCACAGAAGATGACAATGCAGCCACTTCTGATGAGAACTGATAGTCTAAGATCAGAAAGAAGGAGAGGAAGACCTCCCCTATCAGTGGACTTGGGGAGGGGCATGCATGCAGAAAGGGGAGAAAGGGTGAGTTTGGGAGGGGAGGAGGGAGGGGCTTATGAGGGGTACAAAATGAATAAAGTGTAATTAATAATAATAATAAATATTTAAAAAAAAGACTAAGATCAGAAGGAAGGAGAGGAGGACCTCCCCTATCAGTGGACTTGGGGAGGGGCATGAGTGAAGAAGGGGAAGGAAGGGTGGGCTTGGGAGGGGAGGAGGGAGGAGTTTATGGGGGGGATACAAAGTGAATAAAGTGTAATTAATAAATAAATAAAACCAAAAGAAAATTTGAAGTGTGTTTGCTATATGCTTTGTCCTGCTGGCTCCTCAAATGAAATATTAAACAAGATTGACTTTCTTACTTTTCATTCTATTAATCTTTGCAAGATCCCCCAAGGCAAGTTGTAATTATCGTTTTATACATGAAGTTACATAAACATTGAAAAGATTAAGGGTTTTTATGCTAAGCCACAAGAGCTGAGTCTAAGCTTGGGTGTCCCCATATCTGAATTGAAATAGCATACTGAAAATTGTTCCCATTCCAGTGCTCATCCTAGTAGCCAAGTAACTGTGGTTGAAATAATTTAATATTTTCCTTTAAGTCTGACAATAAGTTCAAAGTAAAATAAAGTAGCTAGTAAAAAACAGATTTTTACAGGATGATTAAAACAATGCTTTCTGCATGTTTTAATTTTTTTCTACCTTTCTTAACTCCTTTCCCTTAGGTGTGTGTGTGTGTGTATATATATATGGTATATATAAGGTATATATATCCCTTAGGTGTATATATACATATATATATATGTGTGTGTGTGTGTGTGTATATATATATATATGTGTGTGTGTGTGTGTGTGCGTGTGTGTGTGTGTGTGCGTGTGTGTATATACGTGTGTGTATGTGTGTATACATGTGTGTGTTTGTATGTGTGTGTATACATGTGTGTGTGTTTGTGTGTGTGTGTGTGTATATATACGTGTGTGTATGTGTGTATACGTGTGTGTGTGTGTGTGTGTGTGTGTGTACGTTTCCTCTTAGACCATCCAGCAATTTAAATACTGGAACACTAAATGCTAGGCTCAATATAACTTCCTGGTTAATGTCATGCCTTCCACATACTGTAAGAGTCATAACATGCTTTGCTATTTCAAAGTCAAGACATGTGTTGGGGAACCAGCCCTGGAGGAGTCATCATTTTTCTGTATTCCCCCTTTATCTGTGTGAGTTCTCTTTGCATTACTAATGTGTATATAAGAGGTTTCAAAAGAAAACAAGAACTGGAGCACATTTCATCTGATATGATTGCCAACTCCACTGGAGGGTCCAGATAATTCTCAGGCTTCCGATATAAAAATAGGTAGTGACGTTATTATACATTTTAGTGATTTCTAAAATTTATTCAATAATTCACTTTTGTTAGGTGAATCAGTCAGTGGAGATTCTTGTCTTTGCTTGCAAAACATTTGGCAGTATTTGACGGTATTTGGCTCTAGATGTAAGAGCCATCAATATACTCTGGATAGCTCTATGGGGATCATCAAGCCCAACTTATCTTATATGTTTGAATTAAATTCTGATTTAGGTGCCTATTAACAAGTTTCCTTTACAAAGTTCAACTCATTTTCTTTTCACATTTTAAATATCTAAATATTTCATTGGCAACTGTAATGAAAATAGTTAATGAAGAGACCTTCACCTGACCTAGTTTACTTTTCTTTTAGAAAAAAACAAACAAAAAACATGCATCCATGACACTGTTCATCTAACTATGGAAGCGTTCCCGGGACTGTGAAAGGAAGGCATGAACTTCACTTCCTGAGGGTAAAGCCCAGCAGTGGCCTTTCAACACAACGTGAGCCTAGCACGAAAGTCAGCCTTGCGCTTTTCCTTTCTCTCTAGTTCTCTTTGGTATCGCACAATTACAAAGGGCAGTGATCCTAACCGCATGCCATGTGTTCTCCTTGCCTGTGCAGAGTGATGACTATGGCTGAGGCTTTGATTCTGCAAATGTTCAAGTGGATGTAACCGTTCAGGTTTGGGAGAATCTGTAAGATAAAAATCTATTCAAATAAAATGTAAACTGGTATGAACTGTTCCCTCTGAAATTGCTAGTTACCATTTAGGGGAGTCTAAATGTATTTAGTTAACAAGTTTGTTGTTCTGTTGGAGGAGACAGTGGAATTTTTTTCCCTCCATATTTGAAACACTCCTCACTATTACAAACGTTTTGACTAAAGTGCAGGTTCTGACAGACAGTTGTAAAGCCAGCTCAGGAAACCATGCCAGATGAAAGACTAGACCTGAGAATTTCAGATAAGGTTAATGCAAGCATTCATTCAACAGTATGCTAGACTGTAAGATCCTTCAGTATCAACACCACATTTTTGCTATAAAATTATACATGAAGTGCATTAAGTACCTCCTACAAATGCCCTGGATGTCACATTAAACAGATGACAACCAATGATTAGAATATTATTAAATGAAAAAAGAAAACATACCTTTTTATAAATGTTTCTGTCATTTTCTTTGCAATCATCTCCTCATTCATCATCAAAGCACCACCTAGAATGGCATATTAAAGCTTGCTACAGGCCATTTTCTTTGCTGAATTAATTGTGAGGTTCATATATGACCATATGGCCACCCCATGTTCTATTGAAGTGGTTTGCCTATAAAATAGGGAGGGAAAAAACATATTTCTATCCCCTAGGGGGGAAATAAAAAAAAAAAACTCAAAAAGTACAAAGGACTCTCTCCTACTGGTGTGTGAGTTATGCCAGTCTACAGATATGACCCAAGATAAGCCCACAGGAAGAAGTGGGTAGCTCCAAGTCTCCAGCCATACTGTAGGCGTTTGTTACAATCTTTAAGGATAACTAGTGGACATTGCACAGCAAAGACACTATGTGACACTTGTGTTTGTTTGTTTGTTTGTTTTTCTATAATTAAGTGAAAAATCAATAGAAACCTACCCAATGAGAGTTCTTTTTTAATTTAAATTTATTTTTAATAATTTATTCACTTTACATCCTGATTGTAGTCACCTCCCTCATCTCCTCCTGGGCCCACCCCCTCCCTCTTCTCTCTTATTTCCTTCCCCTATTTCTCAGAAAGCAGGAGCCCTCCTCTCCTACCATCTGGCCACAGCCTATCAAGTCTCATTAGGACTGCTTGCATGCTCTTCTTCTGTGGCCTGAGAATGTCCCCTCCCCACTAGGGGGGTCAAAGAGTGGCCAACAGATGAGAGTTCTTGTTTGAAGAATAAAATGATAAGCCAAAGCCAGACTTACAGCCCACTGACTATTGTAAAGATAAACACTCAAACCAGCCAGGGCTGCCTTTGGCATTCCTCTGTCATGTCTCATGTTTTCTCTGTGGGACTCCATAGAGAAGCTCTAAGATAGAAGCTCCCTTCACGTGGAAGGGAGGGAGCATGATGCAAGGTTCTTTGAGAGAAAGGTGTATACAGATGCACACAGATGCACACCCCACCCACTGTTCCCTTCTGTCACTCTATTCCTGCATTGCATAAGCAGCATGTTATTTATCTATGAAGCCAACTATCACAGTCCTTGACATATGCTAAGTGAAAACATAATTTTACAAATGAATGGATGGATGGATGGATGGATGGATGGATGGATGGATGAACAATAAATGACATCAATATACCGACCATAGAATCAAATGGTAAAAAAAATGTACGAATAGCAGATTAAAATTTGTATCTATTAAAATAAAACTTTCATTGGTTTTTACTGGTCTCTTGCTATATCACTATATTTATGAGAAATTAAACTCCTGTGAAACATCAGTATGTCTGGATCCAATTCTCTTCTCATATGACTGATACATTTTTTCATCTTTATAAATTATGAATTAGGGTTGACAGAATAATATAGTTTGGATATGCGTAGAACATCCCTAAATTCCCCTTAAATAAAATACTAATAAATGTGTTCTTTTATGGTTAATAACAATCAATAACATAACTTAGCTGTATGTTTGACTGCATTTACTTTCCTGTTGATTTTCCTCCTATTATAAAGAAATTTAAAATTCTAAATATTTTAAATTTTAAACTCTAGGTTTTAAAAAAAATCACACCCCCAAATGCCTTTCTAACCTTATGATCATAACTTGATGAACAAATGCATCAAACCCAGACATGGTTAAACAAACCAAATGTTTGTAACATGGTTTAATGGCTGTTCGTGTATAATGTTGTTTTAATGATTTTGTTTTTCCACCAGAATAGAATCGGCATTTGAGAGCCTTGCCGAAAGGGCACACTGACCTCCTCTAATCTCTAATGAATCTGTGATTAGCCTAATAAGGATCGGGTGTCTGGTATTTGATGATGGAGTACTATAATTTTAAGTACTAACCATGCGAACATTCATGGTAAATAGGCAAAAGAGAATGGGCAATTAAAACTCAATAATGCACAGATAAAAGGCAGGTAAACCTGCCCAGATATAGCCCATCGCAGCTCAGTCTCCAAGGGGGTTCCCTAGTTAGGGGAACAGGGACTGTCTCAGACATGAACTCAATGGCAGGCTCTTTGACCCCCCTCCCCAGGAGGAGCATCCTTGCTAGGCCACAGAAGAGGACATTGTAGCCAGCCCTGAAGAGACCTGATAAGCTACGATCAAATGGAAGGGGAGGAGGACCTCCTCCATCATTGGACTTAGGGAGGGGCAGGAAAGAGATGGGGGGGTGAGATTGGAGGGATGGAGGGAGGGGCTGCAGCTGGGATACAAAGTAAATAAACTGTAATTAATATTAAATAAATAAGGCAGGTAAAATGACTTAAGACAGCCATAAGTTTACCAGTTTGAATTTAGTTAAGATTAGAAGGTCTTTATAACATGGGTTCTCAAACAAAGATCCATGACTATTCTCAGAACCTCTCAATGAAAGAGATAACCTAGAACCTTTGCTCGGGTGAAGCCCATGGTAGCTCAGTAACCAATTGGTTTCTCATAGTAAGGGGAACAGGAACTATTTCTGACAGGAACTCAATGGCAGGCTCTTTGACCTCCCCACCCCCAAAAGGGAGGAGCAGTCCTGCTAGGCCACAGAGAAAGACTCTGTAGATACCTGATAAACAGGGTCAGATGAAAGGGAGGAGGTCCTCCACAATCACTGGACTTGGAAAGGGGCAGGGAGGAGATGAGGGAGGGAGGGTGGGATTGGGAGGGAATAAGGGAGTGGGATACACCTGGGATACAGAGTTAATAAAATGTAACTAATAATAAAAAAAATTAAATTAAAAAAAGAAAAAGATATGTGGAAAAAACATACACAGGAAGTTGAAAGTTCTACCATTTATTTTTCATCAGCTCTTCAGCACAACACCAATATTTATTGACAAAATGAATACTTATATCTCTTATAACAGAATAGTAAAAACATATCAGAGCATAGATAATAGAGAAATTACACATTATCATTTATAAATATAGAAGTATGTATTAAATGCATACCAATATTTATGTTATCTTTCTGTATCAGACTGGAGAGATGGCTCAGCAGTTAAGAGTGCTAATTATTCTTCCAGAGGATGCAGGTTTGATTCCCAGAATTCTCACTAGAAGACTCTCAACTACCTGTAACTCCAGCTCCAAGAGTCTGACCTGTCTAACCTCTGCAGGCACCTGCACTCATGTGCACAGATCCACACAGAGACACAGTTAAACGGTATTAAAAATAATTAAAAAATTAAAGAATGTTATTAGAACTCTTAATAAAAGAATTTCTATACTACCATCAATTGACAAAATATTTATGTTCTAGTTAGAGAAATACAAAATTATGAAATTACAAGCTAATTAAAGTGCAGCCAAGCATGGCAGTGTATAACTCTAGTACCAGCTACTTGGGAGACTAAGACTGAAGGATCAATTGAACCTGGATAACCTCAAAGTACAAAACAGAAAATAAGGGATGATATCTTAGAAGGGACACTAAATTACTGAAGGAGACATCAGAAAAAAGGTCATGGAAGTTCCCAAAGAAATAAAAACTAAACTAGTTCAATAAAGTGAATAGTATGATCCAATAAAATGTGGGAGGGGTAGGAAGCACCTAGGATTCAAAGGGAATAAAGTTAAGAAAGTTATTCCAGAAAACAGCCAGTATCTGTGAAGGCCTCAAGGACAGGGAAAGGCAAGCCATTGAGAAACAGGAAGAAGTCTGTCACAGGTAGAGCATAAAGTTAATAGATCACAAGAACAGACCTGAGATGAAATGGGTCCAAACATAAAGGGACAGATTGCAGGGGTGGAGGACAGGAGCATGGAGGAGTTGGGGATCTAAACAGTGACTCATGGTGAGATGCTTTGAAGACAGGGACAAACAGAACACAGAAAACCTGATGGATCTGAGAGACTGTACACAGTGAGACAAGCTACACATGATGTCCCAATTGGTTCAATGAATGATGAGGAAACTAGAAGATGCTTCATATTTTCACTGGAGCAGCTAGTGACACAATGCCATTACCTTACATTGAGACAAGGGAGACAGAGCTGGAGAGGGAAGAGGAAAGAGAAATAAAAACAGTGGGAAGAAGATCCAGTGTGTTTGCTTCCTACGGGAAGGTTTGGCTTCCAGGCACTAGTGAAATATTTAACTATAGATGAATACACAAAGTTCTGGTGCTCATAACTGAGACCTAGATTCCTCATTAATCACTGAAGAGCAAGGGTTCTAAGCTTGATGCTAATGAGGGGTTTCTTTTCATTTAGTTCCTTAGGAAAAAAAACATTAGATTGAAGTTTCGTTATTTTTCTTGAAGAACACTTAATGTACCTTACAGTGCTTCGTTGGCATTCAACTGAAAGAATGCTCTAATTTTCATTGACATTTCATCTTTGACCTGTGGGATACTTTTAGAAATGTTTTATTTCAAAGTATTCAAATATTTTTCAGACTCTTTCTAAAACTGGTTTCTGTTCAACTCTTACGATGATTATATGGTTTGTACAATTTGTCTTTTCAATTTTAGGGGGATGCTTAGACCCAGCAACACCCTTGAAAAGACTTTGGATTCTGATTTCATCGGGTGAGAGTTGATAAGAATAAATAAACTAGACCTTAGTCCTTGCTGGTTTTTTACTCTGCTTGTATATCCACTATACAGACATGTTCAACTCTAATTGTCTCATTTGTCTTTTTATGCTTTCAGTTCTGCCAATTTCTGTTGATGATATCTTTTCTGTAAAATTAATTTTTAATATGTTTTATTAACAGTGCATGCCTTATACTATTCTTTCAATCTCAGCTGCTTTTTTTAATGATAAGATCATCTATATTCTATTGTTCTATTCTATTTTATTCCATTGTTCATGGCCTTAAAAATTTAATTTAACACGTTTCATATGGCAATGTGAAGTGACACACTTCCCTCTTTCTCTCTGTCCCTTCCTTCTATTTTATTTTTTAATTATCATATAAAGTAATACATTTCATTATAGTATTTTCATATACAATTTGCATTTGTCTGCTCCCTTCTCCCATCTTCCTTTCACCCTCCCCTACCCATATCCTTCTTTCTCCCCCAAGTAATCGACTCTGCCTTCATGTCACAATACCCTATTGCTCTCCTTTGTTCCCTCCCCCTCTTAAGGCCTCTTTTCCTCTCTCATGATCCCCTCTCTAGCTTCATGATCTATACACAAACCCATTCGCACAATCACATGCATATATAAAATGTTAAATCTTGGGTCAACATATGAGAGAAAACATGTAATACTTGTCTTTCTGAATCTTGGTTATCTCACTCAATATAACAGTTTCCAGATCCATCCCATTTCAAGATTTCATTTTTCTTTCTGGCCATATAAAGTTCCACAGTGTCTGTGTCCCACATTTTCCTTATCCACCTTGTACATCTAGGCTGGATCTAGTTCACTTCCTTGTTGATATGAATAGCCAGATTTTCTTAAATATGTCTCAAAATCCTATTGTTAGGAGTGCACATGTATTCTAGGTTAGCCTAGAAGAGGGCCTCAGCTGCTCATGTGCCTGGATCAAAGCTTGTGCCATCATTCCCATTGTCTGCCTCTCTGTCTATCTGTCTGTCTGGATGTTAGAGATTAAACCTAGGGCTTTATGCATGCTAAGCACATGCTCTACCACGAAGTTCTATGGCTACTGCCTGATCTTTTTCTGTTTTTTTTTTTTCCTCTGGTTGATTATCTGTTTAGTATTCCTCTTTAGACTACTCTGTTAACTTAGGTGTTTTCTTTTTTTATAATTAGTCTTTATTTTCTTTTTTTTCCCTGTGTGCATATATAAATTTCTGAGTAGCACTGCTGTTGATCTGCCCAATATCTTTTTTATTTATTTTTATTTTTTATTAATTTTTTAATTTTTTATTTAACTTTTATTAATTACACTTTATTCATTTTGTATCCCCCCTAAGCCCCTCCCGTTATTTTCAAAACACATATCAATTAATCAATCTACCTTCAAATAATCTTATACCACTTAAAGTGGGATCACACTTAAACAGAGGTATTCAGTTCTCTGTTCTACCTATTACGTTATCATATTCTTCATTTTAATGCTTCACATGTTGCAAAATCTACAATCTATTACTGTTTGTGTTTCAATTATCATAATTAAAAATACATTTTGATAATAAAAAGTCACTTGTGTTTGCCTTTCTGTTTACAGATTCCAATGCTCTTTAATGCTCTGAATAGATATAAATTTTCATTTCATAGCATTTGTCTTGAAAATGAAACAGTTTTAACATTTCTAATAATAACAAGCATTGTGATGGATTTTCTTGGCTTTTATCCTTATCCTGCTTGGTTTTAATGATTATTTTCACCGAGTAGATTCTAGTTGAAAGGCTTTGCAAGGGTGGCAGTTGTTGCATTGAGTTTTCTGTTCAGTTTTGTTTTGTTTTTTGCTTCGTGACTTACACCATTTATGATAAGAAGTCAGCAGTGATCTTTATCTTTATTCCTTCCTATGTCATGTGTCTCTCCCATTCCTTGCCTGCTTTTATGATTTCTCATTTCCATGATTTTATCAACTGATCATCATGTTCCTTGGCATGATTCACTCTGTGTTTATCCTTGAGTTTATGGGTGCACAATTTTCATCACCTTTAGATGAGGTTTAAGCACCACTCCTCAGCTAAACTGTATTTTAAACACTCAGCATAACTCGTCCTAGAACCTTCAGTTCTTTTTAATGGTTAACTTCTTTTTCTAATTTTTTACATCATTTCTGTTATGCTATCTCACACCCACTGACCCTTTCTTCTCTTTCTCCAATATGCTAGTCAGCCTATCTT
This sequence comes from Meriones unguiculatus, assembly GCF_030254825.1. Lineage (NCBI taxonomy): Eukaryota > Metazoa > Chordata > Mammalia > Rodentia > Muridae > Meriones > Meriones unguiculatus. The sequence continues at coordinate 49,918,189 of NC_083352.1, forward strand.
TTGCAGTGTTTATTTCAGAGTGTATGTTTTTCAGTTCTCAAAGTTCCATTTGGTTGCTTTCCATGATATCTGTCTCTTTCCCAATTATATTCATGTTTCACTTTAAATAGCTTTCCACTTATCTCCGCAGAACACAAAACTATCTGCCAAATATGAAATTGCTATTTTGTCAGTCACAGTGAACTCTAAGCCAAGATTCATTAGAACTTCAATTCTGCCTTGGGGTCTAAGGGAGTCACTGACCCCTTCAAAATAGTGACTGGTGGAAATTTGATAAAGTAATTGAAGTTTCTAACACATATGTAAATGTTAATTAAACCATTGAGCCAGTTTAATATGCGTAAGGAAATATCTGTATCATGTTCACGAAAGGATCTCTAAAGCATTAACTTCATTTTCAGAAACTTATAAGAAGTTTGGGCATTAATCCAAATGACCATAAGAGTATTCTGATCGTGGTGTCATGGTGTGTCAGACGCCACTTCCCAAAATTCATTATAATAAAAATGATAAAAAGTCTAAAAATGGGAAATGAACTCTTGGCAGGGAAAACCAAAATAAATAAGTTTCCAAGTGAAATAAAGCCAACAGCGTCTACGAGGCAACATAAATAGAAAACAGTAGCTACAGAGACACTTTCTGGGGAAGACAGAGCCCTGCTGTGTGGCCAGGCGAGTTCAGGCACCACTGGATGGGCCAAGTGGCTTTTCCTCGGTCCTGGAGCATTCCTTTCAAACAGAAGCTTCACGAGACTTCACTCAGTGTGCTGCAAGCATCAGGGCAGAATTATAATCTGTGGTAAGGACTGCCAAATATGCAGTTTTGTGATTTAAATGATACTGTAGGGGAATAGGAGTGAACTCTTGAAATCCTTGGAATTGAGACACTCAAAGGGCACACTAGGACGGATTTATCTTTCATTAACCTCACAAATTTTACTTTTCTCCAAAGTTGGAGCCACCTAAGAGACTCCAAGTAGCCAATATGATTGGGAACTCACTGATCCTTTTGGTTTGTTTTGGTTTCTCAGTTTATTTGTTTGTTTCTTGGAGTTGGGATAAGATTACATATCACTGTTCCTCAAAGCTACCTCCTCAAAATAGCCCTAGCTTTGGCATTTAAGGCATTAACGGTCTTTGGTAATTGCGAGAGTGTTTATTTTCAACAGTGCCTGTACTTTTTCCTTTAGCTAAATTATCATAGAAGGTTCATTCTTTAGTCTAGGCTATGCTATGTTTTAAACAAACTGCAATGCCCCCATTGGAGAGGCTTCAGTAGGCCTCTCTTATCCTTTCCATTTGGAGGTCCCTCGCCACACTTCAAGCTCCCAGCCACCCTGGAAGGGTAATTTATGTGTTTAAGTACGGTTCAGTATACTGCCGCCTCAAGAGAGGACTGTAAACGATCAGAGCCCAGATGGAGTCATTAAACTATTTCACTCTGACAACAGCCATGGCATACTCGTGTTTTTCCTGAATGACTCAACATTACTAATAAACCCTGCTAGATAAAGTAGACCAACCCCACCACAAAGAGCTCAGGCTACCAACAGGCACGCTCTCTTGAAAGTGTCTCTAGCTCTCCATTAGTCCTGAGCCCTAAACATTCTGGAATGACATTGATGGGATGGTCAAAAGCTATCAAAAGTGACCTGATAGTGAAACTTTTACAGATAGAAAGACACTAACACTAAGATTGTTTGGGGCAGATGTTTTGCCTTTTGCTTAATTAAAAATAATGCTTTTTTCAGATTATTTTTGCTGAACTGAATGAAAACCTTCTGGCACTAAATTTGAGAGAAAACTAAAGCCACCACCACTGCAATGTACTTGAATTCCCCCCCCCCCCACACACACACACACAGGCTGTGTGACAAGAGGGAAAGTCTTTGCTTTATGCTTCAATTTTGAGTGAATTACTTCCCTCTGAATTTCTTTGGGAAATTTCACAAGGAATCGGGTTATGCTCTACACAGCCCCAGTGTAAAAAAAAATCAGGTCCCTGTGGCCAAAACGAAATAAAGTATTATGGTAATTATCTGGTTTATTCAGGGGAAACGAACTTGTGAGAGGTGATTTGGGGGAAGTTGTTTTCTTTCTGCTTCAGTTGCATATGGGTTGTTTCAATTACTTTACCATGCTGAACATTGTTTTCTTCTGAGTCACTCTATGGTTAGCATATGCCGTAAATACTCTTCTTGTAAAGCATGCTCATGTTCTTTTACATACATGTCGTAAACTTTCCAAAACCTCAGCCTGGTCTCTATTTTAATATTTTAAGCATACAGACATATATATATATATATATATATATATATATATATATATATTTGAATATATATATGCAAACTTCTAAGATTCAACTTAGAATATATTCAAACTTTTAAGATGTATCTGTACATAAATGATACAATTATACATACATATCTTGGAAGTTTGAATCTTGCTGCTCTCAGAAGTCAAGTCTTGCTGAAAGGTCTCTATTTGTTTTCATCACTATCCAAAATAAAATCTACAGTGTTGCTCAATGGCTAAATGGTTTCAATCCACAAATTAAAAGAAAGGACCCTTACTCCATTTAAATTCCTAGCAAGAAACTAAAACTCTCTCTACCACAACAATCTTCTGAAAAAAGTTGAGTTTTTTTAATTAAATTTTTATTTTTTTACATTAATTACACTTTATTTGCTTTGCATCCCAGCTGTAACCCCCTTCCTCATTCCCTGCCAATCCCATCCTCCTTTCCTCCCTCATCTCTGCCCATGCCCCTCTCCAAGTCCACTGATAAGGGAGGTCCGCCTCCCTTTCTATTTGACCTACCTTATCAGGTTTCATCAGGATTGGCTGCAGTGTCCTCCTGTGTCCTGCTCCTCCTTCAGGGGGTGTGGTCAAAGAGCCCGCCACTTAGTTCATGTCAGATACAGTCCCTGTTTCCCTTACTAGGGCACCTACTTGGATACTGAGCTGCCTTGGGCTACATCTGTACAGGGGTTCTAGGTTATATCCATGCAAGGTCCTTGGTTGGAGAATCAGTCTCAGAAAAGACCCCTGTGCCCAGATATATTTGGTCCTTGTGGAGCTCCTGTTCTCTCCAGGTCTTACTAACTCTCTCTTCTTTCATATGATCCCCTGCACTCTGCCCAAAGTTTGGTTATGAGTCTCTGCATCTGCTTTGATACCCTGCTAAGTAGAGTCTTTCAGAGGCCTTCTATGGTAGGTTCCTGTCCTGTTTCTTGTTTTCTCCTACTTCCAATGTCCATCCCATTTGTCTTTCAAAGTGATCAATCCTCACTTAGAAAAGCTAAGTTTAAAAAAAAAAAGAAGAAAGAAAGAAAGAACAGTTGAGTTTTTAGAATAGAAATTTCTGGCCTAAAAAAATTATAATACTCAGTCGGACTGGAAATTACATAACAGAGAAAACAATTAATTGGTTCAACACCATGTTCCCTTCATAAATTGCTTAAAGGAGGAAAAGCTGGTTTGGGCATATGGTTTCATGGATATTTCAGTCAAGCAGGAGTGGAAGAAAGAGTGGTGCGAGCAGCTTCATCTGAAGCCCTGGAACTCCCTGCAATGGCTGTCCACATAGAGACAAAAAAGCAGAGAGTGCAGAAATATTGCTGGGTATAAGTTTCAAGGGCCGTCCCCTAGTGGTCCACTGTCACGAGCAAGACCCTCACCTCCTAAAACCTTCATGATAGCTTGCAAACTGACATCTAAGTATTCAAACTCTGAGCTGTGTGTGCGTGCGCATGTGCATGGGTGTGCACGCACACATGTGAGTACGTGTGTGTTAAACCATAATAAGCACATACACACAGTTATCCTAAGGCCTAATATATTCTTCTGAAAAGTCATACATAAGGCCTGCTCTTTTTTGAAAGGAAACTGAGGAGGTGTGCATCTGGGGAAAGAGGAGGTTGGGGATGCTGGGAGTAGTGGAGGGAGAGGAAACTGCTGTCAGAATGCAATGCATAAGAAAAGAATTTTTTAATTAATTTTTTATTTTTTTATATTAATTACAGTTTATTCACTTTGTATCCCAGCTGTAGCCTCCTCCCTTATTCCCTCCCAGTCGCAGCCTCCCTCCCTCATCTCCTCCCAAAGAATATTTTTTAAACATACTTGCGTCCTTCTCCATATATGCCCTTTGTAAACTTTCTAAATTTCTTAGCCACTTTCATTTTTAAGCATGCATAAATATGTATATTTATCATGGACATTCTGAGTTTTTGCTAAAAGACTATTAGTCAGTCCTAAAAGACTATTAGTCAGTCCTAAAAGACTATTAGTCAGTCCTCTACTATTTAGTATCTATATACCCTAGGAACACAGAATCATCTTCTTCAGGTCTGATGACCCAACTGTTATTTCCATATCCTAGTTTGTTCTTATAATACTTCAAGATGATGCATCATAGTTATGGTTAAATAGCACTTAGAAAGTTATCAAATTATGAACGATAAATATCATTAACACTTAAATGAGAATGTATTTTATTATAAAACATAAATATAAGGAAAACAATGTACACAAGAATGTTAACATTCTCGTAATCGCTCAGAATTTTCAAATTATAGATGTAAGAGCAATGAGTATAATGTATTGATTTTCCTCAAATCCATTTTTAATCAACAATGTCAAATCTTGTCACAGATAAGACAACTCCTTACCATTTCCACTTTTACAACTATCTATCTGAATTAACTTCTGGCTATAATGTCCTAATTTTTGTTTGTTTGTTTGTTTGTTTGTTTGTTTGTTTCTAGATGTCTTTTTTTCTGCAATTTTTTTCCATGGGTAGCAACAAGATGACCTTTTTTAGCAATAAATCACATCATAATCAATATCTTTTACTCAACTTTCCTAGGGTTTCCTAATGCTCTGAGCAAAATACAAACAGCTTATTAAAATTTCCCAGGAATTTGGGTTTTTTCCAAATTCATCTCCTGAAACTTTCTGTCCCACACCAACGTTCAAAGGTCATCTGTCACGCTTCAAAAATTCAAAAATTTCATGTTGCTCCTTTTTTGTGAGGTTTTATCCATTTTTGTTGTCTATCCTGGAACATCCTTGCCCAATTAACATGACAATGCTTCATCAACTTTATGTGGGTCACTGCCAAAAAGAAACCTCCATAGAGAAGTCACCCCAACTTCTCTACCTGCTATGATTCTCTTGTCTTTCCCACTGCCCTCTCCTGCTCCAAGCTCCTTTCTGATTGATTCCCATTCTTCCTCCAGTTAGAACCCTCTTCTGCTTCCCTGTCAAATGTATTCCACTGCTTTCCTCCACCCGTTAAAATGTCTTATCTATATAGTTATGGAGCGACAAGGAGGCTGAAATTGGAGGATTAAATTTAGAAGGGGAAAGAAGAAGGAGATGAAGAGGTAATACAGGAAGAGACAGTTAACACTAAAATTCATTTGAGGGGTCATGTGGAAAACTACTACAGTAGAAGCTTCTTAAAATACATACTTATATAAAAAAATTAAATGGAATCACCAAATAAAATCACCAGACAAAGCCCCAACTAGACATCTCTTGCCACCAAAGGTAACCTCCAGTGCCAGAAATGGGCTGCATGTAATTGAATTGTTGGCTGAAAGGGCCCATGGAAACCCCCAAACAACTCAAGTTATTGCCAAAGCTATTGTTTGTTCTCCACAAACTGGTAATATGGCCCTATCGCTGAAGGCAGCACTTACATATCTCATTGAATATAGAGAAGTCAATCTAGTGTCTAACTAGAGCCTTCACCCCTACTTACAAGTGTTCATGGTCCTGGAAGGGATTCTTCATGCTATCAGAGGAGAAAGGTAAACACTAACCCAGCTACAAACCCTTCAGTCTGCAAGGGTGACCTACCTGCATGATATGCTAGTTCAACAGTAGCACAAACGTCATGGAGGTAACCAACAATTATGTGATTGGATTTAATGGCCACTCCATGAGATGGAACCCATGCCTGACACTATTTGGGTGGCCAAGAACCTGAGACTAGATAGGCCATGGACCTAGAAGAAGACCAAATACTACTGTTCTACTAAGGAACACAGCAATAAAATGACTCCTAATGACATTCTGCTATACTCACAGATCAGCGTCTTGCACGGCCATCATCAGGGAATCTTCCTCCTGCAGCAGATGGGAACAAATACAGAGACCCACAACTGGACGGAGTCCATATAGTGAAAGGCTTTGCAACACTCAGTCCTGAAGAATAGAATGTCTTCATCAAGCCCTTCCCCTCAGGGCTTTCACCTCCCATTGCAGCCCTCCAGAAATACCTGATGTCCACATTCCCTCTACATCCATCCAGTGTGAAAAAGTGTGATCTACCTTAACACTAAAGTCTGAAGAAGTGATCTTGGTTTGCCTTTTTTTTTTTCAGAAAGCTTCTATTTGCTAAACAACAGTAAGACCCTTAAGCAATCCATGCCTATAGGTAGTAATAGTTATCTTATATGTTTTTTGTGTCTTCTCTCTCCACAAAATTGATTGAGTTGTGGTTTTCTCATCCCCACGTAACTGCTGGATGGTTTCTATTTATTGTGTAAGCCCCACTTTCTTGAATTTACATCTGTCTACAAGTCCAAGATCTCTCCAGGATTCCTCTCTGTCTTAATAAAACCTGACAAAATAAAACTTTAGACTATTTTTAGGTCCAATCAGATTCCTCTCTTCAGTAAACAACCTCATATTAATATAAACACAATCAGGCAAGGTGACTAGTTACTTTAAGAGTCTCTAATTTTCTTCAGTTATATTTCCCCTGCACTGTCTTTTGAGAACATCAGAAGTATATCTACTTTTTTCAATGTTACCAAGTTTCAATTTTGTGTTTGGGGGCGGGGCATACCTGGGAGGATTGGGTACTGAGTGTGATCAGGTGGCTTGATGTGAAATTACCAAATAATCAATAAAAATATTATGTTAGAAAAATGAACAAAAATAATAATGGTGAAATAAAAGTAAATAATTCTTCCCTGTGAAAGTTGTCTGCCTTTCATTGGTTTGGTACTTTGTGTCACTGTTTTCTTCCAAACACATGTAACCTACAACCTTGTCAGGTAGATGCGACTAGAATTTTGTGTGGCTATCTGACATCTACTTTTAAAACATGGGAGAACACAGTGCCCGTGGATATGGAATGCAATATGAAGCATCTTCCTACGTGTATCTGTTTTATTTTACAATCCATATAGTTTCAGCTGAAAATATTTTAAATAGTTTTGTATTGCCAACAAATAAATTTTTTACAACAGATAATTTGCTTGTGTATGTATGATAAAACACAAGCCTCCAAGAACATCACAGTTTTTATATACCATGTTTTTTTTATGTCTTCCTCTGGGGAGATTTTTTTCCCTCTCTCCTTACTCTCACCATCTATCTTTCAATAAAGTTTCACAGGCACTCTGTGCTCACCAAAAGGAGCAGGGAGTATATGACTGAAAACAGAAGCAGAGCGGCCTCCACACCTCTTCTCTATAAAAGCTGTAAAGTCCCGGGGAAATAAACACAACTTGGAACACAGTGTGGAGAGGATCTTTCTTGCAGAAATTTCAGTTAAGTGTAGTACTCTTGAATTTTGACCTCAAACTTTTAGAAAAAGAAGGGGTCTGTCTTGAGATAGAGGAAACAGAGTCTCCTTGAGATCACAGAGGAGTGTCACGTGAGCAGGGACTGTGGTGTCAGCTACAGCCTGAAAACAGTGACAGGAGCCACAATGTCATCTCCTCACCTTGGCACCAAGCAGCTTCCAAAGATTCAGATGTGGCTCTGGGGAAGGGAGGAAGCCTGAACCCACTACAATTAAATTTTCCTCCCCCTGCTAAGAAGGGGTGAAGAGTAACAGAATTCAGAAAAATACATTTATGCATTCAGGAAAGCACGCTTACAATCCTGGCCTGCCTGAAGGCAAAGAATACTATTAATGTCAATATGTCCATTGGTTAAACTATAAAAATCTATTTTAATGCCTCAAAGACTATTTTTGATTATATATTAGGACATAGCTGAGGGAAGGCTGAATATAATTCCTACTCTCATGGAACTGATGGAATATTTAATACTCTTATTATATGTATCAAAGTTTTTCAAGTGGATAGAGACTAGCCAGGCAGCAGACAGAAGGGGTAGGGGAAAACTCTGGTGGAGGACGTGCCAATAGTGAGCAAATAGAATGTTAACTCTTCCTGTCTGGGAACAAGAACAAAACACCCAACACTTGGTATTTTCTATACAGCATAAATCCATTTCTTACTTCTAAGGCATCTGGGAAGATTGGGGGACGCTTGGAGATTCAGTACCTGCTGAAGAGCCATTCTTATTAGATGTTTCTCCAGAAGTCTTTACTCAGTAGAAAGAGCAAGAAAGTCCCCTTGGTTCTCCTAATAATCACAATTACCAGAACTCCACCCTCATGTTTAATCATCTTCCCCAAAGGCCCTTTGTGAAATAAAAAGATATAATATTTTCATTTATTCTTTGAGAATTTCATTCATCCATCCATACATATATACAATATATGTTATGGGGTTCACTCATCTACTCCCTGCCCCTGACAGATCTATCTACCCTCAACTTCATGTCTTATTTTTTGTTTGTTTTAATGACCTACTTAAGTCCAATTTGTGCTGCCCAAATACTCAGAGGTATAGGGTGACCCACAGGTGGCTTAGGGTTGACATATCAGGACCTGTACCCTTAAAGAACATTGACTTTCCCTCTCCCAGCAGCTGTCAACTGTCCAAAGCTCCTCAGTGAAGGGCAGAGGCTAAGGACCCCCTTCTCATTCCGTGCTGGAATGGTAACCAGTTTGGTCTTGTAATGGTAAACACAGCTGCTGTGAGTTCATGAGTACAGTGGTCTTGTTATATCCAGGATATGCAGTTTCTTGCACCCGTTCTTCCTCCCAGATCTCTGCCTCTTAAAATCTTCTTCTGCCTCTTCTATGATGGTTCGTAGGCACTGGAGGAAGAGAGGATGGTATAAATGCCCCTTTAATGACTGAGCCGTCCTACAGAAACTTATTCTCTACACTTTGAACAGCTGAGAACTCCTACGTTAGCTACCAGCCACTATACAAAAGAGCATCTCTGGTGAGGTCTGAGAGCTGCACTAATGTACAAGGATAGAGAGGAATTTAAGATCTGGCTAAGCTGCCCAGCTAGTTGAAGTTTCAGAATAGTGAAGATACAAGTTTAGAGGACAGTTTGATACTATTTCCATTCAGCTAAACAATAGTAGTGAGTCTACCTCAGGGGTGGTAAGAGGACTCTGAGTTCCACAACCACAGGTTCTTGGCTAGATTTATAACACCAAGCATGCATCTTTTTTCTAGATAGCAGACTTTTTTTTTTAACTTTTAACATTTTTTTTCTCGATGCAGTTTATTCAGGATAGCAGACTTTAAATCCAATCAGAAAGTGGCTGGTTGGCACCATAACATTTGTGTCATTATTGTTCCCATAGGCTTGTCTTGATACCGTGGTTATTGTTACAGCTTACAGGGTTTCCAGTGACAAATGACTTTTCTCTCCCAACAGCCAGAGGAGAGGAAGCTTTCCGGGCAGAACCAACTTGACTTCTCTGCATTCTATGGAAAATGTATGTGTTCTTCAGCAACAGGGTCTTTCCATCAAGTTCTGGAAGGAAACCAAGAGCAATGACCTACAGTATTTATGGGATCACTGGGGTACTCCTGAGCAACAATTCGAAAGGAAATATCCCACACGTGGCACTGGGCTTTTGAGTATTTATGAGGACCCTACTTCTTAATATGATCACACTGAGATTTAGGTTCTAACATGGGGATTTTGGAGAAGCCAAAAAAAATATTTTCCCCCAAACATAGGCTGTTTTTCTTAAAAGATTATTAATACTTGGGGCTTTCTCATCAGAAATCTGTAGTGGGGAATATTGTAAACCCTCAGGTGAAAACTGAATACTGTTGTTTAGCTAACTTGATGTAGAATAGAGATGGCTTCTCAATATTTGCGTTCACACCCACAGGAAAACCTTAACCGTGGAAGTCTTTCTTTCCCGTGAACAGCAGTTAATGTGGAGATACATGGCTGCATAAAATGCTGAGAAAAAGTGATAGATGAATGCTCAGAACCAAACACAATCCCCTCTAAGGCTCAAGTAGCAGTGTTGAAGAGAGAGCAGGAAGAATGTAAAAAGGCCAGAAGATAGGGAGATGGTTGCAAAGAAGAATCAAATGTAGGCAAGATACAGTCTTGTAATCATGAGCTCACAGAAGCTGTAGATTCCTGAACTGGGTCCACAGAAGAATTTCCACATCATCACTCAGGCCTGAGTGGAAGAGGAGCTCACTGCTGAACCATTTGTTACTGATAGATTCAGGAATAAGGAACTGTTATCTTAAGTTCTAAACCCATCAATGACTCCACCAGTCTCCAATGGATGGTTCAAATCCAGTGGTCACACAGGTGGCCCTGGTTAAAACAGATAGATCACAGAACAAAACCAAAGGCATGATTCTGGGAAAGGGATTGGTAAGAATTAGAAAGTCAGGGTTTCATAGGGATACAAGGGAGATAAGATAGAAGGGAGATAAGTGTACTGGGAAGAGTAATAAAAATATATCGTTTACATGTATAAAATTTTCAAACAAAATTAAAAAATAAAAAGATAAATGTTTAAGAGAATAGGAGTTTTCATGCTATTTGATAGCATAAATTTTGTGCATGTCAAGGTAGAATTTCCTTATAAAGTGGGGTTGCTGTACCCCTCTCAAGTACTCTAAGGTAGCTGGGTAGCAGTGGAGGATCTCCACAGAAAACAGATTGGAGAAAATATGACTGATTTTTTTCCTGTATTACTTATTTGCTATGTGGGGGGAAAAAGGCATAGAGTTATAAGGCAATGTTGATTGGCTATTGTTGATTGCCAACTTGACTATATCTGGAATGAACTACAATCCAGAAATGTAGGGCACACCTGTGACCAGGACCTTGAAATGGGAAGATACACCTTTAATCTGGGCCAGTCCTGCTGAAAGCCTATATAAAGGACAATGGAAGAAGGAGGCTCATTCTTCTTTGCCTACTTGCATTGGCCTTGCTAGCACAATACATTTCCTCTCTGGCATTGGCATTCTGTAAGTTCTGTGACTCTGACTAATTACAATGATCATCCTGGTTTGTTTGGGTCTTGTTTTGTTTTCAGACACTGTCTCTTGCAGTCCATGCTGGCCTCATAGTCCCTTTGTAGAGGGTGGAGACACTGAACTCCTGATCTTTTTGCCCCCACCTCTCCAATGCTCAGGTAACTGGTGTTTATATCACCACCCCGGGCTTCAAGGCCACTTCTCCTTGTACCATGAAGAGGCCCTATGCTCAGTTTTCACTGCTGCTCAATATTCAACATTATTCCCCCACCACCACTTTTCCTGTTGTTTTTCCTTCTAAAGGCCAAAATCCTAAAATTTGGAAAAAGAAGAAACACAGATCTCAGCCATCCTTAGCTACTTTTAAATGGAAGCAGCACTGGCAGGAAAATGTAAAAGAAAAAAAAAATGCCAAAACCCTTACTTCAGATTAAGCCTTGGGCTCCAAAAGCCTTCAACCTGCCTCTGAAATAATTGCTAGTAAAACATCAGACGGTCATTCTATCTGCCAGGCTGACCATGGCATTAGTACAAGCCATAAAGTACAGAGGAGGCAGGAAAACTAATATGAAAACCCAACAGCCTGCTTCTGGATAATTGGGGTTGACCAAAAACACCTAAGCAATCACACAGCAATTCTGGCCCTTGAATACAAATATTTTGTAAGAAAACGGTTTTGTCTCATGAAACTTGTATCTGCTTTCAATGGCTTGAAGTTTGTTTTCCAGAATGATTTTCAGGCGTAAGAGGATGTAAGCAATGATAAGGCCCAACACACAACCCAACGCCCCTCCCACAGGGCACATGGCTCTGTACTCGTGGCATTGAATGCATACTTTGAAAAGTACGTGTTATTCTGTGAACTTCCTACTCCATCTCCTCCCCAAGAATGAGATTCCATAGTACACTTCTTTTCCCTCATTAAAACAAAACTGCTGTTAAAGGGCAGTCACATATTTAAACTACTCTGAACTTCCCTAATAGTGAACACCAAGCTGACTTGACATTCACAAAAGCACCGTTTCCAAAAATCTCTAATGCTCAAGTTGTCATTTGATGGCAAGAGCAAATTTAGATTTGGCTTTCCAGGGTGCTTTTGGTCCTTTTGAGTGCTGACATTAAGGAATATGGGGAAGTTCTTATGAAAGTCTGGATTTCTGGATTCTCTTGAAAGAAAACCATGGCAAGGCAGCCCCACATCCCTTCCTGGCACCCATCTGCTAGAATTCTGTAAGGCTCTGTTTTTAAAGAGGCACATTTACCACCAAGCCATTCTACTCATTGGCAGTTGCTTCATGGACCAACTAAGCATCTGAGTTCACAACTCCAGCACAAAAATATATAATTACTCCATAAAATGTACAGTAGTCATAAATAGTAAACAAAGACATTTGGAGTTGTTGATGCCCTCTTCCAATAGATTTGCTTGGCACATACTAACTATAAGTTCATAAATGCACCATGGCTACATAATATGATATCCACAACTGTGCTTCAGAGAAATTAGTTATGGATTATTTTAAGGAAATAGGTACCCTATTTTCAAAATTGTTCCTCACAACTCCATGAAGAATAACACTCTCCTGTATACTGTGAGGTTTTCTTTAAGACAGTGGTGTGCAGGGTTTAAAAGATGGACTGGCTAGGTAAAGGAGAGAAGTATCTCACTGAATTATGCTAGAAAGACCGTGTTCTGTGAGGCACAGATACACGATTCACGACCAGGCAGAATGGGAACTACCCGAATCTTCCTCATACATCCTTATTATCACTCAGTACCCCAGACCACTGAATAAGAAACTGTTGTTGGGACAATGTGTGGTTCAACAAGCCCTGTCGGTGACTCTAGTGCCCATCAAAGTTTGACACAGAGTATTCCTACACAGGACAGGGCCCAGTGTGTTCAGGGCCCCACCCATCCCTCAAGGCACCAACTTTAACATCAAGCTGACTCATCCCTGTGTCTCCAACTTGTCCCCAGGAAGTTCAGGCAGAGCTGGTCTCATCCTGTGCTTCTTCCTAGTCCTCCTCCATGCTGAGAACCTAGCCAAAGAGTCTCTCTGCCGCCTGTGTATCTCCCTCACACTAACAGCCATTTGGACAAGGGCCATGATGCTACCCACGAAGTGTGTATCATGTAAGCCCAAGGAGATGGGAAAGGACCAAGCACCTATCAGTGGTGGGGACCAGAGTCGAAGAAGGACAGCAGGAACAACTAGTGACAGCCCTAACCTAGCAAACAGAAGGTAAATTCCTGTGCCCATTGGTAGCTGGAGACCCATGTAGTATTCTCCATTCTGTCTGCATGAACAGTACTCCAAAGACACATGTGTATTCCCAAAGTTTGGACTCTCGTTTTATATATACATATTTTTTTATTTCCTTAAAACATTGTAAAGAAAATTAAATAAGTTTTCTTTCACCTGTATAAACACACCCAGTTGCTAGGTAATATATCCAGAATAGCTCACAAATAGCAGTATCATATCATTTCACGCTTTGCCAAGGAATTAGGACACTATTTTAACTGTCAAGTCAAACCTAAGGTACACCTGTTTTTGAGGCACACAGCCATTATGCGTGAAACCTGGCAAAGGTTTGTATTATACAAAATACTACATACTCTTTGGTTCTGAATAGGAGCTTTTGAAATTTCCACAAATCAAACAATCTTTTCTATTTTTAAAGTTTTCTGTCATTTGTGAAAGAAGAGAGAAAATACCTCTTTGCGTAAAATAATTCTTTTTTATTTTAATTTTTCTTTTTTATATTAATCACAGTTTATTCACTTTGTATCCCAGCTGTAGCCCCTCCCTCATTCCCTCCTAATCACACCTTTCCTCCCTCATCTCCTCCCATGCCCCTCTCCAAGTCCACTGATAGAGGAGGTCCTCCTCCCCTTCCATCTGACCCTAGCCTTTCAGGTCTCATCAGGACTGGCTGAGGTAAGGCTACATAAAATGATTCTTAATTCTTTGGGATTTGGGGAGAATCACGGTTCTGTATAAACACAGAGCCAAACTCACAGTGACAAACATCTGCACGGCTGTACTGCACTGAGATTTCAGAGCTGCATATCTGAGCATATCAGAGCTGCCCAGGCTCTCTTTGCTTAACCACACTGTCTCCTCACAGTTAGGCGGAGATGATAATGATATGTAATTCCTTGTCTCTTCACCCAGAGTTTCTGAAAAGGGGAACTCACCAGAGGTGGGAAAGAAGGCCCTTTCAAGTGGTCTTTTTCCATTCTCTCTACAGCTCTAAAAAAATTAAAAAGGTGTCATTGGCCCATACTATTTTGTAGAAAAAGAACTTCAAGGTCACAGTCATGACTTCCCTACTTCTTCATAAGACAAACTATAAATATGGAGATTTATTGCAATCACCTAAAAATACTCTGAACCTTACATATTTATTATAAGCTATTTTTAACTACACCATGATTTTTTAATAAATTTTTGAACACTTCAATTGATTATCCCACAATATAAGCTCATAACACATTGTATCTGATTTATTTTATCTGCACTGTAGGTTCTTTTTAATTTTTATGTGCATTGGTGTTTTGCCTGCATGTATATCAGTGCTAGGGTGATGGATATTCTGCAGCTTTTACAGACAGCTATGAGTTGTCGCATGGGTGCTGGGAACTGAACCTGGGTCCTCTAGAAGAACATTCAGTGCTTTTAACTACTGAACCATCTCTCCAGCCCTGACTGGTTTTTTTTTTTTTCCTTAATTGTAATGTGGAAGCCAAAATATAAGATATAACAAGTAAAAGAAAATAATGCACCAAATGTATTATTGAGTGTTCGTGGAAATGCAGCATCCTTCTCACCATGATCTGCAGCCCTCACCATAATCATGTGATCGCAATAACCACAATCAAAAGGGACATTTGATTTTTTTTCAAGTACTGATAGCTGATGCTACATAACTGATGCTGTACTATTTCCTCATTTCCAGCAGTGCTATCTAGACGTTTAACGTTGGTTTTAGTTAGCACGTAAAATGATGAGCTTCAGTATGGCATTTTTATACATACACATATTTTTTTTCATTATTCTCTCCTACATCAACCCCAGTTTTGTCCTGACTCATAATATTAGCTCTTTTACTTTCCTCTGTTACTTAATCTCTAAAGCTTACCCTCCATTCAACATCGCTGAGAACAAAAATATTTTCAGCCAAGAGATATTGCTCAGTGGTTAACACCACTGGCTGATCTTCCAGAGCACCTGGGTTTAATTCCCAGCATCCACATGGCAGCTCACAGCTGTTTATAACTCCAGTTCTGCAGGTTCTATGCCCTCCATGAACAGCAAGACAGGCATGTACATGATTTGCAGACATACGTGTAGGCAAAAATAACCATGCACATAAGATAACTAAAATATCTTCACATGGATGAACTAAAGATTAACCCTATTTCCAAATGATCAGTTTTTCCTTGAATATTTAAATATCAATGCTTTTTAAACTATTAGAGTTAATTAACTCAGAGGACTCGGAGGATGGCCCAGTCAGTAAACTGCTTGTGGTACAAGCTTGAACACTGGAGTCCAGATCCCCAGAACCGATGTAAAAACTTGACCGAAGCTGCCTATGAGCAGTTCCCAGCATGGATGTAGATGGCAGACACAGGTAAATATTTATAGTTTGCTGACTGAAGCCTAGCATAATGAATGAGAATACACTGCAGGTTTAGTGAGAGATCGTATCAAAAGGTAAGGAGTGACTAAAAAAGACACCCAACACCAACCTCAGATCTCCATAGACATACTTGTGCATGCACAACTGCACACAAGCAGAACCCTCATACGTTATTACACAAACACATATGCACAAGCACCACACACAAAGAGAAGTCATCCAATAAAACGCAATACTCTGATGATCACAGTTATTAAAAATAGGTAATCAGGCTGCTACATATTAATTTAGAAACTTCTAGAAACAAATTTTCTCAGGAAAACACTTCTTCCCCTCAGGCTCCTCCCTTTCCTGCTTCTCTGCACCTTCTACTCTCTGGATACTTTTTCGGACTACAGTGACACACACTTGTCATTCTTTCAAGGAACTTAAAGGTAGCCCTCCAATGAGATAGCTATGTTTTCTTTTAAGTGTTGTATAAAATAAGACTCAACATTCCGAGGAGTCATTAATTAAGACAAGCCTGACAGCTGCTTGTATACGCAAACCTTGCTCTGTTGGCTATTTTCTTCATGACTTCTAAAGAGGTTCTGACATCACCACGTCTCTGTGCTAGCCAGAGGCTTAGTATCTATCGCAGTACCTATTTGTTAACATCCTCTGCAAATTTTTCCTGATTTGTTCTTATTAACAAACATGTGTGTCTTCTGTTGGCCTATCAATTGAACTTCTTTAAGCTCTTCCTTAAAGAAAGACACCAGGCCACAGAGAAAGACAATGCAGCCTTTCCTCATGAGACCTGATAGACTAGGATCAGAAGGAAGAGGAAGAAGACCTCCCCTATCAGTGGACTGGGGGAGGGACATGGGTGGAGAAGAGGGAGGGAGGGAGGGTGGAGTTGTGAGGGGAAGGAGGAGGGAGCTACAGGTGGGATACAAAGTGAATAAACTCTAATTAATAAAAATAAAAAATAAAAAAAGAAAGACACCAAGATCACCATAAATGAGATACACTGGCTTTTCTTTGTTGAATGGTCCTTGGTGTGCCATTCCAGGAGTCTTAATGGTCTTTTCTGCTACCTTCTGTCCATACCATATGACTGTCCCGAGTGACTCATCACCACAGGTGTGAGTGCTACCAGCATGGCTGCCACTTTGAGAACTGTTGAAGGGTAGTGATAATGTCCCTCTTTTTCTGTGTTGAAAATAAAGGTGGATGTGGATTACAACTTTATACAGAGCATACATTTGTATTTGTTTCATCATTTCTCTTACTGCTGCCCAGCCAGAGAAACCAAAGCAGCCTAGAATCTCTGCATCACAGCTTCACTTCCCCCTTGATAGACCTCAGGAACATCCTAGCTCCCAAAGCATGGCTTATATTGAAGTACTTGGGTCAGTACAGAAGCCCTGGGTGACACCCTTGCTGCCCAGACAGAAGCCAAGCTTTTTACACACACAAAGAGCCATGGTCCAGTCACCCTTCCAAACCCAAACTTAGTTGCAATTATATGAACTTTCAGTTGAAACAAAATTCTCCTGGCACCACTATCTCTTAAAGAACACATTAAAACCTAGGCTTGCCCTGAGCAAATCTGGATCTAACATCTGGCAAGGGTGTGCAGGCAACCAATTCTGAATGCACAGTGGTAAGACTCAACCTAAAAACAGTATGATAATTTGCTGAGCAGATGTGTCCTTTATTATGGTTTACCTTAGTTAACATTAAAAATAATCCTCTTGATCTGAAATGTGGCAGAAAAAGTTAACGCAATTTGGCATCATGCTTTCTATTTTCACTTTCAGCTTTGGCCTCAAGTTGTTTTTCTTTTTCAAATATAACACATACTTTCTAGCCTCTGAGCCTTCACAAATGTTGTTTTCTCCAAGAATCTTTTCAACTTTCTATTATCTTCCTTCAAGTTTCAAATTAAATGTCACCCAGATACCCACCTTTTTATTTTTATTTTATTTATTTTTATTAATTATAGTTTATTCACTTTGTGTCCCACCTGTAGCTCCCTCCCTCTTCTCTTCCCAATCCCACCCTCCCTCCCTCTTCTCTACCCATGCCCTCCACCCAGTACACTGATAGGGGAGGTCTTCCTCCCCTTCCTTCTGATTCTAGTCTATCAGGTCTCAACAGGACTGGCTTCATTGTCTTCCTCTGTGGCCTGATAAAGCTACACCCCAATAAGGGGGAGGTTATCAAAGAACAAGACAATCAGTTCATGTCAGAGACAGTTCCTCTTCCCATCACTAGGATACCCACTTTGACACTGAACTGCCATGGGCTACATCTGTGCAGGGGTTCTAGGTTATCTCCATGAATGGTCCTTGGTTGGAGTATCAGTCTCAGAAAAGACCTCTGGGCCCAGATTTTTTGGTTCTGTTGCTCTCCTTGTGGAGCTCCTGTCCCCTCCAGGTCTTTCTATCTCCCCTTTCTTCCAAAAAGTTTCTTGCACTCTGACAAAATTTTGGCTATGGGTCTCAGTATCTCCTTAGATACACTGACCAGTAGAGTCTTTCAGAGGCCCCCCTTGGAAGGCTCCTATCTTGTTCCCTTTCTTCTCCTATTTCCAATGTCTATCCAGTTTGCCTTTCTGATGAGGATTGATCATCTTTCCTAGAGTCCTCCTTCTTGCTTAGCTTCTTTAGGTGTACAGATTTTAGTATATTTATCCTATATTATATGTCTAATATCCACTTGTAGGTGAGTATATACTATGTGTGTCTTTCTGCTTCTGGGTTACCTCACTTACGATGATCTTTTCTAGTTCCTACCATTTGCCTGCAAATTTCATGATTTCCTTGGAGTTTTTTTTTTTTTTTCAATGCAGTTTATTAAGGAACATTGAACAATCCTCGGACCCCGGGGAAAGCCAGCCCACAGCTTAAATAGCCTCTGGGTAGCCAACCCAGGCGTGCCATGGGGGCAATGCAGATAGGTCCACATACATGGAAGCAAGCCAGATCCTTGGCCTTAGCCAGATGTGGAGTTGTTCGTGACAGAGAGCACTCACCATCGGGAAGGTGGAAGGCGGAAACCAGCTCCATCTTTAAGGCATAGCATTCCGCAGCTCTCTACAGTTCCCCCTTTTTGTTTTAGACGCATCAGGCAAGAGTAGAGGTCTGATCTCTGATATTAGAAATAAATTGGGACTTTGTACAGATGTTCATTTAGGTGTCATCCACTCCTTGGAGTTTTTTATGTATAATTTTATTTTATTTTTTTATGAATTCCACTTTATTCACTTTGTATCCCCCCATGAGCCCCTCCCTCCTCCCCTCCCGAACTCACCCTCCCTCCCCCTTCTTCATGCATGCCCCTCCCCAAGTCCACTGATAGGAGAGGTCCTCCTCTCCTTCCTTCTGATTTTAGTCTATCAGATCACATCAGGAGTGGCTGCATTCTCATCTTCTGTGGCCTGGTAAGGCTGCTCCCCCCTTAGGGGGAGGTGATCAAAGAGCAGGCCAATCAGATTATGTCAGAGGCAGTCCCTCTCCCCATTACTATGTAACCCACTTGGACACTAAAGTGCCATGGGCTACATCTGTGCAAGGGTTCTAGGTTATCTCCATGCCTGGTACTAGGTTGGAGTATGAGTCTCTGGGGAAACCCCTGTGTTCCTTGTTTTTAATTGCTGAGTAGTATTCCATTATATAAATGTATCACAATTTCTGTTTCCATTCCTCAGGTGAGGGACATCTGGATTGTTTCCAGATTTTGGCTATTATGAATGAAGCTGCTACAAACATGGTTAAGCAAATGTCCTTGACTTTCAATAAAATTTTAATATGAGACCTGGAACTCTGAAACTGTTAGAGGAAAATGTTGGATTTAGGGGCAAGGACTTTCTAAATATGTGGTTCCTAGATTTTATATACCTACAGTATCCCATGTTTGCTAATATTACAAGAAAGTAGAAGTGAAACTGGATGATACAAAGGAAGTCTTGTGGAAAAGTGGGAGGAAAGAGAAAAGGACCTGGAGATGATAGGAGCTCCACAAGAAGACCAACAAAAAGCTAACCAGAGTCCAGAGCGGCTTGCTGAGGTGAAGCATCAACCAAGGACCATGCATGGACAAAGATGTAGAGGATGGGTAGCTTAGGCTTCGTGTGGGTCCTCAAGTATGGGAAGTGAGGACTGCATCTGACAACAGAATCTCTTGCCAGCTTTTTTAACACTTTCCCCTGTCAGGACAGTCTTTCTAGGTCACAGGTGAAAAGGATATGCTCAGCTCTAAAGTGACCTGATGAGCTGAGACAGATGGAAAGGGGGGCTCCTCTTTTCTGAGAAATAGGGGAGGAGTTGGGTGAGGGAGAGTGGGACTGGGAGGTGAAGAGGGATAGGGTTACAACCAAAATGTAAAGTGAAAAGGAAGGAAGAAAGAAAAGAAAGAAAGAAAGAGAGAGAGAGAGAGAGAGAGAAAGAAAGAAAGAAAGAAAGAAAGAAAGAAAGAAAGAAAGAAAGAAAGAAAGAAGAAAGAGCTTCTAGGCAGAAAGCACAGAAGCTAGGTGAAGCAATCACCTTCAAATTTTTTTTCTTACGTTCTTTTATTTGGTATATGGATAAGAAAAATTAAATATCAAGCTTTTGTAGCAAGAATTGTTAGAGAGATGAGGCGCCAATGTGCTATTATAGTATACTGTGAAAATACAAAAAGTTGTTTTATTTGGACAATATGAGAGCTTTCTGCCAATGAGTCATACTGCATGAAAAACTAAAAATGAGGTAAAGAGACTGACATGTTCTATTTGAATTTTTCATAATGACAATAAATTATAGTTTGAACAACAACAAAAAGAAAGAAACTGTCTATGGAAACAAAACGAACTAATGGAAAGGAGGAGATGTGCAGAGAAGGAAGGGGACATGGGGAAATGTGCTCAATACACAACGTATAAATAAGTTAAAATGTTCTCATATAACATACTACTATGTACAATGAATGCATAAAGTGAAAATGTTCGAAAAGAAAAGAAAAAAGTCATTGAATAGGGGAATCATTAAAAAGGTGGTTTGGGCATTTGCTTTAAAGAATAAAAGAAAGTAGATTTCCCCTGTGCAAACTCTGTTGAGCATACATACCCATATGTTATACACTTGAGACCTACACTAAGACATGGAGAGTCCTTTAGCAATGTAGAAAATGTTTGTATCACATAAAGGAGTCATTCGCCAGACTGACATATATTGATAAACTATGCCTTAACACTGAAAATCAATTGTCTATTTCCAACTAAAAGCTTTGCTTACAGAACACAGCACAAAAATACTTGCAGTGTAAAATATTCTCTGAGTTAGAGAGGGCCACTTTTATTTACAAACAAGTTTCTCCTGATCATATCCTTTCTGACTATTTTATTAGTTATAGAAAACAGCAAACAAGGTGCATAGCACAGGACAAAATTGGTCAGACATGACTAAAGTGGGATCAGGATAAAACACATGTGCTCAGGGACCTACATTCACAAATGTAAACTGTGAAACATTGACCAAAAGAACAGTCTAAAATAAATTTAAAATGAGCACAGATCTATAAGGGAAATCCTTTGTAATGCTTTCCAGGGCATTACACTTTTGATCATTGCACATAGAAAACTATTATATGGAGGAAAACGTGACCTTATGAGCCATTCCATGAGGCTGTTTCTGTTTTAATGAATATCATACAATGAAGCCTCGCTGAACACTATTGCTGGAATAGATCAGTCACTTCGGATTTCTCACTTTAATCTTGGGAGAAATACTTCTAAATACTTTCAGCAAGACATGTAAGGGGTGTTTCCTTCTCACTGCTAAAAAGGCCCAGCCAATTCACATTTGTAGTATTCGTCAGACTAACTAAAGAAAAACAAATTGACAAAATACAAAATGAATGATAAGGACATCTCTATTCCATTTACTTGTAAGCTCTGAAAATTAAGGAGCATAGGAATTTAATATGCTCAGTTTTCAATGATCTTCAGCATTTAAAGACTACCTGCATGAGTTCAAGAAGTAACGTGAGGCTAAGAAAAATGTGAATTAATAAAGAATACATCATGGTGATAAGCTTATGAATAAAGATCATTTCTGTGTTTAGAGCAGGTCCTGCTTATTAGACAATGCTGATGAAAATGAAAATAACTCATCATTTTATGTAAACTTTTATTATCCCCTGCCTCTTTTACTTCACTAATGATTGTCAGTGAGGATGTTAGATGTATTTTGATATTTTGTTTACAACATTGGACATGTGCTGCAAAAGTTCTCATGGAATACCACTTACTACTTGTACCAAAAAATACAAGTTCACACCAACATAGATTTAAAAAAAAAAAATCCCATTTCCCACATTGGTAATGACAGGCATTCTGATTTTTTAACAACTTTGGCATAATGCCATGTATAACTTCTTAACAACAGCACAGTCTTTGCTGCAATCAATTGTTCTGTTTGATAGGTCTTAGACTGGTAGCAAATTCATGATTCTTCCAGATGTTATGACATTTCTTCTCTCTGGACTCAAACGGGAACAGCCAAATGCAAATTTCCTTGGATTTTTGGACAGGAGAAGCTGATTTACAAGGGTTCGTTCCAAAAAAAAAACATATTCTCCACTCAAGAAAGCTGAAGGCAAGAAATTAGGAAGAAAATGCTGAGCAGTTAGAGTGACAGAAATATTCCCACTTCCTGGATTCAAGAAGCATTTATAATTTGAAAGTTACTATTAGGAAACAGAAGACTCTATAGTAGACACATTTCTGTTGCCAATGTCGGCTCATGTTTTATCTCAATCCAGGGATTACTAGTATCCAGGGAAAAGGGTGGGCCAACTTCTGTTCTTGCTGAGCACAAATGAAGGCATCCATACCTACACACTCAAGTTTTACACAAAGTTAACACACCGTTAAATTAAAAAATAACATTCTCTATTGTTTTACCTTCCAAATTGAAAGCTAGGGTTTGTGCATGGTTTAAGTCTGACAAAATACCAAAGAAAACACTGAACCTTCCATCGTGCAAATACGGGAGTTCTCTTTATGGCCCAACAATGTGTGAGTGATAGGATACAAAAATAATAATAATAATAATTAATTTTGAAACATAAGTATACCTCACAAAATTCTCTAAATTGACTATTCTGTTACTACCCAATACCCCAGTTTTTATACAATGGTGGTAAACAAATCGGGAAATTCTTAGATATTTTCCTCTTTGATTTGGAAAAACTTTGTCTTACTAATGACAATGGCAACTGTCAGCAACAACTTAAAACAACATTTAGGTTAGAAAACAAAATATGAAATTAACATGTTGTGTTCAAAAATTGAAATGAAAATGATTTCCATAATAAATTATCCCCCAAATATCATGAAACTATTCAATCACAGACACAAATCTCTTTGATTTTTCTGAGTTCTTAAAGTACCTTGAAAGCAGTGTCCACATCGTGTACCACAGTGGGTCTCAACCTGTGAGTCACAGAGTCACACACGTATCAGATATGCTGCATATCAGGTATTTACATTACAACCATAGCAGTAATGAGCTTGCAGTTATGAGTAGCAATGAAAACAATTTTATGGTTGCGGAGGGCACCACAACACGAGGAACTGTATTTAAAAGCCACAACATTAAGAAGGGCAAGAGCCTCTGCTGTAGTACATCTTATGCTCATTTTCATTTTCATTTTCAAAACTGCCCGATACAAAGAGAACTGAAAGGAGCCCTGCCTTGCTCAGTTCATTGCAACCCGTCTTCAGCTGAGACCATAAATTGCTTCTAATCACAGACAACTGTCTACATCGTTTCTGCATAATGAAGGAAATGTTTCTATTTCTTGTGATTCTCTTCTATTTTAATGAACTGTCTCGCTGGTTACACTGATGGTGTCACCTGTAATTTCTTCCAAAGTAGAACATTTTTTTACTCAAAGTTTTTAACTAATTGCCAATTTGTAAAATATTGCATTATCTTTTGCTGAGGCTACTGATAGCAAACAAAATGGATAGCTCACATTCAAATGTAAGTTAACAATTTTCCACAATTTCACTACTATTTGAGAAACTCCTCGATATTTTGAAGCCCAGTTAAACTAAGTATTTATATCCACTTTCTTATAAAAACCAATGTTGAAATTTGCATTCTCAATCCAAAAGAGAAATTCTATTTTTCCTTAGTTTTAAACATATTACATGGCCATCAACTGGGTTAACAAGTTTGGAATAATTTATGTTACAGCTAATTTGCTCTCAACTTTTCTGTGTCCTTTTGTCTTTGATAAATATTAGTCATTATTATCTTTCAGTTCATTATATAAACATTCTATAGTTTATCCTATATTTATCCTTTTGTCGTTAAAATATCAATTATTTGTCACTTCTTTGAATTTTCCATCCTGATATTCTTTTTCCTTTGGTACTTGTGGCATTTTTGTTGTTTGCATGTTTGCTTTAAGATGGAGTTTTCATACATGTAGCTCAGCTGGTCTAGAGATTGTAATCCTTCTGCCGGAGTCTTAAAATTACCAGAGTGCACCACTATATCCTGCCTCGTTTCATGTGATTCTATTCTAGAATGTGTTTACATTTGTGAATATCGTCACCCGCCAAAACCAATCATAAACATTGGTTAGAAAATATATAACATCAAAACAATAGCAGCAACTCACTTTGTCTTCGAAATTCGTCCTTAACAGATGCTGTCAGAAGTTTGGAGAATTGCGCTTAAAGTGAAATATAAATTTTCTGCCATGCTTATCCCATGGAAAAATGAATAGGATGGCAACTTGCTAGAAGCAGCCTCAGTCATTTCCAGATATGACAGCCATTTTCCAAAACCATTATCCAATAAACAGAAGAGCACTCCGAAGACTTTTGATTTTTTCATCCAACTTTCAGATTTTATGAATACAGTTCTCCTCAACTTCTAATGAGCAGGCAAAAGTTACATTTGCTGCCTCAGAGTGATAAATTTGATATGAACAATTTTCTCTTCCATTTTTGTTACTTTAATTACTAGCGATGGTTTCACTTCACAGAAAATTTGATATTGCAGATTTGACCTAACCAGTTCCACTGTAAATTTGATGAGAATAATTTCAGTGCTCGTTTTTCATTTAGTCTTTAAATAAAGAATTTGTAATGCCCTGCTTGTGAGTTTTATGTGTTTTTGCTCACTTTCCCAACTTCCAGTTGTTTAAATTTGAAACATTCATCTGAACATTTCTTTCTGTTTTTTAGCTCTTATTCTTTTTTTAATTCCAATTTTAAATTTTATATTTTATTGTAATTTTAAATTGAACACTTCTTGATGATGTAAAGCTGGAGTGAACAAATGTTACCTACCACAAAGGATCAAGAGTTATTTTTGGCCTTGGGAGCCAAGTAGCCTGCAAGTCTAATGTTGTGACATAAAACCAGTACTAGGACTATTCATAAAAATGAATACAGGTATGTATTCTGATGAGACTGTTTGTAGCATCAATGGCAGACCATCATTTCTTACCTCTCAGGTAATCATTTCTTACCTCTCATCTAACTAAAATACAAAGACATTATTTTCCAAGGGTAAAAAAAAATTATCGCAAATACAAGTTGAGCACTCTAGCCTGCAAGTCTAAAACAAAACAAAAAATATATAAAAGTTTTTTTTGACTGACTTGTCTCTATAAGAGGAAACATCCACGTAACTTTATGAGATAGCTTATAATGCAGGAGCTATATACAAAACTATTTTCAGGATTCGCTATACAAAGTGTAAGCGAATCTCCTTATAGGATTAGGTCTCATCGGAAAGGTTTCTATAAGTCATCTGCAAATATTCTAAAACCCAAAAGAATCCACAATCCATAGCACTTTGATCCTAAGAACTTCCAAAAATGAATATTCAGTTTGTAGTCTTAACACTGCTTCTCGTGGGCTCAGTCAGTAGAATCTTTCCCTGTCATGCATGAAGCCATGGGTTCAAACCAAGAATCACATAAATATAAGCTCTTAACACAAGTGCGTAGCCCTGGAACACAGGAAGGAAAAGCAAATGATCAGAAGCACAAGGTCATCCTTGGCAAAGTAGATAGTTAAAAGTCAGCCTAGAATTGTTCAGGACTCTGTCTCAAACAACAACAAAAATGACTAATAACTTAAAATTACTTTCCATGTCTGTTATCTTTGCCCATAATTTTTTAAATTAAACTGAAATATGTAAATAAGCCTTTTAATTAATTTTTGAAAATATAATTACATATTATTAAGCATTTTATAAAAATAAAACTTCCCAATCAAAATATTCAACTTTCAACTGGTCACCACTGTGCAAAATCATTGTGATGTTTCATGTGCTTCATTTAGTCCTAATATACAAATTTCAAAAAAAGATGGAGTATTTAATATTGGAAAATGCTCTTCAAACATCATGCACAACTGTTGCTCACACCTTCTTAATTTATGGTTAGTTAGCTCCAGATCCAGAAATCAGAGCACACCTCTATGAGTCAAATAGGGCTGCAGCTTAAACAGGACGGGAGCCTACTATAGAGAGTCCTCTGAAAGGCTCCACCCAACAGGGGATTGAAGCAGATGCGGAGACTCAGGGCCAAACTTTGGGCAGAGTGCAGGGAGTCTTATGGAAGAAGAGGGGTGTGGGGGATAGAGGGATAAGGAGGGGACAGGAGCCCCACAAGGAGACCAACAAAGCTAAAGGATCTGAGCCCAGGGGGTCGTGCAGAGACTGATGCACCAATGGAGGACCATGCATGGAGAGGACCTAGACCCCCTGCTCAGTTGTGGCCATTTGGCAGCTCAGTCTCCTTGGGGATCTCCACTTGAGGGGAGCAGGGACCGCCTCTATCATGAACGCAGTTGACTGCTCTTTGATCACTTGCCTCTGATGATGAGGCCTTGCCAGGCCACGGAGGAAGAGGATTCCAGCAGTCCTGATGAGATTTAACAAGTTATTGGCAGATGGCAATGGTGGATAACTCCCCCTTTCAGTGGACTAGGGAAAGGGGATGAGGAGAAGAGAGAGGGAGCGTGGGACTGGTGGAGTTGAAGGAGGTGGCTTCAATCGGGATATATAATGAATAAATTGTGAAAAAAATAAAAATTAAAAAAATAATTTATTTTTCACACGTCTGGATGTTGCAAGCTCCATATCAAGCTTTGTTCCTTTTTCTCCCCGTTCCCGGATTATCGTTTCCTCTCTCTTTACTCCTACCTGTTTTTCCACACTTGCCCTCCCCACTGGATCCACTCTCTTTTAGTTCTTATTAGAAAAGGCTTCAGGGGATCTCTGCCATCGAAACCAGCCTGATCTATAAAGTGAGGTCCAGGACAATCAAGGCTGCACAGAGAAGCCCTGTCTCAATAACAAAACAAAGTTTAATTTATGACCTCAAATCATCATACATAAGGAAAAAGTATTTAAATAGGAATTTATCCTTGGGAAATGCTTATTAGATTGTATCCACTTTAAAATTACTTCTTACCTATTCTCAGATACACTAGGAAAAATGCTGGGGGTTGAATTTGTTAAAAGTTTTCTATTTCAGAATAAAAATTTGAAATAATTTTTGCTTTTACTCTGCAAAGAGCATTCACAGAAGAAAGTATTAAAAGAAAATTGTCCTTTTCATCTTGGGACAGTAATGTCATAAAAAAAATCTGGAGCATATAGAGATAACCAAGTTCTGGTTAATGTTCTCTAGACATTTATCATTTATATTTTCTTATATACTCATTTCCTCTTGTAGAATGTAAAGTTAATGATTTTAATTAATTTTATTGTTAATATTGAATTAGTTTGATTTTTTTTGTAATGCTGCAAGGTTTCCAAGGAGTAGGAGATGCTATGAGAGAGATTCAAATCATTTGACTGTAGGCTTTCAAAAAGGGTATTGAACTGTTTCTTCTTCTTCTTTTTTAACTGTTAATTTATAGATTCGACTTATAATTCAAATCAACAGTGAAGTATTTAGGATTCTCACCAATAGACCACTGAATCCACTTAGGCTAGTTTAAATGAAAATTAAATTGAACTTGCATAGTTTAGAAACTCCTTGGGACGAAGAAAGAGTAAACCTAAAAGTGTATGAAGCCAGACATGACCCACAAACTCATGTCAAGCTGTTCAATGGAGAACCCATCGCCAGTAGCGCTAGTCATGGACACTGCAGGTCACACTACTGGTACTAGGAATTAGCCACTAAGACACTGACAGCTATGGCCAATACACCCACTCTGTTGCATACATGGATATAACTATACACACACATATGTACCTACACATATATACATACACAAGCAAACATACATATATGTATACACACATATATGTACATAGATACACATACATACATACAAACATACATACAGGTACACATAGGTTCCCTCCTGGCCATGGTTCTATAGGTTTTCATCTTCTGAACCAAAGAACATATTGATAACTATCTGATTTGTGCAGTATCTGTTAGGAGGGATTAGTAATCAAATACCTGACTCATTTTTTGGCGGGGGGGGGGGGGACTAGAATTTACAGAACATTCTCCCTAAATACATGAAGCTTGTTCAAAAGGTCCTAAGCACACACATGTATGTATGTATGTATACACATGCCCACCAACATACATGAGGACGTGCATATGTGCACAGATACATACAAATGCAAACAAAGTATTAAGCAACAGATGCATTGCTTCACTTCTCTTTTTTTTCAATTAAAAGTTGTTAACTACTGAAATAATATGCACAATAGGCCATGCCCCTCTCTCCTAAGTTTGTGTTCCAAAGAAACAGACAATAATCAATAAAGTAAATAAATGATAAGTAGGTAATAATTTGCTGAGTAATTTAAAGTAAAACGCAGCAGAATAAAATGCCAACAGTGGTGAGTGAAGGGAGCAGAGCTGTCAATGCAGAGTGGACAGGAAGGCATGGCTAACAGAGTTGCCCTTTAGCAAAAACCTGAAAATGGTGATATGACAAGCCTTGTATGTGTCTCAGAACCAGTACCATAGGCTCAGGATGCAGGGTGTGAAAATTCCATGAGATGGCTCAAACACATTCCATATGTGTGTGTGTGTGTGTGTGTGTGTGTGTGTGTGTGTGTGTGTGTCGTGTAATAAGTCATATGTAATAAGTCAGATATGTGGATTACCTGGTAGCCCACTGGTAGCTGTTGTCTCAAGAAAGAGCAGTCTTAAAGGAATAAAGTGTAATTAATAAAAGTTAAATAATTTTTTTTTAAAAAAAAGAGCAGTCTTGTGGAAAACTGATCTCCTTCACCCTTGCAGTGAATGCTAACCCTAGTTTGGTAAAGCAAAAAATTGAATTTCAGTTCACCAGTTGGAATAGGAACACAATAGGATCTGACTATACCAGCTAATCAATGAAGCCAAAAATTAGTTAATAAAATTAGTCCAACCTGGATAACCTTTCCATCCTGAACCAGTCTGTCAAATTTACAAATATGGTGGCACCTACAGCAGCCACATGTGTTTCAAGGGAAGAGGTCTTAGAAGGAAAATGGATAGGCAACATCTGGTGCTTTACTCACATCGCTCAAAGCGTCAATAATTGCCTCAGTTGTTTTCCTCTGAAGTCTAGGCAGGTCTACAGGTGTCTCTGCTGATGCTATAAACTCATGTCATCATTCTCTGCAGCTGGAAAGTATACATCATGCTCAACTTATTAATTTGAAACCTTTTAAAATGACAAGTAAAATAATTTCCAAGTGGCACAAAAAAACACCAAAATAATTAATGAATTATTGAATTAATTAATTAATAACATACATGGTCTTATAAACAATCAGCCGTGGGTTCCATGTTTCAAGAAAATTATTCAGTGTTTTTCT
This sequence comes from Meriones unguiculatus, assembly GCF_030254825.1. Lineage (NCBI taxonomy): Eukaryota > Metazoa > Chordata > Mammalia > Rodentia > Muridae > Meriones > Meriones unguiculatus. The sequence goes on from NC_083352.1 coordinate 49,947,822, forward strand.
CAAGTAAATGTTTTCATTGACACCATAGATAAGTATTGTGCTAAACACGGCCCTGAGAATAAATGTACGGTCTATTCTGGCATTACATGTGCAAGAGAGAGCAGTAGTTCCATGGGTGAGACCGTGGTAAGCTATAATCTGCCTACAAAGATCTATGGGCTTGCAGAACTGAAAGGATAAAGGTGGACAGTCAAGGCACACAGCAAGGTATACACAAGAAGACCTCTCAGGCAATTTTGTTACTTACTGCTGCCAAAATTTTCCTCAAAGACTGTGAATATGTCCTAGCTCTTGAAGACACCATTGTAGAACTTGGTATACTAGTTCTTAAACTTTCTGCAGTGGCTGCCAAACTCATCTTCATTCTCCAGCAAATTATGCAAGAATTAAAAACATAGAGTGTCTTCTGTGTAGTCATCAAGACCAACACAATGTCCAGAAGTTAACAAAAGAAAACAAGTAACTATTACATCCACATTGTTTGATGGTGTTTTGCATGTGGTCTAAGCTCCCTGGCTATTGGTTTGCTCTGGAGTAAATGAAAGTAATTATAATTCTTACTTCACAGGAATGTTATGAGGGCTAAATGCCCCATCAATGCTGTCGTTGATAATGGAGCCCCAGTCAGCAATCATAATTCACTGATTAGAAGCCACCCGCCTCGTAGCCAGTTATTTATAGGAGGAAAAATTGCAGGAGGATATTTCACAAGAGGTCTAGGTCACTGTTCTCAAAATAAGCAGCAAATGAACCAAGCCTCGCTATTCTGATAACACACACATACCATACAACACACATACACATACCACACACAAATACACACACCACACACACATACTCATACACACACACACACTCACACACACATACACAACATACACCCATATATACACACTCTTCTATATGGTCATGCACTGGGCATAGTATTAAGATTTTGATTATATATATCAAGTCACACATGCATTAAATTTTGCTACTTAGTATTCATTGGGTTTGGGGGTTAGGGTTGGGGGTTTGTTTTTCATTGTTTTGGGGGTGGTTTTGGGTTTGGGTTTTGGGGGGATGTTTGTTTTTTTGGTTTTTATGAGACAGGGTTTCTCTGTATAGCCTTTGCTGTCCTGGACTCACTGTGTAGACCATGCTGGCCTCAAACTCACAGAGATCTGCCTCTCTCTGCCTCCTGAGTGCTGGGATTACAGGCCTGCACCACCTTACGCCCATCAGAATGGCCAAGGTGAAAAACTCAAGTGACAACACATGCTGGAGAGGTTGTGGAGAAAGGGGAACCCTCCTCCATTGCTGGTGGGAATGTAAACTGGTACAACCACTTTGGAAGTCAATCTGGCACTTTCTCAGACAATTAGAAATAGAACTTCCTCAAGACCCAGCTATACCACTGCTAGGCATATATCCAAAACTTGCTCAAGTACACAACAAGGACATTTGCTCAACCATGTTTGTAGCAGCTTTATTTGTAATAGCCAGAACCTGGAAACAACCCAGATGTCCATCATTGGAGGAATGGATACAGAAATTGTGGTATTTTTACACAATTTTTGAAGGTTTGTGAATTCAAGTTGATTTTTAGGGGGAGGGAGACTTCCATCAAAAAACACTATTCCAAATTGCCTTTGGTATGTTTAAACATACACTGAACTCTGCAACAAAATCACTGGAGATAAGCAAGCAGTGCCCTTACCTTTTCAAACACACACACACACACACACACACACACACGAGTTTATTACCTAAATCACATGCTCTGTACTTAACTGGGATTATAATTCTAAATTTTGGCTCTAATGAATTTCTTTTAAAATAATCATAAACAAGAGTCTACAGATTTCTTATGCAAAGTCAAGTCGGAATTTACTGGTGGCGCTCACAATTCTGGCATCTCATGGAGGTATGCCAAGCATGCTGCTTCTTGAATTATAGCCAGCTAACATTCATTTTTGTGAAATATGAATTTCACCAGGGAAACTCAGAACCCTTCAGCCACTTACAAAACACGTTTATATTCCCAAGTGGTTTTATTAAAGGCAGCAGCACTGCTCCCAGTTAGGAGTTGTCGTGAAATGTTTTATTTTTATATTTTACTTCACAGATTTGCATCAGAGTTTCCTACCCAGGCTCCAGACACCATGATTGCATTCATAAACATGCACATAAGATGCACGTGAAATCACATTTCCTTTTTGGACACATTAGCAAAATTCCATCTGTCTGTTACTTTTTCAAACTGTTAGGTTTTCCACATCTAACACAGAATTGGGTTACAGTTACTTACTGTAACTGTTCATCAAAATAATATTTTAAGTTGTGTATAATATTATTCCAATTTATTCTCTGCCTGAAGAGTTTAAACTAAACCCACCCAGACAGTTCTACAGTAAATATAAAAGCATATTAGAAAAGTTGAAAGTCAAAAAGAAATGTTTAGACATTTTTTTCAGTCTTGCCTCCTTGTTTCCTTTAAAGATAAAATAATAGCTTTTAAAATACTGAAGAAAATACAAGCTTAAAAAATATTGAAGATGCAAGATAGCAAGTATTGGTGAAAATATGCATTCTTGGGCAAACTGCCAAGATTCAAGGCTGACTTTAGCACATCCTCACTGTGAGCTGGCAGTCCTGTACCTCAGTTTCCCCATCTGTAAAACTGCATAAGGCCTACTCCAAATAGTCATTGCAAGATTCAAAAGAACATTTCCATGGACATCAGTTCTTTTCAGTTCCTGTGATTTGGATGAGGCTAAAATCACCTTAAGAACTGCTTTCTGTGGTTTTGAAAGAGGGAGAAGCATGACCAGGTAGCTCTTTCCTTGTCTTTCTCCTAGGGGAAACTGCTTTCAGACTTATTCCCCAGCCCATCTCCTCCTCTTGTTCATCTTTTCTTGTTAATTTTTATTTTATTTAAGTTTACTTACTTTACATCCTAAGGGTGCCTCCCCTTCCTCTCCTCCCAGTCCCCTTCCCTCTCCCCCCATATCAATCCTCCCCAGCACATCAGGTCACATCAGGACTGAGCATACCCTCATACACTGAGGACAAGCAAAGTAGTCCCAGGGGAAGTGATTCAAAAGCAAGCAATAGAGGCCATGTTAAAAACAGCCTGCACCTCCACTCACCCTCATAAAAACCAAGCAGCCCATCTGCCACATATGTGCAAGAGTTCTAAGTCTAGACCATTCACACTCCTTAGTTGATGTTTCAGTCTCTTTAAGCCCCTGTGAGACTGGGTTAGTTGTCTCTGTTGGTATTCTTGTGAGGTTCCTGTCCTCTCCAGGCCCTTCCATCTTTCTCCCAACACTTCCCCAAGACCCCTCCCCCCAAAACTCCACCCCATGCTTGGGTACAAGTCCCAGCATCTGTTGGGTGGAGCCTCACAGATGACAGTCATATTAGGCTCCTGTCTGCAAGCATAGCAGGTAAAAACAGGTAAACATTAAATGTGTCAGGAGCTGGCTCTAGACCTTGGGATGGGTCTTAAGTTGGGCCAATCACTGGTTGGACAATTTTGGTTCCCTCTTTATCCCTGGACTTCTTGTAGGCACAGGAATTTTTGGATCACAAGTTTTGTCAGTGGGTTGTTGTTCCCCTCCTTCTACTAGTCCTGCCTGGCTAGGAGGTGGTCACTTCAGTCTTCATGTCCCCCCACTTCCGTAGGAGTCTCAGCTATAATCACACTCATATCCTCCCAGGAGCCTACCTGTCGCAAACCTCCACCTTGTTAAAGTGATGCCCCCTCAAGTTTCTCTTCTCTCTCCCACCCCTCTCACCTCCCATCCTTCTTTTCCCCACATCTGATCCCCACTCTTGTTTCCCTCCCCATTCCATCTCCTGCCCAGTTCCCCCTTCATTTCTATTCTATTTCCCCTTCTGAGTGACATTCTGTCACCCTTCCTTGGGCTCTCCTTGTTACTTGGCTTCTTTAGGTTTGTGGCTTGTAGTATGGTTATTCTGTACTATTTATTGGTTTAATATCTGCTTATAAGTAAGTACATATCATGTGTGTCTTTCTGGGTCTGGGCTACCTCACTCAGGATGATCTTTTCTGTTCTACCCATTTTCCTGCAAATTTCACAGTTCCCTTTTTGTTTTGTTTTGTTTTTTATTCCCTTATTTTTAATAACTGAGGAGTAGTCCATTGTGTAAATGTACAACAATTTTGGTATCCATTCTTCAACTGAAGGACATTTAGGTTATTTCTAGTTTCTTTCTATTAAGAATAAAGTCGTTAAACAAATACAAATAAATTTAAATTTAAAAAAGAATAAAGCCCCTAAGAACATAGTTTGGCAAGTTCCTTCTTGTATGGTGGAGTATATTTTAGATATAGCAGGAATAAAAGGCACATACCTAAATACAATAAAGTCAATATACAGCAAGCCAGTAGCCAACTTCAAGTTAAATGGAGAGAAACTTTAAAACAATCCCACTAAAATCAGGGACAAGACAAAGTTTCCCACTCTCACCATATCTCTTCAACATAGTACTTGAAGTTCTAGCTTAGAGCAATAAGACCACTAATGGCAATCAAGGGGATAGAAATTGGAAGAGAAGTCAAAGAATTGGCATTGACAGATGTATGATAGTATATATAAGTGACCCAAGATTCTACCAGAGAATTCCTACAGCTTATAAACAATTTCAGCAAAGTGCTGGATACAAAATTAACTCAAAATAATCAGAAGCTCTCCTGTATACCCAAGACAAAAGGGCCAAGAAAGAAATCAGGGAAACAACACCCTTCACAATAGCCACTTATAAAGTACCTTGGTGTGACTCTAAACAAGCATGTGAAAGACCTGTATGAGAAAACTTGAAGTCTCTGAAGAAAGAAATTGAAGAAGGATATCAGAAGATGGAAAGATCTCCCATGCTCATGGATCAGTAGGATTAACATAGTAAAAATGACCATCTTACCAAAAGCAATCTACAGATTCAATGCAATCTCCATTAAAATAACAACACAATTATTTTCAGACCTCAAAAAAACAATTCTCAACTTCATACAGAAAAACAAAAAACCCAGAATATCTAAAACAATCTTTTATAATAAAAGAACTTCTGCAGGTATCCCTATCCCTGATTTCAAGCTGTACTATAGAACAATGGTAATAAAAACCGCTTGGTACTGGCACAGAAAAGTGCTGGTTGGTTAATGGAATCAAATTGAACACCCAAAAATAAACCCACACCTACGGATATTTGATTTTTTACAAAGAAGACAAAAACATACAATGGGGAAAAAAGCATATTCAACAAATGGTGCTGGTATAACTGGAGGTCTACATGTAAAAAATGCAAACAGATCCATATTTATCACCTGCACAAAACTCAAGTCCATGTGGATCAAAGACCTCAACATAAAACCAAATACACTAAATCTATTAGAAGAGAAAATGGGGAACAGCCTTGAACTCATCACAGGAGACAACTTTCTGAACAGAACACCAGCAGCTCAGGCTCTAAGATCAAAAATTAATAAATTTGACCTCACGAAACTGAAAAGCTTCTATAAGGTTATAGACAATGTCAACAGAACACAATGGGAGCCCACAGATTGGGAAAAGAGGACAGCAACCCACCATCTGACAAAGAGCTAATATCCAAAACATATAAAGAACTCAAGAAATTAAACACCAACAAGCGAAATAATCCAACTAAAAAATTGAATAAAGAGCTAAACAGAGAATTCTCAACAGAGGAATCTCAAATGGCCAAGAAGCACTTAAATGAATGCTCAACATTAGTCATCAGGGAAATGCAAATGAAAAAGGACTCTGAGATTCTATCTTACACCAGTCAGATTGGCTAAGGTCAAAAACTAGCAATATCACATTCTGGCAAGGATGCAGAGAAAGGGGAACCCTCCTCCATTACTGGTAGAAGTTCAAACTTGTACAACTACTTTGGAAATCAAACTGGAACTTTCTCAGGAAATTGAGAATACCTCTACCTCAAGCTCCAGTTTTTCCATTCCTGAGCATATACCCAAAAGATGCCCCACCACACAACATGGACATTTGCTCAGCTCTGTTCATAGCAGCTTATTCTTAATAGCCAGAAACTGCAAACAACCCATATGGCCCTCAAATGAAGAATAGATAAAAAAAAAAAAAAAACTGAGTCACATTTACACAATGGAATACTACTCAGCTATTAAAAACAAGGAAGTCATGAAATTTGAAGGCAAAAGAATGGAACTAAAAAGATCACCTAAAACATACCATTGCGAAGCCATTATAACATTGTGATGTCATAATATCCTTACAATGCCATAGCATGTGAAGATACAATAGCACTGTTGATGATATAATAGCCTGGCCATGTTATAATAGCATTGTGATGTCATAATATGTTTGAGATATGATAACAATAATGTGAAGTCATGATAGTATTGTGATGTCAAAATTGCATTGTTATGTCATATTATTATTGTTAAGTCATAATTCCATTGTGATATTATACCATATGAGGTCATAATAGCATTGTGATATCATAATAGCATTGTGATGTCATAATTCCATTGTGATCTCATAATATAAATACAATGTCATGATAGCATATTGAGGTCAAAACCCTATTGTGATGTCATAATAGCATTGTGCTGTCATCATAGCATTGTGATAAAATAATACCGTTGTGATGTCAAAAAAAAAAAGAAAAGAAAAAAAAAGATAATCCTGAGTAAGGTAACCTACACCCAGAAAGACACATGGTATGTACTCATTTATAAGCAGGTGTTTGCCATTTAGTAAAGGATAACCATACTAAAAGTCACAAACCCAAAGAAGCTAAGTAACAAGGAGGGCCCAAAGGAGGATGGGGAAATAGAATAGTCAGTAGAAGTGGTTGAAGAGAGGGAGTAGAGTAGGAGAGGAAACACTGAGAAAAATGAGAGTAGGGATCAGATATAGGGAGAGCAGGGGTGGAAAGACAGAGGGCTTGCAGAGAAAAGAAACCTTGAAAGAGGGCATCTCTTAGAGAAGCTGGAGATCAGCAACATAGTGGGCTCCTGGGAGGATATGGTGGTGACTCTAGCTGATACCCTTGGTCGCAGGGGCCATGGAGACTGGAGAGGTCACCTTCTAACCAGACAGGACTTCTAGTAAAGCAAGGGGAACCCCAACTGACCCACAAAAAGATTCCACCCAGAATTTACCCTACCTGCAGGATGTGCAGGGATAAAGATTGATCAGAGACTGAGGGAATGTGCAACCAATGCCTGGCCCAACCTGCGACCCAGTCTATGGATGAGAGCTAGCTCCTGACACTATTGATTCTGCTTTACTGTGTTTGCGAGGGGCTTCTAGCATGCTGTCCTCTGAGAAGCTCCAACAAGCAACTGAAAGAAACAGAAACTAAGACAGCCAAACATTGGGCGGAGAGTAGGAGCCTTGTAGAAGAGTAGACAGAAGGGTAAAATGACCCAAAGGAGACTGGAGCTCCACAAGAAGACCAAGAATCCCAACAAACCTAGGCTCGGAGGGGCTTGTGAAGACTGAAACACCAATCAAGAACCATTCATAGACTAGATCTAGGCCCTCTACACATATATGCCCAATGTGCACCTTAGCCCCCATGTGAGTCCCATAGAAAGGGGACCAGGTGCTGTCTCTGATATGGTCTCTGTTGCATGCTTTTTTTTATTAATTACACTTTATTCACTTTGTATACCCCCATAAGCCCCTCTCACCTCCCCTCCCGATCCCACCCTCCCATCTCCTTCACACATGCCCCTCCCCAAGTCCACTAATAGGGGAGGTCCCCCTCTCCTTCCTTCTGATCTTAGTCTATCAGATCACATCAGGAATGGCTGCATTGTCATCTTCTGTGGCCTGGTAAGGCTGCTCCCCCCTCAAGGGGAGGTGATCAAAGAGCAGGCCAATCAGATTATGTCAGAGGCAGTCCCTGTCCCCATTACTATGGAGGCCACTTGGACACTGAACAGCAATAGGCTACCTCTATGGCAGGGGTTCCAGGCCATCTCCATGAGTGGTCCTTGGTTGGAGTATCAGTTTCGGAAAAGACCCCTAAGTCCAGACTTTTAGGATCTGTCACTGTCCTTGTGGAGCTCCTGTCCTCTCCAGGTCTTACTATCTCCCACTTCTGTCATAAGATTCCCTGTACTCTGCCCAAAGTTTGGCTATGAGTCTCAACATCTGCTTTAATACCCTGCAGGGTAGAGCCTTTCAGAGGCCCTCTGTGGAAAGCTCCTGTCCTATTCCCTGTTTTCTCCCTCCTCCGATGTCCATCCTCTTTGCCTTTCTGAATGAGGATTGAACATCTTAGCCAGAGTCCTCCTTCCTGATTAGCTTCCTTAGGTGTACAGATTTTAGTATGTTTATCCTATATTATATGTCTAATATCCACTTATGAGTGAGTATATACCCTGTGTGTCTTTCTGCAAATAGATCCGTGTTTATCTCCCTGCACAAAACTAAAGTCCAAGTGGATCAAAGACCTCAACATAAAACCAGACACATTAAATCGGTTAGAAGAAAAAGTGGGGAAGAGCCTTGAACTCATTGGCACAAGAGACAACTTCCTGAACAGAACACCAACAGCACAGGCTCTAAGAGCAACAATCAATAAATGGGACCTTATGAAGCTGAAAAGCTTCTGTTAGGCAAAGAACACTATCATCAAAACAAAACGACTTCCTACAGATTAGGAAAGAATCTTCACAACCCTCTGTCTGACAGAGGGCTAATATCCAGAATATATGAAGAACTCAAGAAGTTAACCAGCAGCAAACCAAGTAATCCAGTTTTAGAAAAGGGGGTACAGAGCTAAACAGAGAATTCTCTGTAGAGGAATAGCGAATGGCAGAGAAACACTTAAAGAAATGTTCAATGTCCTTAGTCATCAGGGAAATGCAAATCAAAATGACCCTGAGATTTCCCCTTCCACCCATCAGAATGGCTAAGATGAATAACTTGAGTGACAACACGTGCTGGAAAGGATGTGGAGAAAGGGGAACCCTCCTCCATTGCTGGTGGGAATGTAAACTTTTTCACATGATACATTGCCAATTTAACTAGTACATAACAACAAATATTACTTTAGCCTAGTAAACATTGAGATTCTCATGATCAGAAGGTTATAATTATGAAATAAGCTGGATACTAACTATCATAATTTAACCCTGTTTAATAAAAAAAAATTAAGTCATGTTTAGTGTGAGTGTTAGTAAATTATTCCTATTAGAAAACTGAAATGATTTCTAGAAAAAGTATTTTTAATATCTAAATAATGTTACAACTTCCATAAATTATTGGTTGTTATGAATATGTTATTGAAATATTTTCAGACATGCTCATTGTTTCGTATTTGTCTTGAACCTGAGTATTAAGTGGCTTAAAAATGTTGTAATAGCTTGTCTGGGTATGGTGTCCCATACTTACAGTGTAGAGCTTGGGAGATGGAGGCTGTAGGATCTGGAGTTCAAGGTCATATTTGACAACATAGTGAATCTGAGCCTGGGCTACATGTGGCACTGCCTCAAACAGATTATATGAAAATTGTTGCTTGCTAATTTTACAAAGAAGTCATTATTAAAAGAAAGGCAAAGAGGAGGGACATCAGAAGAAGAAGAAAACAGGAAACAACCTAGGAACCTACCACAGAGGGCCTCTGAAAGGCTCTGCCCTACAGACTATCAAAGCAGATGCTGAGCCTGATGGGCAACTGTTGGGCAGAGCGAATGGAATTTTATGTAAGAAGTGGGAAATAGTAAGAGCTGGAGAAGACAGGGTCTTCACAAGGAGAGCAACAGAACAAGAAAATTTGAACACAGGGAACTTCCCAGAGACTCATACTCCAACCAAGGACTATTCATGGAGATAACCCAGAACCCCTGCACAGATGTAGCCCAGGGCAGTTCAGTGTTCAAGTGGGTTACATAGTAATGTGAAGAGAGACTGCCTCTGACATAATCTGACTGGCCTGCTCTTTGATCACCTCCCCCTGGGGGGGAGCAGCCTTACCAGGCCATAGTAGAGGACAATGCAGCCACTTTTGATGTGAACTGACAGACTAAGATCAGAAAGGAGAGGAGAACCTCCCCTATGAGTGGACTTGGGGAGTGGCATGCATGCAGAGGGAGGAGGGAGGGAGGGATTGGGAGGGGAGGAGGGAGGGGTTTATGGGGGGATGCAGAATGAATAAAGTGTAATTGATGAAAAATTAAAAAAAAAAAGAGTGCAGTCACACAGGGAAAAAAAGTTACTCAGACATATATAAAAAGGTCAGGAAGATGGGCATCTCAAGTTCAACATTTTCAAAATTAAACTTGATGTTTCCCATTAAATGCATTACATCTGTCTTTCCTGCCTTCATTGATATCACTTCCTTCCTTTCTTCCTTCCAGTTCCTTGAGCCAAATGACTACATGAGTTGTCAACTCCTCTCCTTCTATCACAAGCCACATTCAAACTGTCAAGAATGCCTTTTGGTTCTGCCTTCAAAATATGCCCAAGGTGAATCTTATGAAATAAAGGGGAGATAGAAAGACTTGGAGGGGACAGGAGCTCCACAAGGAGAGCTAGGCACAGGAGTCTTTTCTGAGACTGATACTCCAACCAAGGACCAAGCATAGAACCCCTACACAGATGTAGTCCATGACAGCTCAGTTTCCAAGTGAGTACCCTAGTAAGGGGAACAGGGACTGTCTCCAACATGAACTCAGTGTCTGGAGTTTTTGATCACCTCCCCCTGAGGGGGAAACAGCCTTACCAAGCCACAGAGAAAGGCAACACAACCAGTTCTGATGAGACATGATAGGCTAGGGTCAGAGGGAAGGGGAGGAGGACCTCCCCTATCAGTGGACTTAGGGCACAGGAGGAAAAGGAGGAGGAAAGGTGGAATTGGAAGGGGATGAGGGAGGGGGCTACTGCTGGGATACAAAGTGAATAAACTATAATTAATAAAAATAAATTAATTAATTAAAAAAAGAAAAACTATGCCCAAGGCAGATACCTCTGCCATGGAGTTTTGTCCCTGCGACCTCAGCCACCATCATTCTTTCTTATTTAGATTCTTGCCTTTCTGTTGACCTCTCTTGGTTCCTTCCACCTTACCCAACATCTATCCTCAGCATAATGGCCAAAGGAGTTCATGAAAGTTAAGATCATGTCTCATTCCTCTGTCCAAAATGCTGTGAGAATAGCAATTTACTAAGGTTGCTCATTTGTGACACAGAGGAGAGTGACTCTCCTCAAATGGGTTTCAGACCTGGTCCTACTTCTGAAGAAGGAGTTGGGGAAGAAAGTGAAGAGACATTTGAACAGTGATTCAAATAAAATATTTCTATTGTGTCAGTGGACAACTTCATAAACAAAAGTCGGTGGGGAAAAAAATTCTCTTCATTACACTGGCCCTCTTGAATGGTCTGAGTACCATAAGAGGCCTAAAATTTCTTTAACTTTTTTGACTTAAAGTTGTTCTCATTTTAAAATGAAAAAAAAAAAGCAGAATTGGCCTTCTCCACTATTTCCCCAACTCTGGCAGATCAGTAGTATCTGTGACTTTGATTCTCCTCTGAAATAAGAGCTGGTCAGGCTAGCTCTGTTGCCTCTCCAGCATTACAATGAGATTGAACAAAGAGCTTCATATCTGTGGAGAGTTTTATACCAAAAGAGACCATAGGCACATGCATCCTGATGATGAATGAAACCATTTAGCAGACACACTGGCCAATGAGTGACCTCTCAGCACCCAATCAGTCCTGAGAGTCAATGAACTCCTGGTATAAATCACAGAATCTCTAGACCTGTAGGTGACCCTTAGACCTGTGGGCTCTCTGCTTACCAGGTGACTAAATAATGAAAAACAAGTCATGATCTGTAAACTTTTACAGCTGTCTTTTTTTTCTAAATAATCTGAAATTAGGGCGAGAGGCAGTCAGTAAATATGGCCGTGTCTAACTGTGACGTAGAAGTCTCACCGAGCAAATGTCAGCTAGTATTACTGACACGGTTCAGTTTCTGCCTTTATTCATTTCAACATCCCTGGCCTAGGTGGGGGGGGGGGGAGAATGGCAAGCCACCATAAGAAAGAACAGAACAACCATCATGAGGAAATATGGGCTTGTCATAACATGCGTAAATGCCTGGGTAGCTGGCAGCTCATCATTCAGTTGTGAGATATTTTTGGCCTTTGCATTTCCCATGCTACTGCTGTCATGTGCACGATTCCGATAGCATTTTGATAGAGAGAGAAATCTGAGCTACCAAATAAGAGAACCTTAGAAGAGCTGTAAGGATAGCGTTTCTCCATAGCAGCGTTTTGATTCTGGTGGCTCTCATCATACCATACCATAGATTAATTCAAATCTTGTCGAATCTTCATCAATCTTTTCACATGGCTCCTACCTTATCTGCCCCTCCTTCCACTGAGCTTTGCCTATTAGAAAGTGCTTTGTTTGAATTGTCGTTATGAGATATGGTCTCTGTATTTCCATGATACCCCTTCTGGATGCTAAGCCCTACCCTGGGAGGCCAGCCTGCATAGAGTGTATCGATCACCTTTTGATTGGACTGAGCTGCATGACATCTCCAGCAGGGAGGACAAGAAGAAAATGATTTAAGAATGCATCCACTGACTCTAGCATATGGGGATCACCTCCTGTGGCACTGTGACCCTTCAAAGGCAACACTGCTTTCCCTATTTTCTCCCTCCAAATGTTGGTAAACATGTCCTCCACCTTGTCATTTGGGACCTAGGGAGTATGTCAACTTTGCCATCCTCAGCCTGCTGCACTTCACATTATGGCTGACTTAGTCCTGGTCACTCCTGTATAAATTGTCTGTTTTTAAACCTTCCCTAGGTCCTGCTTTAGAGATGGTATCTGCTTTTCAGACAAGCCCCTAACAGATGAATTTGCCAATGGAATGAATATGTTCTAAATATCCTTATTCTGTATGGCAGACAATAAAATGGCAAGAGAGTACATAATCCTACCAATTTTAGCATATTTTCTGCCCAAATTATGCCCTTATATTTTGATAACCTGTGTGTCTGGTCTCAACTTCAATATCCCTTTGTTAGATCTGTAATGAAGTCTGGTCATTCTCACAGCAGCTTACCTTTTCTTCCTGATGACTCACAATATGTTTCTTTGTTTTTATTTCATACCCATTATCCTGACATGGGTCAGCACAGTTTACATCCATGCTATCTTCTCAAGCAAGGCACCTAGCACATGGCAACTACCCAATACATACGTGTTGACAGTGTGGCTGAATTGAACAAATAAACACAATTGAAGGGGCCATCTAATTCTCAACACCGATTAGTTTGCCCATGCACTGCACGGCCTAGATTATCACACTTCCTGTGCATCACCTCCCTGGGTCTAGTTAGGTCACAAACTCTCAGCAGCTCATTGGTCTTCTCATCTACACACTCCTGCAGATGAGTACCACTTTCCCAAAACAGAGTGCAGATTTCTGGCTTAGAGTGATTGTTTGCTTCATTTCATTCCACTTTGCTTGCATCTTCCAACATGAGACCTCAAATGGGAAAGCCCAAAGCTGAGTCTACTCCTAGGCCAGAGGTTCTAGACAAGAACATAAGAGGTAGAAGAATGGCAAGGGGACTCAAAACAAGCAATTAGACATGATCTGTGCCTCCTTGCTGATTTCAATAACGAAATCACCCAAAGAAGGCTTTTCACTACAGGTCATTCTTAATCCTTTGCTTAAAAGAAATAGTTGGTTTCAAAACAGAAGGATCATAAAACTCATAAAATGTTTTCAGTGTCCTACATTATTTATGAATGTTTGCTGTAGCTGTGACTGCCATTGTGGATTCCATTGTCAAAGTGACTTTCTACATCTTAACATTTCATCATTTCTCCTTCTCTATCTTTAAATGACGAAGTTGTAGGTGAAGTTTTCAGATAACTCCAGGGTTTAGTAAATCAGATGGAAAACCAGTACAAAAGTCTGAGATCTTACAATCTCAAAGTTTTTAAAGAGCAACGGGCTGGGTTTCCCCAGGGTCAGAAGATTGTTCAAGGTTCCTGAATAAACTGCATTGAGAAGAAAAAAAATCTGACATTAATTGGCATTAATCAGCAAAGACTCTGTGTTCAGTGTAATTTTAAATTATCCAATTATTTCAATGTAAGTCAAAGTATTTTGACCTTTTGAAAACTTTTTGGCTCTTTCTCTATCCTTTCACCTTGACTGGAAAAAAATATTAGAAAGTCATAATATTTTAATAATTAATCCAATTTTTGATTTGGTGACAATGACATGTGATATGAAGTAGCTAACTATTTATAAAGATATACTTCTAAAATAAAGTCTTAAATTTCAAAACAATCTCATCAAGAAGCTCGTTGTATTCTTTTGTGTTTATTGTCTTTGTCTCCCATAAAACATACACCTTGGAAAGATAATTGATTTTGCTTAATTCACTCTCAAAATAATTTATCTTTTTGAAGCCTTTCTAGGTAAGAGTGACTAGATTTAAACACATCTTTGGATTGCATTGGCTTTATGTGAAATTTTCACAAAAAAAAAAGAGCTTTACCTTCTGCATATTTGTACATATTACAATCCTCCTTGGAAAGAAAATCTCAAGATTTACTCAAAATCCATAGTACCAGGAAGTTCTCAAAAATCAAAACATAAAATTGTCTAGCACACAAAGAAAAAGTTAAGTTCTATAAATCTTTTCTTTCTAATGAGAAGCTGTGCACCATGTGGGCAGATATGGTGACAAAGAATACGGAGGTCTGTCTCTTCGTGAGACAATTTAAATTTTCACATGCCTGAACTCTTAGCACACTTGGTGAACTTCCGTAACACTCTACCAGACATAATGAGCCACTAATGAAATTTTACTGGGGCTAAAAAATTACAATGTATATTCCAAATCTCTTTAAGTATGAAGGAGCAAATTCCATAGGATGATGACCTTCTTACATGAGAGACTGCCACAGCAAAGCTCAGAAACGAATCTGTCCCCAGCAGCTAATAATTCACCTATTATCAAGCCCTCCAGCATCATAATACCTCAGTCCCAACTGTGAGCCTGCAAATATGTGACAAAACAACTGATGGATGGCAGTGGCCCGCCGAATGGGTAATGTGCCTTGGGATTTGGTAACTCCACCCACCCTATGTGTTAGAAGAATTTATGAAGATAACATGACATGCTAATATATTTTTACAGCTTAAACAAGATATTCAATGCCATTTTTGAGCACCACACATAGTTTATCAATATAACTCCAAAGACCTTTATCCCCTTTTTGTTTCTTTGCTGCTACACATAATATAATTATTGAAGGTTAAGAATGACTGATTAATGGAAGCATCTGAACCCCAGAAGCTTCCTTCTCTTTGTATTTCTGTATCTTTGTTCTGATTGGTATCACTGCTTCAATTTGATTTGGGTTATTTTTGAGGCACCCATCCTAATACAAACTTCAGTCATAGTAAAAGTATAAAAAAAAAAAAAACTGGAATGGATTAGGAATGGCCTGTGTCACACTGTATTCTTATATCTCATTTTAGATAGGTCAGATGGTAGGTCAAGTGCTAAAGTAGCATTGGCTGGACTTCAGGTACCTTTCAGGGAGAAATCAAGCTCACCACCTTTGAAGGATGATAATGCTGTTAGGTTGTAGGTAGAAGAAATATCAGGGCTGTCCTCTGCCCTGGCTGTGGGGAAAGCTCAGATCAACTGTAGAGAACTTCTCTTTCCCTACTGTAGTCTGTTATAGAAAAGTAGTTCAGGCTTCTCTGCCCTATAATAGTTAATGTATAAAAACATCAACAAAATCCCTGCAAGTAAACACAGTTAATGAATGCCTATGAATGCTGACAGCAGGGCTGAAGAAGACTGGCTTTAGTCTCCATCTCACGCTGTGTACTTTTCAAGAATTATCAGCATGAGATGGAGACTAAAAGTACACATTCCTAAGAGACAGAGACTCTGATGATGCTTATTTTCAAAAAACCGGATCTTGGAATTAAAATGTTTTCCCAGGTCAAGATGCTAGCACCAAAAGATCTAGAACTTGAATCAGAGTCCACTGTCCTGAAAAATAAGTCTTGAGAGTGAGGTTTCAGTTACTGCAAAAGGATGAGCGCCGCGCTATCCATGCTGTTGTGAGCATTTGACATTTTGTCAGCTATCCCACATGACCAGGAATAAGACTCTCCATATCATAAATCTTTTAAAAATAGACAAACAGGAAGGAGATACTGAACAATTGCAAACAGTGTGATTAACTTGCTTAAGCTGTAAGCTTGAGTTTTCTCATTTGAATAAATCTCATGGGAATATTAAATGGCATGGAAATATTTTATATGTCAAGAACTATCTCAGCTGGTTTCTGCTGCTGGGATAAAGATCATGACCAAAAACAATTTGGGGAGGAATAAGTTTATTTCCTCTTATACTTCCAGCTAACAGTCCATCACAGAGAGAAATCAAAGCAGGAACTCAAGGCAGGAACTGAAGCAGAAGCCATGAAGAAAACACTGCAAACTGGCTTGCTCCTCATGTTTTAATCAGCCTGGTTTCTCATGCATTCCTCCCATCAATCATTAATCAAGAAAATGTCCTGCAGACTATCCTACAGAATATCTGGTTGGAGGCATATTCTTAGTTGAGGTTTCTCTTCTAAATATGTCTAGGATTATATGAACAAACACCCATTGGGAGATGTAGCAAGGACCTGACAAGTCAAAGACAACCAATATTTGACACAATAAACTTTTTTTTAATCCTGCCTTGCATTTATTTTTCCTCTTAATACTTCTCATGTAATGGGATATTTCTAAAGAGTCTTAACAGGAAAATATTATCACACTGAAACTCCAGTGATGACTCCCTTCCATCACACTTTGCCCATTGATAATGACTTTCAACCATCACACTGCACCCAAGGACAGAGAATAATTTAAGTTTCTCATTCCACGGAAATTATTTTATCTCTTAGATTCAAAGCATCATGTTCCTCTCTCTCAGTCCCAGTGTTTTCTCTTTGCAGATTCTGTACACTCTCACTGCATTTATGCCTACAGGTAACTAACTCCTCAGGGAAACTTATTTTTCCCCCTTTTCCAAGTGCTCTATCTACTTCTGCAGTCTATAAAATATGACACAAAAAGAAGTGGAACAAAGGGAATAAAGTGTAATTAACAAAGAAAAAAATGTAAAAAATAAATAAATTTTTAAAAAAAGAAGTATAATTTTCCACTTTGATCATGTTTTTAGAGTCAATCTGTAGTCCTTTTTATGTTCCCAGTCTGTTTTTTATTTTTTTATTTTTGCCACAAATAGATTCACTGTCGACTATTTATGTTTACAGTTCAGCAAACACAGTTGTTCTGTTTTGTTTCATTGGGTTTTGTTGGGTTTGAGGGCAAAGTCTTATGTGGTCACAAGCTGGATTTGAACTCACAAGCAATCTTTTTACTTTGATCTCATGAGTGCTGAGATTACCATCACCACAGTGGCTCTCATACTCACTTTTCAAATCCTAACTTTCTCATTCACAAATTCTTATATCCTCTTCTTAACATAGAAAATGTCACATAGGAAAAGCTCTATTGAAGATATTTTCTTTTTCTTTTATAGGTACATTGTCATGCCTTTTATATTTTCCATCAAGAATGGATACAAAATGCTGCAATCCACACTTCTCACCTTGTTTTACTAATTGGTTCTTATCTCTGTTCTTTCAGTCTCCTTCTACCTGAAATATTTGCAGGTTTTTCTCATATGAAAAAGCAAATCCTAATATCAATCTTACACCTCTCTTGAGAAGTTGCCCTAACTCTCCCTGATCTTCATGTTCACTTTTCTTTTAATTCATTTATTTTTTATTAATTACAGTTTATTCATTTTGTATAAACCAGCTGGAGCTCCCACCCTCATCCCCTCTCAATCCAACCCTCCTTCTCTCATCTCCTCTCATGCCTCTCCCAAGTCCACTGATAGGAGAGGTCCTCCACCCCTTCCCTATGACCCTACTCTATCAGGTCTCATCAGAACTGTCTGCATTGTCTTCCTCTGTGGCCTACTAAGGCTGCTCTTCTCTCAGAGGGAGATGATCAAAGAGCCAGACACTGAGTTCATGTCAGAAACAGTCCCTGTTCCCTTTACTAGAGAACCCACTTGGAGACTGAGCTACCATGGGCTATAGCTGTGCAGGGGTTCTAGATTATCTCCATGCATGGTCCTTGTTTGAAGTATCGTTCTCAGAAAATACCCTTCTGCCCAGATTTTTTTGTTCTGTTGCTCTCCTTGTGAAGTTCCTGTCCCCTCTAGGTCTTTCAATCTCCCCCTTCTTTCATAAGATTCCCATCACTCTGCTCAAAGTTTGGCTATGAGTCTCAGCATCTGCTTTAATACCCTGTTGGGTAGAGTCTTTCAGAGGCCCTCTGTGGTAGGCTCCTGTCTTGTTCCCTGTTTTCTCCCTCTTCCAATGTCCATCCTGTTTGCCTTTCTGAGTGAGGATTGATCATCTTACCCATTCCTTCTTGCTTAGCTTCATTAGGTGTACAGATTTTAGTATCCCACTTTATCTTTCCACTCATTATAATTTGATTTTTCTCTCCACAGATCTACAAACAGTGCTCATGGCAAGACCAAATCACTGTTATCAATTTGCAATAGCCAGCAGGTAACCACCTAACTTTGTTGTCATTCTTGATTTTTTTTCATAACATTTGACATGTTTACAACTTTTTCCAATGATTTTCTTTCCTTTTTTTCTAACTTAAATAAATATTTTGAGGAAAGACATAGTCACCATTTCTTGCATTCATTAAATACTTGAGGTCTTCAAAATCTTTACCTCCTTGGACCTTAGAGTCAACAAAACAACTCTGCTGCCTTCAAAGAACCTCAATGTCTTCTTGTGCAACAATATTTCTTGTTTCAGTGGTTCTAGTCCTGGTGTCACCGTAGATTACAATGGTCCAGACTAGAGAACAAATCCATTTGGGGATCTCAAAGTTTTCTCCAATTCAGTACTTAACCTCATGAGATACCATGTAGATATTTAAGAAGCCATTATGAAACCAGAGTCATTTTTGAGTTATTCTATAATCTTAACAATAGAAGGAGTTTTTAAGAACTTAATATAACATACAATAGAGAATTGTTTATCTAAAGTTAAATCCTGGAATCTATCCATTTTTTTAATCTGTATATTTTCCCACAGAAAAATGTCTGAAGTTAAATGTGCCAGATATTAGTAATGACTGTTTTTCTCATTCTAAGGCTTTCACATTATTCTTTTATATACCAATCTAATTTTATAATGAATTTGTATAGTTTCCAATACAATTTTAAAATCTCCTCTTTCTATGTAACCTGTCATTACACTCGATGGAATGACATGGCAGAGAAACACTTAAAGAAATGGTCAACGTCATTAGCCATTAGGGAAATGCAAATCAAAACGACCCTGAGATTTCACCTTACACCCATCAGAATGGTGAAGATGAAAAACTCAAGAGACAACACATGCTGAAGAGGTTGTGGAGAAAGGGGAACACTCCTCCACTGCTGGTGGGAATAAAAACTTGTACAACCACTCTGGAAATCAATCTGGCACTTCCTCAGACAACTAGGAATAGTGCTTCCTCAAGATCCAGCCATACCACTGCTAGGCATATATCCAAAACAGGCTCAAGTACACAATAAGGACATTTGCTCAACCATGTTTGTAGCAGCTTTATTTGTGATAGCCAGAAGCTGGAAACAGCCTAGATGCCCCTCAACTGAAGAACGGATGCAGAAATTGTGGTACATCTACACAATGGAGTATTACTCTGCAATGAAAAACAAGGAAATCATGAAATTTTCAGGTAAATGGTGGGATCTGGAAAGGATCATCCTGAGTGAGCTGTCCCAGAAGCAGAAAGACACACACAGTATATACTAACTCTTATAAACATATAACATAGGATAAACCTAGTAAAATCTGTACATCTAAAGAAACTAATCAAGAGAGAGGACACTGACTAAAATGCTCAATCCCCATCCCAAAAGGCAAAGAGGATGGACATCAGAAGAAGAAGAAAACAGGAAACAAGCTAGAAACCCGCCACAGAGGGCTTCTGAAAGACTCTGCCCTGCAGACTAGACTATACCTTCATAAAACAAGGGCCTTAGAAAGAAGTGTAGAAAATTTTATAATTAAAAATGGAAAAGAAAAGAACTATAAGAAAATGATACAGGATTTGGAAGAAAAAAAATGGAGGAATTTATAGATCAGAATGAACAGCAGAGAGAAAAATATAAATCTTGGAGACAACACTTAGAGAAGGCACAAAGTTCTACAGATCAGCATGAGAGAAGACTGAAATATGGAAACAAAGCTTAGAGGACATCTTATTAAAATTAATAGATAAAAATAAAGTAGATTCTAAAATACCAAATTAGAATATAAGGAAAAAATAAAATATGGAAACAGGGCTTAAAATGAAAAGATCCAAGACCTTATAAAGCAAAATGAACAACAGAGAGAAAAAAATCATGGAGACAAGGCTTAAGGAGACATTAGAACAAAAATTGCAAAAAAAACTATAAATCAGGTTGAACAAAATGCTAGAATGAAAGAGACACAAGCACTAGAGAGGTATGAAATATTGACGCAAACCTTAAGAAAGGAGCTTAAACTATTAATTACAGAGACTACTCAGAGACAAAAGATAAAAATAAAGAAAGGTTGTTAGAAAACAAACTTAAGCTTACTCAGTTAGTATACAGCAAAAAACCAGCAGATAATAATCATCCACAAAGGTTATCAAGAATTTTAATGGCAACCTGTGGATGTGTTGGTTTTGAGAAAATTTAAGGGAAGTCTCACTAGTTTTGAAATGCATTTACCATTTGTAACAAATCTTGACTTCTTGAGTGAAAAATAATAGAATAATCCCCCAAGACTGGAAAGCTACAGCAAAGCATATTAGAACCTGGGCCAAATTTACAGTGACCTTCGTGGTGGAGAAAAGAGGAAGGAGGAGATGAAGCCACAAGGACAAGACTGGGGAGCATCAGGAAAAATGAACCAGGCCTAGGAGATGATTAAAAAGCAAGTATGACTGGGAAATATGGATGGGAGGAAACTAGACTAACTTGGAGGTTTAGAATAGAGTAATTATTGCTCAGTATTGTGCATTACACTAAATAAATCCTAGTCTCTCTATGTGGTTAATTGGGAATACAGCTTGTTAAAGAGTAACCACTGCATTACGAATAATATGGATCAATATTAATTCTTAATAATCATTCTATAGTTTCATACTTTTTCAGGTCCTACAGATCCAAAAACTACAGAATCTCCATGACACAGGACAACAATAGGATATTGAAGAGGAGTCCCAGTGAAGTTCCAGGATTGACAGAGCAGCACAGGTCAGGGGCCTCATAACAGACCAATGACTCATTGCAATGAACATACGCAAGCAAAGAAGTGTGGACTAAAGGATATCCTGAGAGACAGACTGTGACACAGTATACCTTCCGCAATGATATTTTTTTTCTCTGTTGGGAGGGAGGTTGCAAGAGTGGAAGGTGGGTGTGAGGGGAGGGGGAAATGAGTGGGATTGGGATGCATGATGTGAATTTTAAAAGAACCAATAAAAATATAAAAGAGAAAAAAAATGAATGCCAGTATCTGTCATTTTTATGAAAAATCATTCATTCATTCATTCATTCATTAATACAAGCTGTTTGGCTTGATCTAAAATAGACACTACATATAATCTGGCCTATATATTTCTAAGCCAATGACACTGGATTAAAGACAAAATGAGTCAAGTCTTAATTCTCCATTGGCTCCCTGTGACTTAAACGCGTTACTGAGCCTCTCTGAGTCAATTGTTTTATTCATTTTAGAATCATTATGTTACAAATAACCACATTTGTATAGAAGATGTGCTTTTGGTCTTCAACAAACACTGTTTTACACATAGCTGTTTTGATTATTTCTTGTAACTCCTCCTTTGAGCCTTATTTATCTTTCTGTCCATGATGCCTCTGCATAGCATACCTAAGGGCCTCAGAAATGCTTTGTGAATAAAAATAAACACAGATGAATGATCATTTCAGTCCCCTCTTTTTGTCTGCCTTCCTTAACCGTGTGTGGGCCTTCCAGTTCATCACTGCGATCATTGGCTTTGCAATCTGAAGCCAGCATTAAGCTAAACGTTCTGTCTGCACGAAGTCCAAGGTTACAGGAAGTGCTTCCAACTTGATCTCTCAGTCACGGACTCCTGAATGTCAATGCCTGAAAGAGCCATGCAACTCTGCGCCACACCAGCTAAGTTGAATTTTTACGTGAATACTTGATAGTATAACAAACACCTTATCTTCTTAGGCTGCCAACTTTAATATTATTTTCTTGGGCTCCTAAAATTAGATTTAAAAAGCCAGTGTCAACCTTCAGTCGAGATGAATCAGTTTGCATCTTGACCTGAATACCTAGCATTAAAAACCACCAACAAATGCTAGAATGCTTCAAAGCACAAGCAAGTTACAACTCCGGGAGGTCATTAAAGTAGCGGAAATGCACTGTTTTGACTAAAGGACCTCAAGCATTGTCTCTGTAAAGTTTTATGAGTACTCCAAAGAACCAGCTTTCTCATCATCTTCTAAATAAACAAAGTCTTAAATTCCACATCAGAGTAGGATAAAAAAAAAAGTTTTGAAATAAGCGCACATACCTAATGGCTTAGCTGTGACACATGATTAATATCAATGAGGGCCGCACAATGGCCTGATTGAAGGCTAGCCATTCTGGACA
This sequence comes from Meriones unguiculatus, assembly GCF_030254825.1. NCBI lineage: Eukaryota > Metazoa > Chordata > Mammalia > Rodentia > Muridae > Meriones > Meriones unguiculatus. Next base: position 49,970,617 of record NC_083352.1, read on the forward strand.
CATCTATTTGATTTGTTTAAGGTGAAATACTACTTTATGAAATAAACAGTTCTAAATAATAATAAAAACATCTCATATAGGAGTCCTTCCATCTCTGTTTGGTGTACTTTCATTTAAACCAACACTAAATAATCTTATCGATAACAAGTACTATACATCTATGAACATAACTTACAGAATTATTAAAATGAGATAATCAGAAATTATAATTTTTTTCATCAGTATGCCTTAAGACATACTCAGAGTAATATCCTGCTCAAGTTCACCAAGGTTACATAAACCTACTAGTAGAATTGAGACCTCAGTAGGACATTCAGCAAATATCTCAACTCCTTTCAGCTCAATGAAACAAAATAATAAGGTAATATATTGCCAGGTAAGGTTTATGAATCAATATAGAAAGAAATAAAAACAAAATTGGCACAAAGTCTTTTCTATAACATTTGCCATGTGAATTCTTTCATCCTGATAATGAACAACTAAACAGGCCCTGTTCTGATAGTTTGAAGGGGAAAAAAAAAGCTATTCTAACAGTGAATAAAGCTTGATTAATTTCTATTTAATTTGAAAATAATGCATTTTTGGATGGAGTCTGTAACAGAGCTCAGAGCTCACAAAGAATGCAAGAAGTGATGAGGTGTGAGATGGAGCGTCCATGGCAGCTTAAAAGGTGGCGATGCCTGAGGACATGCAGCTGAGAATCCCAAGGAATAGTGAAGTGAGGTGGGCAGTGATGCTCCCACGGTGGATACCCATCCGCAGTGAAAGAGTCTTCACCTGAGGGTTTACTCCATTAAGCAGGAAAGCGGAAAACTCACTGGACGGGATTTTTGAGCTATAGAAGATGGACCCTGTCTTTGTACTATCTCCTGTATGCATATACCTATAGAGACGTGAGGTCAGCCAACAACTCTCAGAGACTAACAGCCATCATGTAACTTTCACGTGTGGCTTGTTTTGAAACACAATAATGCTAGGTATGGCTGTTATTCATGCATGCCTCAGTCCGCATTGATTGGTTTGCAAGACAAGATGGTATGCTCCGCTCCGTGAGGACATAAGGAATAGTGTAATACAGTGTGCGGCGCATAATTCATGACCTGAAAATACGGAGTAAGTGGAGGAAGGATGTGAATAAAGAAGGAAGGAAGGAAGTCAACCTCAATCAGGGTCAAAGATGATATCATTCTCCAAGTGTTTCCAAAATACAGTGGAAGAACAGAATTTATCATGTGTAAAACACATGGGTTTTTTTTGTACAATTTTTGTGCTAATTATGAATTTTCTAAACAAAGACTGCTTAAGCCAGAGAGTGCAACTTAAACATTGTAGTACCCAGGGCCCACATATACAATTAGCTAAGAAATCTATTGATCTACCAAAATTCACAATTATAATAATGTTAAGCCAGGAAGTGATGGCACACACCTTTTTTTTTTAACTTGATTTCTCCCTTTTATTTGACTCAGGTATGTGGTGTCTTTTTTTTTTCTTTTTTCTTTATATTTTTCTTAATTACAGTTTATTCACTTTTTTCCCACCTGCAGTTCCCTTCCTGTTCCCTCCCCAATCCCACCCTCCCTCCCTCTTCTCCACCCATGCCCCTCTCCCAGTCCACTGATAGGGGAGGTCTTCCTTCTCATCCTAGTCTATCAGGTCTCATCAGGAGTGACTGCATTGTCTTCCTGTGTGGTCTGGTAAGGCTGCTCCCCCCTCAGGGAGAGGGGAATCAAAGAACCAGCCACTGACTTTATGTCAGAGACAGTCCCTATTCCCCTTACTAGAGATCCCTGTTAGAGACTGAGCTGTCATGGGCTACATCTGTGCAGGGTTTCTAGGTTATCTCCATGCATGGTCCTTGGTTGGAGTATCAGTCTCAGAAAAGACCCCTTTGCCCAGAATTTTTGGTTCTGGTGCTCTCCTTGTGGAATGCTTGTCCCCTCCAGACCTTACCCATTTCTTTCATAAGATTCCCTGCACTCGGCCCAAAGTTTGACTATAAGTCTCAACATCTGCTCTGATACCCTGCAGGGTAGAGTCTTTCAGAAGCCCTCTGTAGTAGACTCCAGTCCTGTTCCCTGTTTTCTCCCCATTCTGATGTCCATCCTCTTTGTCTTTCTGAATGAGGATTAAGCATCTTAGCCAGAGTCCTCCTTCTTGATTAGTTTCTTTAGGTATACAGATTTTAGTATGTTTATCCTATATTATATGTCTAATATCCAGTTATGTGTGAGTATATACCCTGTGTGTCTTTCTGATTCTGAGATACCTCACTCAGAATGATCTTTTCTATTTCCCACCATTTGCCTGCAAATTTTATGATTTCCTTGTTTTTAATTGCTGAATAATATTCCTTTGTGTAAATGTACCACAATTTCTGTATCCATTCCTCAACTGAGAGGCATCTGTCTTGTTTCCAGTTCTGGCTATTACAAATAAAGCTGCTACAAACATGGTTGAGCAAATGTCTTTGTTGTATACTTGAGCATCTTTTAGATATATGCCTAGGAATGGTATAGCTGGATCCTGAGGTAGCACTATTCCTAATTGTCTGAGAAAGATGGCACACAGCTTTAATCCCAGTAATGAGGAGGCAGAGGCAGGCAGATCTCTGAGTTCGAGGCCAGCCTGATCTACACAGCGAATTCCAGGCAGGCAGTGCTACACAGAGAAGTGCTGCCTCAAAAAATCCAAAAAAAAAAAAAAAGTTCAATGGCAAGATTCATCTAATTCATATCTTTTTATCCACATGGAACTGTTTCCACATAGGTTTTCTTTTTCTGAATGGTATTCATCAACAAATACATTAGTATAAATTCAGTCACATTCTAAAACCATATTAATATGGCCATTTCATTTTAAGCAGATAAGTATGGTTCATAGCAGTGTGCTTTCTAGACCATCTTTTTATTTATTTTTTTGAATGTGAAGCAAGTTTTCAATTTATTTGAGTTCATGTTTAATAAACTCAAGGCTAGTGGCTACTGGGATAGTGTGGCTCTGGGTGTTTGGGGCTTGAACAACTAACTTAGAGATTGCAATAAAATTAATTTTTTAAAATATTTGGGGTAAGTCAATGGGAGCATCTGGTAATGTCACAATTAGAAAAGCATTAAGCAGAGCTGTGTGGCTTAGGCTAGTTATACAACATAATAGGTTCTAGGGTAGTGTTTCATGCGTGTTATGCTGTGTTCTTATCCCTTTCTCCATTTCCCTGACACATACTCTCAAATAGTCCTTCCTTCTGCTTACATGTCACATTAATCTCTTTCTTCGTGTTACAAAGAGGTTTGTATGTGTGCATAGATGCTATTTCTTTTTATCAATTTATTAATTCATTCACTTTACATCTTGCTTATAGCTCCCTCCCTCCTCTCCTCCAGGTCCCATCCTCCTTTTTAACATGTATTTTTTTTTTTATCCTGTGTGTGCACTTGTACCATGGTGCATGTGTGGAGGTCAGAAGACAATTTTCCTGAGTTGGCTCTTTCCATATAACACGTGAGTTCTGAGGCTGGAACTCAAGTTGCCAGCCTTGTGAGCAAATGCCCTTATGAACTGAGCCATCTCACTGGCCCTCCCTCGATTAACCCTTTCAGACTGTTCTCCAGGCCAGACCACCTGGGGTGTTTTTGGCTACAAGTAAAAATTAGACATTGGTTAAGATTTAAGATTAACTTAGTGATCCTTATTGAGGCACACGTTCCTTATCCTCTGATAATTCACTCTGAAATTGTACCAAGCCTTTTTATTGAAGACTTTTGGGTAACAGGGGATTTTGCTTAGCAGCACTCTCCTGCCAGACCGCTGCACTGCTTACTCCCCTGAAGTGTTTTAGCACACCGATCTCCCCTCTGCTGCTATGAGAAAACGATTACCTTTCTGTCCCCTTTTATCCACTTTCTACCTCTTTTCTCACAAAGAAATGTTTTTTACCCTAAAAAAAAAAGCGTGAATTGGGGCTATTCTATCTCCCATCACAATGCAAGCTAGCTAAATGTTTATGCTTTTCAAAAGCAGGAAGCGGAACCCCAAAGAAAGCATGTTAGGAGAGCAAGCACATGCATCCTGCTAATGAAAGGGGGGTGTAGAGAGCCCGGGGTTACCTAGGATACCTTCTAGCTGCTCTCTAAGAGTACGCAAAAAAATAAATAAATAAAAATAAGATGAATGCTTTTGAATAGCTCATTCCAGCACCATAAAACATAGACAACTTGAAAGAAAAGTGAGCAGACAGGCCAGAGCTAAAGGAGCAGGAGGAAATCTGCAGAAAACTAGCTGCAAAGGGAAATGCCTCAAAGTTTCCTGTTTTTGCAGAGACCTCATCACTTTCATCTACCTGAACTCTATATTTGGAGTGGGGAATGCAAGCTGTCAAGAAGAACCCTTTGACTAACGTACAGGATGACTATGGAAAGGTGGAAAGTGCTTTTGTCCTCTGCAACCTATTTTTCCATGCTGTGTGTTATGCTTTTGGGATACAGGTATCAGGGTAGCCTCAGTGGAGATGCTGTGCCACTTTTTGGAATGTTCCAGAGTTACCAATCCTGCAGACTTCTGGTAGGTATGACAACCTTCCTTATAACTGAGGATAAGTGAGGGGGAAAGAAAACCCCTCTGATAGCCAAAGGAGGTGTGGCAAGCTAGGATTTAACAGCTTGTGCGGCAGGCATCATTCTTTACAAAAGAGTGGTTTTGTGCATAGGAATATAAGACTTCTAGTAACCTTAGAAGCAAGCAGTTCTTAGAGAGATAACCCTGAGAAAGCACCAATAAATACAGCAAGAAGGAAAGGGAATGGAGAGGAAGAAGTCAGAGAGGGGTTTCTTTGAGGGCAGGTTTTAACTCCAGACAACTGGAGATCTAGTCCTATGGGGAGAAATTCAAGGAGATGGAGACTATGTCTCAAAGATAACCAATCAAGGGATGTTCACCCTCCTATTCCATCTGTCACTGAGGAAACTGAAGGAGGCTTCGTGCCACAGTCCTCCCAGTATGCCAGGCCAGCAGCACTGCAGAGGCCAGAAGCAGAACCTCCGGGCCCCACTGCAGGGAACAGTGACATGGACATGCCTGAGAACCAAAAGCAAAGCAAATGCAAGCAAGACAGACATGGTGTTTATTACTACCAAATTCCCACGAGATTCTGTTCCAAACGCTGACATATTTATGACCTGACCAAAACATGAGAGAAATGAAGAGAAACTCCACTTATAGGTAAGAGGATGCTGTGTGTAAAAGCAAACTAAAATATCATTTTAAATGAAAGCTTCCGTACTCTAAATTTCCTGAGGCTTTTAGGAATTAATACTGGTTTAGAACAGGGTTGGAAACCTGGGAACTCTGAGCAGAATCCGCTCTGCCAACTCCTGTTATGCATTCTCCAGCTACGAATTATATTTATATTTTTTAATGGTTGGAAAAGTCAAAAGAGGACTATATCACAGTGCATGAGGTTTATATGATATTCAGGTTTCATTGTCCATAAACATTTATTGGAACACAGTCACACCATTCATATATATACTGTCAGTGACTGCACTGTCAATGGTAGAGCTGAGTAGCCATGACAGGGACCATCTGGACTTCAAGATCTAAAAGTTTATTATCTGACCCTTCACAGAAAGTTTGCCAACCCATAATTTAGAAGCAGACTCACTCTTGGAGACTCTTCATGACATGAGTGTTCCCTAGGGAACAAGAGTGGGGGGTAGTCTCATCCTTCCTTTAGGGAAAGTCCAACCTTCCGGGTCATGCTCCACAAAGCAATCTCTGGGTATGCTGGAGAAAAAAAGGACTTTCAATCAGCCTTTCCTCCCTTAAGTCCCTGCCAGCTGAATACAAACTGACTGTCCTTCAGACTAGCAAAGCATGTATGAAGGAATATGGTTTGTATAAGCAGTAATGAAAATTAAATAGGCTTTTAGATTCCAGTCCCTGATTTCTCCAGTTCAAAACCTAACACTTCACAAACACCTGTTAACCTTTTTCAATTTTCCCAGACGCAAATCCACACTGGAAACTAATGTTTGAGCTCTTGAAAAGATTCTCATTGTGAGAAAGGAGGTCAAAAACAAGACAGTGGGTGATTGCATCGAACAGGAAGAAAAGCAGCTTAATTAATACTATTTAATCACTGGGTGTGGGGCAACTGAATGTCTAAAATAATAAAGATTTGTATAAACAGTTGTCGGTGGCACTGCAGTTAAACCTGGTAAACTTCATCAGACCTCAGGGGAGCCAAGTCTAACCCAGAGCCTTACCACGTGATTATCATCCAGCCGCAGAATAAGGGAAGGGATGTGTGAACCAGGTCTTTTGCTGCCATGATCTATGGGTGCGCTTATGCATGAGCATTTCATCCCTCGGAGTGCCAGAGTCCATTCTTGTTTATAGGAGAGCATCAGTATTCTCTGGGTACACACATCAGGGTGGAAGGGGCCTTAAATAGCACAAGAGAAAAGTGTTCTTAGTGGGAACACAGCCTGCGATAAACTTTGAAGTACGAATGAGAAGTGGAAGTGAATGTTAAACGCATGCCTTGTCCTAAAACTTGATGAAAAATGAAATGTAACAAGAAAAGTTGGATCCTTGCCATGACACCCATTACAGTGTAGAGGAAGGATCTGACCTTTCATGTTAAACTTACTGTGTTTTTGACACATTTAGTCAATTAAAATGGGTGAAGTGTAATTTGTTTTTCTTAAGTTTAATACAGCATGTCAATAGAAGTTAACCAAAATTTATAGTTGGAACACTAAAGCTGCCACATACACTTAAACAAATGGACACAATTTATCATAGTTGAAATAAGGAGAACATCACGGGCACTGGACTCCACACTTCACGTAAGCATGTTGCCAAATATAGGAAAGCAAGCTCCTTCTCACACATCCAATGAGAAAGACATGTGGGTTCACATTAAATATTGGTGTGGAGACCTGGCAGGCCTCCAGTCCTAAGCAGTGTTAGCGTTGGCACTTGCAGTGTGTACTTTTACTATAAATTGTTGTAGCGTTTATTTGACATGGAATACCCAAAGGATTGATGAGCAGGAACGGAAGATTTTTTTTTCATTGTGCCATATTACCTTTTTCATACATCTATACTAAGCTTTTACATCTTCAAAGTCTAAACAAGTAGCCACCTGTATTCAATCGGCACAAGATATTTTTCATGAAGCTATAGTTTGCCTTTTTATAAACCTATAAAAGTACACATTTTCCATTTTATTAGTCAGTGAAGCAAAGGCGGATTTAATAATAAAACTTATATAATGCAGTTTCTTTACAGGCAGCTTAACATTTTTTGCTTGTTTAAAGCGCCACAAGGATGGCCCAACTTACATCAGCGTTCCTGTCTCTTTCACGCAAGAACAAATTGCTGTGATTTTGTATATTTTTACATTGAAAAAAGAATTCACCTAACCTCCTGGATTTATATACTGCTTTACAAATTCCTGAAGAGTGAAGCATAACATGAAACTAGTCAGGGAGAATTCGCCTACTGTCTGAATTTGGTGCCCATAACATGGACGTCAATTAGTCACACCTATGATGTACATGTAGTAAAATGGCTCTATGACTACAACATGATCATGTAGTCTCTTTGTAAAACTATGAGGAGATAATGGAATCCTTTTTTGTGGCTTTGGTTTTGAGCCTAGCCTTTAAGGACTACAGTATCTCTCCAGTCCCAGAATCAATTTTTAAACTTGGGACTGGCATAAGTAAAGCAAGCAGTAGTATTTTGTAATGAACACAATGGCCTAAAAGGAAAAGGTTTGTGATATTTTAGATTATAGACACAAAAATATGTAATATATACATTAATAATCCTATCTGTTAAAAAAATAACTACTGTGACTAGATATGCCAATTCACTATCAACCTAACCTGAGATTTATATGCTTAGAAACACTGGCTTCAATGTCCAACACAATCAACTGTGCTACTGCAGTCAGTGACTTCAATGTTTAACCCAGTCACAGAATGATGCCTTTATTTACTATTCCTTTAGACTACCACTAACATAAACTATAAAAAAAAAATCTTTTTCTCTTTGCTTGAAGGTCATTTTATCTATTTCAAATATACAGGACAGAAACACAACATCCTGAAATACACAATGAAAACTTACATAGAACTATACTGAGATGAGAGGGTTTGAAGTTGACTCTTTTCCTTTTAAACAATTATTACATTTTATGTATTTATTGTATGTGTATGCATGTTCACACACACACATCACTAAATGACAGGACAACTTGTAAGAATCATTTTTTTTTTTCTTCTTCCAAAAGTTGAGTCACAGGAATCAAACTTAGAGTGTGAATCTGGTAGGAAAAAAAAGTGGGTAATGATCTTGAACTCACTGGCACAGCGAAGAAGTTTCTTAGCAGGACACCAATAGCATGGATACTAAGAACAACAGTTGGTAAATGGAAGCAGAAGAGCTCTTGAATGGCCAAGGATACCAGCATCCAATCAAAGCCCACCGAATGGGAAATGCCTTTTTTTTGCCAAATATACATCTGATAGGGGATTGATATCTAGGATATAAGAAGACATTTTTAAAAACTGAACATCAGAAAAACAAATAACCCAATTTGAAAGTGGAGTAAAGGACTAAAAAGAGCTCTCAAAAGATGAAACATAAGCATCTGAGGTCACTTAAAGAACTGTTCATCATGCTTAGCCATCAAAAAAATGCAAATCAAAACTACTCTTCACTTCCATCTTATCCTAGTCAGAATGGCAAAGATCAATACCACAAGCGACGAGACTGGTGAAGTCCCGTGGAAAGGAGACACTTATTCATTGTGAGTGAGAGCACAAGCTTGTATCTGTGTGGAGGTTCCTCAAGAAACTGAGATTAGCTCTACTTCAAAATCCAGGTATACCACTCTTGGGCATATACCCACAGGGCTTATTCCCATCAGTTGCTGCTGTATCAATTATAGCCAAAGACTGGAAACAGCCCAGATGTCTATCAACTGATAAATGAATAATGAAAATGTAGTGCATTTACACAATGGAATACTATTCAAAATATTACTACAAAATGGAATTGTGAGATTTGCAGGTAAGTGTGTGTAGCTAGAAAGAAAAAAAACATTCTGTTTTTTAAGATAACCCAGACCCAAAAAGACAAATATTGTAATTTTTTTATACATTAAGCATTTAAAATGTATGCTACAATCTGAATAATCACAGAGTTTAGATATTCTGTAAAGAACCAGGGGGAAGACTTTCCAAGGAGGATAAACCAGAATATAGTATTGTGAATAAAAACATGGGAGAAAGTAGACTACAAAGTGTGAATAACAAGAAGGGTGGAAACAAAGTGTAAAAGATGTGAATAGGGAGGGCAACTAACCCTAAGGCCATTTGAAAAAAAAAAAAAAACAAAGAAAAACTTACCAGTTACTCTACATGCTTCATAAAATATGTACATGTATGAAAGAAATTTAAATAGGGTCACCAAATAATAGGAGAGATACCACCCCTACGGGGCACTTTATGCCACTAAGTAAAACCTCCTAATGCCAGGAACGGATTACATCTTGTTAAGTCTTGGGCCAGACAAGTTCCACATAAAACTCTAAACATCACAGACTATTGCCAAGGTTGTTGATGCTCTGGAAAGCCAGATCATAAGGCCTTACTGCTGAAGACAACACTTAATTGTGCCATCAAACACAGAGGAGTTGACCTAGTTACTTAACTGGAAGCTTCACCCCTAATGGCTAGCACTCATGTCACTAGAGTAGAGTAGGTACTCTCCACACTACCAGAGCTAGGCACCACCTGCCTTTCAGACATACAACTGTGGCAACAATGTTGGGGGGGATTAACTAACCAGATCCTGATCAGTTTTTCACTCCATTAGATGAAACCCATGCCTAAAACTGCTAAAGTGGCTAAGAACCTGAGACTAGATAGGCCATGAACCTAGGGGGAAAACCTACTATTATTCTGCTAAAGGAATATAGCAATAAAATGACCCCTAAAATGACACACTGCTATACACATAGGACAGTGCCTTGCTAAGCCTATATCAGAGACGCTTTTTCTGGCAGTATATGTGAATTAACACAAATATCCAAAATGGAAAAATGTGCAGATGACAAAAAGCTTTGAAGATGTGCAGGAATAAAAATGGAGCGGAGACTGAGTGATGGGCTCAGCTTGAGGCCCATGCCATGAAAGAGAGCCCACCTCTGACATTGTTAATGATATTCTGCTGTACCTGAAGATAGGAGCCTAGTATAACAGTCATCAGAGAGGCTTCACCCAGCAACTGATGGAAACTGATACAGAGACCCAGAGTCAAACATTAAGTGGAGGGTGGAGAATCCTGTGGAAGGACAGGAAGAATTGAGCCAGAGGGATCAAGGACAGCACAAGAAAACTTACAGAATCAACTAACTTGAACCCATAGGGGCTCATAGAGCCTGAACTGCCAACCAGAGAGCATGCATGGGACTCACCTAGGCCCTCTGCAGCTGAATCTTTATGTGGAACTCCTAATGCTGTCTCTGACTACATTGCGTGAATTTGGATCCCTTTCACCTAACTAGGCTGCTTTGTCTGCCCTCAATAGAAGAGGTGCCTAACCCTACTGCAACTTGATATGTCAAGGCTGATTGATATCCATGAAAGGCTTCTTCTTTTCTAAGAAGGGAAGAAGAGGTAGATGGTGGAAGGGGTGAAGTAAGAGAAAGGGACGGGGAGGGGAGGAGGAAGGGGAAGCTGTAATCAGGACATAAAGTAAATAAATAGTAAAAATAAAATAAATACTTCAAAACATTGCTATAAACTCTTAAGACAACAAAAATTCATCATTTTATTGTTCTATGCATTAGAAATCTAGCATGGATATCACTAACCAAATATCATGATACCAATAGGCAGCTTTCCTCTCAGAAATTTCCGAAGGAGAAATTTGCTCATTGTACAGCGTGTGTATAAATTTCTTTGTTGCTGTCTCTGTCTTCTTCCACAATAACAACTGAGAGCCATACCATCCTCTCGTAGCCACTGGTGTGTCTTGAGTCTTGGCCATGTCTATCTGCAGGAACAGGTTGAAGCGTTCTTGCCCTCCATCTTTCTGGTCATGTGAATAAGATGCTCTAGGATAATCTCACTCACTCAACATCCTTAGCCATCATCACGTCTGCAAAATCTCCTTTGTCCTGTAGTCTAGCACATTCATAGGCTCACAGGATAAGGACATAAGAATCATTTTTTTCTACCACAAACTCCAACAAAAACTTTCGAAAACAAAGAACTTACCAAAGCAATGGTAGCAATTTTAATAGCAGAAATAGAGAATTAGCCTTAAAAAAAAAAAGCTAACATGTACAGATGGTTTCATGAAAGCATCCAGCCAGACATTCAAAGACTAGAAAATAGAATGCTACTTGCATTTTTACAAGTGCAGAAGACAATTCCAAAAATGTTATTACAATATATATATATAGATATATATATATATAGCATTGATACATAAAACAAATAAGGTAGCACAATCATAAAAACACAGACAAATCTCATTTCGGGATACTGGGGCAAAATGCAAGTAAATGTTTGAATTATAAAACAAACTCCAAAGCACATTTAAAACTATTATGGGGCAGAGGGATGGGTCTGTGGTCTTGGGAGAATGGGGGGGGTGCATATGATCAAAACACATTATATGTCTCTATTAATCTCAGTGGATTAGATATGAAATGCAATGTTATAAATGTACACACACACATATACATATATATCAGCTTGGTCAATAAATAAGGATTTTTTTTCTTATATTAACAAGATACAGTTATTGAAACCCTAAATCCAGTGTACTATTTAAGAGGTAACCCTGAGATCTCTACTAAAAAGCCAGAACAAAGAAAAGATACTTACTGGGTATTGTTCCTTTAGTATTCGAAATGGAACTAACCTAAATTTATTTATTTATTCACTTTACATCTAAATCGTAGCCCCCTCCCTCCTCCCCTTCCAGCCCCACCCTCCCTACCTTTTACCCCTAACCCTTTTCCCCTTCTCCTCAGAACAAAAGGAGCCCCCCCCTCCACCAATCCACCCTGGCTCATCCTCTTCTGTGTGCTGGGACAAATGGCCCCTCTACAGAAAATTTTTCTAATATAAGAATGCAAGAGAAAACAATTTAAAACAATTAAAAGGCTCAGAATGTAACTCAGAAGTAGAATGCATACCTAGTGTATATGTGTGTGTCTGTGCAGAGCTATGTTCTGTTTTGTTTTGTCTGTTTTTCCCAGAAAAAAAATAAAATAATTTTTTAATCAGAAAATAAATTATCTATGTGTTGCACAAAATGTGTTAGTTATTTTTTATTATTATTGTGACAAAATAACTGAGAAAATCAAAAGAAGGAAGTTTTTTCCATTCAGATTCCAGAGAGAGACAGGGATACCAAAGAAAAAATATACCCTCAGCAGAACACCTACAGTGACCTTCCTCCAGCTCTGTCCCACCTTCCACAGCTGCTGTCACTTCCCAATAATTCATCTAACTGTCAGTTCATCAGCGGACCCCTCTGTTAAAATAGTAGGGTCCTGGAACTGGAGAGATGGCTCAGAGATTAAGTGTACTTGCTATTCCTGAAAAAGACCAAGGTTCTGTTCCCAGCACTCACATCAAGGGGCTCACAACCTCTGCCCCCAGTCCCAGGGGAGTACCTGGGAGAGCTGGCCCCTGGGGGCACCTGCGTGCACAAGCTGCATGTAAACTCATGTAGGCATGCACGTGTTTAAAGAGTAGAGTCGACACAATCCACTCATGTCTTAATACTGCTGTGTTAGGAACACACAGGCATTTATTATTAATTTATTTTTTATTAATTACAATTTATTCACTTTGTATCCCAGCTGTACCCCCCTCCCTTATTTCCTCCCAATCCCACCTATCAGGTCTCATCAGGACTGGATGCATTGTCTTCCTCTGTGGTCTGATAAGGCTGCTCCCCTCCTCAGGGAGAGGTGATCAAAGAGCCAGCCCCTGAGTTCATGTCATAGACAGTCCCTGTTCCCATTACTAGGGAACCCACTTGGATACTGAGCTGCGATGGGCTGCATCTGTGCAGAGGTTCTAGGTTGTCTCCATGTATGGTCCTTCGTTGGAATATCAGTCTCAGAAAAGACCCCTGTGCCCCAGATGTCTTGGTTCTCTTGCTTTTTGTGGAGTTCCTGTCCTCTCTAGGTCTTTCTATATCCCCCTTCTTTCATAAGATTCCCTGAACTCTGCCGAAAGTTTGGTTATGAGTCTCAGCATCTGCTTTGATATACTGCTGGGTAGAGTCTTCCATTGGCCCTCTGTGGTAGGCTCCTGTCCTGTTGCCTGTTTTCTCTCTCTTCCCATGTCCATGCCATTTGCCTTTCTGAATGAGGATTGATCATCTTACAGAAGGTCCTCCTTCTTGCTTAGCTTCTTTAGGTGTACAGATTTTAATATGTTTATCCTATACTATATGTCTAATATATACTTATATAAGTGAGTATATAAGTGTGTCTTTCTGCTTCTGGGATACCTCACTCAGGATGATCTTTTCTAAATCCCACCATTTGCCTGCAAATTTCATGATTTCTTTGTTTTTAATTGCTGGGTAGTACACAGGTATTTGAATAGTATTCCAGAACCACACCCTAAATAGAAGCACTATATTTTTAAAACTCTAAAGATACCGTCCTAGGCATTGCAGGTGTGGCCGCTGTGTCACGTGAGCGTCAGTAGATGACAGAGAGGAAAGAGGCTATCTCTATGCTCAGTGTTCGGACCCGTGAACACCCCGATGATTAGTGACCTAACATCCCCTTGAAAAAAAACAGAAGTGTCAGAAAAGACCCTGTGCCCAGATATATTTGGTCCTTGTGGAGCTCCTATCCTTTCCCCATCATACTAACTCCCCTTCTTTCATATGATTCCCTGTACTCTGCCGAAGGTTTGGTCATGAGTCTTTGTATCTGCTTTGAAAACACTGCTAGTTAGAGTCTTTCAGATGCGCTCAGTAGACTCCTGTCATACGTTCAATGCACATCCCATCTGTCTTTCTAAATGAGGATTGATAATCTTACCCCATGTCCGATCTCTTGATTATCTTTTTTAGGTGTATTCAACCAAGGACCATGTACGGATATCACCTAGAACCTCTGCTTAGATGTAGCCTGTGGTAGCTCAGTAACCAATTGGTTTCCCAAAGTGAGGGGAACAAGGACTATTTCTAACAGGAACTCAATGACTGGCTCTTTGACCTCCCCACCCCCCAAGGGAGGAGCAGTCCTGTTAGGCCACAGAGGAGGGCTTTGCAGCCAGTCGTGAAGATACCTGATAAAACAGGGTCAGATGAAAGGGGAGGAGGTCCTCCGCTATCAGTGGACTTGGAAAGGGGCAGGGTGGAGATGAGGGAGGGAGGGTGGGATTGGGAGGGAATGAGGGAGCAGGATACGGCTGGGATACAGAGTTAATAAAATGTAACTGATAAGAAAAAAATAAAATAAAAAAAAATTAGTGTACGTGAAAGTAAAACTATGTAACTAATAATGTTGAAAAAAATAAAAAAACCAGAAGTGAGCCTGAGACCACCACCAGTCTGGTGCTGAGAATGTCCCAACAGCTTCTAGGACAGGGAGCCTGAGACTAGAAGAACCCCGCCTGGGACTGAGGGCCCAAAACAGACGACCCTCACATGGGGTCTATCATGTGGGTCAAGCAAGGGGTGAGTCTGAGATGACCACCAGACCAGCACCATGGGGCCTGGATAGGAAATGGGTGGGTGTGTGGGTTGGGGAGTTGGGGAGGGGAGACACTGCCCGAGAGGATTCCTGCCTGGTGTCCTAAAGCATGAGCAGGGCAAACTATTCCTGAGACACTCCTGACATGACTCCAGACACTCAGAGACTCCGGGCACCACCAAGAGGGGCGAGTTAAGAGGTGGAGAAATGGGAGAGAAAGAGAAACAGAAGGATGTGGGTACAAGGAAGAGAGGCAGAACTGCAGACTCGAGGGCAGTGAGGAGCAGCCTGATGTGAGAAGCCAGTGATGCCACTGGGGGCCACGGTGGAGTCCTGGCCTGTGCTGCCATTGGGGGTCACATCCGGGTCCATGGCCCGTCAGTAGCAGCGGTCTGTTATCACCAAAGGCCCGGTGGGTGTAACTGATCTGGGCTATTGCCCAGAGACATGTTGATACCTGAGTGCTGTGCAGAACTGACCCCTTCTCTTCACCTGGTCATCTTGAGAGACCTGACACCGGGGGGTGAGAGCAGGAATGCCGACCCTGCCCGAAGCCATCTGCAGAACTTGGGAGAGCAGGCCCCACACGTTCCAGGAGTTCCGAATGAGTCAGTCCCTGGGGATACAAGCATGGAAGTCCTGGCTTCCATACTGGGTGATGGCACGGACAAGGGAGAGAGTCCCCTCTTTCCTCCCCCTCCCCTCCAATGCCTTGCTCCTCACCATCTACAGCAGGTGAGAGACCTGGTCCTGGGGTCATGAGAGTAGGAGAGATGTCCCTGCTCCTCACCAGCTGGAGCACTCAGGAAAGCAGGCCCTGCACCCCACCTCAGCGTCGCGACAGAGCTGTCCCCAGATGCGCCGGTTGCAGGTGAGCTAGCCTGAGGACATGAGTCTGAGAGAGCCAGTCATGCCTCTTGACTGCTATGTGGTGGTGCTGGTGAAACGCCCCCCCTCTTCCCCTCCCTTTTGTCCGCAGCATCAGCGGCAGGCTGGAGAGCTGGCCCCTTGTGGGTCTGAGAGAAGGAGAACAGACCTCACCTCAACAACACCGTAGAGCTGGACCTGAATGTCAGGGCTTGACCTGCCTCTTGTCTGCTGGGCAGTGACACAGAGGAGGGAGAGACACCCTCCACCTTCCCTTGTCCTTAGACATCTAAGGCAGGAGTAGAGCTGGCCCCAGGGTCGTGAGAGTGGGAGAACTGATCCTCGGTGGCTGCAACGTTCGGGAGATGGTGCCCTGCACCGTGGCTGGGCAGCAGGGTGGAGCTGGCCCTTATGGTGGGGACTGCTGGTGCGCTGGTCCCAAGGGTTTAATAAGAGCAGGAGAGCCAGTGGTATGACCAGCTCAGACACCTCTGGGGCCCAGATCCAGGGCTTTGGATTATCCCACGCCAACATCCAGCCCATCCATGAACTGCCAGGGTGCATGAAGGGGCTGGTTCTACACAACTACAGGATCTCCATTACGCAGATCAACAACAGGATATCTAAGGGGAGTTCCAGTGAGGTTCCAGTATAGACAGAGTCCCGGAAACCAGAGGTGTCATACCAGACCAGTGAGTCATTACGATGAACATTTGCAAGTGAAGTGTGAGCAAGAGGGTGCACTGTGGGGCACACTGCGACACACTGCAGCTTCCACAATGAGATTTCTTCTCCCTGTTGGGGGGGTTGCAAGGGTGGAGGGTGTTTAAAAGGAGAGGGGGAATGAATAGAATCGGGGGGCATGATGTGAAATTAACAAAGAACCAATAAAAAGTTTTAAGACTAACTAAAAATACTTTATTTAGGATATCTAAACTAATGAGTAATTATAAAGTAATTCACTAAGTAAGAAAGATATAAAATTATTTTTAAATGTCACTCATTAGAAAACACTATCATCAAAAAAAATTTTTTAAAGGGTAAAAGTAGAACTAGCAAGGGATTAAGCTTTTATGAGGTGCATTTCAAAACAAAATACAGCAAATGGAATGGCAGACATTCTCTCAGATAACCAAAATATAATTGATTTTCCAAAAGTACACACAAATAAAAGGTTTTTCTGGATCTAGAAAGAAATCTGCATAGGAAAAATGCATAAAATTACCTAACAAGTAACATTTATTTTTAAAATACCATTTTCATTTTATTCCTGTGGTGACTCAAAACAAATTTTTAATTATGATTTATAATCAAACTGGATTGCTTGTCAGTAACTATACCATTGCTTGTCATGAAAAGCTACTTGTGTAGAAGAGGAAGGCAATCGAGCATTTACTGCACACCAAAACACGCCACATGAATAAACACACACACACACACACACACACACACACACACATATACACCAATAAAAAGTATGTAAATAAATCCGTGTGTGTGGAAACGTAGAATGTAACTGAGGTAGCACCACGTATCTATGAAGACAAGATGGGCTCCTTAGGAAATAGTATTGTAATGATTGTAGTCATTTAGGAAAAGATAAAACTGGAGCCCACACTTCCCACCACACACCCTGACTAAGCCCAATCACGATGTGGCTGAATTCTTTAGAATTCAAAAAGAAAATGCAGAGCTGCAAGAAATAGAAAAATTAAATGTGTAGCACTTGTAGAACAAAAACATGAATGAATGCTTTTACCAATGGGTATCTTCAAGACCTCTCAAAAATTCCAATTCTAGAGACCAGAAATGGAAATCTTTTATGTGTAAAAACAACCAGAAAATAAAGAAGAAAACACAACGTACATCCAATATGAAATCTAATCTCCCAGATACATGAAGAGCACGTGGGGTGAATGAGCAGTTACTGTTTAGTGAATGCTTACGGAGGATTTACTCATGGTGATGCTCCACACTGGAACTCGTGGCTTGGGATGATACACAGCAAGTGTATCTCTACTGAAAGCTAAGAACTCCAATACTGTTCCAAGCTTAGTAGCAGCCACTTTGGCAGTCGAGGGCAACCACGGTACTAATTTCCCGCACGTGTTTTTCATTTCACTATTTGCCTTCTTGAAGATCTCAGTCTGCAAAATAACCCATGAAAAGGACTATAAAAATCCTTTGATATCCCAAGATAAGAAAAATATCCCTATTCATCATAATATTTATTTGAAATCTTTTAAATTGTAGTTACTTAAGATACTTTGTTGGTCTATAAGGTCCTAATTTTAAAGGTAAATTTTAGGACTATCTTTTGTTTGCAGCCATTAAAGTAGTCAATTCTGTGTTTATTTAACCCTGATTTTAATTTGAAATATCTAATATGACAGTAATTGCATTGTATTCATTCGATATTTGGCTCCGCATTTTACTTCCCTCCTAACTCTAACTACAGCCATCTAGAAGTCTTCCATTATTCCTTACTCAAACATACAGAGTTCAAGTTTAATATTTTGCTTAATAATTTTTGTTTAAACAAGACTATTTATTTGCATTAGTAGCAAAGTTCTTATGGGTTTTTTTCCACTCTAATGTGTTTTTCTTGTTGTCATAAAGAACAAGGGCAATGTATGTTTCCCATCTGACAAGAGAACTCTACCCACTTTTGTATTATTTACGCAATAATGATCAAGGCCCAGGGCATTTCCTGAGGATTAATGGCTGACTGGCAGATTGACTGAAGGCCATTAACTTCAGGCAGTCATTAATTTTCTTAGAAAACCTGGTTGAAGTCATTATTTCTATTATAAGATCAATAGCACACTTCCCTGGTCACTACAACAAGAAAGAAAGAAAGAAAGAAAGAAAGAAAGAAAGAAAGAAAGAAAGAAAGAAAGAAAGAAAGAAAGAAAGAAAGAGAAAGAAAGAAAAAAAGAAAGAATTGACTTTAGGAATTTTTCTTACATGCATCGAACCTATAGCTTTTGTTTTAAGAGAAACATCAACAAAATTTCAAACAACTTAGTAATGTTGTTCCTCACACAGACATCAGCGTCATGAACATTGTGCTTATTCTGTCTTTGCTTAGAGTCAAGCTAAAAATAAAGTCATTTTTTTCTGTCTGTCCTCCTACCCCCTTTTTCCCTTCCCCTCCTCCTCCTTTTTATCCTCCTCCTTCTCTTCTACCCCTTTCTCTCCCTCCATCTCTCTTAACAATGTCAGCATGAAAGTGGCCAGTCTAGGTGTAAATCTGAAAAAGCAGTGTGTGGTGGGTCACACCTTATACAGATTATTAGAGAGCAGATAGACTTGTCACTCTCTAGTGCTTTTGTTAGAGCATTTGCTGAGAAATAACCATTGGAAAGAGTTATTCTTTCTAACCTTAAGTTAAGTGGAGCGAGAGAGGGAAGGAGGAAGAGAAGGAGGGAGGGAGGGAGGGAGGGAGGGAGGGAGGGAGGGAGGGAGGGAGGGAGGGAAGGGAAAAAGGTAAAGTCCAGCAAAGAAATGCTAGATGAAAAAATGAAAGATTTTGAGCTAGATAATGTGAAGAAAGCTGAAGGAGATAAAACAAACCTCAGGGATGTTTAAATGAAACAGAATAGAGAGCATTGATTATAAAACAATTCTGAGACAATTTATATAGCCCAAAAGTGGAATGTTCAGACTTTTAACAAACATAGCAAAAGCAATGACAGTTGAAAAGAGGCTGATAAAAGAGCCCAAACATGAGCTGCACAAAGGCATCATCAATAGACATGCCAAAGTAAATGGCAAAATGCTCATTGAGTTCTTAACCCCATACAAAGAATGACAGGTAACTGAGTAAAGCCTAGAGGGGGAGAAAGCATAGTCTTCGCTGTGAAGACAACCTCTAGTATACTGTATAGAAACATCACCAGTCAACAAAAGTTGATGGCCTATTAGCTGAGGCAGGAAATAGGCAGGTGAGAGTTCCAGGTAAAGGGATGAACTCTGGAAGAGAGTGAGAGTCTGGAAGATTCGCCCTCAGACTCTGAGGAAGATGGATGCATGACTGAGGAGTGGTAGACATCCATGTGGCACACATAGACTAGAATAAACGGGTAAAATAAGTTATGAGCTAGCTAGTGGAGAAACAAGCCAAAGCTTATGACCTAGGCATTCATTCATAAATAATAAAGTCTCCGAGTTGTTATTTTAGAAACTGGGGAGGAAACCAGAAGCTAGACTTCCCAGGGAAGAGCACACCAGTTGATTATACGAATACAAATGTTCAACTCTGAAAACATACATACAAATATCATTATACAGACTTGAGCAGGCTATGCATAGAAATATATATGTACATACATACATGAACGCAATAACAATTAATGAAAATAAGAGTCCATAAATTTGAAAGAGAACAAGTAGGATAAATGGGAGGGTTTGAAGGGAGTAACTGAAAAAGAGAAAAGTCATTATATAATAATCTTCAAAAACAATTTTTATTATTATCATTTATAATAATTTATTCAATTTGTATCCCAGCTATAGCCCCCTCCCTCATCTCCTCCCAATTCCACCCTCCCTCTTCTTCTCCCCCTATGCCCCTTCCCTAGTCCAATGATAGGGGAGGACCAATCCTCCCCTTCTATTTGACCCTAGCCTATCAGGTCTCATCAAGACTAGCTGCATTGTCTTCCTCTGTGGCCTGGTAAGGCTGCACCCCCGGGGGAGGGGGGGTGTGATCAGAGAGTCTGCCACTGAGTTCATGCCTGAGAAAATCACTGATCCCATTATTAGAAACCCACTTGAAGACTGAATCTATGGGCTACATCAGAGCCAGGGATTTAGGCCCTCTCCATGTATAGTCCTTGGTTGGGGTATCAGACTCTTCAGGGCCCCCAGGGCTCAGATTTTTTTGGCTCTGTTGGTCTCCTTTTGAATAGCTATTGAGTAAACATAGCTTATTTTCAAGATGTTAAGTGTTATGCAGGTAATTTCATTAAAATAAAGTACAATGTGATTTTCTTAATAAGAACCTTCCTATGAGACCTAACAATCTTCACACATTTTTTGTTACAGTGTGTGTGTGTGTGAGCATGTGTGTGTGTGTGTGTGTGTGTGTGTGTGTGTGTGTATGCACACACATATGGACAGCTTGCAGGAACCAGTTCTTCCCTTTGCAACAACCTCCTTTCAGTGCCTCATATAAACTGAATGACATAGCATTTGTCTTTCTGTGACTGGAATATTTTACTTAGCTTTGTGTCCTCAGGATTAATCCATTTTCTATACTTCTTCACCAACATTTGTCTTGAGCATTTTCCTTTAACTTTCTAAATGGGTCCAATTTTAATTTCTAAATGCAATTCCTTTGCATATGAATTTCTAGTTATCCCAACATAATTTTCTGAAAGTATTTTTCTTCATTGTATATTCTCTCTACCCTTGTGACTCAGTTAAATATATATATATGTCTATATATATGCACTTATTTCTGATTCTCCATTCTATTTGATTGCTTTGTATCAATACCATATTTTTTATTACTTAACTTTGTTATATAGTTTGAAGAAGCAAAACGCCTCCATCTTTGCTCTTTTTTTTATTGGTTAATGGGCTATGTTTTTATAATCTCATTATCATATTTTACTTTATTGTTGTTGTTATTATTGCATTGTGATAAAAACCAGATCAATAAATAAAAGATGTCTATAAGTGATCAAGAAATAAATGTGTTGTGATCCAAAGATTCTGATTAATATTAATTTGTATACCTGAGATATTAAAAAAAATAATAAAAGATTTTCAGAGATGGTTGAAATTCCTTGAGGATAAAACATCATCAAAAAAAAAAAACTTGCCTTGTAATACAAATAAATCCGGCAATAGCCAGGTGGTAGTGGCACATGCTTGGGAGGCAGATGCAGACAGATCTCTATGAGTGTGAGGCCAACCTGGTCTACAGAGTGAGGTCCAGGACAGCCAGGGCTACACAATGGAACCTGGAGGGGAAAAAAAAGAAAGGAAGGAAGGAAGGAAGGAAGGAAGGAAGGAAGGAAGGAAGGGAAAAAAAGAAAGAAAAAGAAAAGAAAAAAAAGAAAAGAAGAGAAAAGAAAAGAAAAAAAAACCTGGCCTGGAATTCTGGCTCTTAGCTTATAGCTTTAGTGATACAAAGACATCCTTTTGACTTCTTTGAGCATCTGTTTGCTCATCTGTCAAGTGGAATATTTACTTTGCAGGAGACCTTAAAACTGAAGCTGATACAAGATACTAAGTGCCTGATAAAAAGCAGCTATAACTAGAGAGTAATTTGAAATGAAGAGAGGGAAATAAGTATATTATTAAAATCATCATGCTATCAAAACAGGCATACAATTCAAAGAGTTTGAGCAGATTTAAGAAGTGAAAAGGATTTCTTTATTTTAGTAGTTTTTATTTTGACCATCCCTCTAAATTGTATCTGATAACTGAGGTAAATGTATAAGAGCTTTCTTCCTGATAGCCATAAGTAAAGTTCAAGGTAACTTTCTTCATAAATTTCATATCCTCATTACTGCTGCTAAGGGTTTTTTTACTTCATCATAAACTGTTGTAAACATAGCAAAATAGAGAAGGAGTTGGCTGTGGCTAGACTTTGAATATTCTCAATAAGTATATCCCACATCCTTAACATTAGCCCTCAACTCTAACTAAAAATACAGCACACACACATGCTCTCTCTCCTCTCTCTTCCTTTTTTGAATTTATTTATTTAAAATTTATGTGTATGGTTAACTAATCTGTTTAAGTCTGTCCTATACAACACTGATGATTCCGTACACATGTACATAACTTTCTGGGGCATGGTCTTTTTCTGTAACCTTGGCTATTCTGGAACTCACTGTATAGACTAGGCTGGCCTCAAACTCAGGCATCTGCCTGCCTCTGCCTCCTTAGGGCTAGAATTAATGAGGTATGCCCCCAAATCCTACTGATGCCTCACTTTCAATGGTACACTGTTAATCACATTATCACTGGAGTATAAATTACTTTGTAACAAGTGAATAGACAAACATTTTCGCTAATAGAACTTAGAAATAGAAAGTGCATAGGGAAAATGGACACTTTAAAAGGAAGAGTTTGACACGGCTGGGATACAGAGTTAATAAAATGTAACTGATAAGAAAAAAATAAAATAAAATAAATAAATAAAAAGAAATGATATTTTTTGGTACCACAAAAAAAATAAAAAAATAAAAAATAAAAGAAAGAGTTTGGCAATTCCCATGTCTGTGAATTAAGGAAAGGGTTATAGATCAGCCAGTAGGGTTCTTGGCTATATTGCTTTCTGCCTCTGAGACCTTAATAAGGTGATTGCCTCCTCTGTGACTCAAGTTTACTCATAATTAGAAATACTAGTGATGGCTGAGTATTCCTTACCTGGTAGCTAGGGCTTGAAGTGGTACAGATTTCAACAAGTTAGAGACTGAAAATTTTCATACAGACAGACAGATATCTTGGAGAACCAACCTACATTCAAACATAAAATTAATTTATGTTTCATAAGCACTCACTGTGTAGCCTTAAGGTCATTTTCCAAAATGTTTTAGTGAACCATTATTTTGTCTTTGACTTGTCATGTAGAATTTTCCACTCATAATGGCATACGCATACTCAAAATATTTCACATTTAAGGCACCTCTCATTTTCAGACGAGGACTGTTCAGCCTATACTATTTCATGAGATGCATGTAAAAAACATGTTTGTAAAATGTTAAAAATACTACTTGGCATGCAAAATTGCTCTGGAAATTATAATATAATTAAATTAAATACAATTATAATATAAAAATGATTTATGTGTATGAGTGTGAAACTGACAAGTTTATGTGCCTGTGTATGGAGGTGGCCATGGAAGCTAAAGGGCATTGGGTCTCCTGGAGATGGAGTTATAGATGGTGTAAGATGCCTGATATGGGTGCTGACTATGAAACCCTGGTCCTCTCTAAGAGCATTTAGTCCCCTTTACCACTGAGCCATCTAGGTTTTTTGAATATAGTTTTTGTTAACACTGACATGTATATTGACTTCATTTTGTGAAAAAATGGAAACAATAAATCAAAGAAGCTTTATGATGCCCTTGATACTTTACAGAAAGAGCTCTCAAGTGTGGCACATGGTGGGAGAAGTCGGGAAAAGACCAGTGGCCATATTGGACTGAAGAACAGACTGAGGCAGGATTCTGAAAAAGCCACCATAGAAAGAATTCTGTAGGAAGAGAATCAGAGGAGACATCTTCCGAAGTCTATGATGCCCATGTCTGCGACTAGTTGCTTTCTTCCTCTCTACAACTAATACTTGATAGAAACAACGTAAGGAGAAATGGTTTATATCGGATTGTTATTTGAGAAGATGTGAAGCCCAGTGGCACGAAAGACAGAGTTCATAGCAATGGTAGTGAAAACTTCACTTCTTCCTGCAGTAGACCAGGAAACAGAACCAGCAGTGGTTATATGTTTCAAAGGCTTCTGGTGACTTATTTGGACAAGCCAAGCTCTGTTTTCTAAAGGTCCTATTCTCTCCAATACAGAGCCACCAACTGGAAATCCAAGTATTGAAATGCATGAGCATGGGGGATTATTTCAGGTTCATAGCATAACACCATTTCATGTATACCAATGTCACTGAGAACCACCCAAAAAATAAGAGGGCAGCACATTGAGCTAACTGATATTTACAAAACAATATTTGCAACAATACTGAACTAGAATTATACATTATTTCTAGAGGATATGGAACATTTTGCAATATATGTCATATTATGGGACACCAAAAAAATGTCTTTATAAACTAACATGTAAAATGTATTTATGGTTGGGAGCTTAGCCTTTAATGGCTGAGCCATCTCTCCAGTTCTTTTTTGAGTACAATGAAATTAGACTAGAAATAATTAACAGAAGGATACATTGTGACTCTTCACTTGTATTGAAACTACAATATGCTTTCAAATAATCAATGGGTAAAAGAAAAAATGACAAAGAAAATTTATAATTATATTGGATTGAGTAAAACAGAAAATACATGTTACAGTCCATGAAATACACTTAAGAAGTATGTGAATGTAACTAATAAGAAGATGCAGAAATTGTGGCACATCTACACAATGGAATATTACTGAGCAATGAAAAAAAGGAAATCATGAAATTTGCAGGTAAATGGTGGGATCTGGAAAGGATCATCCTGAGTTGTCCCAGAAGCAAAAAGACACACATGGTATATACTCACTCATATAGACATACAACATAGGACAAACCCACTAAAACCTGTGCATCTAAAGAAACTAAGCAAGAGAGAGGACCCTAACTAAAATGTCCAATCCCCATCCGGAAAGGCAAAGAGGATGGACATCAGAAGAAGAAGAAAACAGGAAACAACCTAGGAACCTACCACAGAGGGCCTCTGAAAGCCTCTGTCCTTCAGACTATCAAAGCAGATGCTGAGCCTGATGGGCAACTGTTGGGCAGGTGAACGGAATTTTAGGTAAGAACTGGGAAATAGTAAGAGCTGGAGAAGACAGGGTCTCCACAAGGAGAGCAACAGAACAAGAAAATTTGAACACAGGGAACTTCCCAGAGACTCATACTCCAACCAAGGACTATTCATGGAGATAACCCAGAACCCCTGCACAGATGTAGCCCAGGGGAGTTCAGAGTCCAATTGGGTTACATAGTAATGTGAAGAGGGACTGCCTCCGACATAATCTGATTGGCCTGCCCTTTGATCACCTCCCTCTGGGGGGGAGCAGCCTTACCAGGCCACTTAGTAGAGGACAATGCAGGCTGCATAGTAGAGGACAATGCAGCCACTTTTGATGTGAACTGACAGACTAAGATCAGAAAGGAGAGGAGAACCTCCCCTATTAGTGGACTTGGGGAGTGGCATGCAAGCAGAGGGAGGAGGGAGGGTGGGACTGGGAGGGGAGGAGGGAGGGGCTTATGGGGGGATGCAGAATGAATAAAGTGTAATTGATGAAAAATTTAAAAAAAAATTCCACACAAAAAAAGAAAGAAATTGCTTAATGAATTGAGATATAAAATTGTATATAGAATGACTTAAGGTCTAGAACTACTGAGAATAAAACACATGGCAGGTGGTTGTAGGAGTAGCAATTCTGATGAATACTGTAATAATACACTGAAAAGAAGACCAACAATGAGTCTACTAGACACTGAATGATGCTATGTTTCATCTATACACAATCAATTCATGTAGTTTTAAAATACTGTGGCATTTGCAGAGATACATTACAAATAGATATCACTTACACATACCTAATTATATTACCTGCTGTGTTAAAAAGAGAATAATCTAAGATGCAATATTATTAATCTGACTGCATTATAAATATTAAAAGGAATATTTCTTTCTAGATATAGCATATGTTATTTTTCTTGCTGGAATTGTAGCACAAAATAAATCTCCTGTCATCAATAAAATCGCAATAAACCTTAATCTACTAAAAGTAAAAAAAAAAAGATGTGAATGTAACTAATAAGAAAAATTAAAAAATAATAATAATAAATTTAAAAAATGTAAAAAAAAGAAGTATGTGGAAGTAAGTCCATAATATTAAATCAAATATCTGTATTATACTAGATAAAATCTAGTATAAAAAAATCTAGATTTAATCTAGATTAAATCTGTAAATCAACTATATCATCTTCCATCTTAAGAAATCGATCCGCCTTCCACCTTCCCAATGGTGAGTGCTCTCTGTCACGAACAATTCCACATTTGGCTAAGGCTGAGGATCTGGTTTGCTTCCATGTATGTGGACCTATCTGCATTGCCCCCGTGGCACGCCTGGGTTGGCTACCCAGAGGCTATTTAAGCTGTGGGCTGGCTTTCCCCAGGGTCCGAGGATTGTTCAAGGTTCCTGAATAAACTGCATTGAAAAAAAAAAAAGAAGAAGATGCCTCCAAATCTCCAGCAAAAAAAAAAAAAAAAAAAAAAAGAAATCGAAACGAGTCAACTAAAACCAGAGTAAAATAAAAATACAGTAATAGAAGGAGTGACTGTGATCAAGTATGTTTTACACATGTATAGAAATGGCAAAATGAAACCCCTTACTTTATATAGCTAATATATGTTATGAAGGTTTGTTTTTTTTTTTTAAGAAATAAAGAGCACCATAGTAGAGGGATAGTTGTCACATGAGGCTGCTGACCTGTGTTTCATTCCAGAACTCACAAAAACCCAGATGTCATAGCTCACATCTGTAATCCCGGTACCCATATGGCAAGATGAGTGTCAGAGACAGGAAGATTGCCAGGAGGTTCACACGGGCCTGCTGGCCTGGAGTACACTGCACATTGGCAGAAACAGTGAAAAAGACTCTGTCTCAACAAGGTGGGAGAAGAGAATCAATATCACACAGCATAAACAATACTGATGGCATATGCAATAGGTTGTGCTAGAGGACAGAAGCCTGAAATTAGGAGAGCCGGTGTTTTAACCATGAGCCGTAGTCATGCCTTTCTTTACCTGGGGTAGAGCAGGCGGTATTATCTCCATCTTCCAAGCCAGCTAGCTATACAAACATCTCTGAAGAGAGAGTTTGAGACAAGGGAAGTACATGTTCTGCTTACATAAAAGGCAAAATATAAGCTGCTTATGAACTGTGTCCACAAAATGACCTCATCCCTTTACATCCATTTTAAGACTACTCCTCCCACCCCAGTCAAAAAAATTTTTTTTTCTTTTCAAGACAGGGTTTCTCTGTGTAGCCTTGGCTGTCCTGAAACACTCTCTGTAAATCAGGCTGACCTCAAATTCATAGAGATCTGCCTGCCTCTGCCTCCCAAGCACTGGGACTATTTGTTGTAAGAGATGATCAATATTTACTAATAATTATCTTTTAGTAATGCTGCTGTTAGTCCTAAACAGCTGTGTACCCAAATCACCACACAGAGACTGGGTTTATTTAGTTAACCTAGAACACAGTGCTGAGCAATATTTACTCCATCCTAAACCTCCAAGCCTTAATAGTTTCCTAACATTTAGATTTCCCACATTATACTTGCTTTTTTGTGAAATCTTGGTTTTGGTTCATGCTCCACGTCCTCCAAGATCTCTCCTCCAGCTCCCTCTTCAAGCTCTCCTCTCGCCCCTTCTCCCAAGCACTGGGACATCACCACTGCCTGGCTCTCAATCAAATTTTTATGATCTGCCTTTGTCAGCATTCTAATGCCTACTCTTTAGAGAAATCTCTGCTCCTTGCTCTTTCAGGGTAATTTTAGCTTCTGCCAAGATATTATTTACATCTAACAAATATTTTCTTGTTTCCCATGGTTCATCTGAGGCAGTATTTCCAAGGAAGAGCTAAGCTCTCTGACATAGAAACCACCTATACGATAGATTTTGGATTCTACTTTAGTACATGATTCTACTTCATGAAACAAAGAAATTTTATATGAAGAAATGAAAAAAGTCAAATAATTGGCGACGGTTTCCTACTTGTCATACTATAGGGACCAGGGAAACGGGCTTCCTACACCAAGAAACTCACTATGCCCTCACAGCTACAGCATGCCCGGATTCCACAACTAAATCAAGACTTAACTAACTGAAGTTTAATCATGATGTATTAGTGACGTGTTGATTTAATTCTGATTAACTATAGGGGATGGAAGAGACTTTCATGAGACAAAGCTGACTGTTTTTATCGGGAAGCTTCTTAATAATGGGGTCTTGAAATATGAAGATAGGTGTTGATAGGGAAAGCAAATTCTAGTCGTGACTCAAGCAAGCAACAAGTCCATACCACTGAAAAGCACCTGGGCATGTGTTCCATGCAAGGCTCCTCATGCAGAAGCAAAGACTAAGACCAGCATGTGCATTTAAACATTTGGAAGCCTGAGTGAATATTTCTTTTCTTTTTATCTTTATTGAAAATAGATTCTTCTCTCATACAATACAACTGGACCAGTTTCTCCTCCCTCCACTCCTACCAGCTCCCTTGCTATTTCCCTTCTCCCTCTTCTTAAGAAAGAAAGAGCTTCGAGCTCCACAAGGAAACTGAGCTGCCAATCAGCCACATCTGTTCAGGGCGACTAGGTCTTCTCCATGCATGGTCCTCCATTGGTGCATCAGTCTCTGCACGACACTCTGGGCTCAGATCATTTAGCTTTATTGGTCTCCTGGTGGGGCTCCTGTCCCCTCCGTGTCCCTCTATTCCCACCCCTCTCTTCATCCATAGGACTCCCTGCAGCCTGTCCAAAGTTTGATCCTGAGTGCCAGCATCTGTTTCAATCCCCTGTTGGGTGAATCCTTTCAGAGGATTCTCTATTGTAGACTCCTATCCTGTTTCCTCTCTTCCTCCGCTTCTGGTGTCTATCCTGTTTGTCATTCTGAATTAGATTTAAGCATCTTCCCTAGGGTCCTCCTTAATGTTTACCTTTTTTAGGTCTGTAGATGGCATATAATATAGATTCTATATTATATGATATATAGAGAGATAGATAGATAGATAGATAGATTATATATAGATCCTATATTATACAGCTAATATCTGCTTATAAGTGAGTGTATACCATGCCTGTCTTTCTGCTTCTGAGTTACCTCACTCAGGATGATCTCTTCTAGTTCCATCCATTTGCCTGCAAATTTTATGATTTCTTTGTTTTCTGAGTTTGGGGACCAGGGGCTGCCTCTATCATAAAATCAGTTGACTGCTCTCTGATCACTCGTCCCTCATGATGCAGCCTTGCCAGGCCTCAGAGGAAGAGGATCCAGGCAGTCCTAAGGAGACTTAACAAGCTATGGGCAGATGGCAATGGTGAAGAACGCCCCCTTTCAGTGGACTAGGGGAAGGGGATGGCGGGAGAAGGAAGCAGGGTGGGACTGGGGGAATTGAGGGAGGGGGCTTCAATCAGGATATATAATGAATAAATTGTGAAGAAAAAATAAAAATTAAAAAAGTAACAATGGGAATAATAGTAAATTATTTATAAATCTAAAAAAAGATGTCAGTGGGAAATTTTTAAAAAGAGAGTGAATTAAGATTTGCATTTTAGGAAGATCATTGTATAGTAAGATCACGTATGTTTAAGTAGAAGACAGACTTTGGAATAGTATAGCTCTTCAACCATGCTTGAATAATAAGTATAACTGAGGTAAATGTTTCCTTGTAATGGACCTGCATTGATTATAGAAAAGCCATAGTAATCAATTTTAACATTTTGTAACAACATGCTTTCTGTATTTTTCACTTGAATATGTAATTTTTCATTATAACAAAAAAAGAAAGAACACAATGAGTTTTAACATGGCAATGGAAAAATGCTCTGTATGACTTTGTTTCATAGGTCCTGAGACATATTCGAGCCTAGTAGAAAACATAGGTCTGAGAACAAAGTTTTACTCTGTGCCACATATTTGTTACAAAAGTCAGCTAAGTTATGAGGGCTCACTGGGTTGTCTTGCCAGTAAATATAGGAAGGAAACCCTACTTTGGGTACCTGGTGGGTTAATGGAGCCAGTGAGATGGTGTAAAGCTCCCGAGAACCCACATCCAGGAAGGAAAGAACAGATTTCCACAATTTGCCCTATGACCTGTATGTGCACTCTGTGGCACACGCATGTCACACTAATACGTGAACACACACAAGTGTATATACAAGCATACGTGGAAAATAAGTAAAATGTAATTTTAAAAGCTTCAGTGGGATAAAGTAGGTATAGTGCCTACTGCAGGGTTTGGTACCCGAGTGATTGTTTCTGTTATAACTAAACACTGATTCATAAGGATGATTCATTCCTGGGAAAGTTGGAAGGTGATAGAAGGCATCTCAACTCAAGGCTTTGGGGCAGGTTTTAACTATGAGCCAGGACACACATCAGGTCTCAGAAATATGGGGGAAGTAACTTCTCTTCAACGGGTCCCCAGCTAGCAATGATCTAAATCAAAGCTTTCAATTTTCAGGAGGAAAATGTTGTAACTTTGTCAGTCTTTGTAGATTTTCTGTGCTGCACACAGCTCACTTACTTCTGATGTGAAATAAAGACTTGGCCTGCTTTTCAGATTGGCTTTTTTTTTTTAATTTTTTGCTTGCTTTCTTAGCTATTCCTACTCTCAAATACAAAAACTGAATCTATAATATAAAAGAGCTGCAGTTTGTTTGTCTGAAGTAAGGTAATTGGTGCTTTTCCAAGACGGTCTAAAGAGGGAACGTTACACTCATGTGATCTAAATCCATTGGTTAACTGCCCGGGGATTAACATCTGTTAAAAGAGTTGTGCTTGGCATGCAGGTGTTTCAATATTTGCATTTAGTATGTGTTTTAGAAACAGCCTCTGAGAAAAACATTTATATAACAATCTGGTGGTTTTATTGTCTAAATCTGTCAGGACAGTCATTTTGTTACTCAAACTTTGTGACCCTCTTGCAAGCTGTAAACTATTTAACGAAGTGAATATATTGAGAAAGATGACAGACTTTCAAACTTTGGGGAAAGAGTATTATATGAGAAGAATCAGCTTTTCTCCCTGGAGGTTCTGCCTAATATGCGAACAGCAAAAACAATTACACCGGTGATTTCAGGAAGTCCAATAAATTCCACAGAACAGTCCCACTTCTGAAATATTACATCACTCAGCAAAAGCTTAGGTTCGTATATTAGCTGAAATGAACTAATCATGAATTAATTACAATCAGTTGTATTTTGTGAACGGCGTGTGGAGGAGAGCTCTGGTTTCAGTGCACACAGCCCGCACAGTTTAGCTCTGTTGAAGTCTCACTCTGCCCATATGTGGAGGGAGAGCTGGATCCGACTTATTTCAAGTGTTCAAGATCGCCTCTCATTGTGGTGATTGACTTAATCACCCATTATCCACACTTTTAGCGTAAGTTGTTCTCTGGTCCGTTCTTTTCTAAGAAAAAGTGGGCACATGAAAGGGGGTGCATGGGGGTGGGGGGTAAAAGTAGTGTGTCTCCAGGGATCTGTAGCTTGAAAAATTACAAGGAAAATAAAGGAAACAATTGGTTTCACATACATGCCAGATTATACCACTGGAGATTTAAAGCTGAGTAGAAGCTGAATTGTGAGAGAAGGCACATACGGCTATGATAGCACACGAAGTCTCAATTTGGCCAGTTACTTGTTAAATGATGAAAATGCATTAGGGATACATGAATATGCAGCAGGACCAATGTTTTGTACATAAAGAGCATTTAACCTCTGACGGTAATAATGTCTGCGGCAGTGTGATTTGTTCTCCCATAATAAAGCTACATTCTTTCCTTTTAGAGAGGTTCTAAATAGAGGCTAGTTCAAGCCGCTCTGGGAATTCCCCGAGATTTCAGAAACATTGTTGCTTCACCAAATCATCTCCCAGGAATGACTGGGTCAGGAAAGGATGCACCAGTGAGATTTAATTTAGGCTTTTTAATTGATTGTTTATCTTACAAATGAGCGCTGTATTTATATTATTTCCACCCATTTCTTTCTCTTTTCCAATTCTGCCTTGGCACCTCCATTTCCTCTCAATTTCATGACTTCTACAAACATGAATTTAAAATATTGTCTGATAGTTCCTGAAATGGTCTTTCACCAAAGATGTAATGACCCTCTCCTGTTTTATTCAATGAGTACCAATACTTTCACTAATTGCTGAAGTCAGTCCCCAAAAGTCTATCTTAATCTATGACAATCTATCATCTCTTCAGATGATTCCCATAATTTTGGATTCTGAAGACATGAAAACTTTCAAAAAAAAAAAAGTTGCAGGCCCTATATATATGACCAGCTTTCAATTTTACTAGTTGCGAATTTTTATCATTTAAATATATTATATTTTAACAAAATTAAAGTTATGTTGTATGAATGAACAATACTTAAAAGGGAAGCAGTTTAACTTGTACAAAAGCAATTTCTTGATCTCTGTTGTTTCAGTTTTACCAACTGACGTGTAGCCTGAGAATATTAAAAGTCACTGCCAAACATTGGCTGAGAATCAGCAGACCAGCACTGGGGGACCCAATACCAACACTTTATGTCAACTGCTGAATTCTTCCTGAGCTTCCTTCTCTTCAAAGAAAACAGATAACCCTCACCTGGCCTTTCTCATAAGATTGTTGTGAAATGCATGTGGAATAAGCATCCAACATTGTTTGTGGACCACAAAACACCATCAACTGTGGTGCTTTATTGTAAACATCTAGCCCGAGGTTTCTCAACCTTCCTGATGCTGCAGCCCTTTAACACAGTTCCTTACATTGTGGTGATCCTGCCCCTAGACGTAAAATTATTTTTGTTGCTACTTCTTAACTGTCATTTTGCTACTGTTATGAATCTTAACGTAAATATCTGTTTTCCAGTGGTCTTAGGTGACCCCTATGAAAGAGAGTCAAGACCCAGACCCACAGGTTAAGAACCACTGGTCTAAGTATCTTCATCTGATAGCCCCTCAGAAATTCATATGAAGAACAGCCTTGGTGTGTTTCTGCTAAATATTGACGTCTTCACTTTCTTTTTCTTTCCTTCTTTCCTTTGTGCTCTCTTTTTTAAAATACTTCTCCTTTACTACACAATAGCCTCAGCCAGAAGAAACTGTCCCATTTTAATTCTAACATGTTCTTGTTGTTGGAGTTTTCTTAATGTTTCTGTCCTTCTAAGTATAAATTTGTAGAGGTATCGATTCACAGTAAGCATGTGCTAGCTCGGACCTGAGGTTTCATTCATGGAGTCAGGGGTTGGGGGAGGTGATGTTCAAAATCCTAGTCTTCTAATCTCCGGGAGTTACATATGTAACCAGTTTCAGAATTCATGAATGAAATTGTTTTCTAGCCAGAACAGCCAAGTGTAAGTAGTTAAGGAAACCATGAAGAAAGAACACTTGTGAAGATGTAATTGAACGAGCGGGGCATGTTTCAGCACCAGCAAGCAGCAGAACTTGGCAGGTTTGGCCACATGATTCTGGCTTTAGAGTCAAAGACGGAATTTTTCTCTGTGGCTAAGGAATGCCATTGAGGCCAGGTATGTGACCACAAGATGATGGAGATGCCAGAGTCATGGAATACCTGTCAAGGAAAGACACTAACTGAGAATGGAACTAGCCCACAAGAAGGAAGTGTGTTGCAGTAAACAAAGATGAAAGGAGTTGGAGATCTAAAGAGCGCCTTGGCATCAGACATGGAGAAGCAGAGTCTGGAGTTTACCCAACTAGCTTTCGGTCTTGCATTGGTACAGTGTGCTCCCTTCCCTGTGTTTTGGATTTTAATGTATACACTGTGCCGTGATATGGTGGAAGTATGTGATCTATTTTTTATTTTGCTTTTATAGAAGATTACAGTTAAGAGATTGCATGAATCTCAGAAGAGACTTTGAACTTTGCACTTTTGAACACTGTTGAGACTGTGATAGACTATGGAGATTTTTAAATTGGACTAAATGCATTTTGCTTTATGGGGGCCAGGGAGTGAAATGTGATGGTATGAATAAGGTATGCCCTCCATGGATTTGTGTGTTTGAATGCTTGACCTATGGGGAATGGCACTATTAGGAGGTATAGCCTTGTTGGAGTAGGTGTGGCCTTCTTGGAAACAGCATCTCACTGTGCGGTTGGGCTTTGAATTCTGTGCTCCAGCTCTACCCAGTGTGGAATACAGTCCCTTTTCTGCTGCCTCTGGATCAAGATATAGAACTCTCAGCAATTCCAGTACCAAGTGTGCTTGCATGCTGCCATGCTTCCTGCCATGTCAGTAATGGACTAAACCTCTGAAACTGTAAACCAGTCTCAATTAAATGTTTTTTTTTTCTTTATAAGAGCTGCCTTGGTCATGGTGTCTCTTCACAGCAATAAAACCCAAACTAAGACATGTTTAAAAAAAAAAGGAAAGAAAGGAAGAAGAAAGAATGAAAGAGAAAAAGAGAGAAAGAAAAAAAAAGAAAAGAAAAGAAAGACATGGTTTCTAGAGGACATGTAATCTGAAATTTTGGGTACATAGCTGACTTGCAATCTATGAGAGATGCTCATCAAAACATATTTATTCTACAGGCTCCTAAATAGCCAAGTCAGGGAGCTACCACATGTGAACTTTGAGTCTCACCACTATTAGTGGCTACAAAGGTCAATCCTGGTCTCTAAGGTCACATGCTACCACACAAATTTTTTTTCTTCTTTAGGTGTCTGTTTATATTTATTTCCTATCATCAGTGTGCCCTAGAGAAGACCAAGAGAGAAGCAGGGAAAGAATGTTTGTTTGGGTTCATTTTGGTTTAGTTTGATTCGGTTTGGGGAGGGGGTCTGGTTGGTTGGTTTGTTAGTTGGGGTTGTTTGGTTGGTTGGTATGGTTTGGTTTTTCTTGAGACAGGGTTTCTCTGTGTAACAACCCTGGCTGTCCTTGAACTTGCTCTGTAGACCAGGCTGGCCTGAAACTCACAGAGATTCACCTGCCTCAGCCTACTAAAGACTGGAATTAAAGGTGTGTACAGGCTGGAGAGATGGCTCTGAGGTTAAGAATGCTGACTGTTCTTCCAAAGGTCCTGAGTTCAATTCCCAGCAACCATATGGTAGCCCATAAGCATGTATAGTGAGATCTGGGGCCCTCTTCTGGTGCGCAGGCAGAATGCTGTGTGAATAATAAATAAATGATATATTAAAAAAAAAAAAAAAGGTGTGTACCACCAGTGCCCAGCAGGAGAGAATTTTTAGTGAAATCTGGCTGCAGATTTCACTAAATCTCAATAGCCTTTCCTTAGTGAGCAATGCCAGGGAAGTTGGGGGAGGGACAATGGGATCTAAAACCTCATGCAATGATACATCCCAGGACTTTATTCTAGAGTATGGAAATTTCTAGATAACATTAATCCTGGGAATAAAAAGGACAAAAAGGATCATAAGAAAATCCACTAATGCAAAACCAGTTTTTGGACTGAATATAGGTTGCAGTATTCATAGTTAAATCTGCCTGGAATCATCACTATTTACTGCTTTTCCAAGGCTAGTAAGCATTTTATGGCTTTCCTGTGAAAAAAAGAAAAAGAAAAAGAAAAGAAAAAAGACAAAAAGAAAAAGAAAAGAAAAAAGACAAAAAGAAAAAGAAAAGAAAATGATTGCTATTGGAAGTTAGCAGGAAGGAAAGTGGAGGTGGAAATTTTACTATTCTGCCATGTGGGGCTATCTCATGGAAAGGGAGGTATCTTCCACAATGTCTAAAATAGGAGCGAGTGCTTACGATTGCATGTGGGCAAGACCATATTGTGGATAAACGTTTGCTCCCCCATCTTATTTCTCTGTACAGCACAAAACCTGGGAATTGCATAATCACTCCTTTTCATGCCATCTTCAGAAGCCTAAAGAATACTCAGTCTTGCTGGAGAGATGGCTCAGAGGGTAAGAACACTGGCTGCTCTTCCAGAGGTCCTGAGTTCATTTCCCAGCAGCCACGAGGTGGCTCAAAACCATCTATAGTGAAATCTGGTGCCCTCTTCTGGCGTGCAGGCACATGTGCAGACAGAACATTATATACATAATAAATAAAATCTTTAAAAAAAAAAAGAATGCCCAGTCTTTTCTTTAATACAAAAATTATAATTAGATATGTGTAGCTTGATGTCTTAAAATGTATATAAAAAATTGATTATCAAAATCAAGGTACTAAATATACATATCACCTCATATTTTTTCCATTTGTAAGGAGAACAATTAGAGCCTTTTAGCATATTTCTTTCAGCTTTGGAAATTGAACCCAGAGCCTCTCACATGCTAGGTATGTTATTGCTATACTGAGCTATATCTTCATCTCTCTCAGAAATTTTCAAGTATAAAACCACGATATTAACTGGGCACTGTGTTATGGAATAAATCTCTTGGACTTATTTCTTCTGTCTAATTGAAGTTTTGTGCCCTTTTGCACAACATTCCTCCAGCCGTGACTCCCAGTCCCAGGCAAACAAACCTTTTGCTCTCTGCTGCTACTAGTGCAACTTGTTTAGATCACACATATAATGAGGTCACAAAGGTTTTGTGTTCTATGACCACTTATTTCACTTAACAATTTTCTCCATGTTCAAGCATGTTGTAACAAAGGACTGAATTTTATTGTTTTGAAGGCTAAATAGTATTTTGTTGCAGTGTATAAGACACTCCTTTTCTCCATTTTAATTTCACACTGAAAGACAGTCCTCCAGGCTTCTCAAGGTGTATAGCTGCCCTTTTCCTCTGCCTTTCAAGGCCTGTTCTTTATTTTTCAAGAACTAAATCACTGGCTAAAACTGTTTATGCTAATGTCCAATGACATTTTTTTTTCTTTTTTGAGCATAGTTCTTAAACTTCCTTACCTTAAAAATTAAAAAAAAAAAAAGCAAGTGATTACTCTTCAGACACAGAAGCTGCCTGACAGACGCAAGAACTATAGGCATTCTCTGTTTGGGCATGCAGTCGTGGTACCTAAAAATCACATTCTGAAGGCAGCTAGATAACCATTTACATGTGGATAGATAAGAACGAATAAATACTTCAGTTAACAAAGGCATGGTTATTTCAGCAACCCGTCAGGAAATCTAAGCATATTTTTAAGTTACATATGAAGTGTTCATTTTAAATAGCCTGTAACTTCATTGCTTTATCTACTAAAATATTTTCTATTTGTAATTCAAAGGTTATATGTTGACATGAATGAGTGTCTAAAACAAGTGACTAAACTAAAAGAAATTCACAGAAGACTGTATCCATGTGGTAACTTTTATTTAAAACTCAAAAACAAAACAAAATAGTATCTTAGTGATAGACACATTCACTGATGTTTAAACTATACAAGAAAAAGAAGGTATGATGGACACAGAATTCACACAAGTAATTATCTTCCTGAGGAAAGTAGGGTCAAAAAAAAAAAAAGAAGAAGATTTGCCCCCTACCAAATAGCAATATTTATATTTTTAGGTAGACCACAGGAGTTAATTACCTTATTTTAAACTATTCATGTGTTTCCTCTCAAATACAGGACACCTTTCATAATAATGAAAGAAAATCTGTTTTTAAGCTGTGCTCAGAAAATAAAGACTACTCCAAAGCCATTGCCTAGAACTGACTGTTAGCAGCCTCCAGACATTACTCTCCACACACACGTGTGCGCACATTCGCACACATAAACTTTTGTATATATAGAATTACATACCAAAAAAATGCTGTTTGCTGCTTGCTTCCTTTTGAACAATACACCAAGAACATTGTTATAGGATGATCTCTCTGACATGGAATTGAAGAAAATAGTCTGAGTTTGCTAAGAACTCTAACACAAATGAAAGCTTTTACCCAGTGCAATTGAAAATCTTTCCCTGGGGACCCCAGAGATCACATGATGAGTATTTAGTAAGTTCCAAAGAGCTTTCCAGAGTCTATCACACAAAACCAACTTTCCTCACAAAGCAGTCTTAGCCATACAATATCTTTTTAACCCATGGTCAAAGCTCTTTTTCACCCATATGCTGAATATTTTTTTCACTGTGGGACAAATGTGCCAAAAACAATATTGATTGTCTTCAATTAAAAAAAATGAGCTATGTTACAACAGAACTTATTTAAAATAGCTTTCTCGCTCCTGATATCAATACCCGGTATATGTAGATATAGAAAGATAGCTTTTAAATCCTGTTTCTTTTTTTCTTTTTAAAACTTTTCATTTATTACAGTTTATTCATTTTGTATCCCAGCTGTAGTCCCTTCCCTCCTCCCCTCTGAATCCTAACCTCCCTCTCTCTTCTCCTCCCATGCCACTTCCCCAGTCCAGTGATAGGGGAGGTCCTCTTCTCCTTATACCAGACGCTAGTTTATCCAGTCTCATCATGACTAGCTGCATTGTCTTCCTCTGTGGCCTGGCAAGGCTGAGCTAGTCACTGAGTTCATGTCAGAGACAGCCCCTGTTCCCCTTACTAGGGAACACACTTGGACACTGAGCTGCCATGGACTACAACTGTGCAGGGTTCTAGGTTATCTCCATGCATGGTCCTTGGTAGGAGTATCAGTCTCAGAAAAGACCCCTGGGCCCAGATTAAATTCTGTTTTCTTAGGGGCAGAAGTGTTTCAACCTAAGATCCGAAGTTATGTTTCAATCACTGGCAACACTCACCATCCTAACTGCCTGATTCTTCTAGGTAAAGTGTTCTAAACTGACACAGTTTCTCTGTCAAATGGTTCCCCTGAACAAACTGCTTGCTAGCCAAGGCCTCAGATATTTCATATGAACTTGGACTTTGCAGTGTAGCAAAGCCACGACTGGTAATCATGTCCTTCACACTCATAAGTTTCTATGTTTTAGTTTGAGATAATAAATGCTTTTAAAAGTACCTCCACTTTGATATGAAAACACTAGTCACCTCATAGCTCAGTCCCACTTTTTAGTAACTTTTCTCTCATCACCTTGACTCAACTTCAAAACACGTCACCAAGAACCAAGCCACATAACAATCTGACATAGGTTCTACACTTCGGGACAGGAGGCCAATAAATAGGACCTGAGAACTTATGGAGAAGGGGATTTGTTTTGTTTTCTTTTGTTTTGTTTTGTTTTGTTCTGGTTAGTTTCTTATCAAAACATAATCATGAGTTTGGGAATGTGCTAGGTAGGAAGGAAGGAAGGAAGGAAGGAAGGAAGGAAGGAAAGAAAGAAGGAAAGAAGGAAAGAAGGAAGGAAGGAAATTCCTGAAGCACTTCCAACCATCCAGATAAAGCATGTGTCCATCGGTCAATTCAAGTCCCTCATTTCCTCCTAAGTAAAACGACACTGAATTTCTGTAACTATCATTGTTTTAAAGGATACCCCCCTTTTAAGTGAATGCAGCATGCAGGTAATCCAAATTCATTGAACCTGTTGCTTATCTTTGACAGAGCTTATTTAAAATGGCTTTCTCGCTCCTGATATCAATACCCGGTATATGTAGATATAGAGAGATAGCTTTTAAATCCTGTTGTTTTTTGTTTTTTTGTTTTTGTTTTTTTTTTTTTTTTTTTTTTTTTTTTTTTTTGCTCCTGGCATTGACCTTTAATCCTAGCACAAGAGGATTGTGAGTTAGGGGCGACCCTTAACTATATCACAAAGTTGTTTTGTTGATTATATTTTTTTTTCTTGGCACTTGGATATATGTGAATTCTGCCCTCTTCCAATAAAATACTTATTTTTCATCAGAAACACTTTTCGATTACATAATTTTTTATTCATTTTTCATTACTTCCTAACAGTGCTACTGGAAAAAAAAAGTTAAACTCCCCCCTTTGTTATTTTTTCCTACGCTTAAACTCTGCAGTGTTTCTCTACCACCGTTAGAATAAGGCATCCGCAGCGTGACCCAACCCTCTTTCTTCAAACTTGAGTTCATTTATAATTGTTGGCAGCAACACGTTGTACGGCATGCACGAGGCCATCAAAGGGTGTCCGTAGTCAGGGTTCTCTTGCTATGAAGAGACGCCAGGACTATGACAGCCTTTATAAAAGAAGGCATTTAACTGGGGGCTACAGTTTCGGAGGCTTAGGCCATCGTCCTGGTGGCAGGGAGAACGGCAGCCATGGTAGCCAAGACCTGCACGTCAAGACCCACGTACAGTTGGAAGAGAGAGACGCTGGGACTGGTGTGTGCTTTTGGAACCCCAAAGCCCGCCCTTTGTGACAACAAAGGCACACCTTCCCCAACAAAGGCAAACCTCCCTTCCCTTTCCGTTAGAGCCTCTTCCTAATGACCGTGCATTCAAATGGATGAGGCTGTGGAGTCATTCCTGTTCATATCAGCACCAGAGAGCAATTCCGTGGAGTCGCTTCTCTCCTTCCAGCTTTACATAGCTTCCGGGGATTGAACTCAGGTTGCCAAGTTTATAAAGCAAGCCATCTCATCGGCCCACATTTCTTTGCTTTTAATTTCTTTCCTCCAAAAATCCTTTGTCTGGGTTAAATGGGTTTTTCTTCCCTGCTCTCAAATATGTATCTTTCTATTCCAGCATGTGCGTAAGATGGATTCCTCTCCTGTGCTGACAAGCTGTGCTGCAGACAATCAAACTCACAGAGCTTCATTATTGTTATTCTTCATTCATATTGTGTGGGGCTTTTAATGGGTTTGAGACCTACTCCGGGTTGTGTCATGTCATTCTGGAACCCGCACTCAACGAGACACGGTCAGCCGAGACATAGTGCCCTGGCAGCGGAGGACAG
The DNA here is from genome assembly GCF_030254825.1 of Meriones unguiculatus. Taxonomy (NCBI): domain Eukaryota; kingdom Metazoa; phylum Chordata; class Mammalia; order Rodentia; family Muridae; genus Meriones; species Meriones unguiculatus. Next base: position 50,011,389 of record NC_083352.1, read on the forward strand.
AAATGAGACATGCTTTCCAAGCCTCCGCTCCATTGTGGCATGTCAAAATTCTCTCATATTTCTCAGAAGAGAGCAAGTCACATAGGCAAGTCTAGCCTCGGTGAGCCAAACTACACTGCATGCTAGGAGGCATAACAAATCACACCATAGCTGGCAAGTGTACACTATCCTCCTGTGGAGGAAGATAGAAGTTAGTAAGTATGTGCAGTAATAAAATGTTTCCCACTGCCTGAATCATCTTCCTGACACTGCCTTTAGTAGGTCCTCTCTGTTCGGTTGTAGTTTGGGTCCCATTCATCATCTGTGTCTTAAATATCACCTGCTCTTCAGGGCCACGCATCGAGAACAAATTATCCTATTATCTGCCTACCTTATCTCCATTCCTAGGTGGACCACAACCTTTCTGAAAAATAAAAGAAGATTCTTACACTTCTCGGTAAAGTCACTAATTATGTGAGTTGTGTGACGACTGCAGGATTTTTTGTTTCTCGGTAAAAGAGGTAAGAGGATCACACTTTTCCTAGGAGAAGAAACAGGTCTCATCTGCAAAGATAGACAAGGCAAGTGCGCATCATTGCAAACCTGGATGCATTATCTCCATTTCCAACATTACCAGACAACTCTATGGAAATACACAATGTTTACACGTATCTCTGGGGCCTGGCTACCTAGTAAGTAAAACGTTCAAGCTGAAGCAGGACTGGGACTTTGAGGAAATAAGTTGTGGGGAGTGTGGGAGCTCTGGCTATGGTACAGAAACAAAAACCTGGACATGTAATGATGGAACAACTTACTCTCATGAATAGTAGCAGTGCCTGGATGAGAATTTTATTAAAATACCATTCCCATTTCAATATTTCTTTTATTATTCTTTTAGCATTTACAACCCTGGAGCCAGATTCACAAGTTACATAATTCCACAGGATTTTTTTTTAATTCCTTGGAGCAGGCATGATCTGGACCTAGGCCCCTACACACATGTAGCTGATAGGCAGCTTGGTGTTCATATGGGGTGCCTGGTGGGGGGAGGACTGTCTCTGACATGGACTCTATTGCCTACTTTTGGATCACTTCCCCCTGGCAGGGCTTCCTGGCCTGGCCTCAGGGGATAAAGATACATGCTCAGTCCAGTACTTATGTGACTTGATGTACTGGGGAAGGGGCTCCCGTTTTCTGATGGATAAGGGAGAAGGGAACAAAGAAGGGGGGAAAGGGAGGACTGGGAGTAGAAGAGGGAGGGAGCACTCTTGGGATGTAAGTAAATAAACAAATTTAAAAAGAATTTTTTTTCTTGGAACAGAAAGCTTAATCAAGGTGCTATTTTATTTTTAACGTTTTTAACGCCTTCCTTCCTCGTGACCAGTACTTGTTAATTTTTCTCAAATGTTACATATTCATTTTACTCAGTCTCACACTAATGCCTTCATATTTCCTTCTCAGCTACATTATTTTAAAATCACCTCACAAGCTCAACTCTAATGTCAGGAGGTGACTTCTGTCATATGAGATACAGTATCTCCACTCAGACACACTTTCCTTGGGATCCCATCTATTTTCACATTCCTTTCAAGAGCTCTTGTCCCTTATTTGAAGTATGTTCATGCCTCTGAGACTGTGGCCATTGCCTCCCCCACCCACAAATAGAACCCATTAAGAGAAAATTCATTCCAAACTCATCTTAGGGTAGTAAGGAAGAATAGGTAACCCCCCAGAGGTCGAGAGGTTGAATTTCATCTGGAGAAGTATCCACAAGTTCAACTGATTACCCACTCCTTATCCGAGCTGTAAGAGTGGGGAGGGGAAGTGCTGACAGGGAGGAATTAAGGGTCCATCAGGCAACAAGGAAAACCAGTTGTGGAGCAACTGACTGCACACTGCTGCTGAGGAGAAAAAGAAAAATGAGGGAAGATGTTGAGACAGTAGCAGGTGAAATTTTTCACTTTCAGCTTCTCAGGGGTCTCTGAGATTTCCTCCTGCTTTTTTCCATTGGCTTGTCCTGGAGTACTTACGAGGATTTTTCCAAGAAAATTGAGAACTCATTTATACTTATTTTGAGACTCTTTTTCTTTCTGATTTGGACATCAACAGTTTTGAAAGGTAATAAGACACCATTGTTTCCTTGGAATTAAATGGTGATGTTTAAAGAAGACAATTGCCCTTGAGAAAGAAAAAGAAAAGATGGGGCTTTATTATACAATCCCAAGGACGCTGCAAGGGAGTAAGCTGAAATAATTTGTCCATTTCACCAGTCACTGGGAAACTCGTATTCCTTTGATCACCTTTTCAAATCAGTATAATTGGCTTTTTTTCTCTGAGACGTGATAGAAATAAAATTATTTGAATCACCGTTTAGCTAGATCAATACAGGGAACTGAGGAACTCAGCTTTAGCATAAAATATAGGAATAGAAATTTACTTTGACCTACTAACCTATTTTTTCCTTCACTGGAGCCTTATTTAAAGCACTTGAAAGAAAAGAGAGCTATTTCATTTGTAAGCAGAGCCACAGGGAAGACACAGTCATACCCATCTCATTTTTAAGAATACACAGCAGTGCTAGCTAAGTTGTTTCTTGTTTGTGACCCAAAGAAAAGTGAATTGAAGAATTTTCTAACACATCCCTCATGGTGACTGACACCCTATATCTGAGGCTTAATCCCATTCACTGGCCCTTCCATGGGACCCAGAATGGGTATCTGAAGCACTAAAGATAAGCTAAGGCTTTCCATATGTGTCCTTGCTCTTCCTGAGAATCATTCTCTCCTAAAAGGGGAAAAAAAAAAAAAAAAAAAAAAAAAAAAAAAACTTCATTTAAACCTTAATGTATTCATTCTCTGAAATCTTCACAATTCTGGGAATTTTTGTTTTGGTCTGGTTTTGGAGACAAGGTTTCTCTGTGTAACCTTGGCCATCCTGTAGAAGCTGAATAGGCCAAGCTGGCCTCAAACTGCTAATTTGCCTGTCTCTGCTGAGATTAAAGGTATGCACCAACACACCCACTTGGAAAAGATTTTAATGAGAACAGTTAAGCTTTTTGTTTTATATGAGCAGACCCTTAAAAAGAACAAAAATGAAAGGAGAAATTTACATTTCACATGTAAGCATCATTTTTTTTTAGGATTTAAGTACAATAAACATTGATGAATATTCTGATTCTACAGGGGAAAAAATGAACATGTGAATATAATGAATGAATCAGCTAATAAAATGCTGACCTGCATAAATGTCCACTGGACATTACTAGCCAAAACAACCAAAAACAGTTGTCTCTAAAGTATTATTACAACATGTAAAGCAGATCACATCTTAGCTTTCTGAGACAATACTTCCACAACATTGGATTTAAAAAAACAAAACAAACAAACAAAAAAGGCAAGGTGCCTAGGGAGACATAATTTCTTCCAGCACTCCCAGAAGATAACTTAGTATAGGTGATAAGTTAGCTTTCTCCTGAAACTCATTTCAAGACTACTATCACTTTTTCTCCTCAAAATTACACAACCACAAAAACCCAAAAAAATCATCCATCATGTGAGAAGAAAAACTCAGGAGAGAAGAACTGGCTTGAACAGAACATATAATATTGAACACAGACAGAAATAAAATAGCATTACTCAAACCCGTGGGCTCTGGAATCCTAGGGCCAGGGCTCACAGTTTGGATCCAAGTATTACATTCATAACTTTGAGAAATTTTTGTTATTTCTCTGCCTCAATTTCCCCATTTATAAAAAGTAAATAACTAAAACACTAATCACAAACTGCTGAGGTTTCACATAAATAGAGTTTAGTATTTCAATCCTGTTAATTTCCAGAATCATCCTACAAAGAATTATCATTTTCATTTGAGGAGGAGGTATTAATGTTTGTGTATGAATTGCCCTTAAAAAAGGTTTATTGTCAAAAATAAAAATTAAAAAAAAAGGTTTATTGTCAAAAAATCCAGAATTTCCAAAACGATCCTGTACAACAACAGAGCATCTGGAGGTATCTCCATCCCTGATCTCAAGCTGTACGATAGAGCAATAGTAATAAAAACTGCATGATGTTGGCGTAGAAATAGAATGGTGGATCAATGGAACTGAATAGAAGACCCAGAAATAAACCCACACATCTACGGATACTTGATTTTTGACAAAGAAGCCAAAACCATCCAATGGAAAAAAGACAGCATCTTCAACTAATGGTGCTGATCCAACTGGATGTCTACATGCAGAAAAATGAAAATAGATCCATACTTATCACCCTGCACAAAACTAAAGTTCAAGTGGATCAAAGACATCAACATAAAACCAGACTCACTAAATCGGTTAGAAGAAAAAATGGAAAAGAGCCTAGAACTCATTGGCACAAGAGACAACTTCCTGAACAGAACACCAACAGCACAGGCTCTAAGATCAACAACAAATATATGGGACCTCATGAAGCTGAAAAGCTTCTGTAAAGCAAAGGACATTGTCGTCAGAACAAAACAACGGCCTACAGACTGGGAAGGATCTTCACAAACCCTATATCTGACAGAGGGCTGATATCCAGAATATATAAAGAACTAAAAAAGTTAAAAAGCAACAAATCATGCAATCCAATTAAAAAATGGGGTACGGAGCTAAACAGACTTCTCAGTGGAGGAATACAGAATGACAGAGAAACACTTAAAGAAATGCTCAGCATCCTTAGCCATCAGGAAGATGCAAATCAAAATGACCATGAGATTTCACCTTACACCTATCAGAACAGCTAAGATCAAAATCTTAAGTGACAACACATGCTGGAGAGGCTGTGGAGAAAGGGGAACCCTCCTCCATTGCTGGTGGGAATGTAAACTTGTACAACCACTTTGGAAATCAATCTGGCACTTTCTCAGACAATTAGGAATAGTGCTGCCTCAAGACCCAGCTATACCACTCCTAGGCATACATCCAAAAGAGGCTCAAGTACACAACAAAGACATTTGCTCAACCATGTTTGTAGCAGCTTTATTTGTAATAGCCAGAAACTGGAAACAACCCAGATATCCCTCAATGGAGGAATAGATACAGAAACTATGGTACATTTACACAATGGAATACTACTCAGCAATTAAAAACAAGGAAATCATGAAATTTGCAGGCAAATGGTGGGATCTAGAAAAGATCATCCTCAATGAGGTATCTCAGAAGCCAAAAGACACACACGGCATATACTCACTTATAAGGGGATACTAGACCTAAAAGATAGGATAAACATACTAAAATCTATACACCTAAAGAAGCTAAACAAGAAAGAGGTTCCAGGGTAAGATGATCAATCCTAACTTAGAAAAACAAATGGGATAAACATTGGAAGTAGGAGAAAACAAGAAACAGGACAGGAGGCTATCATAGAGGGCCTCTGAAAGACTCTACCTAGCAGTGTATCAAAGCAGATGCTGAGACTCATAACCAAACCTTGAAGAGAGTGCAGGGAATCATATGAAAGAAGGGGAGTTAGTAAGACGTAGAGAGGACAGAAGCGCCACAAGGACCAAATATATCTGGGCACAGGAGTCTTTCCTGAGACTGAGATCTCCAACCAAGGGCCATGCATGAATATAACCTAGAACCCCTGCTCAGACATGGCCACTCAACATCCAAATGGATTTCCCTGGTAAGGGGAACAGGGACTGTCTCTGACATGAACTCAGTGGCTGGCTCTTTGACCTCCCCCTCCAAGGTCAAAGGTCCAAGGAGGGGGTCCAAGGAGGTCAAAGGTCAAAGGTCCAAGGAGGTCAATGGCCTTGCTAGGCCACAGAGGAGGACATTGCAGCCAGTCCTGATGAGACCTGATAAAACAGAGTCAGATGGAAGAGGAGGAGGACCTCACCTATCAGTGGACTTAGAGAGGGGCAAGGAGGAGATGAGGGAAGGAGAGTAGACTTGGGAGGGAATGAAGGAGGGGGCTACAGCTGGGATACAAAGTAAATAACTTGTAATTAATATAAAAAATAAAAATTATATATTTAAAAAAAGGTTTAGTGTTGAAAACGCAGTTCCCAATGACAGGATAATAATGGGAAAGTGATTGGCACCTGAGGGTTCTGCCATAACCAATTAATCACTTCATGAACTTATATGATAACATTTTGGGGAGGTGAACCCCAGCTGAGGGAAACAGGCCACTTGAGGCATACCCTTGGAAGGCGGATCTTGTCTTTGGTTCCCTTCCTCTGTCTCTCTGATTATTGGCAATCATAAAGTGAGCAACTTTTCTCCACCTCCCACTCTTACTACTGTCTGTTCCATCCCACCACAGGCCCACAGCAATGAAGCAAGCCGACCGCAGTCCAACATGTCTAAAACTGGGAGCCAAAATATGCTCTTTTTTCTTTGAAGTTTTCAGGTGTTTTATCATTAGTGATAGAGAAAACAGACTCACACAGAAGAAACCATAGTTAAGAGAATATGTAACTCCCCTAATCTCACACCATTAATTAGAATTCCACACCCTATAAGTCCCAGAAGAATCTAGATCTAATCTTCTAACCCAGACACTGTATAAATAAGCTATAAACTCAGCCCTTAGATCTTTCATCAGTTTCTCACTATAGAGCTCAGGCTGGCCTTGAACTCAACAATCCTCTTGCCTCTGCTACCAGAGTACTAAAGTCATGGGGGTGTATTGTCATGCCTGGCACTTCTAGCTTCAAATCGATACCCTTTCCATTCCAGCACACTTGTTCCTCCACTGTCCCTGGTCATCTGGTGTGAAAAATCCTGGCTCAATTTAGTCCGAATAGTCCACGTGCTTGAATGCATAATAGCATTCTAAAAGTGTAAAGGAATGGATAACATTCTCAGAGGGCATGACGTAATGCTATAAGGTCATGTTCTTGAACTGCCTACAGTTGATCTCAAGCACCCAATGACTGGTTTAAAGTATGTGTAAGAATCCACTAAAGTAGTAGCTATTCCAATTTACCTAATTTGGGCCCTTTGGCAAAGAAAAGCATCCCTTCTTCCTGAGACACACGCACGCACACATACAAAATACATGAACACATTTTAAAACCTGGGAAATCTAGGAAGTTCTGATCCAACGGTATCCAGGGATTTAGAATACCGTTTTATTTGGATGTCACCCCCCCTCATCTAGCTAGCATCCCCCTGCTGTGTTCTGCTTTGTTTCTTTTGATTTTGTCCTCCCCACCCCCACCCCACCTGGATTTCCTGCTATTAAGTCTTATTCTTCCTTTCGCAATGCTCCCTGCCTTCTCAACATGGCATTCTTACAAAGCCACTATCAGAGACCGCTCCCCCACACACCTCAGTCCCTCCTCTCTATATCCTTCCTGGACAGCTGATTCCGGAGAGGAATCGGATAACTTATCAATAGCTCAGGTTGCTCCATAAGAATATTAGCCAGCCTAGGAAACAGGCTTTATTTGCAGGATAACAGATCAGAAATTCTGACTCCATTGAGGAGTATTTTCTCTTACTTCTCCAGGACAGGCAGCCACTTTCCATTAAATACACACAGATTCACTGTATCCTGTTTTCAAGGAAACAGATTCACTAACAAGTTAACAATGGTGGTTTAGATATCAGTTTACTGCCTGGTTCTTTCTTATCTGTGAATTTTTTTTTTTTTATGATGTCCATCAGCTTAGTAGTTAAACACTTAGAAAAAGATTCAGCAGAAACAGAGCATCCCTACTTTAGTAACTTTTTCATTAAAATGTGCCTACCTCCAGTGGGATTTTTATTTTGCCATAATGTGCAAGTGAATTCTATTTATTTCCAATTTTTAATTTTTTTTAAATTTTAATGTAGTTTGGTTTGGTTTGGTTTTTTTTTTTTTAATCCTTGGTGAACAAATAATCATATGTTTAAGCTTTTTTGTATATTCTGCTTAAAGCTGCCTAATATGAAAATCTGATTAGATAATTATTAAAAAATAACAAAGAAAAAGAAACTTTAAATTGAAACAAAATGTAAGATTTTAGAATTAAAATATCTAAACAAAATTAACTTTTAAAAAAAGCATCATCTAGTTTTTTTCTTTTAATATAGTTTATACTTTTGTGATACTCATCATCAAAAAAAAAATCTAAATATTTCCATTCCCAATCAAATACAAATGCTTTATCTATATCCAGAAATTTTCAGGATGCATTTACTTTTTAATCTTTTCAAGATTATAATTTAATTACATTTCTCCCTTCCCTTTCCTCCCTCCAAACCTTCTAATAGACCTCTCCCTGTTCACCTTCAAATTCACAGGCTCTTTTGTCACTACTTGCTATTGCATGCATGTGTGTGTGTGTGTGTGTGTGTGTATGTGTGTGTGTGTGTGTTTGTATAATACTTACTCTTAAATATAACCTGTCCAGTCCTTATAATGCTCCCTGAATACATGTTTTGGGGGCTGACCATTTGGCACTGGGCAGTCAGTTGGTGTTCAAGGATGCTTTTCAAAAGAAGAGTTCTCTGTATTTTCCATCCAGAAGTTTCCACAAAAGTGAAGTAAAATTTAATAAGTTTAAATAAGTCAAATTACCTCCGTAAATGTGCCTTAATTGTAAACAGGACATTCTGTGAGCTGCTGACTACACAGAATTCATGACAAGGAGCAAATGCTTCATATATGTACAGTATACATTTAGATCATTAGTTTTCTGAATATTTCATAGAAAATTCATTGGTATTTCTGCATACCATACTGCTCATATTAAAGCTCTGTCACTGTGGATTCATTCACTGTGTGGGAACTTTTTTAAATTTGAATATATATATATATAAATATATATATAAAGTGAGTAGCATTGGTGAATGTTTCTAATCACTTCTTTAACATACCAAACCCCCAAACAATCGTATTATTTACTACATTTTGCTTAGGTACATAAATCAAAGGACAATAACAAGCCTAATGTCAAAGAAACTTTTTGTCACTTCATACATTTGAGCAAGCTGAGCCGATACACAGTTTAGATGAAGTTCTCCTTTGAAATATGTCTCCCTAGAGGTCTGTGGTTCATAAATTGCTATCAGGCTACCTCTGTCATTATTGATTTGAGAGGTGCTCAAAGTACTCTCAGCTATTATTAAGTCTAGCATTCCTTGACCTGCCTGAGGGGAGAGTTGATACTTGGTTACACAGACAGCTAACTACCCATCCTGCGAGAAGCATGCAGTGTCTTTTGTAGCACATATATGAAACATTGCATTGCAGGTGAAATTTGGACCAACAGGAGAGAAGGCAATATTATCTTTTCCCAAGGATGGAATGAGCTTCTAATTATTTACATAATCCTAAAGGGATTTTAAATCTGTTGGACCGCTGTATCAGAAAGGTCTAGAAGAATGAGATAGTTTTTAATCCATCAAAAAACAGAAATTTTCATCTCAACTTTTTGATTTATGTTTATTTATTCTACCTGGGCTCTTAAGTGTTCTTTGCCAATGAAGAGTTCCTGATACACTTCTATAAAATAAATCCATAGGCAAATCAAACATTGGTTACGCAATGTGTGTGTGTATTCTGTCCCCTGGTTTCAAAACCTAGCCAGTCAGAGCTCCAGAGTGAAACCTAGGAGTATGGAACAGCTTAGGCTCTAGCCTAGTGCCTTGCCCTCTGCCTTGTGGATTTGGGAAATGTCAGAAAAGATCAGAGCAAGGATCCCGCTACTTTTTATTCAGATCATCCGGTCTTAACCTTCAAGGAAACACTTAAAGGTTACTTATGACTTGATCACCCTGCATTAGCTTTGTCATCGATGACCGGGCTTTGCAAGAGCACAGAACTGCAGAGTTTAAGAAAGGAACTGGAATGAGTGTCATCAACTGCCAGAGTCCCGGTAAATTAAACAGCCAGAGGTGGAGGTTTCCTGCGAGCCCTGTTAATCATCAGAGCGGCTGCACGGCTGCGCGTTTGAGGAAAGCTATACAAATAAAAACTTGACCGCATCACTTTCACACAAAGAAAGCTGCCAAATGCGAGGGGAAATGTTGGTTTTCTCTAAAAAGAAACAAAAGAAAACCTCCCTTCCTGGAATTTACTGATTGGATAACCCATTCGAGGAAGCCCTGGCCTCGACACTGTGAGGATTCGCTCCCAGTGTTGTTCGAATGACCTACACTAATTTCACAATGTCATCTACCAGGCTGAAGGAATAAAGAAGTAAGTTTTGCTTTTAAAAAGTTTTAAATTAAATTTGCCTCCGCTGTGGCTTTTGGCTGGAATCCCTAAAAATCGAATAATCATTTTTTTTTTTTTTTTTTTTTTTTTTTTTACCGTCAGAATTTGCTACATGGCAGCAAGCTTAGCTGGGAGGCTAGTAAAAGGCTCCACGAACCGCTGTCAGCTCATCCACTCTCCAACCCACCCCAACGCCGAAAGAGAAAATGAAAAGTTTGTTCTGTATCATTTTAAATAGACATCTTCCGTAATCCATTGCTACTTCTAATTTAAGGAGGTCCTCTCGTTGAAGATTATCTCGAAGTGGGGTACATTATAAACAAAAGAATTGTTTTCATATAAGAACCTTGGGAAACTTCCATGGAATTGGCTCACTACTCGAAAACCTATCTCCGAGAGCACAAGGCGTTTTACTCTGATGCAGCACTTCTGATGTGTGACTATTAACCTCTGAACAAAGGGGGTCCTCATCTACTTTTTTTCTCTTGACCTCCTATATCCCACAACCCCTTGCTGTGGGTCTGGCATCACTTCAAAGATCATCAGGCCAGGAGGGGCTGCACTTACTGTATTTCCTTTTTCCTCCCACACTTCTCCCTCCGTGCCCTTTTTGAGTTTTCTCTTACAACAGCCTTGGCCTTGTTAGAGAAAAAGTACTAATCTCCCAATCTTTCCAAACCTTTAGTTTGCCTGGCCGGGTATCTAACACTTTTACTCCCGTTCTTGGAGAAAAACTCTCCAATTCTCCCATGATAGTTTAAAATTTCAAACTCAAGTCTAAATTTTAGAATTATCTCTATTTTATAACATCAGATTATGTGTTAGGCAGAAATAAAAATTTGACTGCAGACTACTAAATGAATTAAATTGCTATTCCCAAAATATGGCTTCTTTGAATCAAAGAATTTAATTGCTGAGGGAAAGCTGGAAGGCCTGTACTTCCTGCTCTTTTGAAGGTAACATACCCACGGGGAAGTTAAAGAACTTGTCCAGAATTGCAGGTGGCTTGTGACAGGGGCAGAAATCATATCATTCTTCTGAATTGTTCTCTTTTGACCCTGGAAGTTTTGTACAATGTGACAGTAATGGTTCTGAGTCTTAGGTTATGATTGCTGGAGGAACAATGTATCCTACCTGCCAGTTAGAGCTTGGAAGGATGTTATTAGGAGATTTCTGCATTCCCGGATTCTTTCCGGGACTAGGTGCTAGACATTTCATGCCACATTTCCTTCTGTTCTACTCCTCCTTTGTTCCGAGAGTAATGCAACTATACAAAAGTTTATTTTTATTCTGTATTTATCATTAGGACACTATAACTTCAGAGATAACGAAAGCTAAAACTCCTGCTGTCTTCATTTTTTTACTTTACTAAAGTAAGGAAACTAACCTGGGGTTAGCTACTAAGTTAGTAAAAGAAGCTTGGAGCAGACAGCTGGATTTGCAGCTTGGCTTTCACTTATAATGGAGAGTCTGGATGTTAGTCCACAGTGCTTGCATTGCACTTAACCTACCTTGTGAATGCCACCTAATTAATCTGTATTTCAAGGAACTATGATATGCAGCAATCAGGACTTCTCATAAATTCCCTTTCAACTAGTTAATTACTCCTAAATATCTTTTATAATTACAGCTTCTCCTGCAATGCCTACAAGTTTCAGTATCAAATAATTGGGTTTATCACTCTTCCGGGCAATTGTCTAAACATGCAAATTTTTCTGTTGTATTTTAAGAAAAATATCCACTTTGGCTTATTAACTTTTTTTTCTTGTCTGTAACCATTAAGCAACATCAAGGTTTTGTTTTAATAAAGTTTCTGATAAATGTTTTCAACCACAAGTTTAAGAATTTGTAAGAAAAACAACTTGTCCTCTATGTCTCATGTTTATTTTCACCTTTGAGAACAAAGTCCCAGGAGTCAGGGTTTATAGTCAATCAAAAAAGGGCACATTACTTTCTCATTTTAATAGTAGAGCAGGGACCTTTAACTTTCCTGGAGGTTTTGCTTGGAGGTTTATACAGAGCAGAACTTCCTTAACACTAGTAATCAGACCCACAGGACATGTGTTAATTGTCCCTTACATGTAAAACTATCTACAATATCTCAGCTAATAATGTCACTGCAGACATTTCACTTCTGAAAACAGTGATATTGAAAGCAAATCTTATGTCTGTCAGTTACCTTCCCCCACTCCATTCCAACAGTGCCAATGTTCTGATTCTGAAATCTTTCTGATTCCGATTCTTTAGCAATGGTGCTAAAAGAATGACACCACGTTGTCCTGCCCACCAGCACCAATTGCTCAGAGATGACTACCAGGCCAGACTACGTTCGGGCAAGTTGTATCTGTGAAAAACCCTACAGAGGCATGCGAGTGATATGATCTCACAACAGCTCAAAGCTCCAAACAGCTGAAAGGTTGATTCCTATTGGCTGAATTAATAGTCCAATGAATCATGTATAATCACTATTACCCACACTTTAGAATTTGTTCCTCCAATGGAAGTTCTAAGTTTATGCAGATTATCTAAAGAAGAAAAAAGAAGGGAGAGTATTCAATAGAGGCTTGTGGGGGGCTAGAGGAGTAGGTGCAGATGCTGGCTATGAACCTGAGATCTGGTCAGAACTAGAGGTCCAGACAGACAAAACTGGTCACCTAAACTTTACAGCAGCTGCTAATGCTTCTAATATGTCCCTTACCCATACCAGGTCTCTTTACTGTGTGCTCAAGATTCAAAATCAAAATCCCAAGATAGTGTTTGATTGCCCAAATCTAAATTACATGATTTTCTTTTTTAAAGAATGGAATGAGAGCATCTAGTTCCTTTAACCAATTCTTCTTCTTCCTAGTAGACTTGCCAAAAGCAGATAGAGACAAGGGAAAATGAAATTGAATGATAAAATCACACATACACACAGAGACCAATAAAAGTTTATTATTATATAAATACGTTAGTTCATTTATTATTTGAGGCCTTTTAATTTAGAAAATTATTTTCTAGTTCTAGTGAAGTTCTCTTTGAGTTTCAGAGATTCAGAGTTTTGGATGAAAAAGCAAACAAACAAATATACAACCGACCAAAGAGCATACATGGACTAGACCCAGGCCCCCTACACATATGTAGCTAGTGGGGAGCTCAGGCTTCTTGTGGGTTCCTTAGCAATTGGAACGGGAGCTGAATCTGATATGGATGCACTTTCCTGCTTTTAGATCACTTTCCCCTAGCTGGCCTGCCTTGTCTGGACTCAGTGGAAGAGAGTGCTTTAGTCCTGATGTGACTTGATATGTTGGGGGAGGGGGTCCCAGGAGAAAGAGGATGAGAGGGTGAGAGTGGGAGGAGAGGAGGGAGGGAGCTTTGATCCAGCTGTAAAGTGAAGAAATAAATTTATGAGAAAAATAATTTTTTAAACAAATGTGATCTAAAGACACGTGTTCAGTTATCAGAAGGATGAGAGGGTATTGTCTGCACTGAAAAAAAGAAAGCTCTAGAACTCAAGTTTCTCTTGGTGATAGCATTCTCTCAAACGTGGAACAAAGTTTTGTAATATGACAAGGTTCAAATGTATCTTGACTTATGCAGTGGAAAATTGTTATGTAACTAAAAACTATGTAATACAATCTTTATATCTAAAGGAATCAGGGCTGAATTCAGCAGTTAGCTGTAATTTATTATTATTGCTATTATGATTATGTCTATCACAGTGTTTTTTTAATCTGTAGTTTAGGAAATAGTTCCCTGTGCCGTAGACCACCACTGAACATTGCATGCTGCCTATCATCGCTGCCTCCTTTCACTACAGGCTAGAGATCGAAACTTCCTCTGACCAGCGACGTTGTGGCAGCATTCTAGAATATTATCCTGAGACTTTCCATTGACTGCAGTGAGGGAGCAAAGCAAAGTGAACTGACTGAAGGCCTTTCTTCAACATTCTGTGCTTATGGTTACTTAAGCCAGGCCCTGTCCATAAATGCCAGGAAAAGGAAGGAAGGGAGAAGCCAAATCCAGCAGGCACAGTCCTTCCCAGAGACAGGTTTAGGCACACTTTTTTTTCATATTTAAAAACAGGTTTATTTTTCAAGTAATGGTCAGCAAAATGGTGCTGTAAAAATACAGGATGCTCAAGAGAGTCAAGGAGGATATTCTCATGTCTATATCTGAAAAAAATAAATAAAATATAAATAAAAAATAATTTGCTCAAAAAAATTAACTTGCAGCAATAATGTCTTTGCTGTGTAGTCATCAAATAGTTCCTGGATCTTACCTAGCTCCAGTCATACAACAAAATGTGACTATAACAGACAGCAAGACCAAATCATAATTTGGTCTTTGTATCATAATTTTAACTCAAATGCTAGACAGCAAGGTTCAGTAGCCTCTCTTCTAAGAAGAAAAGCTTCAGAGTAGATCCCAGTGAGTTTAAGTCAAATCTGTTTTATTTTTTATTCTTGATGGTTCCAGTCATCTATTAGTTTAATTTTCTTTGCATAAAACAGGAAATGTTAAAAGCGTTCAGCATGGAATTGTCTCCATAATGTTTTACCTTTTGAATAAAATAAAGATCAACTTTTTTAAAGGTCAAAATAATATTTTATTGCATATTTGCTCACTAAATCCAAATGCTGCAATAAAAGTGAAAACATAAAGTTCTTCTAGAAGAACCTTTCAGAGTTAAAGAGGTAGCTTGGCAGTTAAGAGCACTGGCTGCTCTTCCAAGGGACGCAGAATGAATCCCCAGAATCACATGACATCTCATAACTGTCTATAATTCCAGAGCCAAAGGATGCAATTCCCTTTTCTGGTCTTCACAGGCACTAGACAGGGACATGGCACAAAGACAGACATGCCGGCAAAATATTTACACATGTTTTAAAAATAATAAAAGTATTTTTAATTTGCAAACTCTAAGCATGTTTTCCTCAGATTTTAAATCTTCTAAACATAATTTCACCTTAGTCGATGGAATAGCAAGCACTTACAGTCAGGTTTACACCCTTAAGGAATTGTTTCTC
The DNA here is from genome assembly GCF_030254825.1 of Meriones unguiculatus. Classification (NCBI taxonomy): domain Eukaryota; kingdom Metazoa; phylum Chordata; class Mammalia; order Rodentia; family Muridae; genus Meriones; species Meriones unguiculatus. Next base: position 50,026,552 of record NC_083352.1, read on the forward strand.
TTAACAAATAATTACAGTAGTACTGGAAAATGTTTAATGTTAGTAGATGCTAAATACTAAAAAAACTAATAAGTATCTATTAACAAGTGATTAATAATAACATTGTCATGTTAGCCATGTCAGGCGCTGTTCTAATTACTTTGAACACAATAACTTAGCTACTCTTACAATAGCTTGATGAACTAACTAGTATACCATTTTTACTGATAAGAAGTTAAGTAACTTGTATGAAAGCAGGAAATCTGGCTTCAGATCTTTTCTCTCCCAACTAAGTTATAATTCTCTTCCAACTGTAATGTTTTGTATAAACATATTAAATAGCTCCCCCATAGATTGCATAATTAGTTGGAATCATTGAAATATTCCTCCACCTATACCAAAGCTTCAGGAAAAAGGTGTTGCAACCTCATCTCCACTACTGTAGCTGAAAAATCTAAAACCGAGGGTGCCTAAGCCCAGAACAAATCATTTCAGAAATTAAAGTAATTATTCGTTCCTCCAATATCATGGTTGTCAAGGTTTACTCCATACTATACTCATAAATTAGTGCATCTCAAAATCCTCCTCAGAGATGCTTCTCCTTGAAGTAGATGGCAATTGCCACGGAAACCTACTGCTGGCTAGCATGCAGAGACTGAGAGACACTGAAGTTCTCAGTACTAAGTGGACGGTCTATATCACCCACTTCCCGGTGAGACTCAAGGCTCTTGGCAGAAGATGGGGCGGAAAGATCGTAAGAGGCAGAGGTGGTAGGTGGTATCAATAAACCTGTTTTCTGAACAGAACAAGGCAAGTAACTCCAGCAAGTGCACAATATGCATTAAGACCTGTAGCTCAGGAAATAAATAAATAAATAAATAAATAAATAAATCTAATAATAAAAAAAAAAACAGCCCGGAGGGGAAGGAGCAGCCACAAAGGTCCACCCCAGCCAAGAAGCCATTGGCATTTGAGAGCTTCTAGGAGAGGTCAAGTTACTTTTCCTCTACAGTGTCATACCTGGTATATGACCACACTCTAGGCCAGGCTCCACACCCAAGAGTAGTTGGATAACACAAACTGAACTTGCTGAATGTAAGAGAGGGAGGGAGAGGAGAATGGATCAGATAGTGGGAATAGATCAGAGAGGAGTTAGGGAAGGATGGACTAAACGCAATGAAATTATCAAAGAATTAATAAATATATTTTCTTAAAAAGATGTGCCCTGTACTCTGAATATTGTGGTCGCTCCACATAACTGTGTTGGTCCTTAGTATCCAAGAGGTCCCAGGACCTCTTTGAAGAAATTGAAAGCTACCAGTATTGGAGGTTCTTACACAACAGGCAATAATATTTACATATAACCAGCAAATATAGAAAGTCAACTATACTTAAATAGATGCTTAAGGGAAACAGGTGTATTCCTAGGTGGCCTCAGAAAATGAAGCAACCTAGAAAGCTATCTGTCTTAGTGGTGGTGGGAGGGGCTTTCTACTGTGATAACACACCATGACCAAAAGCAACTTGGGGAGAAAGGGGTTTACTTCATCTTTTAGTTTGTAGGGAAGTCAGAGCAGGAACCTAAAGACGGACTCATGCAGAGGCCTTGAAGGAGTGCTGCTTACTGACTGGCTCCTCATGGCTTTCTCAGTTTGAGAGGAGGTCACTGCCCACAGTGGGATGGATCCTTTCACATCAATCAAAGAAATGTCCCCACAAAATAAATAGATTCTCTGAGTGGACTTGGAGGGTGGGGTTAGGAGGAGTAAGGATGGGAATAGGAGAGATCAGATTGGAGATGGCGGAGAGAGTACTGAGAGAGGTAAATGGAATTGGAAGGCATTTGGGGGTCAATGTGGAAACCCAATACCATGAAAACTCCCTCAAATCTACAAGGGTGATCTTAGTGAAAAGTTCTAGTAATGGAAGATAGGGAGCGGAAACGAATCATCTTCAGTAACCAGTCAGGACTTCCGGTAGTTAGCCTGGGACACCAACCCAGTCACAAAACCTTCGACCTACAATCTGCCCTGCCTGCAGGATTTGCCTCGGCAAGGGTGGCCCAGAACGTGTGGGAGCAGCCAACCAGTGACTGGTTTAACTTGAGACCTATGTCATGATAGGGAACCCATGCCCAACACTGCCTAGATTGAGATACCACTAGAGGACAGAGTGCCCAGAGACCTAGGGTGGAAGCAAACACGACCGCAAAAAAAAAAAAAAAAAAAGAAATCGTTCCTAATAATGTTGCTATACACACACATCAGTGTCCAGCCCAGTGAGCATCAGAGAGACTTCATCCGGCGACAGCTGACAGAATGCAGAGACCCACAGCCAAACTTTAGGGGAGAGCCCAGGTTGCAGAACTACATCTGGTCTCCCCTGGGAGCTTGGGGAAACCGGCAGAAAAGTAGGAGGAATTATGGAAAGCAGAGGGATAGGGGACGCCAGAAGAGCACAGCCTGCAGAATCAACTAAGCCTAGTTCATGGGAGCTCACAGAGACGGAAGCAGCAGTGGAGCCTGCATGGGTCTGTGTTAGGTCCTTTGCATATATGTTATGATAGTTGGCTTGGTATTTTGGAAATACTCCTGAATTATAAGTATGAGAGTCTCTGATTCGTTTTGTTTTGTTTTGTTTTGTTTTGTTTTGTTTTGTTTTGTTTTGTTTTGTTTCGAGACACGGTTTCTCTGTGTGGAGCCTTGGCTCTCCTGGACTGGCCTTTCAGAACAGGTTGGCCTTGAACTCACATAGATCTCTGCCTTCCCGAGTTCTGGGATTACAGGTGTGTACCACCACTCCTGGCTGTCTCTGACTCTCTTGCCTGCTCTCGGGACCCTTTTCCTCCTACTGGGTTGCCTAACCCAGCCTTGATGTGAGGCTTTGTGCCTGGTTTCATTGTATCTTGGGCTGGGTTCAGTTGATGTCTCTGGGAAGTTTGTTCTTTTCTAGGGAGAGAGGGACTTGGGGAAGAAGGGAGGGGACGACTGGGAGGAGTAGAGGGAGAAGAAGCTGCTGTCAGTTGGGATGTATTGTATAAGAGAAAAATAAATATTTTTTTAAAGAGAAAAGATGCCCCTCAAGCTTGCCTACAGGCAAATCTTATGAAAATATTTTCTTGGTTGACCTTCCCTCTTCTCTGATAACTGTAGTTTGTGTCAAGCTAGCATTAAAAAAAAAAAAAAAAAAAAAAATTTGGTCAACACATTCTAATTTGCAAAGAAATTTTTAATGGGAGAAGGAACCAAATCCTAGATATGTTCCGAGTTGTATATTAAAGGGCTTGTGAAAGGAGTCTCAAACAGCCAATCTTTAAGACAACAAATGCATGTGTTTTGATAGCTGCACTAAAGAGCTCAGTAATTACTCAAAGGGTTTCTAAACACAGTAGAGTTATTGGTCCCTGTTAGAAACTCTCCCTTCCACCATCAGTTACCGCGTTCATTTGTGCCACTGAAGCTTGCACTCAGAGCAACTAGAACCGAACGATGTTTACATTTTACCAGTGTTTTGTTTTCAATTAAACATCTTGGCTACTATTTACATAGTTGAATGGCATGGCATTTATACCATCCAATTTGATGTTATTTCTTGGTAAATATTTCCACAAGGAGAGACCTAAGTTCAAATTAGTTGTGAAAATGTCACTAAAAATAAAATAAACTTTAATTTAACCTTGATCACAAATTATTGTTCAAATAAAGCTAAAACCTATAAAAGTTAAAAATGAAATGCCAAAAGAGCTAAAATGTATATATTCCTAAAAAGCACCTTGCTTTTTACCCTGCCTGAGTCCTTGAGGGCTGAGATAGGACCTGCGTGGAAGGAAGTAAATGGACATATGTGAAGGGCAATAGGGCATAGATAGGGGGGCTTTGGCTCTGTGCTTCCACCCCTCAGGTCCCACCAGAAAATAGGAAAGGAGTAGACTACAGGGCTGTCCCCTGACTCTCGTCCATCCGAAATTACTTGTCATGGCTACCAGTTCCCGTTCCAGCTACACCTTGAATTTCCAAAGCCAGTCTGGTCTGCATGAATTCAGAACGTAAATGAAAACATGAGAGAGTCTGCGTTGCCACCTTTGCTTTCTTTTACAGACTATTCTGTTTCATTTGGTCATCTTAGGTGCTCTAGAGACACCTAAGTGAATGGCAGAGCTCATACACATCATTTCTGTGTTTCCCCCTATTTATTTATTTATTTATTTATTTATTTATGTATTTATGTATTTATTACAATATATTCACTTTGTGCCTCAGCTGTGGCCCCTCCCTCATCTCCCCCCAGTTCCAATCTCCCTCCCTCTTCTCCCCCTATGCCCCTAGTCCACTGATGGGAAGGACCTCCTCCCCTTCTATCTCACCAGGTAGGTCATGGAGGAAGACAACGCAGCCATTTCTGTTTTGCTTCATTCCGCTTTATTTTGTTTTTTAGAAACAGGATCTTCCTAGATGATCCAGACTGACCTTGAGCTCATTATTCTCCTATCTCAACTGCCAGAGTTCTAGGGGTATACTATAGATGTGTACTATTTCTGAATACTTTATCATTTTACTGCTTACTTATTAGTATCTTCCAGCTTTTTTTTCAATTCTGACAAAATTCTAAAGTTAGAATAAGCAGGCTTTGGAGGTTGCGTCTATCTTATTATATTATTATACACACAGTATCCAAGCTAATCATCTCAACTGTATAAAGATTTGAGAGGCTTTGCCCACACCATAAGCTGAGGGAGGAAAGGGTTACATTCTTCTCCAAAAATCTTCATTAGCTTGAGATACTAGAGATCCAGGCGTAATCACTATTCTCTTTTAAACTGCCAACTGGAATAATCATTTACAATTCAGCGTGGGTTGCTTTATTACATTAGTTGCTTTTGAGGATACAAAATGCAATAAAAGAATAAGAATTTGACAGAGAGAGGAGGCGTCTGGGGCATGATGATGTTAAATTCAACAATTTACCAATTTTGCCAATTTACCAAATTTCCCTTGATTTGGAGGAAATAAGCAAATTCTTCCCTTTTCAGTTTAGTTCCATCAATACAAGTGCTTTCAGCAGTGAGACAGGTAACTTAGACTGCAGAGCCATCTTTGCCACTCAGTAAAGTATGGTGGGTAGCAAATACAGAAATGAGCTCCTGGTTTTGGCCCCCAGTGTAGTCCAAACTGAAGGCAATTCCCTTTAGTTTTTCCAAAGGGAGTCTTTCTGGAGAAACAAACTACTCTTTTTTTTTAAGAATTTCCAACAAATGACAACTCCTTTAAGAAAAAAAAAAAAAAAAGGATCCAAACACAGGACACAGAACTGCAGCAAACAGCATTCTCATGAGTAGCTAACAGACATGAGAGCGTCCACCCTCCTTTAGGACACCTAAGCTCACTGAGGAACTCTGCTTCCAAGTTCACCTGCAGAACTCCGCAAGCTCACTCCATGTTCACTGCCCATCAGCTTCAGCTCATGTTCCCTTACCTCCTGATCAGTAACAGAGGAGAACAACTACTTTTAAGGGTCGATGTTCTGCCCAGCAGAAGACGGCCAAAAGAAAACAAACTCAATGGCATCTTTGAAGGTTTCTTGGCTATAATATCATGTCAGACCTTTTCCTCTTTTTCCTTAATTTGGTCTTTTTTTATTTTTCTTTTCTTTTTTTTAACCCTAGAAGTCCTTTGCATATGTATGATGGCTTCTGATTTTGTGTTTTTATAGGATTCCTGAGTGTGCAATGAGTGAGTCTCTTAGTATATATCTGATTCTTATGCCTTTTCTTGGACTATTTTCCTTCTGTTTATTTTGTCCTATTCCAATGTGTTTGTTTTGTTTTATCTTATCATTTTATTTTATTATTAGTCCTTAGAAGTCTGTTTGTATTCTAATTAGAAACAAAAAAGGGGGTGGATTTGGATGGGAGGGGGAGAGGGAGAGGAACTGAGAGGTGTAGAGGGAGGTGAAATCATAATCAAGATACATTATGTGAGAACAAAAGCTCTTTTCAATAAAAGAAAAATAGTGATAAGGATAATATGAAAACCTCATTTCAGTACCTAGGGATGCTGGTTAAATCAAGAGGACCAAGAATAGTCTTTCTAAGCCTTCCTGACTCTGTGACCTTTTTATTGCAGTTCCTCATGCTGTGACGACCCCCAACTATAAAATTATTTCCATTGCTACTTCGTAACTGTAATTTTGCTACTGTTATGAATCATAAAGTAAATAACTGTGTTTTCTGATGGTCTTAGGCCACCCCTGTGAAAAGGATTTGTTGATATCCAAAGAGGTTATGATCCACAGGTTAAGAACTGCTGACCTAGAATGAATCCTGCTAACAGGAGATGGATAGGTAGTCCCATTCTCTTGCTAGAAGGAACAAGTTGGAAGCATCTAAGGGGATGTTGAAGGAAGAGCACAGCTTATGAGCTCAGGAGAAAATGCTGACCATCAATATTCAAATAGACACAACTGTAAATACTTCCCTTTTGTTTCCATGTCTTTGAAAGGATTGTAGCACTTGCAGTGTCTGCTCCAAGTGAAATTATGAATATTAATCATAAAGGGCCTTACAGGTACTTTGAAGATGAAAAAGGACTAATTAGTCTCAAGCCATGAAGTTGCAGCCAAGACATCCATAACAATTAGAGCAAAACAGGAAGAAGACACCACAGAAAAACTTGGAAGCAGTACAGCAGTGTGTTCATGTTTGCGCAAACCCTTTGGTAATGACAGCCTGCGAACCCCTCTTTAAATGAAAGGAGACTCTCAACTGTGTCTTTAATTAGGTCATCCTACTGGAGCACAATATAGTGATAAAGAAGATTTAATAAAGCATTTTGTCTTTTTATTACTTTGATTTCATGCAACATATCTGCTCATCCAAGCAAGATGCTTAACTTCAAAGAAGTTTTGTCCACCCTCCCCTCTGGCCAATAAATAACTGCAAAGTAGAGAGAGAAAAACAATTACTTGGAGCATCCCTAGGCTTCAGAGTGATGAAAAGATTCATCTTTTTTTTTCTGCTGTGGACATGGGTCTTTGATTAGTCCTGTGCTTTTCTTCTGCGCTTGATGGAAATTGTAAGTTTAACTGTTGCTAGTTACAGCGTCAAATGCATGGTAAAGTCATTTTAGAAAAAAAATACATCAACAACCATGGTAAAATTTCTGTCTTAGAGATGACCCTGGGATATGTCCATTAGAATGGGAATTTTAGGAATAAACAAAATTAAGCCATAAAACTGCTGGCATAGCATTGTCCACATCATGATTCCAAATGTCTTTTTTTTTTTAATCTATAGATCTCTAAGCACATCCAAATTGCTTAAATTTAAGTGTGTAGACAAACTATTCCTGGAAACACATAAATGGAATATTTGGGAGGCTGTGGAATGGATTTTTTTAATTGGTTTGCTTTTTTTTAAGTCATCTTAACATAATATTAGCACAGACAATCAGATTAGCCAGCTAAGTATCCTGAGTTTACATGTAAGAAAACTGCAGGCAGATCCACCCAAATAAACTCATAAGCACTGAGTGAGTAATCGAGACAAAGACGAGAAGGAAAACCAAAGAAACAAAGAAAATCAACAGAGAGGGTGGGTCAGGGAATAATCCACCAATTGTCTCAATGACCTTAAATATAAAAGCCCTTTAGACATTTTTGTCCTTAGCCAAAGCTTGGTTACGTCAGTGAATCCACAGGCTCTCTTGAATCCTGGCTTAAACCCTTGGGTAAACATATGGAAAAGAAAAAAGGACCTGTGAGATATTTAAGTAGGTAAGGGTGCTTGTACCAGAAGCCTAGCACCCTGAGTTTGATCCTCAGAACCCAGGTAAACGTGGAAAGAGGGAACCAACTGCATGGACTTATCCTCAGTCTTCCACACAAATGCTTCAGCATACATGGCCACCGCCTACACATTATGCACACAATGATAATAATAATAACAATAATAAAATGATTAATAAAATTAAATAAAGAAGTATTGCCTTTGTCTTTAAACTACAATTCTTAGGTAACGGCAGAAATTCTAAGTGACTTCTTAGTTCCTACTTTTCGACATGACACAGAATCTGAGAAAAAAAAAACAATAAAACAATATTTCCTTTTAGAGGAAACCACCACTATGTACATTTACTGAGGAATTGTTTTACTTCTACCCTTGTGCCAATGGAGTCAGAGACAGTTGAATTCAAATTCTAATTTCGTGACTTGAAAAGGCTCCAGTCCCCTGACCTGTCAAAATGGAAGGACCGGCAGAGCCTCCCTCAGGCCCTACAAACCTGGCCCTCCATTTGTGCGCTGTACTGCTAAGTTGTTCTGTGTTCCAGGTCATAGGTAATAAACCGCACATGTCCGATGAAACTGTTCCATCGTCTGTTTCTCATATGCTCCCCAAGGGCCATTGGGCGTTGTTGGGAAGATCTGTAAGTGGGTGTCTGAACTTATTTAGACACTGCTTTAAGAGGAAAGTTTCTGGAAAATAGGACATATTACTTGACTTGACTCATCCTGCTTCTTGCGATTTAAAGGATAAAGTCCAAAATGCTGATGTCAGACAACACCTGAGAGTCAAGCCCCTACTTCAGAGAATCAGGAAGGCGTTTTCCTGGAAACAAAGGACAAGATCAAGCAAGGTGCACCATCCTCTACAGACCTCAGTCTGCATACAGGTAGGGTCAAGGTCAGACTTTCAGAAAAATAGGGCATCAAGACTTACAGCAAATTACCAGAAGAGAAACTTGAATGTTGGGAATTTCTTTTTTTTTTTTTAAGGTCTCTGTGGTTAAATATAATAAACCAAACCTGATCCAGCTTAAAAAAAAAAAAATGGGCAACTGTTTTCAGAAGAAACTGAAATTTGTGATAGAACCTGAGGGTCTTTGTAAGATCTGAAAAAAAAAAAATTCAGGGCTCTAAGAAAGCCTTTCCCTTTCCCTATTATCCCTCACCACTGCCTTTCTATGGGATGGATGCCCACCAGCAGCCCTTGTGTTTGAACCACTGGCTATACCTCCTGATGGGTCTGCAGAACCACTCCAATCTGGCTGGAAGAAATGTCAACCAGAGGCGAAGTTCTTTAGAAAAGAAATCAACATAAGTATCATCATCATCACCACCTTCATAAGTGCCTTAATAGATCATACACTCTGGAGCTGGCAAGTGAAGCAAACCACTGCTGAGGCCCTGCACTCTACGTGTGGCGATAGCTGTGCAGGCATCACCTGCTACAAGGGAAGAGGAGATCTTCTAACAGAGGCAGAAAGATGGAGACCGGAGGTGAAAGGACACAGTCTGGAAAATCCAGCTGCTAGACCAATCCCTAAACATTTGCATGGTTCAGGGGAAAGTGTAAAAGCCCAGATATCGCATGTCTAAATATGAACAATCATTAATTAAGACCACACTGATAAAATAAATAAAATGTGTGACTTGGTAAATTGCGTCCATACCAACTTAAAGGGAAAGGTTCCAATTTAGAGTCCTCAGCTTTTTGGAGCTGCACATTAGAACACGGTAGCAGGAAAAAGATGGCCCAGGAGCTTCTTCCTGGTCCTTAAGCCCCATCCTTTGGCAGCTATAATAAGCTCCACACAGCAGTGCATACCTTATCACACAACCAGGCTTTACCACATCCCTCCGAAATACCGCCCCTTGTGTCCAAATGCAAGAAACACAGAATTTAAATGGTGGTTGTTTTAAGTGGACTTTCAGAGTCTTGGGAATCCAGGCATTGCCTAATCAGAATTTTTTAACCTCTGGACAATTGACAGTTTACACCCAATATCTTTCTACCTGAAGGGAAATGGAGGAAAGATATTATTTAGTTTTATATTGATTTAGTATGAGGAGTGTGAGCACACATGTGCATGCACGCATAAATACTGCGGTGTGCATGTGGAGATCAGAGGATAACATGAAGAAATATGTTCTCTCTGTCCACCGCGTAGAAACCAAATTCAGGTCATCAGACTTAGTGGCCAGTATCCTTCCCCACTGAGCCATCCCACTGGTCCAAGAAAGTTTTCTTGTAATATTCTAGCATTTTTTGAGAACATCCCTGGCTTCTTCTTCCAAATGCTGGCACCACTACCCTGAAGACATAGCCAGAATGGTCTCCTGGTATTCCATTTGTCTCCTTGAGGTTAAATGATTCCAGTGCTGAACCACAGCCTGGAAAGGGAAAGCTTGTGCTGTGAAGAGGCATGGAGTCAAAGGCTAGAGTTTAGCAAAGTTGGGATAATGAGGGTTCTCAACAGAGACCAAAAGGTACCAGTGTGGGCTGTCTTCACAGAACTGTATTCTCAGCTCCTCCTAACAACTTAGAGAAGTGCTGTTAACCCGCCTCATCAATGAGGAAAAGGGCCATGGACATGAAGCATCTCATTGAATTCCACTTATCCAAAAACTGGAATAAAGCATCTCTACCAATTCTATCAGTTCCATCTCAGGCTATGATTAAGTTAATACAAAGCCAAACTGGAATCTCGCTTTTTATTCTATTTATTTAAAAAGTTATTTTAGACAATATATTTTGAACATGTTTTATTTTTTTTTTCCTGTCCTCCAACTCTTCCCAGACCTTTCCCAATTAAAAAGACCTACCTCCTCTGTCCAGTTGAGAAGAGTTTTTCTGGTCCAGAGGAAATACTGAGCCTTCATAAAGAACAGAGTATGTGTTGGCACACACCTGTAATCCCATCACTTCGGAGGCTGGGGCAGGAGGACTGTGAGTTTGAGACCAGCCTGGCCTACAAGGTAAGCTCCAGGCCATTGTGAGTGACCCAAGAAGACCTGTCTCAAAAAGAAAACAACTGGGCTAGAAAAATGGCTCAGGGATTAAGAGCATTGGCTGTTCTTCCACGAACCTAGGTTCAATTCCCTTTATCCCTAAAGCAATTCGCAACTGTCTGTAACACAAGCCCAACGGGATCTGGTGCCATCCTCTGACTTCTGTGGGTACCAGGCATGTACTTGGTACACAGACATAAATGTAGGCAAAAACACTTCTACACATAGGATAATAAAATACATTTAAACTTTAAAAAGAAAGAAAAGAACCATGAAACTGCAGCAGCGAGTATTCAGCTTCTTCAGAAATTTTTCTAAGACATTACACAAATCTTTATGTCTGACTTTAGCGCCAACCTTTACTCTTTAAAAAATACAGATGAGCAGAAAAGATGCGCAAACCTTAGTGTCTCATTAGTTAATGGAAATGAGAACCTGGTTTTTAAACCACAGAAGTATTGCATATGACTGAGCAAAGACTGGGTAAAAAGCATATATCTAAAGGGGCATAACTATAGACAGAGGTTCAGAAATCACATAACTGCCTATTTCAAGATCAGGTGATAGAAATATCATTCTTATTTTTAATCTGGCACAATAAGTGACACGCAAAAGAAATTTTAGGAAATTTTACTGAATGGGTAAATAGCTTCCAATCTCTCTAGCTATCTTTAGCTTAAGAAAACATCCTTTCCCACTCACAGAAAGACCTTTGGATAATTGGCTCAATTTCTTATTTAGTGTTAGCTCTATTAAAAAAAAAACACTCAAGAAGTACCTTGGAATGATTGTACTCAAAAGTTATTAAGCACATCTTGTGTTTGGTGCCCAGTTCGCATTACTTAATGTGTATAGTAGTCACAAAGCATGTGGCATCCAAAAGCTGAAAAGTACTAATGTACTAATGAATGTGTTTGCATCCACTGGGCTGAGGGTAATAGTACGCAAGGGCAAAGGTTAAACAGTTGGAGGCCCTGGTTTAATAGCAGACCTCAACTGTTATTTAAATGTCACAAATGTCAGTGTTCGTCTTCAAATGGTATTACAGTAGGATTAGTGTCCTAAGCCGTGTTCCAATTTATGGAGAATCGGGGAGAATGATTCTCGTCAACTTGGTCCAAAGCAGGAGAAGATTGATTTTCCTTTACCACTCAGTTTGTTTTCATGAGTTTTCCAGACCCCCCTTTGCCTAGTCTGCACCATGGATGGAAACTGCCAGATCTGCTTGGAGGCCATATGTGAACAGTGAATCTGAAAGAGTTATGGCTCACTGAGAAACGAATGAAGAAAATCCTACCACTCTCGTCAGCTTTCCAGCAGTCAGTGCTCCCTGCAGTGGCTTAAAACTTGGAACACATATAGAGCCAGCCAGGCCAGCTCTCCCATAGGGCATCCTAGAGGCAGAGACCTGCAGAACTAAGGTAGGAGAGTGCATCCTGGCATTTCTATCCCCATCATTCTCTTTGCTCAATGACGAGTGGGTGCATGATTCTGAAGTTCTCCTAAAACTTATTACAACTTCTTCCTTATAATACATGTAATGAAACACATGTGTTTGAGCAACTACTAAATGCCAACTACAAAGCACACAGTATCTTATCTTGATCACAGAATTACATGAAGGACACATTTGCCTGCCTTTTCTTAAATAATGAAATGAGACTGACATATACCCTGCATAGCAAAGATGGCTTGAGTCTGGGACACCTCTCTCTTAACAATTAGTAACTTAAAAAAAGGGATGAAGCAAGGAGTTTTATCCCTTCAAGTATTGTCCATCATGGACACAAATGCCATGCTATGGCTCAAGGATATTTCATGTTAGGTCTCCAGATTGGTAAGACTGTGCCATTCATGGTGTCAAACATACTGTGCGTAAGAACCACGTCTACCCTTGACAAAGCCTTTTCTTCTGCAGAGCTTTAGAGGTGCCACAGGAGTAATTAACAGATAGGAGGGCTTTCTTACAACAAAGAGGACAAATGGGGATGTCTGGGAACATGGATCAGTCTGTGAGCCTCTTTGGCTCTAAGGGCAACAGCTGGAAACAGCTGTCCAGGTAACAAGTGAAGCTGCTGTTTCTCCACTTCTGTCTTTGTCATCTCTCACCCACCCCCAACTTACTATAATCTTAGAAAGGAAATGAGCTTTTATGTGCTGGGCATTGTGGGAATGGAATGGGCAGACTCCATTGAGACTCAAGAGGTTTACAGTAAATAACATTTGAGAAAATAGCCACTGCACAGTAACAAATAAGAAACCCTCTAAGATTTCCAAAAGAGTAAACAGAATAAGAAACCCTCTAAGATCTCCAGATAGGGAGCACTCAAGAGACACAGGCCCTTCTCCACTACTTTTTTTTTTTGTACGATTAGATGTCCTATATAGAACAAGCTATCCTCAGACTTGCTGTGTAGCCGAGGATGGCCTTAACTTCTGGTTCCTATGCCTCTACCTCCCAAGTACTGAGATCATATGTGTGAGCCACTATATTCAATGTCCCATTTTTGGTGAGGTATTCAGCCACATTCCTTGTGGGTTGGGTCCCAGGACCCTGGCTATAGGCATCAAGGGAATGAAGAACTAACAGACACATAGACAATGAAGCCAGATCAGGTAGGGCTCTCACCAAAACACCCTGGAACCACATCCTGTTTACTAAGGTACAACCCAGGGCAAAGGGTTGGGGGTCTCCCTAGGAAGTCTCTGTAGGCAGCCAGCTCCGGCACTGGTTGTAAACATCCAGCAGGCAGAAGCGGCCGTTGCTAATCTTTATACACACTGATCGATCACTCATAAACGCTCCTGTTCTGATTCCTGAGGAAAACCGTGCCATCCTCTTGAGTCTGGTCCTGCAGGTAGTGGCTTTGCCAATTCTCCATGGGTCTTGGAGCCTTCCACAGACTGTGCACCTCACCAGGGCTTCACTCACTTGGGTCTTCTGCTTGCTAAAGTATACTGTATTTTTTTTTCTTTTTCTTTTATTTTTGAGTTTGTTCCAATGACAGAAATGTAAATACAGATCTGATGACTGCTAAGGAGATAATGTAAAAATATAATAAGAAGGCCAGTGTGGTGGGACATGCCTTTAATTCCAGCACTTGGGAGGCAGAGGCAGGTGGACCTCTGTGAATTGAAAGCCAGCCTGGTCTACAAAGCAAGTTCCAGGACAGGCAGAACTACACAGATAAATCCTTTGCAAAAAAAAAAAAACAATGTGTGTGTGTGTGTGTGTGTGTGTGTGTGTGTGTGTGTGTAAAAAGAATGATACCACAATGGAAAAACAAATTTAACTCTTGCTTTTTCCTCATCCATTTTTTAATTTCATTTTTATATTAATTACAGTTTATTCACTTTGTATCCCAGCTGTAGTCCCCTCCCTCATTTCCTCCCAATTCCACCCTCCCTCCCTCCTCCCATGCCCCTCTCCAAGTCCACTGATAGGAGAGGTCCTCTTCCCCTTCCATTTGACCCTAGCTTATCAGGTCTCATCAGGACTGGCTGCAATGTCCTCCTCTGTGGCCTGGTAAGGCTGTTCTCCCCTCAGGGGAAGTGGTCAAAGAGCCAGCCACAGAGTACATGTCAGAGACAACAAACTTAACTCTTAATGAAGAATAACAAATCCTTTTTAAACTATAAATATAAAAGATGCTGTGTAGCTACTATGTGGAAAGCATTGGGTACTTTCAAATATTGAATGGTTTTTTTTTGTAAAGTGAGTGGTGTCCTTTAACCCTTTCTACAGGAGAAACACAACTTTTTTCAAGTTCCTCAAAGCTGAAATACTGAACTTTGGACTTTTGACTCAAAAACTCTTACTGTGGAGTTAGGCAGACCAAAGCAACAAGCAGTGATTTTGAAAGAAATCCTGTCTCAAAGAGAGAGAGACAGAGACAGAGAATCCTGCTTCTTTCAGCATTTGACACTTCAACAAGGCAAACAGCTCATGTGAACAGTTGCACAGAAAAGGTGTGTGAAAACGTTAGTGTCAGGCACAAACTTCGTCCTTACGGCGCTCCAATATGGAAGTGCAAGCTGCTGCTGTTGTACCCAGAAACTACACAGTGGAGGCTACGTAAAAGTAGTCAATATTTGCCATCATACTTTAACAGAGGAAGGTTTCTTTTTGATCACAGTTGAGAGGTCCCAATCTATCACCAGCTGGTCCACTGTTTTGGGTGTGAGGAGAGGCAGAATACCACAATAGCGGGGTGTATGGCAGAGGGCCTGCTCCTCTCACAGAGGACAACAGAGGGTGTTGTTAGATCAACTGAAATTTGACCATACCTCACTTCTTTCAATAAAATCTCTTGTTTTAATAGTTAATACACACACACACACACACACATACACACATATATATATATATATATATATATATATATATATATATATATATATATATAAAACCCCTACACACACACAAACACGCAGACATGGACACACAGACACAGGGACACTCATCAGCTAATTGGATTTGAGCAAGAATGGGGAAGGACAGTACAGTTCAAGGCCAACTCTTGTTTTGTGTTTAAAAGTTGGAGTTACTTCAAACTTTTTTGTTTTAATTAGTTTCCAAGTTTAAGCAAGCTTTGAAACTCCTCTACTAAAATTTTACACAAAGAAAAGCAAAAACAACAGAAGCAACAATACACCGCCCTTGGACATGACTGGAAGAAGGATGTTAAAACTTTGATCTGCACTTTTACACTGGCTATGAACATTTAAAAGGAACCTAGAGGCTGGCAAGATGGTTCAGAGGTTAAAAGTGCCCACCACCAAGCCTGAGAACCTCAGTTCAATTTGTAGATCCATATGATGGAATAAGAGAACTAGCTCTCGAAATTTGTTCAGTTGTCCTCTTAACTGCATACACACACACACACACACACACACACAGCATACACCTGGACCCACACATATAGGCACATATGTGTTTGCAGGCACACACACACACACAAGATGGTGGGGAGATTGCTCTATGTTATCCTATTAATTAATCCAAGGGAAATATGGTCTTGCTGTATAGCCCAAGGTGATCTTGAACTCCTGGAATCAAGCCCTTTCCTGTCTCAGCCTCCTTATGCTAATCCACAGCTACACAACACAGCACTGAGCCTGACGTGACTCTTCAGAAAAAGGAAAGGCAAACACTGTCATCACTTTTCTTCTCTGTCTCCGTATTAAACATCCATATCTCTACTAATGTGCACAACTAATCAAAAAAATGTGAGTGTATCTTCTCTGACACAGTAGCTGTCTTGCTGCTTGCTGGTGGAAAGGAGAAATGAAAGAATGAGGGTATCTCCTTTCAGGACCATGGATACAGAGGGAATGGTGCTTTGGAGAAAGAGTCCAGGCAATGTGACCTTGGGCTACAAAAAGGCTTTTCATTTCATAACAAAAGTCCAATTCAAGACACAAATTAACCTTTTCTTAGTTCCCTAACATTCTGAAAATAATGTCTACATTAAGCTAGGAAGTAAAACCACTCAATTAAGAAATTAAAAATATCAACATGAACGAAGAACTTTCTGGTGGTGACTGGATAACGGTCCCTTTGTTGGTCTGTAAAAATAAGTCCAGGAAATATTTTTGATAGATTAATACTCAAATGAGTAGCAACTTAAAATTTTCCCTCGCAGTAATACAATCTGTTTTATTGAGCACCAAACAAAAAGTTGCAAAACTACCCACTGGATAACAATCTCTACAGTGTTACAGCTCAGCAGGTGGACTTTCAGCTGGCCAGAGACTCAGTATTGGGAAAGTACTCTTCCAGCCATCTCCAGGCTGCTTTATTTGGTGAACTGAAAACTGTGAGAAGATTGTCTTTAAGAACGCAATGGAACCCTGAAACAATCTTTTGTTTCCTGCGACATTCCAAGAAGTCTTTATTCGGGTAAATAGTTTGAGGGTACATTATAAGCTGGATAGAGGAGAAATGATGGAATGTCAGTAAACAGTGCTCTTGAGGCTCATGAAGATTAAATCTTGCTTCTTCATAGTTATCCAGTTTATATGAGAGGCAAAAATGAAAATCACTAGGTACATCAAAGAGAGGAGATCCCCTCATTGGAGAGTACAGAAATAATTAAGCAACAAATTTAGATTTTCCCCTAAGGTAGTTTTTCATGTTTTGATTCAAATATTTCTTGCTATTAAATGATATCAAAAACTGTTTATCCCTTTTGGACACAAAAATATCCACAAGTGTTATAGAAACTTAGGGAGCCAGGAAGAGATGAACTGTAAAAGAATTTGTATAAGATCTTGGCAGTTATTCACAACTGAGTAATGAATTACATGTCACACAATACATGATAGCTATCTACATTTCTGAAGTTATAGCTGAGGAATTATTGGCCTCCCTTATCTGAAAAACCAAGCATAGCATGAGATCAAAGGGAGTAATAATTGTACAGGAAATACCTTTTTCAAAAATTCCTCCAAGGATGAGAAACTGATTTATAAAGTTGAAGATTAGTAAGCACTGTGTCATCTCAGATTTCCCAAGCTGAATTAAATATTTTTGGCAATATTTTAAATAGACTATTTGCAGCAAGAAGAAACACTTGAAAAATATCAAACTGCCAAACCAGGGATCCCTCCTGGGGAATGGAATAAAGCAAAACAAACAGTACATGAAACTATTTTTCAGATAATTCTCTGGCATAAAGTCCATATAATAAATACATGGTTGCCCATGAAGTGCTTCCATTGAAAAGGGAGGGTGACCCTTGAAATCTGCTCCCAAAGTCCCACAGAACAGCTCAATTTCCATAGACTCTACAACAGGGAAGTTCTGGCCCTGTCCGTTCGTGACCTCAGAGTTTTACGAATCAGCATTTCTGACAGCTCCAGTCTGAACACAGAAGGACTGGGAGCAAACTGGTGTCCACCTCACATCAGCAGCTGGTCCCTGAACAAAGCATCAAGCTGGGTTATGTCACCTCCGGCAAAGCACGTTTGGAATTCACTGGTACAGGGTTACATATTTCACCACTACCCTATGAGAGCTACAGAGGCAGAAGATGCCTCGTGACTTTTCCCAGGGGCTTCCTTAGGGGCTGAAGAGAAGGCCCAGCACTTCAGAGTGTGTGCTGTTGTTCCGAAAGACCTCCGTTCAGTTCCCAGTACCCACATATTCACTCAAAACTGTCTTTAGCTCAGTGCCTGAGGATCAGAATCTCTATTCTGGCTTCAGTGGGCATCAAGTAAACATGTTGTACACAGACACACATGCAGGCAAAACACCCATAGACAAAAAAAATATTATGAGAATATTTTCTTACTTTTTTTACATTTTTTGTATATTTTTATTCACTTTACATCCTTGTTGTAGCTCAGTCCCTCCTCCCCTCAAAGTTCCACTTTTCCTCCCTCCCCCTCCCCTATTCCTCAGAAAAGGGGAGCTTCTTTACCCTTCAACCCCAACTCAGCAAGTTGAACCAGAACTGGATATGTCCTCTATCCCTGTGGCCTAGCAAGACAGTCCTCTCCCCCTCCAGGGAGAAGTGATCAAAAAGCTAGCAGGAAAAGTCTTTGTCAGATGCAGTTCCCTTTTTCCTTACTAGAGGACCCACTTGAGGCCTAAACTGCCCATCTGCTACATCTTTGTAGGGTGCCTAGGTCCAGTATCAGCAAGCCTTTCTGGGTTCTGGTTAGTTGGCTCTGTTGGTCTTCTTGTGGAACCCCTGTCACTTCCGGGTCCCTTTCTCTTTCCTCCCACTCTTCCATAAGATTCCCTAAGCATCACCCACTGTTTGGCTGTGAGTCTTTCAGTTTGGCATTATTTTGAGGCTCTGCTGGGTAGAACTTCTCAGAGGACAGCTCTGTCAGGCTCCTGACTGCAAGCTTAACAGAGTATCTTTCAGAGTGTCAGGGGTTGGCATCCTCCCATTGGGAGGGTCCTTGGTTGAGCCAAGGCATTCCCTCAACCTCTGCTCTATCTCTTCAATCTTTATCCCTACACATCTTGTAGACAGGGTAAATTTTGGGTAGAAATTTTCGTGGGTAGTTGGTTTTCTCCTCCCTTGCTGGTGGGAGTGTAAACTTGTTCAACCACTTTGGAAATCAAGCTGGAGCTTTCTCAGAAAATTGGGAGTAGCTTTACCTCAAGACCCAACTATACCTCTCCTGGGTATATATCCAAAAGACACTCCACCATACAACAAGAACACTTGCTCAACTTTGTTCACAAGTTTATTCACAATAGCCTGAATCTAAAAACAACCTAGATATCCCTTAACCGAAGAATGCATGAAGAAACTGTGGTACATTTACACAATGGAATACTACTCAGCTAAAAAACAAAGAAATCATGAAATTTGCAGGCAAAATGGATGGAACTAGAAAAGCTCAACCTGAGTGAGGTAACCCAGACCTAGAAAGACACACATAGTATATACTCACTTATAAGTAGATTTTAGCCATACAGTCCAGAATAAGCACACTACAAGGCACGGATCCAAAGAAGATAAGTAACAAGGAGGATCCAAGGGAGGATGCATAAATCTCACTCAGAAGGGAAGATAGAACAGACTGAGGCAGAGGCTGAACAGAGGGAACAAGATAGGAGAGGGGGTGCAGAGAGGTAAGAGGGTGAAAAGCAGACCTGGGGAAAGAGAGGGCAAGAGGACAGAAGGCCTGTAGAGAAAAGAGAAACAGAGGGTGGTGGCATCTGTGACAAGCTGAAGATCTAAGTCAGGGCAGGCTCCTGGGAGGGTATGAGGGGGACCCAAGTAAAGGCTTGTAGCAGCAGAGACCATAGAGGCTGAAGAAGACACCCTCTCTCTAGAAAAAAGTAACTTTCAATTAAAACACCATATTAAGAGACAGGTGTGCTGGGTGCATGTCAATATTACCAGCACATGGGATGCAGAATTAGGAGGGTGACAGGTTTAAAGACAGAGTGGCCTACATAGCAAACCCTTGTCTCTACATGAATAAATGTAAAATTTTTTAAAACATTCAATGTTTTGACTAACTTGAACTATCTAAATATCTTTAAAACTGGATATTTGAGACAAAAAAAAGAAGAAAGAAAAGAAAGGTTAGCAATGGTGGTATAAGACAAAGATGTATTTTCTGTTCTTTTTATTGGCTTACGTGAATACAAAGGCACATAATGTACCTTCCAATTATAAACCAGAAAAGCAAACAAAAACATTAAGACAGATTCTCAAAAAAAGCTTTAAACACAGACAAGAGAAAAC
The DNA here is from genome assembly GCF_030254825.1 of Meriones unguiculatus. Classification (NCBI taxonomy): domain Eukaryota; kingdom Metazoa; phylum Chordata; class Mammalia; order Rodentia; family Muridae; genus Meriones; species Meriones unguiculatus. Next base: position 50,046,534 of record NC_083352.1, read on the forward strand.
CTCTTCCCCATTTTATTTACATCTATGTCTCTCTTACCAAACACAGACATGAGTCTAACACTTTCCATTTCACTCTGTTGACTCTTTGGAATGTTCTGTGAGCACAAGAGTCTCATTTATCTTGACTACAATGGGAAAAAAATATCTCTGGAAATATTGTCATGCAGTACTCTGTTAAGGCTGCAGTAAGCCAGCGCAAATTTAATCTCCCAGATATACTTACAGAATCACAGTCACCAGTACCTTCCTCTCGATTTAAATACTAGGCCTACCATAACTATTTACCTTTCTATGGCTGAGAATCACAATTCTACTATTAATTAATTTTATTTAATTGCCAGCCTCCAGGAAAATAATCTTGAAATGAACTACTTTCTATTTACATTTCATAACTCCAGACAATACAGCTAAATAAACAAACATGTACAAATATAGAAAGCAAAAGTTTAAAAATCAGCTATTGAACTGGAAATGGTCATTTACACCTATGATCCCTGTGCTTATGGGTGCTGAGGCTGGAGAATTGTCAAGAATTTGAGGCCATCCTAGGATAAACAGTGAATGACATGGACTACATGTAGATTAGCCTGAACAATAGACTACCTCAAAAAATAGTCAATTAAGTCAACTAAAGAATGAGCACTCTTATTGGTTTCTATTGCAGAGTGGTAAGCCTTGAAACTATATACACACAAACAAAAAAACATATATATGTATTGTGTAGACAATATATTCTATATACACTATGTGTACATAAGTATATACATGTGTCTACTATATGTAAACATATACACATATGTTATATGTACATACAATGCCAATCCATCTATCTCCCCAGCACTTGTACTAGACACTTTAAAACAGAATAAGAGCATAGGTGAAGTGTTGTGTTGGTCCTCAGCTTTGAGGGAGAGGGCAAGACTTTTCTTTGAAGCTCTCCCAGACCACATACCCTTAGCTGCTCCCTAGATTGCCATTGTTCAGACTAAGGTTTCCTCACCTGGCCCATATGAAGCACTTTGTACCAAGAACATATATACCATATAATTTCGTACTGGGGATCAGGGGGGAGTTGGAGATGAAGCTGTTCATACAACCTACTGTTATCCTGTTTTCCCAAAAAGACTGTGGGTTCTTTATGTCATTTTAAAGCCCCTTCCCTTCAGCAACCTCCTTTCTGATCTTGGTACCTTACACTGTATCTAGCAAATATCTCATGGCTGATTGGTTTATAGATCTATTTATGTATGACTTTCGTTTCTAAACTGGTGATTTTTAACTGAGTCTAGCCACAGCTAGACACAAGCATAAGTGTGAAGGCAGAATAGTGGAACTAAAATCCATCAGGCTGAAAGTCAGGACATGGGAAGGCCAGGCTCTTGTCTGCTTTTTATTACCCATGTACTCTTGAATAAAGTCTTTCACTGTCTAGAATTTAGTTTCCTCATTGGTAAAATCACAGGCACATGCTTCAGTAAACTTTAAGCTTTATGTTGTCTACCTCTGGATCCCTGCCTCTAGCTGGGCTGCCTTGTCTGGCCTTAGTGGGAGAGGATGTGCTTAGTCCTGCAATGACTTGAGGTGCCAGGGTAGGTTGGTACCCTTTGGGGATCTCCCCTTCTCTGAGATGGAGAGAGGGCAGTTGGGGGGAGGGCATGAGGGTGGGACTGGGAGGAGAAGAGGGAGAGGGCTGAGATCAGGCTGTAAAGAGATCCCATCACAGTACATCAAGTTGTATCAGGACTGAGTGCGTCCTCTATCACTGTGGCTTGGCAAGGCAGATTCGCCAGGGGAAGTGATCTAAAGCATGCAACAGAGTCCTTGTCACAGGCGGCCCCAGCTTCTCTTGATTAGAGACCCACATGAAAACCAAGCTTTCCGTCGTGGACATACGTGTAGGGGGCCTAGGTCCAGTTCATATATGTTCTTTATTTTTTGTTTCAGTCTCTGCAAGCCCCCCTAGACCCATATTAGTTGGCTCTGTTTGTCTTTTTGTGGAGATCCTGTTCCATCTGGGTCCTTCTATCCTTCCTCCCACTCTTCCACAAGGCTCTATGTCTTCTGCCCAAAGCTGGCTGTGAGCCTCAACATCTGTGTGGATCCGCTGCTGGGTGGAGTCTCTCAAAGGACGGCTATGCTAAGCTCCTGTCGACAAGCACAGCGGAGTGTGGGGGTTGGCTCTCTCCCATGGAGCAGCCAGGCATTGGCTGGTCTCGTCCAAATTTAAATGCTATGGTTTTGTTTGTTTCAAAACAGCTTCACTGATCAGCACAACAGATACCAGCTCACATGGGCCACTTAAATTCACTGTGCTGATCTTGTGCTTGCACACTTAGCTTCGCAGAGAGAAATGTTCCAGAGAGCTTCTCCGGGCAATCCAACTGAGTCTCCCAGCTTTCGCTGCTTGCTGTTAACCTTTGGACTGGATGGCTGGTATCCTGACAACTGAGTCTAGTAATCCTCTAAAGACCCATCAACCCTGATCAGCAGGAAGTAGATAAAAAAGGTCTACAGCCCTTTTCCCTATTAATCTCTTACCTAAAGCTGCAGGGGCATTGAAAGGGAAGTAAAGGTGTTTAAGAACCCTAAATAAAGTAGGTTTGGTGAAAAATCTAAGCCTACCGCTTAGTTCGTTTTCAAGATAATAAAATAAGATCTGTATCTTGTACTTACATTTTCCAGCTGTTAGAACAATACATAGTATACTTACAGCCAAATGTGTATTAAATCAGACAAGGAATGGAGGATTGAAGCAAATGAATGGATTTATCACTAAACGAATGGATTTTTGAGTGAATGAACAAACACTCTGCAATGAGCTACATCAAAAATGCCAAATGCTTACAGTGCCTTTCCTTTTCTCAGTCTTTCATCCACGACTCACTTAACTCCCCCTTCTTTAAAAGGAGTTACCTAGTCACACATAGTGGTCAGTGTCCGTCCAGCCACTGCGATAGCCTCAGAGCAGATGAGGCACTATTAAAGCCGGTGCTCTCAGGTCCATGGCGCATGCAGCTTCCTTTCTAAATAAAATAGTTACTGCAGTCCTTGATACCATACTTAACTGCATTCAAGTTATGATTACAGAAGCAAGCTGCTCCATCAGTATGGGGATAAAGAAGTAAAGAGTGGTTTTATCACTCAAAGGGACGCTATGCAAACATTTTAGGAGATAAGGATGCTTTCTATATATCCCACAGTAACTAATTATGTCCCAAAATAATTAGTTATATTGGAATGTAACAGAAAATATGTCTAAGACTTGTCATTGCTTCTTGTCTATAACAGAAAATATACTAAGAATAGTCATCAGGGATACAAATAAATTATAGTCACTCAATTCAGTAGAAAAGTATACAACTATGAAAATGAAATCACTCTGCTCTGAGTTATATAATTAAGTAGAAAATTCAAACTTAAGAACAATGTATACTTTATCTTCATTCACAGTGAAGAAAATATTATCTAGATTGAGTCCTCTGCATGTAGAAATACAGTTTTCTAGCATCATTCATTAAAAAAGCTTTTTTTCCTAATGTATGTTTTTTGAATTTTCATCAAAAATTGAATGTCCATAAAAAAAAGAACAATGCATAGAATGTTTTCTTTCTACTAAAAGAAAAGAGATTTTAAGGTATTTTGGCAAAAATAAATTCTGGAATAATATGCAAGAAATTAGTATAAATGTCTGGACAGAAAGGTTGCATGCTGGGAGCATGTTGGGAGCAGAAAGGTTGCATGAGAAGAGCCAATTTTTTTGACAATAGACAATTTTGTAATTTTTTTAACCCAAATGAATATATCGCCTATTTGAGGAATTTTAAGATACACATTCCCACTCATGTGGCTACAATATTTCAGAAGTGAATTTTGCTAAATATTTCTCTGTGCTCTGCCCTCCTCTTTTCCACAACAAATTACTTGTTTAGTTCTCATAAAGATCCAGCTTCAGCAAACAGCTGAGGCAGTAGAGTTTGGAATGGAGTTGCTTTTGATCCAGTCTGAAATTTAAAAAAAAAAATGCTAAATAATAAAGCTGATAAGGGAACACGTTTGCCTGAAAATAAAAGCTTGAGTCAGTTGACTGAACAACAACCAAAATTAGGAGGAGTATAATTAATTATATATGTTTTACTGGTGTGTAATTGTCTAATTAGCAGAAAGTTCAGTTAAAACTTTTCATTTGGAAACTGGGGATGCAGCTCAGTTATGGAGTGCTTGTGGAGCAGGCCTGAGGGCATGAGGGCCTGAATTTGAGCCTTGGCACTACAACAAAAAGTAGCGCCATTCATAAACAAAATCAGTCCTTATCAACCACCACCTGAAGAAGAATTTTTTTTTTTTAATTTCACTGGCCTATACATATTTGAAGAAAGAAAGCCCTTGTGCAGTCATACCGAACTATCTTTTTATTAACATCACCCCAACATTTTAAGTATTTAAGTCATTCATGTATGCTTAAGAACATGTAATCATTTCAGGTCTTACACAGCTTTTCGTTTATTAGAAATTAATTCATACACACAAACGCACACATGCGCAAACACATTTAACTTTGACAGTCAAAAGACTTTCTCAGCAAGAGCTAATAAAACGTCAACTTCATTTAAATGAAACATTATTGACCCCCATTAGCAGGACATGTGCTTAGCTTGGCTTTCCCTAATGCTGGAAATGGATTTGGTCTTGTCCATCCACACACTCTTGCCCTGTCCTCTTATGACCCAGGGCAGACATATGCTAGACAGCTGGCTGTGGCCACTGAACAAAGCAAGCCTTGCTGGCCCACACAAAGATTGAACCTATGACCTTGTTCTCATTAGCTGGTGCCCTAACCACCTGAGCTGAACAGCCACCAGAAAAGAATAAATTGAGCTCTGTGTAGATCAATGTCTGTGTGCGGGCGTCAAAGTCAGGTACAAAAGCATATACAAAAAGAGTCATAAAGCCGGTGCTTAGGTATTAGAGAAGAGGGTTACACCTTCACCTTCCTTTTAGGTTAAATGTCTTCAGTCCTAGGCACCAATGGAACTTTCTAAGCTGGGAAGCAAAATAGCATCACCTCAAGAATATAATATAATAAGTTCGGCTCTGACATGCAACTGTGGATGGTGCCCACTCTGAAAGAGAGTTTAACCATTCATCACCCAGCAACTGATGGGAGCAAATGCAGAGACCCATGCCCAAACACTAGGCAAAGCCTGGGTAACCAGACAGGAAGGAAGGCTTCTAGGGGCCGAAGTTGTCAAGGACAGCATGAGAACACCACCCACAGAATCAACTAATCAAGGCTCCGAGGGGCTCACAGAGACTGTAGCAATAATCACAGACCCTGTATGGATCTGAACTAGGTCCTTTGCCAATGTGCTTTATGGTTGTGTAGCTTTATGGTTGTGGGACCTCTAACAGTGGGAGTGGGATTGGCTCTTCTGCCTGCACTTGGGATCTTTTTCTTCGTTCTGGGTCTCCTCCAGCCTTGACATGGGGGTCTGTACCTAGTCCTATCATAGTTTATTAAGCCATGTTCAGATGATGTTCCTGGGAGGCCTGCTCTTTTCTGAAGGGAAACAGAGGAGGAGTGGATCTGGGGGAGAGGGGAGGTTGGGAGGGTGGACTGGGAGGAGTGGGGTAGAGATTTCTGCTGCAGAGATACAATGTACGTAAAGAATAAATTTTTAATTTACAAAAGACGTTAACCATTGAAATTAACAGTTAGCAAGTCTGAGCATAAGGCTCAAGTTCTTTGACACTTGACAGAATATGAAGGCAACATCTTGCTTATATGTTCATATCAACGCCTAGCAGAAGGATTTTAACATAAATAAGCTCAATGGTTTATCAATGAAGAAAAACTGAATTATTTCTTCTAGTACTACTTTATCTTTTTATATCATCTAACTTTGCTGCTCTGATTCAAACCCTTTCTCATTCGTGATCTCATTATCCTGTAAACACAGCTGATTCTTCTTTTGTTCATTCTAAACGTTCTCTCAAATGAAAAAGTCTACAATTATTGAGAAATTATAGTATGCGATCTTATGTATTATATCACTTAATATTAAAAGAAGAATTTTTCACTGCTATATCCACCCATAGAAGGTGCTTACAAAATCTAAGTAACATCCACAGATTATAAGGCTAAGAACAATGAAGAAAAATCTAAACCCAGATCTGTGTGAATCAAGATGTTTTCTCAGAATTCCTCTCTTGTATATTCCGAAATACTACCTTTCCAAAACCGGGCTGTTTTAAAATTGGTTTGCACAAGCTTCAAAGAGAGAAACTCACCCAATCCATTCTATCACTTAGTGCACTCCTTATTTTATTAATTTAAAGTGCTTGGTGTCTCAAAAATTAATCACGGACTACCTGTATGTCCTTGTAAACTTCACTAATCCATTACTTCTTGGACTCAGCAAAGTGTAAGTTTCGTAGCGAAGATTCCACAGGTGGAAAATGTCTGCACAACAAGACACTCCTGTATTGGTCAGTACTGACACCACACTGGCTGCTTCATAACTGCACTCAGACATTTTTGCGGCAGTTCCTGGACTTGTAAAGAAATACTCAAAGTGTTTATTGCCTATTGTTTTTTGAGGAAAAGGGGGAAAACTGGAAAGCTTTGAAATTTTGTGTGTTCTTTTAAATATTTTAAAATGTTGGGTTCTGGGTGTGTAGCTCAGTGGTAAAGTACTTGTCTACATACGTGAGATTCTGCATTTAATTATTAAGCTTCTAGAGCACCACTGCTTCAGAGAACTTCGCTGCACCAGTGTCACTAAGATCACCTTGAGTTTCCCCTTGTTTCTTCAAATACCCTCCATTCCAAAGGTTAAATATCTGGTAGTAAAAGTGCACTCCAGAATGAAATTTAACCTGAGTTCACCATTTTGAGGAGACTATTCTTGGCATTTTTTTCGCAAGTAGAAAGCCATCTGTTTAAGCAATTTAAATATATACTTACAGAAGAATGAAAAAATAGAAACACAAAGATTCGTGGATTTTTAAGCACTTTTGAGTATTTGTAAAACACATTACGACTTTGATCCTTGGGAAAAATTACAGAGAGGTGCTTTCTGCTGTAAATCAACACCAGCAGCTAAAGCCAGGGTAGAATGGAGATATCTTTAGGACAAAATTTTTATCATCTAAAATGTTGATCATTTGTGCCCCACAGAAAAGAAAGATTTATAATTTTTAAATGGTTCGACTTCGTAGAAAAGTAAAAAGCATATAATTTGAGAAAACTTTAAATACAACAGTTCTTATTAATGTTGGATATCCTTCCCTACAAAACTTCACCAAGCTAACTCCCATAAGAACCAAATCAAACATGTTGACAGGTACATGGTAGGAAAGTGTTAGCCCAATGGTCTCTCCTTTTGAGAACTATAACAGTAATTCAATGTCACTTTACTAGTTTTCTTCATGAACCTAACACTTGGGGACAAACTCTTTTCTTTAGGGTTTAATCACCTAACAATACCAAAAACCAATGAGCCCAACTCCTAACCAAGCCCTCAGCCAGAGAATTTCTCTAGGCATACCACACACATTTTCATTGCAAAAAATAAAAATCTATAGCCACACTTCCAGAAGAGGTAGGGTCCAATGTTCATGGTTAGAGATGATCTCACAAAAATCAAACTGTCTCATCATGGGTTTATACACATCTTAGATGCTTGAAATTAGATATTCTCTGGAGCAAAATGCATAATAAATTAGGGTGCTTTTTTTCCCTACACAATTTTTTAATTGCTTTTTTTTTCTTTTTCCAAATACTCACATGAATCTAACTTTACCGTTTTCCTTGTGGAATTTCTTATAAAAATTCAGTGAGGGTTAATGTGACTCACTGACAGAAAGCTTGGTTAGCTAGCATTTATGAGACCCTGAATTCAAAATTATATGAGAGAGTGGAACCAGGGGATGGCAGTAGAGAAGGAGGAGCAATATAAAGAAAGAGAGAAAAGAAACGGGAGACTTAATGTACCCACACCTCAAGTTTGCTTTATTATAGATCTCTATAATATTTATAGAATAATTAATGAATATCAATTATCTGAGATTGGGGGCCCAACATACAATTATAAAAATGTTATTTTAAAGGAAATCAAATAAAAGTCCTTTTTCTATTTGGTTTTTGTTGTTGCTGTTTGAGGCAGGGTCTCTCTACACAATCCCAGCACACTGTGTAGACTAGCCTGGCCTTAAACTCACAGAGATCCACCTGCCTCTGTCTCCAAAGTCTTAGGATTGAAGGCATGCACCACCAGGAACAGCCCAAGATAACAGTCTTAAAACCTAGGCTCGTGTCTACTACATGTAGTTTAGAATACAATTCTAAGTTTTACCTGTGAAGAACTTGTCTTAAAGTTTTTTTAAGAGCTCTGGGCAGAATAGGTCAAGAGTTGGTCTGAGATAACAGGTGTAATTATATCTTAAGAAAAAGTAGCTTGGAGCACCTTTCATATAAAAGAATGAAGCTGTTTCCGCCATCTCCGAAATCACTTCCTAAGTCCGTGCTTTAGCTGGGGAGTCTTAATCTACAGGTATATAGCTACATGCTACCAACAGTGCGATCACCAACCACAAACTCCCTCTCCTTTTGCAGTACAACTGCCAGTATGTATAGTGATACCTATCCTTGACACAATTTCATTCATACAAGAAACATTCATCAGGCAAAAGGAAAGGAACCTGACCTTGAGGATTTATATGGAATAAGCCAGCCTTTCTACCTTCCCATACAAGAGAGTAAAAACAGGACAAAAGAAGCTATATAAGACGCAGCTCTGAGGTTTTTATTAAGAAGCTTATGTCAGTACTAACCTATATGTACTATCATTGACTCATTGACAATATCTTCTCACAAAACCAACTTGTTACTCAAAGAGTCATTAGCTTTTATGTCCAACAAGCTATTAATTCAAAGAAAGTGCAGATGTCTACCTGGATTCACTAATATTTCACTGCAATGCCTTTCATGTACTAGATGGTTGTCTTCTATTACTGTCATGAAATACCATGACCAAAGCAACCCATAAGGGGAAAGGGGCCTATTTGGCTTATACTTCTTTATTTTATTTTATTTTTTATTATTAGTTACATTTTATTAACTCTGTATCTCAGCTCTATCCCGCTCCTTCATTCGCTCCTAATCCCACGGTCCCTTCCTCATCTCCTCCCTGCCCCTTTCCAAGTCCACTGATTAGGGAGGACCTTCTCCCCTTTCATCTGACCCTGTTTTATCAGGTATCTTCAGGACTGGCTGCAAAGTCCTCCTCTGTGGCCTAGCAAAACTGCTCCTCCCTTGGTTGGTGGGGAGGTCAAAGAGCCTGCCATTGAGATTCTGTCAGAAATAGTCCCTGTTCCCCTTACTATGGGAAACCAATTGGTTACTGAGCTACATCCGAGCAGAGGTTCTAGGTTATATCCATACATGGTCCTTGGTGGAGTGTCAGTCTCAGAAAAGACCCCTGTGCCATATTTCTTATCACTGATCATCACTGAAAGAAGTCAGGACAGAAACTCAAACATGACAGGAACCTGGAGGCAGGAGCTGATGCAGAGGTCATGGAAGGGTGCTGCTTACTGACTTGCTCATCATAGCTTGCCCAACGTGCTTTCTTATAGAATCTAGGATGATCAACCCAAGGATCGAACCACTTGCAATGGGCTGGGCTCTCCTACGTCAATCACTAACTAAGATTAGTGCCCCACACCCAGATCTTGTAGGAGCATTTTCTCAGTTGAGGTTCCCTCCTTTCAGTTAACTTTAGCTTGTGTCAAGTTGACATAAAACTAGCCAGTACAATTTACCCCTGAAGGGAGCCCAGGAGAGGCTACTGGTGAAAGTGCAGCCCAGTTGCAGCAAGGGAACCCAGAAGTTTTGAGATGCCAGTGTCATGGGATGACAATAATGAACGGCAGCAATGGCTGAGTGGAGTGAGGTGGAGCTTAGAAGGCAAGATGTGTGTGCTGCAGCGGGCAGAGCTGGAGAAGTGGTCCAGGCCATTTGGAGAAGCCCAGAAGACCATAAGTGAATCCCAGATATTTGGACATTTAGTTATTTACATTTTTGTTGTTTGCGTTTGCTTTGTTCAGATTATGACTGTGCCTTCGTTCTTCCCTCTTAAAGTAAGAAAGTAATTTGTTTTTGATCTTACAGGAGTCCACAGTTGAGAGACTTTGAATTTTAAAAGACTTGGGATTTTAAAAGAGACTGGGTATTTAAAGTCTGAATTTTTAAGAATCTGAAGTTTTAAAGACTGTAGGACTTGAAAAATTTGGAATGTTAATATTGTAATGTTGATATTAATGTGTGTTCTTGGAGAGAAACAAAAGAAGGATGGCTGTAGCTCAACAGTGATGGGTTTGTGCTCATCACACAAATGGTCATATAAAGTCTTTGCTTTTCTCTGAAACTTCACGAGCCAGGCCTCTATCGTCTGCACTGTCCTCAACATTCTCATCTTCATAGCTCTTCTAGAATAGCTAACTGAGCTCTCAACACTCAATAGCTTTTCCAGCCCAAAATTCCAAAGTCCTTCCACAATCTTCCCCCAAAAAAAAAAACATAGTCTGGTCTGGCACAGCAATACCTTACTACCCTGGTACAAATGTATATTTTGGTTTGGGTTGCTGACATACCATAGATGTCATACCATGTCATACCAGGTAGGATGACATACCATGACCAAAGCAAGCTGAGGTGGAAAGGGTTTATTTGGTTTATACTTTCATATGACTATTAATCACTAAAGAAAATCAGGACAGGAATTCAAGTGGGCAGGAACCTGGAGGGCATAGAAAGGTGCTGCTTACTGGCTGCGCTTCATGGCTTTGCTCGGCCTGCTTTCTTATAGAACCCAGGACTACTGGATCAGGGATGGCACATCCCACAATGAGCTGCCCTGTCCCCCGCATCAATCATTAGGAAAATGCCTCCATAAGAACCAGCTATAGGGCATTTTCTTAACTGAGGCTCCCCACTTTCTCTAGCTTGTGTCAAATTCACATAAAACTAGCCATCACAATGCTCAATGAGTTATATGTTGAATGAAAGAATGAGAGCAGATAAAACACTACTGAGAGTCAGTGTGTGGTTTCCATTTTTTATGTTGCTATGTGATCCTGGTAACATTTTTGTATCTTGGTTATTCTTCTATAAAACAGGCATAGTGATGTTATAAGGAATTGTGAAAAATAAGAGTCCATATGAGAAACACACTCAGAACAAGGCCTGGCATATAGAAAACATTAAGGTTGTTATTATCAGTATTTATCATAATCATCATCATCATCATCATCATCATCATCATCATCTCTCACTTCTGGTGTGAGGGAAAGAGAGCTCAGTCAACTCCCAAAATTTCATGCAAAACTACAGTTGCTCATTGCCCAAAGAAGGCATTCACCTCTCCAATAAATCATTATTTTGTGAATGAAAATATAAAACTCAGAAAGGCAAAGGCCAGTGGATCTCTGTGAGTACAAATCCAGCCTGGTCTACAAAGTGAGTCCAGGACATCCAAGGCTACATAGAGAAACCTGTCTTGAAAAATCAAAAAAAGAAAAAAAAGAAGAAGAAGAAAAGAAAAAGAAAGAAAAAAAAAGAAAGACGATATAAAACTCAACAAACAATAAGGTGAGTTCCCCCAAAAGACATGTTTCACAATATTCTGAAGACTCTCCAAGACCGAGTATGGTGACTCATCCTTATTCCCAACACACGGGAGGATTCCAGTGAGTTCCAAGACAGCCTGGACTAGTATTATTTTTTTTTAAGTAAACGGGTAGAAATGTGGGGGAGGAGTACAAATATGATTAAAATACATTGTATGCCATTCTCAAAGAATAAAGACATTTTAAAAATTAAAAAAGTTACATCTAAGCTACTACTCGGAGTTCATTATAATAAACATAAAAGCCAATTTCCTAACATGTAAAAATGCCACTAGTGTGATTTCGGTAGCTACAAGAAGAGCCCTAATGTTGCTAATCGCTCACTGCTATTGACCTTGGTTATATTATATTGGATCTCAGCATTTCCACGTTGCCTGTTCTTGCCATCACTCCCGACGGGGTCTCTGATTATCTAGCAGTGCCCAAATGCCTGAACACGTGCGCTCAGGTCACCATCGATGGCTGCCTGGAACAGCAACAGGGGCATCTTAAAACAAAACAGCTGCATCCCGAGTGCTTAAGCCTCAGGTGCAATATGATAGCTGCTATTAAGCTCCTTTGAGCGTCTCTTGACTTTGATGGTTTCCCTCTTCCTCTTCTTTGCCTCACTCCAACTTGATCTCGTAAAATCACTGCAACGTTTGTTTGCTTTTGTGCTAATGTTTTAGCTACATTATTATTAATTTCAGGATTTGACCTGGGTTCAGTCTTATGGGACTTTTCCCCCTTTGTCTATTTTGTCTGGAGAAACTGTAAGGTGAGGTGAGATAAAAAGTCACAGTAAATTCTGCTCGATGGACATAGAAGTAGTAATGCTTTGTCCCTAGCATTGACTTAATTCGAAGGCCCTGCTCTCCAAAGCTTGGTAAGTACCTGGAGTGCTCTTTACATGTTGGAATGGCTTCTACACGCTGTGTCTACAACCTCCTTTCTCAACATGTCTCATTTCACTGTCCACTATTTGAGTCAAGTGCTTCATTTCTATATTCATAAATGCATCATTGAATAAAATTTATTAGTCACTATTTTGGGAGAATAAGAACTTAAATGCACCATGGAAATAAAATTTTCAGCTGGCCATTGTGGTACATGCCTTTAATCCCATCACTTGGGAGTCAGAGATAAGTGGATCTCTGGGTTTGAGGCCATCCTGGTCTGCAGAGAGTGTTCCAGGGCTACAAAGAGAAACCTTATTGCAAAAAAAAAAAAAGAGAGCGAGAGAGAAAGAAAGAAAGAAAGAAAGAAAGAAAGAAAGAAAGAAAGAAAGAAAGAAAGAAAGAAAGAAAGAGAAAGATTTTTCACTTTAAGAGTTTATAGAAAAACTAAAATGTAGCTCAGTTGGAAGCGTGCTTTCTTCAGTATGCATGAGACCCTGGTTTCAAACAACAATTTATAAAAGGGAATGTAGTAGCTGAAGACTGGAATTCCAACATTCAGAAAGTGGATGAAGGAAGATCAGAAACTCTAAGTCATTCTTGGCTACCTAGTGAGTTCAAGGCCAGCAAAGAGGTTTGGAATATAGCTCAGTGGTGAAGCATTGCCTAAAATGCACGCAGTCCTAGATTTGACTTCCAGAACCACAAAGAAAAGAAACAAACAAAAGATAGAAAATAGAACATAGCATACTTTAAGCTAATTGAAGCAGTTCTAGAACCTTCTAAAGCTCCTATTAGGAAAATCATTTAAATAAAATACCTTCTTAATTTGCTTGGCTTGGTGGTGGTATATGCCTTTAATCCTAGCACTCAGAAGACAGAAACAGGCAGCTCTGTAACTTCAAGGCCAGCCTGGTCTACATAGTGAGGTGAGTTCAAACATAGCCAAGTCTTTGTAAAGAGATACTCTTTAAAAAGAGAGAGAGAGAGAGAGAGAAAGAAAAGGAAAGGGGAAAAAAATGTCTCTAAATTGGTTGTTCCCAACCTGTGGGTCAAAACACAGGGGTTGTATATCAGATATCGTGCAGATCAAATATTTACATTACAATCCATAACAGTAGCAAAATTACAGTCATGATGTACTGATGGAAATAATTTTATGGTTGGGGGCTACCACGACATGAGGGACTGGATTAAAGGGTTGCAGTGACAGGGAGGTTGAGAACTGCTACTCTAAATTAATACATCTCCATTCTACCAGTGTGTTGAATACAATCTTTTCTAATGAGCTGTTACTTAAAGATTATTCATGGTGCTAAAATGAAGCCAAACAGTCATCCAACTCATTGGGACTTCTTCCAGCTCCCGGAGGCCACCTGGGATTCATCTCAGTTCTCTGATTCTGTGTTTCAAGTCAGCTGCTCGAAGATACTATTGCTGTCAGCGGGCTCCCTGATTTATGTAATCCTTCACCAAAGTAGGTTCTGAAATTCTTACAACTTAACCCGTGCTTGTTAAGCCAGCAGCTCTCCTGAAGGGACTGGCTCTTCCCTGCACTAGCAGGTATCTCCAGAGGGTTCTGTGGCACCACGGAGACCTGGGGAAAAGAGTTCATTCTTTGCCCTATTGATATTCTTCATCCTTATCCTCTCCATAGGCCATCATCTTTTTTTTTTTAATTTTAAAGCTGAATCATTTAATTTTTAATTTATTTTTTATATTAATCACAGGTTATTTACTTTGTATCCCAGCTGTAACACCTCCTTCATTCCCTCCCAATCCCACCCTCCCTCCCTCATCTTCTCCCTGCCCCTTTCCAAGTCCACTAACAGGGACTCCTCCTCTTCCATCTGACCCTAGTTTATCAAGTCTTTTCAGGACTGGCTGCAAAGTCCTCTTCTGTGGCCTAGCAAGGCTGCTCTTCCCTCGTGGGAGGGGAGTGGAAGAGCTCGCTGTTGAGTTCATGTCAGAAATAGTCCCTGTTCCCCTTATTAGAGAACCCATTTGGACACTGAGCTACCATGGGCTATATCCGAGCAGGGGTTCCAGGTTATATCCATACATGGTCCTTGGTTGGAGAATCAGTCTCATGAAAGACGCCTGTGCCCTGAGATATTTGGTTCTTGTGGTGCTCCTGTACTCTCCAGGTCTTACTAACTCCCCTTCTTTCATGTGATTCCCTGCACTCTGACGATGGTTTGGTTATGTGTCTTAATATCTGCTTTGATACACCGCTAGGTAGAGTCTTTCAGAGGCTCCTGTCCTGTTGTTTTCTCCTACATCCAATGTCCATCCCATTTGTCTTTCTAAGTGAGTATTGGTCATCTTAGCCTGAGTCCTCTTTCTTGTTTATCTTCTTTAGGTGTATAGATTTCAGTATATTTATCCTATCTTATAGGTCTATAAAAGTAAGTATATACTATGTGTGTCTTTCTGCTTTTGGGATACCTCACTCAGGATGATCATTTCTAGGCCCCACCATTTGCCTGCAAATTTCATGATTTCCTCATTTTTAATCGCTGAGAAGTATTCCATTGTGTAAAAGTACCACAATTTCTGTATCCATTCCTCAACTGAGGGGCATCTGGTTGTTTCCAGGTTCTGGCTATTACAAATAAAGCTGCTATAAACATGGTTGAGCAAATGTCCTTGTTGTGTACTTGAGCGTCTTTTGGACATATGCCTAGGAGTGGTATAGCTGGATCTTGAGGAATCATTATTCCTATTTGTCTGAGAAAGTGCCAGATTGATTTCCAAAGTGGTTGTACAAGTTTGCATTCCCACCAGCAGTGGAGAAGGGTTCCCCTTTCTCTGCATCCTCTCCAGCATGTGTTGTCACTTGAGTTATTCATCTCAGCCATTCTGATGGGTGTAAGGTGAAATCTCAGGGTCGTTTTGATTTGTATCTCCCTGATGGATAGGCCATCATCTAATTGTGCTTCTCACTGCTCCATTCTAAAAATAACAACAAGCAAGCATGCCGTGTGCCTAGTAGTCAGAACTCAATGGTTGCTTATACTTCACATTTGGAGAATGGTATCATTTTGCTAATTTAATCAGCCATGAGAACACTTATTCTAGCTTCCCATGGCCCACTTTTGTAATACCAGCCCTTAGGGGCTCTGGCAGGAGGATGGCAAGTTCCTGGCCAGCCTGAGATACTTAGGGAGTGAGTCATGGTTTCAAAAACAAGAAAAAGAAAAAAAAATGTTTACTGGGTTTTTTTAAACAATTTTAATATATAGTGTGTGCATGGCTGGATAGGTACACACAACCTGTGCTGCAGTGTGTATGTGAAAATCTGAGGACATCATTCTGCGGTCCGTTCTCTCTTTGTATCATGTAGGTTCCAGGAATCAATTGAGGTCATCAATTGGCAGCAAGCACTTTCTCCCACCGAATCAGTACAACATGGAAATACAGATTCATGTAGAATTAAAAAAAAAAAAAAACTTTAGAAATAGATTATGACAGTCAGGTCTAATACAATCTAGTTTTGTCTTCTAATGTATAGTTCAATCAGCCCATCGCTTTTTAAGTTCTATACAAAGAAAATATCCCCTGACAAGAGGTAGCATCTTGTCTTTCCCCAAATCTCTTTCCCCCATATCGCACTACAATCCATAATAAAATATCAGAGAAAAAAAATCAGACAAATTTGAAAATGGTCAGAGACTCTTTTTTGTCCTGGACTTGCTTTGTAGACCAGGCTGGCCTCAAACTCAGTGACCTGCCTGCCTCTGTTTCCTTGAAGGCTGGGATTAAAGGTGTGCACCATCATGCTGGACTGTGAGACTTTTTCTTAAGACTAGAAATCTTTTTTTTTTTTAATTTTTATTATTACTTACATTTTATTAACTCTGTATCCCAGTTGTATCCCATTCCCTCATTCCCTCCCAATCCCACCATCCCTCCCTCATCTCCTCCCTGCCCCTTTCCAAGTCCACTGATTAGGGAGGACCTTCTCCCCTTTCATCTGACCCTGTTTTATAAGGTATCTTCAGGACTGGCTGAAAAGTCCTCCTCTGTGGCCTAGCAAAACTGCTCCTCCCTTGGAGGGTGGGGAGATCAAAGAGCCTGCCATTGAGTTCCTGTCAGAAATAGTCCCTGTTCCCCTTACTATGGGAAACCAATTGGTTACTGAGCTACCATGGGCTACATCCGAGCAGAGGTTCTAGGTTATATCCATACATGGTCCTTGGTGGAGTGTCAGTCTCAGAAAAGACCCCTGTGCCCAGATATATTTGGTCCTTGCGGAGCTCCTATCCTATCGATGTCATACCAACTCCCCCTTCTTTCATATGATTCCCTGCACTCTGCCGAGGGTTTGGTTATGAGTCTTAGTATCTGCTTTGATACACTGCTAGGCCTCTGAAAGACTAGAAATCTTAAGACTTATTCACAATCCCATCTTTTCCCTCGTTTGATTTCAGTCCTAGAAAGTATGGACTTGACTTCCTAGAATATCCACTGACGTTTTGTTACGCTTTTGTGTGTGTGTGTGTGTGTGTGTGTGTGTGTGTGTGTGTGTGGTAATTTTAAGTTCTCATGCAGTGGCAAAAAATGATAGAGTTCCTTCTATGTATTACCCAGTTTCATAGTGCTGCCGCACCATATCCCAACTACGATAACATCACTGACACAGTTAAGTACACAGTGTTTCCTTTGTGCCTAGGATCCCTTTGTTATCCTTTTGCTGCCATATCTGCCTTTTTATCACCTCCATTGTTTTTTGGCTCTTGGTAACCTCTAACCTTTCATCCGTTTCTCTAATTCTGTTATTGCAATACTGTGACATACATGTGTGCAGGGGAGATGACTCAGTGATTAAAGCGTTTGACTCACAAGCGTGAGGGCTGGAGTCATGCTTCCAAAAATGATCCCTAGACCAAATGGGCTAACAAAACCAGCCACATCCTTGACTTTTAGGTTTGTCTGAGAGACCCTGACTGAAGCGGAAGTTTCGGTTTCTTTGAAGACTCAGTTTTGTCATGTGATGTTTTGATGCATGCTGGGCACATGATGTTTTGCTGAAGGTTGGCTTGTGAGAGAGCACATGATGTTTTTGCTGTGAGCTCTCTTGTGTGAGGGGAATGACTTTGGCCAGCTGAAAAGATCTGCTGGTGGACTCTAAGGAGAGGAGATATGTAGAGGCCCATGCACAGTGAGGCATCTCTTTTTGGATCGACACTGATCTCAGGGCAACATACTAAGTCTGTGGCGTTAGTTGACTTGTCCTCTGATTTGTGTTGCTGCTTGGTGTGGCCTTTGGACTGAACTGCTTATGTCCTCACAACGGAGTCTGGTAATTCCCTAAACACCCATGACCCTAATCAGCAGGAAGTAGATTAAAGAGATCTACAGCCCTTTTCCCTACTAATCTATCTAAGATCAGGGAGCTGAAAGGGAGGAAAAGGTGTTTAAGAACATTTATAGAGTAAGTTTGATGAAAAATCTAAGCCTACATCTGACTTAGAGAATAAGGTAAAAGAACAACTAAGGGAGTTGGGGATTTGGCTCAGTGGTAAAGCACTTGCCTAGCAAGCCCAAGGCCATGGGTTCGGTCCTCAGTTCTAGAAGAACTAAAAATTAAAAAACAAATTAAAAAAAAAAAGAAAGAAAGAACAACTAAGGATGATTCCTGCCAACACTGGGCCTCCACATGCAAGTCCATGACAACATTCATACAAAGAAATACATTCACATACATTTTCACACCACACAAATGAAGATGGGGGAAGGTAAGAACATTACGTAGAACCCTTAGTGCTTGACATTTTTTACTCAAATTCTCTAAAGAGCCATTCAGACTTAGCATGTATCAGTGATTTGTGACCTCTAACTGTTGAGCGATACTTCATGATTAATAGCATTGCTTAGTTGTTAGTAGCACGGCTGTTTATGCACTGAAGGGCATCTGAGTCATTTTCAGTTGTTGGCTATCAGGAATGAAACTGTTATAAACATTATGTGTGAACCTAAGTATTTATCTGGAATAACCACTCAGAAGCACAATGCTGAGTCATAGGATTCATGTTTAATTTGTGTGTGTGTGCATGTATATGTTTGTGTGTGTGTGTGTGTGTGTGTGTGTGTGTTAAAAAACCACCAAACTAAACTGTCTTCCAGAAGTATCAGAGCTTAAATCCCCACTTGCATTGTATGAGCAATTCAGGTTCTTTTCCTATTTACTAGTATTCTATTTTGTTGTGGTTAACTTTTAGCTAAATCCAGAGATCAAATTCAGGGCAAACACTTGCAAGAAGAGTTTAATATTCAATTTGTGGTGTTATGTTAACACTACTTAGACATGCATTTTTAATGTCAGACCCCTTTATTTTAAATTACACAAGCTAATAATAATGTATTTGGTCAAGTTACTTAACGTCTCTGAAGCTCAATTTTCTTGCATGTGAAAACTGCTCCTGCATGTCAAGCACTACATATATTAAAAGGACAATGCATGTACAGACTTTGGGATGCAATATATGCTTAATAAGCATGAACCCCCAACCCCTTACACTGTTCGATTGTGTGTGGTTTTGGCTTTGCTCGAGGGACTGAACCCAGGGTCTCATGCATGCTAGACAAGGCCTATACCATTGACCTAATAGCCATGTATTTGAGCATCGTGTTTTCTTTTCATTCCTCCCCTGCATCTCTAGGACTCCCCACTTCTTCACAACTTTGTTGCTATTTCTCCTTTCAGCTCAGCTGTTATTTTAACAACTGTTATTTTTAAAAGGCAAAGCAGCATGAAATTATTTTCAATTTTATTATTAATTTATTTACTTTACATCCCAAGGATGTCCCTCCCTGCTCTCCTCCAAGTCCTCCCTTCCCCTTCTTCTCTCTTCCCCTCTCCCTTTTGCCCCAAAAGACGGAAACCACCTTCCCCTTTATCAACCCTCCCCAGCACATCAAGTCACATCAGGACTGAGCATATCCTCATCCCTTGAGGCCAGGCAAGGCAGCCCTGCCAAGGGGAAGTGATCCAAAGCAGGATATAGAGTCCATGTTAGAAACAGCCCCCTCCTCCACTCGCCAGGTGTCCCATTTGAAGACCAAGCTGCCCACACATAGTCCACGTATGTGCAGGTGGTCTAGGTCCAGACCATGCATGTTCCTTGGTTGATGTCTTAGTCTCTGTAAGCCCCCATGGGACTGGGTTAGTTATCTCTATTGGTCTTCTTGTGAGGTTTCTGTCACCTCCAGGTCCTTCCATCTTTCCTCCAACACTTGCACAGGACCCCCGAAGCTCAGCCCGCACTTGGCTGCAAGTCCCAGCATCTGCCTCAATCAGCTGCTGGCTGGAACCTCCCTGCTGTTAAACTCCACTTTTCTACTTACCAGCTGTATGGACTCAGATGACTGCTTGACATCTCAATCTACACCAACAATGGCTCGTCGCCAACTTTGTCTTTAGAATAACTAAGATCAGACCTGCCATAGAGAGCAAGAGATGAAGAGTTCAAATAAGAAAATATGTGAATAATTTGCAAGCAGTAAAGAATGATAACACCATGTGGGAACAGAATAAGGCAAGATACTGAAATTATGTCCAGCCTACCTGAAAGTCTTGTTCATTTTGCCAAAGGACTTCAAGATAGAGAAATGGCAGGAAATAGAATGATTTCTGAGTCTAGCATAGTGGTGCCCAAAGCATGCAATGCCAGAACTGTATTAGAAATTCCCCTTGCATTTGCTTTACTATCAAAAAACAATCTCAAGTTGTACTCTAACATTAAATATAGCCACTAACATCTTCAGTTGGTCCTAGGTCAGCTCTGGACACATAAGGTCTCATCTGAAAATGGATGACTCCAATATCAGTTTCCAGTGGCCATCTCTTGGGTGCAGAGACTAGAGTGTATTACTGGCTGGCTGGCTCCATTGGGTAGCAGTAGATTATATAATCCAAACCTTCATCATGAATAAAGGGTGTAAAAAGATTCCTTCAGTGATCTTTCCACGTAAGACCATGCAAAGAATGTGGGCAAAAACCATGCACAAAAGAATGGCAGAAGAGACCCGGAATCTCCCCAGTTAAGAGCTTTTGCCAGCCACAAAACAAGGCAGAAACTCACCGTATCAATCCAACCATCAATCAGCCCAACCAAGTATTTTTAAACAGACAACACTGAAATTTACCCTAAATCCTTAAGCCTATTACCTGATTCTTCTTTATCTTACCCCCTTTTATTTTTTGCTTTGGTTTATTATGTATATTAATTATCAGCAAAAGAGCTTATATACTTATTTTTAAAATAAATAAACCTATTATTGTGGAGGTCTGAAATTAAAAGATAAGAGAACCATTGCCTGGGTTATTTTGTTTGCCTGATGTGGTGTTTTCCCCAGTTAGACCTTTGTGTTAGGCACCCACAGGTGTAAGTACACTAACACAGATAACACAAAGGTAGACTCCACAGGAATATCTGCCTACTTCTCTTTCTTCTCCACCTTGTTTCTTGGCCACTGGGCCACACTGTCACGTAGGCTGGGCTTGAACTCATGGCGGCCCTCTTGCCTCAACTTCACGAGTTGCTGGGGTAATAAGCTACGTTACACGTAGCTCCCATATCTTTCTTGGACTTCTGAAGGACACCAGAAGCTTTCTTTCATCTTTTTCGCGTAAGGTCTGGAAACCAATGCAGGCCCCTCAGGGAGAGCTGGTGAGGTTTGTGAGCTATCAACATCCTCATGACCAGCGCTTGTCAGGAAAATAGCTGTGGCATGCCGCTCATTGAAGAACCAGGCCAAAGAAAATGGCTGGTATTTATTAAGAACTTAGTGTACACCAGACCATCTACATAGAACCTTGTGTGAATATTCTTACTAATGTTCCTCACGTAACGACTGCAGTCCTTAATCCATCCTTTACAGATGTAATCACTGCAACAGAGAATGGCTACCTGATTTTTTTTTTTTGAGATCATATAGTTAATAGCTGTTGTCCAGGAACCCCTGGACCCTGCTCTTAATCAGAGGCTCTACTGATTGGATATCACTAAGATTTGTTTTTTAACAACAAAATGAACTTTTCAGTCTGGTTGCTGCCTAATTGTGATTTTTGTGCTTTCTTGGGATCAAAACGCTCATCAGAATACATCACTGACCTTGACCTAGATATCAAAAGTAAATTTCAATCATATTTTCTTATTCTCAAAAACAGATTTTGAAAAAATATGTCTCATCAGTTCTTGAAACAATTACTTTAAATCCCTAAATGGAACAAAAATAACAACACAAAAAAAGTGCAAACAGCTTCTTATTTCTTCCACAGTTTAAGTTGCTAACGTCTAGCATGATGAGAAAAAGATAGTGTGTGAAACAGTTATTTCCAAGGATCAGAGTTAGCAAGGAGAGGAGGGAAAAAAAAAAAAAAAAAACAGAAGAGCTGAGAAAATTTGTCAGTCGTTAATGCAGCTAAATTAATTAATGCCATGTGATA